>NC_139520.1:11534857-12134857 GCF_947247035.1 Vipera ursinii
CATGTGTCTTTGGATGTATGTGATGTGTGTTTGTGTGTGCTGACATCTAATGACACATGGAAGCTGTCCACCCATCTTTGCCCAGTTTACATAACTGATAATGTAACTTGTCCAAGCATCTTTTCAAGAATGCAAATCACCTTCCTTGAGTCCTTTGACATGCAAATTTCCTTTGATGCGAGCTTTTCAAATGCAAATGCTTCCAATCTTTTCTCTCTCTCTCTCTCTCTCTCTCTCTCTCTCTCTCTCTCTCTCTCTTAAAAAAAGTAACTATTATGGTTCATGCAGAACTTTCAGTAGCATGCCTTATTTTAGATGATTTTTTTTCTCTTTTGGATATTTGATGTGGAGAAAAACAAACTCTAGTGTACTTTGCAACTAGTATTTTCCCCACCGTGTGGTCTGGTGGAATTATTTCACAGATTGGTAGCAGTTTGCAATGGATCATGTGGAGGAAGTAAGTGGATCTCAAATAAAATCCCTTCACTTCTTGCGCTCCTGTACTTGCACTCACAAAGTATTTGGATTACAGTGTTGTCCTTGACTTTTACCACAGCTGGAATCAGAAATCCAGTTTTAAGTGTTTAGGCTCATTGGGCAAAGAAAAAAAAAAAATAGAACTTTGTTGTTATATTGTATATGCTGACAGCAGCAATAACGCTTTATGTGCACAAATGGAAAGGTACTTTAAATCCTGCAATGGATGCCTGGCTGGAAAACCTGATGGAATTAGCAGAGATGGCTAAATTGAGTGCCCTAATCAAAGAAAAGAATATAGCTAACTTTCATTCCATTGGAAACTGCTTTTGCTCTTTTGTGCCTGAGGTGGGGAAAAAGTGAAACTTTGATTTTGGGTTTTGCTAATTTCTTTTTTTTTTTTTATTGAAAAGTTTTAAAATACAATTTTCCTTTGAAAAACCCCCCTTCCCCCTCCCTCCTCCCCTCCCTACCTCCCCCCTATCTCCCCCCTCCCCCTCTCCCTCCTCCCTCCCCTGCCTCCCCCCCTCTACTTCCCCTCCTCCCCCCTCCCCCCCCGACTTCCCAGAGCAAAATACAAGGTATATATCTAAAAAGCAATCATAAACAATCATATACTAACAATTATAAACTCTAAAATCCATCACTCTCTAGCTTATATAGAGTAAACCAATCCTTAACAATACTAAATATGTATAAAAAACTAAAATAAAAGAAAACTAGCATCATTCCCATCTATGTTCTTCCACAATTCACTATTACCTAGACATATTCTCACTTACACATCACAAGCACCTATCCCTATTAACCTCTCTAGCCAAAATAGGCTATAATAAATAGTTCTTACACAAATTAACCCGCATTAACCCACAAAACTTTCTTCCTCTTCCTCTGTAGTAAATTGTCCATTAATTCCAAATTGAACATTCTGTTACCAGACATATCATCCCAAAACTCTTAAAAACACAACTACCACTTGACTATAAGTATATTGTGGAAGTTCCATAGATTTCTACTGGTCTTATTTCTTTTTTGAACGTTTTAAGGCAGCACGCGTCACCCTCTGTTCTCTAGGATCATCCAAAAGAGTTGCAGCTTGATCTCCTCCTGTACCCTTCTCGTCTATCTGTCCATCTTCATCCTCTTGATGTTCTCCTTCTCCAGATCCCTCTGCAGCTTCCAGAGGTGTTGATGGGGTTGCTTTTAAAACATTGTTGTAAAAATCATGCGCTTGCTTCACAATACCCAAACAGTACCTTTTGCCATCATACATGAAGCTCAACCCAGCTGGGATCTCCCATCTGAACCTTATATCTCTTTGCTTGAGCTCTTGCACAAGAAATATAAAGTCCTTCCTTCTCTTTAAAATCTTTGGAGGAATTTCTTTTAGAACCAAAACTTCTTGACCAGCAATCACAACTTTAGTATCATAGGCAGCTTGTATAACTTCATCTCTAATTTCCCTTTTTACAAAATAAACCACCACATCTCTAGGCAACTTTCTCTGCTTAGCAATCCACGAATTCACACGAAACACTTTGTCCATGCCTTGTTTTATTTCAGATGCTGGATGGTTCAATACCCCCTCAAAAGCCTCAGAAACCAGCTGCTTTAAATCTTCCTTAATATTCTCTTTTAGGCCTCTAATTCTAACAGGAAACTGCATCTGGTAAAATTGAGCCAAACTCTGTTCGCTATCCATTTTGTCTTTTAAATCTTCAATTTCCAATACTTTTGCTTCTAATATAGCATTCCTTTGAATCAAGTCTTCCACTTGATCATCCAGCACCTCCACACATTTAGCTACTTTATGCACTGAGGACAAAATGTCTACCTTCATCTCTCTAAGTTTCTGCTCCATCCTTTCTTCCATTCTCTGCTCCAATTTCTCCAATTTCTCCTCCATCTGTGCAAATTTAACACCCATTGACTCCAAAATTAACTGGGTATGTTTTTCAAGATCCTTCGATGTCAATACATCAGGAGAATGCAACGCCTGCAGTAATGATTGTTGTTGCACCGGAGAATTTCCAGCACTCCAAAAAGTTCTAGGGGGAGGTTTAGCCGCCATCTTTTACTTACAATTGTGACGCACTTTCACTTTAAGTTTTAAGCAAAGTCCATCAAGCTTGAGAGTAAAATAAAATAATCCTCTTCATCTCTTCATCTTTCCCTCTTGTACTGCTCTGCCTGCTCTTTTCCTTTCATAGTCTCTCCTTCAAGCAGGGATGGTCGCAGACGCCTGGCTCTGCTCCATAAAGTCCGGAGCAGAGACGCTAGCCAGCTGGGAGCAGCCCAGGCTACGGGGGAGTTCAATCCTTCAGCCGCCCAAGCTCCAAGCTCAGGCGGCCCCGGAGAACTCGACCCCTACCTGGGGTCTCACCCCCTCCTCTTCTCCCGAGGAGGGGGCTTCAAATTCGCCCGAACAGCTGATCGGCGCTGTTTCGGGCGAAAAATCACACAGCTGAGCCGCGGGCAGCCCGGGAAGGCTGTCTCCGGCGCCGCGGAGCCACCGGAAGTCCGGGTTTTGCTAATTTCATACGTTTGTTATAGAACTGGTTAATATATAATATTACATAAAAGTAAAAAGTTGAGGCTGTATGTTATCTTAGTCTACTGTGCTAAAGAGAGTAAGAAATCAACCTTTTTTTCTCTTTTCTCCTACACTTTTTTCTCTTCCCTTTATTGTTCCCATTTTCCCACTATATTCAGTTATTTTTGAATTTTTAAAAATGTTTTTCACACTAATAATTAAGTGGATCACATGGTTATTAAACAAACCACACAGTTGTTAAGCAAACCCATTTTTTTCTGAATGGGCATTGTTTGCTGGAAACCAACAAAAAGTGTTGGACTTAGCAGTCATGTGACCAAGGGGTGCTGCAACTGGTCATAAAGGCAAGGAAGTTTCCAAAATCACTTGATATGGGGGAGATGGTGACACCCTGCAATGGTTGGAAATGCTTTATGGGCTGAAAAGCACTCCTTCCAAGCCCATTGTAACTCTGAACTATTATAAAATGAGCAATTGTGAGTCAAAAACTAACAATGTTATCATTAGGATAAGAACCAATTCTTAGGGGTAATGTTTGTTCATGAAGAATATTCCAGATTCAGTGCCTCCATTTTGATCAGAATCAGTCCCCCTGTTGTCAGAATCAAGGATCACTGCTAAAGTTGAAGGGTCATATAGTAAGACTTTTTCCGTACATTTATAAAGATGAAAGATAAGTCTATGACACAATTTGTCCAAATTTAAACAATCATTAAGACAAAGCAAACAGAAAAAGCATCTATTCTCTGCTAAAGTCTCAGGAACTCTGGAATTCTTGTAATCCATTCTACACATTTTTGTAATCCATTTTTGTAATCTATTCTACACATTTTAGAACGGGTCTTCAAACTTCGCCCTTTTATGACTCATGGACTTCAACTCTCAAAATTCCTCAGCCATGCATGCTGGCTGATGAATTCTGGGAGTTGAAGTCCATGAGTCATAAAAGGGCTGAGTTTGAAGACCCCTGTTTTAGAACAAAGCATTTCATGTTGGCATACTAATCCAATACAAAGATTTTACAACACCGGAGGAAAAGTTGAGTAACTTGACTTTTGAATGAAAACTTCCCAATTCTAGCAAGACAATAACCTTGCAAATCATGTCAAGCACAGATTATTTAAAAACTACAGAAATTGAGATTTCCATCTGAGCTCACTGCCAAGCAAATTATATATTGAAAACATATTGTATGACATTTGCCATCTTGTATGACATTAGTGGCAGGCATCAACCTTGTTAATTCCAATTACTTAGGTTACAGTTGAAAAATAAAGTTTAATACAGCCCACTATTATCTGCCTAAGTGGCACTTTACAGATGACTTTTATTGCCCTTTAACCGATGTTAAAAACAAAACAAAACCTGTTTTTGTACTGTATATATACTGCCTATGCCTCCTATTTATGGTTTGATTTCTTATGTGCCATATGTGATCCCCAGACTGTTTGTAACATCTAATAAGCCTTCTGAGAGAATCACAATTCTGATGACTGATTGTTCAAAATGTTTATCTAGGTTTCACCTTGTAAAGAGAATAGGAAAAAATGTTTATGTGAGAAGACACTAGAATCCTGACGTTTGTTTGCGTTAATACCTTGGTTTGAAATGCTAGTTTTTGGTTGTTTGGCCACTCAGCTATCCACTTCATCCAGTAAAAATGTTTGGGTGTTGATAAACAATCTGAAATTTTATGAAAGGATGATGAACTGGAATTGGAACAAAGAACATGTATAAAATATGGTAATTGTACTGATTTCACTGAGTGAATGTAAGAATATATATATATTTCTTGGAATCTTATTTATCTTATCTTTTTAATCTAAATTGCATCAATGAACTACTTTTTAAAAATATTATTTTAATTTACATCAGCCAGAGTTCCACACAATGCAGCAGAAGGGAGAGCTAAATTACATTAGTAGATAAATATGCTTTTGAATTAAGAAGAGGTATGGAAATTACTGTGCAAGAAAATAAAGTGAAAATGTAATATAATAATCTAATTGAACCACAGGAGCATTTGACAAAACTACATAACGTATATTGTAAATCTATTCCATTTACTATTGTATGTCAATATGAACCATGACAATATTAAGACAGCAACCATTCTTTCTTTTTTTCATAATTTTAATGCATGTATGATCATTATTACTGAAGTTTGCTGATTTGAGGAATACTCCAGAATGAAGCAGAAAAATGATTGCAAACAAATATTCCTAGCAGTTGATAATATTACTGTCAAGTTCTAGTTCTAGAGTTCTGTAGAAAGGGGTAAATGTTTACTTGCATCAGGAAATGTCCAAAACTCAAACGACAGAGAATCACATATTGTGTAGCAATATTCTTTCAGACTCAGAGACTCACCCACAATTAAAGAATTGTTAGTGAAAATGGCACAAAAAACATTTCCTAAAGACATTGCCAAGGACATTGCCAAAGTGAGTAGGTAGGTAGGTAGGTAGGTAGGTAGGTAGGTAGATAGATAGATAGATAGATAGATAGATAGATAGATAGATAGATAGATAGATAGATAGATAGATAGATAGATGATAGATAGATGGATGGATGGATAGATAGATAGATAGATAGATAGATAGATAGATAGATAGATAGATAGATAGATAGATAAAATGTTAGTATATCAGGTAGACCCCCAGACTGTGTTCATTTCAAAGATGACAATTACGGTATGTATTTTTCAAGTAATGGAAAGTAAGCATGTGAGATAGGAACTAAAAAAAAGGATTAGGGATAGTAAACCTATATAGGTTAATTTTTCACTTTTCTTTTCCTTTCCAAATTGACACCAATAAGAATTTTATTTCTTTTAATTGTTTGGAGGGTGGGAATTCAGAAAACAAGCATCTGGGAATGTAAAGATTAAACATTTATTTTTATTAAACTTTACAAAGCAAATGAAGGCTTTTTACCAGAGGTATTAAAATGCCAGTATGCATATATTTGTTTTGTTTAATTCAGGAAAGTGACTTTTAGATTACTCTCCAGAAATAATCATTATGACACTTTTTGTATATAACAGCTTTGGAAATAAACAAGAACAAATGATGACCATGCTGTTTTCTCATATTTGACGAAGAAAGCAAGCTCTTATTTTTCTTATTTCCCTAGGAGCTGCAGTCATGATGAATAAAACATTTCCTAATGTAGTCAGCAAAGTTTTTTCCTATATTCTATAACAATCATTGTTTTTTTCCCTAGCCACCATTTTCTTAGGCTGTCAAAAAAATGGGTTGTCTCCAGGGTTGTTTTGTTCTAAAATTCAAGTAGAAACAAATGGGAAAATACAATCAGCTTGTCCAATGGTTCAATTCAGCCAAGTAGTGATAAAAAAACAATACCCTTTTCCTAAAGATAATTATTTGACTGGCTGTGTGTTCAAACTGATACTACAAGTGAACTGAATTAGCTTTTATTGCTTTTATTCTAAAATGTTTCTTGAATATTTTGGATGGTGCTGATGTGGAAATGTTTCCAATGAACAGAATTCTGGGAAGAAACTGAATGTCAAGTGTCCAAAGAGTAGCAGTAACAGAGTTGGAAGGGACCTTGGAGGTCATCTAGTCCAGCCCCCTGCTGTCGCAGGAGACCTATACTATTTCTGATACATGACTGTCCAATGATGGAGCATCCACAGTTTCCTAAGGCAATTTGTTCCACTGGTTAATTATTCTCACTGTTAGGAATTTTCTCCTTAGTTCTAGGTCGCTTCTCTCCTTAGTTAGTTTCCATCCATTCTTTCTTCTCCTGCCTTACAGGTGCTTGGGTAAATAAGTTGGCCCCTTCCATGTGCAATCTCTATAGCAGGGGTCTTCAAACTTGGCCCTTTTATGACTTCTGGACTTCAAGTGCCAGAATTCCTCAGCCAGGCATGCTGGCTGAGGAATTCTGGGAGTTGAAGTCCATGAGTCATAAAAGGGCCAAGTTTGAAGACCCCTGCTCTATGGTATGAAGAAAAGCAAATTTGACTGGGGGGGGAAAGTTTCACCAGAGGCTCTTTAAATAATTGGGGAGTAGAATCACTTTTCCCAGGTGCATTTTTTTCCTCTCTTTTCCTAGAGCAAGCAAATATATCAATCATCTGATTCTCTGGGATAACAATTTATTATCCATGCAGGAGGCCTCAGATTCAATCTGTACAGCATTCTGGTGCTTGGTGTCAGATAGTAGCATGTGCCATCAGTCCTTATCAAGGAAATCATTTTGTTCTTGTCATCTATTCCTATTAATATGGCTATTTATTACTTGAGTAATTAATTATGGCAAGGAGGCAAATCATTGACAGAATAAATATTGATGAATTGCTCAGTGAATATAAGCCTCACGTTCTCTAACTAGCTTTTAAAAAGAAGCTTTATACTAAAGTATTAGGAAGTCTGTGGACATGGTCCAAAGGAAATGAAAATTATCTATAGGAACCCCTAAAGGTAAAGGTAAAGGTTCCCCCGCATGTGCGTGCTAGTCATTTCTAACTCTAGGGGCCGGTGCTCATCTCCGTTTCAAAGCCGAAGAGCCAGCGCTTGTCCGAGGACGTCTCCGTGGTCATGTGGCCGGCATGACTAGACGCCAAAGGCGCATGGAATGCTGTTACCTTCCCTCCATAGTGGTCCCTATTTTTCTACTTGCATTTTTACGTGCTTTCGAACTGCTAGGTTGGCAGAAGCTGGGACGAGTAACAGGCGCTCACTCTGCTACGCGGCACTCGGGATTCAACCCGCCAAACTGCCAACCTTCCGATCGACAAGCTCAGCGTTCTAACCCACTGAGCCACCGCGTCCCCGGCATAGGAACTCCTCTCTCAATATTAATCCCCCTGGAATTAATGTCTATAGCATGTTTCCTGGTGCCAAAACTATCAGAAATCCCTCAAACTATCTTTGGGGATTCATTTCAGCCTCCATTCTTTCTAACACCAAGAAAGGAGTTAATACTTTCCTCTTTAGAACTTTTAATTTAGACCACTATTATTTAAAACAATTTTTTGTTTTCAATAGTATGTATTCTATTTTGGGTGATTGCTGTTACATTATGTCCTGCAGAAATGCTCCTACACTTTTCGAATGTACAAACCATTAAAGATGGGCTAGATATTTCATAAATAAATATTCAAATATTGTTCGTCCGTGGAACAAACTTCTGTTGTTAATCCTTCAGCAGGGATACACTGTGTTTCAAAATGAGAAAGATGGGGCATCCTTAAAAACTAGTATTTTGATTTTCAAGTTAATATAATCTAGCCGTTGTGTGATCATTCCTCGTTGAGTGTCTTTGGTTAAACAAGCTTGAATGCTTCATTTACTTTTCCAGGCAAATAATAGCAACTTCTTTTCGTGAAGAGACAGTGATGAATCTTTTACATTATTTGCATTAGATTGGTCATTTAAACAAAACAACAACAAAAACCCCACATAATTTTGTTTACTAACTGACATTAAGATAGAAAGCTTTCGAAATCATTGGGCAAGATATAATTAAGAATCAGTCAGACATGTAATTTAATCAGTAAAAGAGGAAATTTGTGAAGGCAATAAGTGACTTTACAAATGGATTTTGGTATGCTTCTTAGGTCTTATTCTGGAAGAATGATTGTTTCTGGAAATATAGAGTGCAACTAATGGGAACTTTGCAGAAAAATCATTATATAATACTGAAATTCTTGATATTAATGAATTTAATATTGAATGTAGTTAAATGTATAACCTGGACCTCAAGAAATTTGTGTGACCCAGGCTCCATGGATAAGTAATGGATTTGCTGGTTTTAGGATTGCCTAATTGACCAAAAATTTCATCATACTGACTTATGCTTTCATCAGCACTCTCAGTAGGAAGGTCATTTTTAGCCTTCCTTCCTTCCTTCCTTCCTTCCTTCCTTCCTTCCTTCCTTCCTTCCTTCCTTCCTTCCTTCCTTCCTTCCTTCCTTCTTTCCCCATCCATCCATCCATCCATGCACCCAACAAAAACTGTTCTATTTGAAAGAAAAAAAAATTAAAAGTAAAATGCTGAATCTCACTAATGCAAACATTTCTACAATCACTCCAGAAATGGGGGAAAAATATATATGCTGCTACACATCATTTTGGAAGCTAGAAGCCAGTAAAAAAAAAAACAAAAAAAACTAGCATTGCAATAATTGGGTTTGGCCACCTGTCAAAAGTCACTACTTGGAAAGCCAAAAATTGCCATGGACATATTTGGACAATCAGAAACGTGTTTCAGCAGTGTTCCCCCTGCTATGAGAGGCCTAATTAGCTTCAAAAAAAGTTTGTGATCCTTCCATTCATTTCCCTATGTTCCAATATACAGTTAATATTGTGTAGTATTACAGTTAATATTGTATAATATTGTGCAAAGAAGAGACGCCAGCCGGTGTGTGAGTTCAGCTCTTTATTGGAAGGGGGAAGTGAACTGAGGAGTGAGGGTTACCTGGCCTCCTTAAATACCCGGCCAGGTAAGCGTGCAGCCAATGAGGCCCTAGGTTTCCCGCCGAAAACCGTCCAGCCTGGTGGCTGTTGCTATGCAGGTGCCTGCATACATAACAGTTAACAGAATAACAGAGTTGGACAGAACCTGTGACTTTTCCACTCAACGCCCTGCTCAAACAGAAATTCCTATGCCATTTAAGACAAATGGCTATCTAATCTCTTCTTAAAACCCTCCATTATTGCACCCATATCTTCTGGAGGCAAGTCATCCCACTGATTAATTGCTCTAACTGTCAGGAAACTTCTCCTTTATTTCTAGGTGGGTTCTCTCCTTGATTAGTTTCCATCCATTGCTTCTTGTCCTATGTACAAGTTGAATTAGCTTTTATGTTTACCAAGGGTTCCAGATCATAATCTATTTTCCATTTGAGCTACATATCACCCCCCTTTTTTAAATAAATAAATCATTGTTCATTTTGTAGCGATCCTTCAATACTAGATTTCTAACTGCCAAAAACAAAATAGTATTAGATTTAGTGTTTCATTATTGCAACGTTTGCAAGCTATCTGTTTCCATGTTTGATATTGAAGCCACAACTACTTTTATTCATTTGCTTTCAATTTGGTGGATCATATATTGGGGTGACACCTTTGCATTTTCATCAGGAAGGAAGATTGTACGCATCCTAGTCCTTGGCACGTGGAATACCAAATAATAATTGTCAAAGCTTTTGACATTTAGTTTTGCATTTCAGTGTTTCCACATTTTATGTGTAGAGTGAAAGACAGATGGTTCAAACTATATCACTTCTGAGGCCAAAATATTTCTCAGTCCTTTCTAAGATGACGGTATTCATCAAGGCAAAACATCAAAATGTGTTTGAGGCATCCAATTACAGATCTCCATTAGAGGGACAGAGTTTGGAATATTAAGAGCTATTTAATTCCAACATAAAACTTCTTGACACTTCACTGGTAATAGTGAAATGATCTTTTCCAGTTACCTGAGTTTGATGGGGGAAAAGAAACTTTTGATTGCAAACTCAATGACTTTTTTTTTAACAAATATTGCCCTTTAGTCACATCAATATGCCATCCGACATCTCTTATTTCTTTTGTATTGCTCTTTAATTAAGAAGATACAACAAAGTACAAATGATGGTGTTAATAATTTATATTGGGCTCAGGGCTTTTTTTTTAGCTAGGAGGCTGAAAACAGCGCCCTTTGGAACATTGGATATGACTTACTGCAATGTAACTTGTACCCTGAAGCCCTGCTCATACAGTTATTTATATAGCAGAACAAAATTGAAAACTTCAGAAAAATAAAATATGTGATTTTTTTCCCCCCCAGATCAGGGGAGAAAAAAATAACGCATGTCAAAATAATTAAGTCAAATGAAAAAGCTTCACATATTTATTACTGTTGCGCTGTTCGTATTTCCACGATGGGAATCATAGTGACATATTTGACAGTGTTGGCAGTATGGCTAATGCGCATTTGTAAAGTCTTTGCTACTAAGATTCAGAACAAATAATATGTACCATACATCTTCAAGGGTACGATATTCTTTGGATAGCTTATTAGTTCAGCATCTTCTCTTCAAAAGAAAATTCTAGCAAAGGATGGGAAAAAAGTTCTTTTGAAAGCAAAATGATACATATTGTCTTGCAACTGGTGTTGGATTTTCCATGCACTCCCTGTGTTCGTGTGGAAACCCTCAGAAGGAGGGATGAGGTTTTTACAGTATATTAATACAACATCTCATCTTCCAGGGCTTTTATTTGTCATAGAACGCCCAGAATGGAGTTCCGGCACCTTTTTTGGATGGAACCTTGTAGGGTAGTCAAGGCGGGTTGTATGACATGTGTGAGTTCCGGCACCTTTTTCTTTTACAAACAAAGCACTGCATATTGCCACCTATTGATGAGATATCCCAGAGATGCTTTTTCAATAGGCAACTGGACTTTCTTGTTTTCCTTTGAAGACAGCTCTGACTGGATGGTGGGGAATGGGAGGATTTAGCATTATTTGCAGAGAGCTAGTCATTTTCCTTCTTTTAGAGAGTCCTTTAGGACACTTGGAGGTTTACCTGTGTCCTCAGGGTCACCTGAGTAGTGCAAATGGGTCTGGAGTCCTTTTGGAACTGCTGAAAGGACAGTGCAAATAGATTGGAAATAGATGAAGTTGTATCCCTCCCACTCTGTTGAGAGAGGGCTATTCAGTTTTGACATAGAAGGCTCCACATCCATTTGCACTACTCAGGTGACCCTGATAACATTGAGGTGGCCTCAATGGCTCTGAAAGAATGAATGAGAGGTCACCCATGCGCTCGTGACCTCCCGGCTAGACTACTGCAATGCTCTCTACATGGGGCTGCCCCTGAGGACCACTCGGAGGCTTCAGCTGGTGCAGAATGCAGCTGCACGAGTTGTGATGGGAGTCTCCCGATACTCCCATGTAACACCTCTTCTCCGCGAGCTGCATTGGCTTCCACCTGCTCTCCGGGTGAGATTCAAGGTGCTGGTGATGACCTATAAAGCCCTAAATGGCATGGGCCCGGATTATCTGAGGGAGCACCTGCTGCCAGCGTCAATTTCCCATCGTCCTGTGTGCTCCCACAGGGAGGGCCTCCTCAGGGTACCACCGGTCAAGGATTGCCAATGGGCGATTCCCAGGGGGAGGGCGTTCTCTGTGGGTGCACCTGCCCTATGGAATCAACTGCCAACGGAACTCCGGACTGCCCCCGACCTTCGTTCATTTTGCTGGGACCTAAAAACCTGGCTCTTCGAGGTATCTGGTCTGGACTGAGGGGTTTTAATGTTTTTAAATTGTGATTTTAATTTTTTGGGGCTAGACTTAATTTAATTTAATTTTAATTTTATATTGTATTGTTTTTAAGTTTTGCCTTGTAAACCGCCCTGAGTCCTTTGGGAGTAGGGCGGTATATAAACCAAATAAATGAATAAATAAATAAATAAATGATCAGCTCTCTGCAAGGAGTATAAATCCTTCCATTCTCCACCATCCAGTCAGAGCTGAATAAGCTTTTTGGATGAGAAGCAAAACATCTTCAAAGAAAAACAAGAAAGTCCAGCTGCCTCATGAAAAAGCACCCTCGGGATAACTATGACCTGGATGACTGAGAATCTCCATAGACATATTGACCAGATAGGTGGAGAGATACACATCTGTAAACTTTGGAAGAAAATGCATGGTCATGTTTCATCTCCTGTACATCACTGAAAACATCAGTGCAAGCTTTCTCTTCAGCAAAGTGTCATATTGTAGGGCCCTCCAATCATTAATGTTTGTATCCCTAGAATTGTTTGTCAAGAGGGTATTCAGAAACGCCTAGCCAGGCAGGGAGGAAATCTCATGTGGGGATTTAGCCTTGAATCCTTGCATAGCTGCAAGAGATCTAGAACTTACACCCCACCCCCAAGCTCCATAGAGCCTTATCTATTTCCCAGAAAATCTCTGGGGACATTTCTGGTGGTGCAGTGGTTAAATGCAGTACTGCAGCTACTTCTGCTGATTGCCATCTGTCAGCAGTTTTGCAGTTCGAGTCTCACCAGCTCAAGGTGGACTCAGCCTTCCATCCTTCTGAGGTCAGTAAAATGAGGACCCAGATTGTTGGGGGACAATAGGCTGGCTCTGTAAACTGCTTAGAGAGGGCTGTAAAGCACTGTGGAGACGTGTATAATCTAAGTGCTATTGCTCTTCTATATAATAAGCAGAATATAATAGAGTAGTCAGCTTACACCTCTGGGTCTTGTTTCTTGTGCCCGATGGAGGACCAACCCTTAGATTGTTCCTCCCCATAAATTCCCAATGAATATAGGTTTACTAGTATGTGAGAACATATCTATAGGAACCTGCATAGAACTGAATCTTTTCTCCAGCTTTTCTGTTCTATCTTAAGAAATAAACAACTGAACAAAGCACAATAAAGTACATAAGCATGACCATATCAAGTGACTGATTTCATGTATTCACTGAAACCCCTCATGGTAAAAAATTGCTGGTGCACATTAAATCCAGATGTGCAGTGCTGCCACAATTACAATATTTACAGCTCTTCCCTGCTGATTTCACAAATAGGTCTTGTCAATCAGTTGGATGCTGTTTTATAGTCAAATGCACTGCAAAATAAATGAGAAAAAAACGAGGGCCCTTCAATCAGATATGGCAGGTTCATTCCGTTGTCCTTTGTTTTACAGAACAGGGTAAAGGGTTTTGTTTTTTTTTGTTTTAAACCTGTCTTCTTTCCCATCTCTTGTTGGACATGGATATTACTTTATAAGCAGTGAACTGATATATAATATATATCTTCTTTTTTTCTCCATCTTTGTCTTTCTGGTCACAATGTTATTAGCGTCAGTGAAGGAGGAACAGAGTGCAGTTGAGTCTTATTATCACTATCTAAACCATAAAGTTATCAAAGTTTGTAGTTTCCCAACTTTTTAATACAGACATAATACAAGATAACATCAATTTCTTGAGAAATTCTTCTACAGTTGAGCTTCTGAATGGGAATAGATGTCTAGCCTTTGAATATGGCTAAATCTGGATCTAGCCAGACTGTTTATTCTCCAAGACAGAAACTTTGTGCCGATTTTCCATGTATGATAATACCATAGTAGCAACCAACAAAAATCACAAATCTGTGCGTTCCTTCTGTTTTGATATTTGTGAGATAATCTTAGATATACTACATTCATAACTCTTACATTAATTAGACTAATAAATCTTGCTTTAGTGTAGTGATTTTTGTTTTATCTCTCACTTGTTCAAAAGTCTGCCACCCACAACTTTTGATTAGATTTGATTGGTTTCCCATTTAGTTTCCCATTTAAAATGACTAATACTGGTAGTTCCTCAAATTAAGAAGTCCATTGCTTAGGTTGTAATTTAGAATAAAGATTTCTTCCTGTTTCTTAAAGTCAAAATCAACTCAGAGTTTTCCCCCTATATTTAACACCAATATGTCATATGTACAGACATGGACGCTTATTCCTGCTTTCACCCTCTCAGATTTTTTTCCCCCTCATTCTTCCGAACAAACTTCCTTTGGCATCTCATTGTTTTTAAAGAGCTGAAAGCTCACAGCCCCAGTAGTCATGTACCATTGTTAGATTGCTGCCAACCTGTTAAGCATGACAAATCATGAATGGCAGCCCATATCTTCCTTGGCTTACAGTGACTAGTCACTCATTGGCATTAATCCTAAATGCATTTTTCTGAAAACAGCATTTTCAGAACTGTGAAACTTACTTTGACAAAAAGGAGTTCCACTTGTGTGCAGTCCAGTGCTTCTGCCGATACAGAACAGAATAGCTGCTTGCGCACATAAGATCTCTTTTCTCGGGCTAAAGAACATTGCCTAGCTGCAATCTCCAGCTGCATAAAGTTAAATTTAATAAAGGTGTGCAAATCTTTGAAAGGGATGAATAGCTAGTAACTGTACATATATAAAGGTAAAGGTAAAGGTTCCCCTGCACATGCGTGCTAGTCGTTTCCAACTCTCGGGGCTGGTGCTCATCTCCGTTATGCTGACTCAGGAATTCTGGGAGTTGAAGTCCATGAGTCATAAAAGAGCCGAGGTTGCCTACCCCTGGCTTAGGCTAATAAAGGAGGGATATCTTTCTTAATACCCTTCCCATTGGTGGTACTTCATAAAATCATAGAATCACAGAATAAGGATTGGGAAGGAACATAGACAGTCCATTTCACCTCCCAAGACCAAGTCAGTCCTCCATTTAGAAGAAATAAAGGTAAAGGTAATGGTTCCCCCGCACATGCGTGCTAGTCGTTTTCAACTCTAGGGGCCGGTGCTCATCTCCATGTCAAAGCCGAAGAGCCAGCGCTTGTCCGAAGACGTCTCTGTGGTCATGTGGCCAGCATGACTAGACACCAAAGGCGCATGGAACGCTGTTACCTTCCCACTGTTGTGGTCCCTATTTTTATACTTGCATTTTTACGTGCTTTCGAACTGCTAGGTTGGCAGAAGCTGGGACGAGTAACAGGCGCTCACTCTGTTACGCGGCACTCAGGATTCGACCCACCAAACTGCCAACCTTCTGATCGACAAGCTTAGCGTCCTAACCCACTGAGCCACCACAAATTGTTGGGCTTTTCTGGCTGTGGCTTCTAAATCACTCACGGCAGCCTGGAGAAAGATGCGACTGCTGGAATGATATCAAAGGAAGTGCTTCATAAACTTCCCAAGCATTTTGTTTCCTTTCTTTGTTAAGTCTGGAGTGTTATGTGGGAGGCACTTGTTTGTTTTGAATTCTAAAGTCCCAGGGCACTTTAGTCCCTTTGTTTCCTATTACTTTGTCTATTTTATGGTTCCACCTGTTTTTGCTCATAGGCAAGCGGCATTTTTTGCAGATCTTCCAATACATCATTGTTGCTATTTTGCCGTCGTCGTTTGTAGTCAGTCTGCATGATTTT
Organism: Vipera ursinii; assembly: GCF_947247035.1. Taxonomy (NCBI): domain Eukaryota; kingdom Metazoa; phylum Chordata; class Lepidosauria; order Squamata; family Viperidae; genus Vipera; species Vipera ursinii. The sequence goes on from NC_139520.1 coordinate 11,550,797, forward strand.
TTTGCAACAGCTCGCAAGGTGCCCCACTCTTTCTTCAACTTCTCTGCAGAGACATTTGCTGTCTCTTGTTGTCTTCTCAATTCTGACTTGCATGCATTCATCACACAGCCAGATGTTCATATGGGTTTGGCATTTTTGTCTACCTATCAAGTCTTTTCTAAGAACCTGAGATAGGAAGGTGGGTGTTTGAGGGTGTTACACGTATTGTCACAGAATGGAAGCTGTTCCAAGGAAAGCTGCCTTTTGCAATTGACCGGTGGTGAATTCATCAATGCTGATGGTGTTCCAGTTGTTTTGGGATTGCAAACAAGGTGCCTACTACAATTGGGACAACCTTTGCTTGCTTCTGCCATAGTTGTTGTTGTTATTGAGATGTGAATGGCCTTGAGAGTTATTATTGGACACACAAGTCTAAACCTTTTTAATAAATTACTAATCCACCAGAGCAATTCTAAAAGAGTTTGTGCAAGACATTTAACTTGGTTACTGGGTTAATTTATTATTTTTGGATCACATAATGCATTGAATTACAACCTAACCATGCTGGCTGGCACAATATAACATAGGTACAAATCAATAAACTTGGATTAGACCTAATTAAGCTGTTCATGATGTAGAGAGATGGACAAAAACTTCATTTCAGCCCTTGACCAATAAAAGTACGATCAACAAAATGAGCATCACAAAAATATCCCCTAACAACAAGAATTTTTCCTCACCATTTGTAGGTAAAACGTACACATTGTACATATTGCAAATATCTTGATTATTTAACAGATAAGGCAAATAAAAACCATCAAACTGTCCTGGAAATTTAAATAAAAGAGGGATAATTCACTGGTGGCAAATGTCCCTGTAGATCTTTGCATAATGTATAAAGGGAATAAATTTTTAATTTATCTTGTTAACTTGAGTATCAGGTCAATCACTATGTAACATATGAATTGATAAACATCCTCTCTAGAATATACTATGTAAGTGGAAATTAACCTAAGGAACACTTGGCTGTGCTTACCTTAAATCTACAAACCCTGTGCATCAAAGCACAATTGGAACAGTTTTGTAGTTTTATTTCATTGCTGCTTGATAAATTTAGGGTAGTGTGGAAAAAAATATAAAGGGGGGGGATGAGCAGTTGGAAAATCCTGGTGGTATTCACCTGGGACCGTTCAGAGTGAAATCTCACAAATCCCAAACACAACTATGTCCACGTGTTGTGATGTCCGTGGCAGCTGACTCATCAACTTCCACCAGCAACACTGCCGTTGCGTGTCACCCCGTAGTAAAAGTTCAATCGATCACTTTGATGAGGCAGAGTATTGGCTTCTAGTGACAGCCAAATGAGAAATGAGGCGCCAGAATGGAACTCTGAGAATTTAATAGATCAGTACTGCAGGTTCATTCACAGAGAAAGTGATGAACAAATTTTGTAAGAAGAGGACACAATTGATCTATGAAACCCTTATTAAAACTGTCTTTTTGATTAACTTCAGCCTAAATGTCTTAGCCACTTGTCCAGGCAGATTCTTAGAAATGAGAAAGACAGCAGAAACGATCCATACTGATGATTATGAAGGGGGAAACGACAGGTGACATTATGGGAGGAGAAACAACAATTGATCCATGGAGTGATTTTGCTTTGGTAGTAAATGCTTTATGTGGGGGGAAAAAAAACTTGTTCTATGAAAAAAAAAACCTGCAAGATTTATCTATCAGTCAGTTTGCTTAAAATTTGCTTCCAGTCATTTCTTTTTTTACCACTGCAAAAATTCTGAGTGTGTGTCAATATGCATCTACTTCCTACCTGGTGGGGTGCAGACAACAGCAACAATAATCTCTGTATTAGATTTTCTGTCTTGCATTGAATAGTATAAACATGTCTGGGGTGAAAGTGGGCTGTAGTTGAGGCTGTGGCTTAAAAGCCAAATTGTACCAAAATGACTAATAATTCCTATCACCTAATTGTCTTAGGCCTAAAGATATTTGTCCATATAGTTGGAGGCAATATCCTGACTCTGTAAACCACTTAGAGAGGGCTGTAAAACACTATGGAACAGTAAATAAGTCTAAGTGCTATTGCTCTTATGATTTATTAGTTGTTTGTATCTTATTATTAATGATATTAACAATGATTTATGATCTATGACCTATCATTTTTCGTATGTACACTGAGAGCTTCTGCTCCAGAGACAAATTCCGTGTGTGTCCAATCACACTTGGCCAATACAGAATTCTATTCTATTCTATTCTATTCTATTCTATTCTATTCTATTCTATTCTATTCTATTCTATTCTATTCTATTCTATTCTATTCTATTCTATTCCATTCCATTCCATTCCATTCCATTCCATTCCATTCCATATATTATTCTATTCTATTCTATTCTATTCTATTCTATTCTATTCTATTCTATTCTATTCTATTCTATTCTATTCTATTCTATTCTATTCTATTCTATTCTATTCTATTCTATTCTATTCTATTCCATTCCATTCCATATATTATTCTATTCTATTCTATTCTATTCTATTCTATTCTATTCTATTCTATTCTATTCTGTTCTGTTCTGTTCTGTTCTATTCTATTCTATTCTATTCTATTCTATTCTATTCTATTCTATTCTATTCTATTCTATTCTATTCTATTCTCATAACTAACCTCTCTATTAGCAGGAAATGTGACACAGCTGCAACTAAGATTAATCTAGTCTACTCCTCTATCTTAGAGAAAATTGTTATGTAAAATTTTAATTAAATAAAGTCATATGTAAGATCTGAGTCTGTTATAGTAGGAACCGTGTTTCTCAGGTTAGGCAGAAGCATTTCAAGGAAGGATACAGGGTGTATATATGTGTATGTCAACTCTCTTCTACGATGTCAGTGTGGATCATTTTAGTTCAGCTCAACATTCACTTCTTCAAATATCACAGTAGGGCCACTATTGGCTACAAAACAATGGAATCTGAATCAAGTTTCCAGCAAAAATTCAGGACTTAGGAATGTAGATCGTATCAAAGAAAATAGTTTTATTCATATTTGACCAAGAAATTGAACAAAACCTCATCAGGATAATTACCTGAACATACAGAATCTCCAAATGCCTGAAGCAGATGGCAAAACTATTATACATGTGCTGTCTTTCTCCATTAAAACATTTCCTTTGAGGAAACAAAGGTTTATTGGTATGTAAAATTGTGTTTTGTGATCATACAGCTCATTTTATGGGGGAAAAAGAAATGCATTCCTGGAAAGAATCATAATGCCTCCGCAGGCTAAATTTTTTTCCTCCTCAGTTTTATAATAATAAAAAAATTACATGCCACCCTTGGCATCTTAATTCCAAAGATAGAAAATATCCACCATAATAAAATGCTACTCTTTGATCACTGCAAAACTTTATGCTTCAGCTGCGAAATACCAAGTAGATAAAGAAATCATCAGTCAGCTCTTCAACTTTGAAAATAGGATCGATGCACCATGGATGAATCTATTATTTTGCTGCACTTCTATGAAATTGCATTTCTGCAATTGTCTAACATGCTGAAGCAGTATCTCTGTGTTGAGGCTTAATAACGTGAGGCATTGTTCTGTTTCAAAAATATTATTTTTAAATATGTATTTGCTAGTTCAAAGAAAGCAAACTACTAATTAACAACCTATTGTCCTCTTAAAACAAAACATGAAAACCCTCTTCACACCTTTCAGTTCCCAAGCAATATTGCTAAGCACATTGATTTGTGCTTTAAATTGTAAGCCGCCCTGAGTCTTCGGAGAAGGGCGGGATATAAATGGGATTTTTTTTTAAAAAAATGCAATGGTCCACAAGATCTTCCTCACGCTGGTCTTGGTGTCTTTACTTTGGGTCAAATGAGAACAGGAGAGAGGACTTAATACATTCTTGGAATTTATTTTCATAATCCCAAGACACTCAAGGCATCCTCTGGGCAAGTGTGTCTCCTGGGCAACGGTGATGTCACTGAGTAATCCTTTCAACCCAGAGGCAGCTTGATAGGTCTTCCAACACAAATGTAGCAGTATCTCAAGAAGTTATATCAAATTTATCTAGGTGTGATTTTTGGAAGGAACAGAATATGCTACTGTTGTTATTTTCTGTTGTGCATCTGATCATAACTTCAAAACCTCCCTGACTATGAATTACTCTTTGGAGTAATTCCTTACACATCTTTCCTTGGGATTTAATGGGACTATAGAAGCCAAGGAAGCAAGAATCTCCTAGAGACAGAATTGTACAATAAAAGACATGATGTTGGTATAAACCTTCTGGCAACCTTGTATCTAAATAAATTCCTAGTTATTTGGAGTGCCATGCAATTTCTCAAAACCTGCCTTTCCATGTAAATTGAATTTCTGTTTCCAACTCTACTCTTAGGGTGCTTGAAATTGCCCACCCCATCCATCCATCCATCCATCCATCCATCCATCCATCCATCCACCCATCCACCCATCCATCCATCCAGAAGAGAATCCATCCATCCATCCATCTATCTTCTATCTATCTTGGTATTTTATTAAGACTCACTTTATTGTGGTAGAAGGAGAAGGTGCTTCCATTGGTGTCCTTCTTTTATACTCCATTTTTCCCATCACTCTAAAGCTGTCTTGGCTGAATATACTTCCCTATGTTAAAAAGAGGGACGCAGTGGCTCAGCGGGTTAGGACGCTGAGCTTGTCGATCAGAAGGTTGGCAGTTTGGCGGGTCGAATCCTGAGTGCTGCATGACAGAGTGAGCGCCTGTTACTCTTCCCAGCTTCTGCCAACCTAGCAGTTCGAAAGCACATAAAAATGCAAATAGAAAAATAGGGACTACTACGGTGGGAAGGTAACAGCGTTCCATGTGCCTTTGTGTGTCTAGTCATGCTGGCCACATGACCACGGAGACGTCCTCGGACAAGCTCTGGCCCTTCGGCTTTGAAACGGAGATGAGCACCAGCCCCTAGAGTCGGAAACGACTAGCACGCATGTGCGGGGGAACCTTTACCTTTATCTTAAAAAGACCCTTGGGATCCAAGTGTCCTCTCCTGCACCAGAAGGCAGGGTGGTTGCAAACCATGGGCAAATAGATTCTATCCTTAAGCATAAATCATCTCTCTCTCCTTATTACTAAGGACAAGAATTCTGCATCCCCCTTTGTCAGAGTTTTACTTTTTTTTGTCTTCTATAGAAAGAAAATTTCTTTTTACATTAAGTGAAGCAAGACTGTAAAAAATAATAATGGAGATGATAGCAGAGAGTAGGTTATGGACTATGCATTCTATCCAATTATCCTTAGACTTAAAATGTATTGTAAAATTTATTTTTCTGGCTAAAAATATTTTATCTACTTACTGCGGAATGCTCAGAAAACAAAAATTGCCTAATATTAACATTGCAACAATGAGATAATATTAAAACACGCTTTTAAAAATCACTTATAGTGAGTTCTGGCTTCATGCACATAAGCTTGAAAGGGAGACAAAATACAGATCAGTTCTCCAAGCCATCTTGAAAGAACATGCAAAACAGTAAAATGAGCCTCTTCCTGGATACCTCTGATTACACGAAATAGCTAAGCACAGCTTGCTGGAGAGCTGCAGTTATAAAGAACTTAATTAAAAATCAGTGAGCAGAATTAGATGTTGGCCATGATTAAAGTTGTGAGAATAGGGGAAAAAAAGTAAAACCAGAGAATTACAGTAGCTACATGACAACTATGGTGAGCAAAAGTTATAGAATTTGTGGAACATGAAGAGAAATTGCAGATTCTGGAACCATGAGATTAAATATGACAAATTATTCTCCTGTTCACTAACTGGATATATTCACCAAATGGTAGCTGAAGACACACTGTACAGTTTGATCGTAGGATTCTCAATGGCTCAAAAATAAAAAATATAAAATCAAGCAAACCCAGGATGTGACATCAGGACACCCAAAGCCCTACTTATTTTGTGGGCTACCAAGAACAATTACAATAGCGATATCATTTTACAGCACTCTCTAAGCAGTTTTTTTTAATCCCATTTATATCCCGCCCTTCTCCGAAGATTCAGGGTGGCTTACAATCTAAAGCACAAATCAATGTGCTTAGCAATAGCCTTCATTCTATGTATATGCCTGCTTATTAGGGTTTTTGCACCCCCCAAGTGGCATTATTTCAAAGTCAGCTTATTGCCCCCAGCAGTCTGGGTCCTCATTTTACCTACCTCGGAAGGATGGAAGGCTGAGTCAACCTTGAGCCTGGTGGGACTCGAACCTGCACTAATTGCAGGCAGCTGATGTTACTTAAGGAGGCATTAGCCCACTGCTCCACCAGCCAGACTATTGTTCCCAGCTATCCAGGTCCTCATAATACCCACCTCAGAAGGATGGAATGCTGAGTAAACCTTGAGCTGGTCAGGATCAAACTCCTGGCAGTGGGCAGTGAGTTAGCCTGCAATACTGCATTCTAACCACTGTGCCACCCGAGCTCTCTGTGGTTATGGCTCTGTGATTGTGACAGAGTGCAAATTTGATTAATAAATAAGATAAACAACAGAATTTTCCCTGTATTAACATCTAAGATGGAGAGGCTGTCCTTGATTTTGGATGCTTCCTGCCTTGATATGAAAGACCAGCTTTCAATTAAACATTTTTAGATGTAACATTTGTGCAGTGTGACATTTTTGAAAGGAATATCAAAACCAGTAGCTTTGGAAACATGAAATAATAAATTCTGAGACATTTCTATTTTCTCCTTCACAAAATTAGATGCTTGCATATGTTATATAATTAAATATAGCCACAACAGAAACCCCAGTCTACATGTTCATTAACTCTTAGCTGGTATTTTATCAAAGCATCTCTGCATAAGTTTCCCAGGAGATTTTCAGTGATGTTGGTTAACATTAGCCATTAATCAAAGAGAATTGGTGGTGTGAAGAATAATACTCCAAGCTGTCCAGAACCAGAATGGAGCCTGTATTGCAAAATGTGGATCATGATTACTTTAGAAACACAACTATGGTCTTTATTTCCCAGGATGGTGCCTTACTGATGGTTATTTAGAAGAACACTTGCAAGATTCTATAATATCACTTTTATTCATAATTATGAAGAGGGAGCTTAAGTGGATGCAAATAAGCATTAATCCAAACTTAACATACAATTGCTCTTTTAGTAAATACATATCCAGACAGCATTTCAAACCAACTTTTAATTCTTTCATTCTTCTCTTGCTCTTTTTTCCCCATACAGATGTTACCTTCTTTGACTGTAATATTAATTTATTCCAAATGCTTACATTTAAAGTTCTTAAACTACTACCTAGCCATTGCTTCTGATATACGGATACATGAAGGGTGCATGATGCGTTATTATTAATCAATGCACTCCGCCTCACAAAAAAGTTACACAAGTGTGAAACAAAATGAAGACTTCATCTTCACAGCAGTAGTTTAACATGTATGCTAATGGATCAACTGCATTGTTACTCCTATGCTAGTTTTTAGAAATGTAGGATAGTATGTGATCTAGCAGGAAGAATATTTAGCTGGATATCAGAAGTAGCAATAGAGAAAGCCACTGTTTTATTGTTGGGGAAGAAAATAAATTTGACTTGTAGCTTCACAGTATTTCTTTTCCTTTCATATGCTTTTCTGTCTGGCTTCTTATGTCTTACTCCATATATTTCAACATCTTCTAGTCAGATTTCACCTTGCATTCAACAATCTGGCGGAAATGGCAAAGATCTCAGCGTACTTGAAAGATCAGTCGCAACAGAGATATATTGTGGAGTGGACAAGATGGATTGATTATATCCAGAATAAATATGGGACTAAAAAGTTTCATCTAGCATTTGAATAAGTATTGATGTGATATTTAAATTGCTTGTAGTTATTTTATAAGAGTTAAAGTGCGATAGATTTAATATTTTATTGTTGTTTGCATAAGGTAGACTATGATTGCTTGTATTTTTATACCCTGTATTGAGCTCTGGGAAGTCGGGGAGGGGGGAGGGGGAGGGGGGGAGGTGTTGGGGAGGGGAGGGGGTTGGGAGGGGTTTTGTCTTTTTAAAAAAATGTATTGTAAAACTTTTCAATTAAAAAAAAAAGATTTCACCTTGCATTCCTTCTATTTCACCTTTTATTCCTTCTATTTGACCTCTGAAGCTTTCGCCTATTGACTTCCGCCTTCTTTTGAAGATTAGTGTTGTATCTCTGCTCCTGGTTAAATTCTCACTTGTACTTATTCTTTTGGCCTGCATTTAAACCTTCCTCCTCCCCTTTCTCTGTCCCCCCTCTTTTTGGTGTTCTTCCCCCCTCACAATTGCTTTTAATGTTCTTGCAATGGGTAACCATTATCCTGACTGGCCTTTGAAACCAGCATGAATTTCACACATTACCTGTTCAGTATCTTTTTTGGTGGGAACATTTGCTGCAAAAATATGCTGAGTTTGAATATAAACGAAGAGGAAAAATACTGTATATAAATATCACATCCATCCTTAGACTTTTAAAGAGTCTGATTCTTTCCAGATGCTTTGCACTACAACTCCAGTCACTTGCAGATGGCAGGGGCAGTCCTTAATGTTATTTAAAATATAAATTAAATTAAATTAAATTATTATTAAATTAAATTAAATTAAACAGTTTCTTTTGTTTTTTAGTCTGAGGGAACCTGTTGTTTTGATATAGCTGGTGCAAGGTTACATGTATGTGTATGAAGATGAATCAATTCACAATTAAACAGAGAAGATGCTGTTTAACATCAAAAAGTTTACTCATCTGCACATTCAAATGCTAACACATTTCCTTTCTCCCTGGGAAAATCTATAAAGATGATCTCTTCAGTTTCCCCTTCCCAAAATGTTTTAGTTTCATTTACTAAGTTTACTAAAACTTTTTTTTTTTTTTAAAAAACAACTTTTATTTCCATTAGGAAAAACAGATGAAACATGCCTAAATAAATAAGTAGGGTGGAGAATTAGAAAAGCACATTTAGGGAGGTTTCTGAAAATGAGCCATTTTCTTAAGTTCCCAAGTTCTATTGCCAGTTTATTCTGACAGTCTGCTTCATGATGTGAAGTTAATGCTGTTATTAGGTATTTTCTTCTGACGAGTATACAGCAAATAATTTATGAACTATTTAAGTTGCATATAAAAGCTTAAAAATTGTCCAAATCTTTCCTCAATGTGCATGTAGTTTCCAGATAAATTATAGAAATAGAACTACTGTGGCAAAAGGAAGCAAAGATGGTACCAATAGTAATAAGCGCATTTGTTGCAATCCCCAAACAGCTGGAGCACCACTCAAACACTATTGGCATTGACAAAATCACCATCAATCAATTGCAAAAGGCAGCTTTACTGGGAATAGCTTACATCCTGTGACAATACCTTTAACACAATCAAACATCAACATCTGTCTGTCTCGGGTCCTTGGAAAGGACTCAATAGGTGGATAAAAATGCCAAACTTGGTCTAAACATCTGGCTGACTATGTAACCAACCGTAAAAAAAATAAATCCCCCAATGAGGCAATGAGGCAACATCTTGACATGGTTGTGGGGCTTGCATGCTCTAAGGAGAATGAGAGCTGTTCCAACTATACTGGACTGTTCTCATCAGAAGAGTCAAAAAAAAGAGTGAACAACGATATTATCATCATATATTTCTGAATTTAACTCTTTGATTAACAGCTTCTTATATGTATTTGAGCTTTAAGACTTCCTTCAAGCAGCAAGAAGAGAAACAAAAAAAGACATTACAAAAGACATTGGAAATAGAGATTTCTTTGCTTTATTTTAAGTTGTGGTTGAGGAACAATGATTTCCCATCAGAAGCAACCTAGCTTGAAAGAGTAGGACTATAAGTCTGGATATGTTCGTAATATGGTAGTTTTTAGAGAAATATTGATATGATGATGATGATGATGATGATGATGATGATGATGATGATGATGTTGCACTTAATTATTATATTTTTTTTATTATTTAGGGTTCTCTTGTGACATGAACAACAGATCTGAACTCTTCAAATATCTAGTGATCAGTAAGTATTTTTCCCCCTATGAATATAATTAAGGACAGTACCTTACATAGATTTTTTTCTCTTTTTTTAATCTCTGAGCAATTGAGATTGCTCTTTTATTGCTGAACTATGTGAAGTACTTTTTGTTACTGGCTTTCATGCCTGCTCATTCCAAAGCAAGAACTCATAGCAAAGAAGTGTAAATTAATGTTCTTCTCTCTCTGCTGTACCACTTTATTAAAATTATAATTTCCTTGCAATTTAGTGATAATTGCTTCAAGCTAATGAGGAGAGAAGAGGTTTCTATGGATCAGAGAATGCTGTTAATTAATAATGTAGCAAATTAATATGGATCTGTCTATATGCTTTGATTTATAGTTTAAGTATATTGTATCAACATATGGTTTTAGTATGAGCTTAATTCTCCTATTCAGTGGAGAATGTTTTCAAAAGGAGAATGCTTCTACTGAGATACAAGGCTAGAAGAACTATAATTCTCTACTAGTGTTTGAAAAGTCCCATCTGTTCCAATTGCCAATTCTTATAACCAATTGATCATTTAATTCTGTAGCACTCTTCTCAAATGGTTGACCCAGGAGTTAACTTCTTCTTTTCATGGAAATCATGAGATTGATCTCAAGGTCCCTTTTTCCAATAATTCCTGATTTCATGTTTCATATTACAAGATAATACATTTCATATTATGTGCTGCTTTATTTGTATATATTAAAGCTGTAAAGAAAGGTCATTTCCAATTTTTTTCTTCTTCAAACTTATGGAAGAAAATGGCTAAATGAACTGTTTTGATTAAAGAAAAGAAGTACTTTTGTTTCTACATGGAAACCGATTCTGGACTTTGTGCTTGAGGTGGAAAAAAATGAAACTTTGATTTTGGGTTTTACTGATTAGATTGATTTGTTGTTATAGAAATGGCTAGTTTATACTATTATGGAAAAGTAAAAAGCTGAGGTTCAACGTTAGTGCTTCATTTTGCAACAGAGGAAGTCGAAAGTCAATGCCTTTTCTTTCCTTTTCCCCTCCCCACTGTGTCCTACTATTTGATTTTTTTTTATTTTTGTGTTTTATTCTAAAATCTAATAAAATGTTACAAACACAGACAGAAACACACACACAAACAAACAAAACAAACTAATGGATGAAAAGAATGAAAGTGTCTCTGAATTTCTCTCGTTCAAAAAGAAAAGATTTTCTTTACATCGTTCCCTTTTTGAGGTCTTCCTGTTGGACCGAATAGAAATGTGGGAAGCAGAGATAGAGCAAACCGCTGGAGAAAAGCTAACACAAGGAAAAATAAACTATTCACACCCACAGATCTCTTTATCTGTTGATCAGCTTTCACTAAAAAAAAACATGCAATAATATCCAGGTTCACCTATAAAGACTTATCTTATGTTTTGAAAAATAATTCTAAGAAAAAAAATCTTCCACAGACTGAATTGAACCAACTGCTATGTATAAATATGCATTTTTTTTTCAGATTAAAAAAAATAAAATAGTATGCTTGTGGCTTCGCATGTAAGACTTCCGCACTTTTAAAAAATGGGCAATTGAGAAATCAGCCAAAGGTGGAGAGCAAAACTTCAGAAAGTAATCTTTTCTTTATGACTACTGAACTTGTAAGTCTCGGCAGTCTGCCTGTGAAGGGGTCTTCATTTTTATCAATGACATATTTTATCTGCCAGCCGTCACAATATAATCCATTGGCCCTGCACTTTTGCCAAACTCTTTTTTCATTATGTCAGGCAAAAGAGTTTTCATCAAGTCCTCTTTCCTCTTCTGTTCTGTAATCAAACCATATTTTAATCAAGGCCCTTCAGGCTTTTTATCAATCCAAGGTAGCAAGGCATCACAGAATGCAAGGTTTCCTATTCTCTGCCTCCTCCCTCTACTGCTATCACGGAAACCTATAACTTCATAACAGGGTCATAATGTTATCTTCTAAGAAACAATATGCCTATTCTTCATACATCCAGAAAGGTTGAAAATACTCAAGCCAATCTCTGCCTCTGATTGGGTAACTGGGATCAATCATTAAGTTCCTGATTAATCCACTTTAAAGAGTGGTTGATTGGATGGTTGAGAAAAAAAAATAGAGGGAAAATGCTCTGTGTTGGGAGGAAACAGCATAGAAGATTGATAGTAATACATACCTTTGGCTTTTGTCAGTACTAATTTTATGCACAGGTATGTACGGAGTTCCTCTTTTATACAGTATGTCAGAAAGATGCTAGACATAGAAAGATGCAGTTCAGAAAAGCTTTAGATGTCAAGCCTTCTGAACTCAGATGGAACATAAACCAAGGCTTCATGGGATTGTTGAAATTATTTATGGGTGCTAGGTTTTTCGTTCTGCCTTTCTTTTTAAGTGTTGTGTGCTTTTCATGATGACCGACTATTGAGGTATGCCCTCTGTCATTTATTTTGGGTTCTTTAACCTATGCCAAAATCTATCTAGAACACTTCTATCAAAGTCTGAAAAGGTGAGCTGATCTAGACATTTCCCCCCAAAAAACTAGGCTAATCCATGTATCTCTGTTAAAGAATACTAATAGCTCTAAACACAAATGATATTTCTTTGTCTGCAACATCAGGGAGCTATAATTTGGTAAGATAGAAAATGATAAGCAATAGAATTGTTTGACCACTAATAAGTGATAAGTCAGCTGGCGAGCAGATTTTAACATAATCTAAAAGGGACTCTCCTGCATCCAATTTTCATATATAGGAAAAATTCCCATACAGATGATGGGGAAAAAAAACAGTTGCAACATCTTTTTTGGTGCAATATAGTGTGACTGTATCACCCTCACTGTGTGTCGTAAATCACTGGTGGACCCTCTTTAAAAGAAATGGCCCATCTCATATAACTGCACAGTTTTATTTGACCAAGAATACTAAAATCTTTGAAAGGGATGCAGTGGCTCAGTGGGTTAGGATGCTGAGCTTGTCGATCTGAAGGTCGGCAGTTTGGCGGGTCAAATCCCGAGTGCCATGTAACAAAGTGAGCGCCTGTTACTCGTCCCAGCTTCTGCCAACCTAGCAGTTCAAAAGCACATAAAAATGCAAGTAGAAAAATAGGGACCACTACGGTGGGAAGGTAACAGCGTTCCGTGCGCCTTTGGCGTCTAGTCATGCCGGCCACAAGACCACGGAGACGTCCTCGGACAAGCGCTGGCTCTTCGGCTTTGAAACCAGCCCCTAGAGTCGGAAACGGCTAGCACGCATGTGCGGGGGAACCTTTACCTTTACCTTACTAAAATCTTTAAACCTTTAGAGCTGGAACATGTCCAACTAGCTCAGATGTGTGAGAACTGTGAGTTGTGGAGATAGCATGTGACTTCAACATTTTTTTTTAATGGCATCCAGGTTCTGAAAAAAATTCAGATTCTTGGTTTCAGCACATTCTCCATCTTTCACTGCTTATGGGCCATGGGAGGAATCCTCAATTATGGAACCTCCCTTCATGCAACAGAGTTTGGTAGTGTTGCCTCAAAATCTGTTGTGGTGCTTATTGGGGGGGGGGGGGGTAAGAGAATACTTTATTTTAGAAAAATCTACATTCCCTCCTTGAAAAGTAGAATGTAAGAAAATCCTTATGGAATAGGCACTTTTGAAGGAAAAAAAAAACACCCTGAAATACCTACATACCTTTCTGCAAAGTGGCACAAAAAAATGAGATGAAATATATTAGAAAAATGAGAACTGGAGCAAGATTCGGTTTGGGGAAAAAGAGTGCTTATCTCTAATGTTAAATGCTCCTGAATCTTTCCCTCCCTTACTCTCCCCATTCAAGCACTGATTTAAAATGACAATGATGCCACGAAGAATGGAAAATGGTCTCATAAGACTAAGTGAACCCAGAAAACCTTCATTGGAATTCTTTTTACATGCTGATATGTATCAGTTCAAGTCACCTTTTAGTCTTCTTCATAAATCATTCATGTGGCACACAAAGCCTTCACACTAAAAGGTCTTTGAGAAACTCACATATTGCCTGTTCTGATTTGGCTGGTTTGTTGGTATTAATGCACGAGCCCCCTGAATTAACATTTGACTGATAGATTTGTGCCGTAAAAATATCTCTCGTAGGAAGAAAACAACAGCATGTTCCTAACCCTGAGATGGTATACAGATTCATTTTTATAGCTAGAACAGTGAGGAAATGACATGAGCAAATACAGCTTTGCAAGCATTCTTTAGGGCTGGATCTTAAATCAAAGGTCTGGTAACTAAGTGGCTAGAGTTTTGCCAATTTGGCACAAAGCCTGTCTTTATTCCCTGTTCAAAGTATTCTGCAGGTTATGTTACCAAAATAACAAGTATTTCTTCAAGGCAGAAGAGTTCGGGAAAAAATACGTGCTTTCAAACTGCTAGGTTGGCAGAAGCTGGGATGAGTAACAGGCGCTCACTCTGTTATGCGGCACTCGGGATTCGACCCGCCAAACTGCCGACCTTCTGATCGACAAGCTCAGCATCCTAACCCACTGAGCCACCGTGTCCCTTCAGTATAAAGTGGTATAAATATCACTTCATGTGATCTTGTAACTATCCCTCTGTCGATAAAACCTAGGGCTTTATATTTTTTATATATTTATAAATATGTTTTATATGTATACTTTATATCATTTTAATATGTGGATACCTGTTTAAAAAGCTGAGTATTTTGTTTCCCCCCTCCCTTCTTGTGGATTCTTCAGAAGTTGCTACCAAATTTTACTCTGATAGGAAGGAAGTGTAATTGGGATATACAGAGCAATTAATGTGAGCAATCACATTAATTTTATTTAATTACATTAATTGCATTTCAATGGAAGAAGTTTTGTCAAGATAAACCTTGTGAAGTACATTGCACCCAAAAGATTGTGAGTCACTGAAAGCTACTTTTAGGTTTACATGGCTGAGGCTAAATCTTCCCAGGAGGTATATATCTCTGACTTAAAGAAGCGGAAGAATTTGCAGAACAAGATGGGTTAACACCAAATTGCTCCAATGATTGATTTTACTGATTTGCTTAGCCCTGTTAGTTAATGACCAAGCAGCTGCATTTCTGAAAAATGATGATCTTGGTTAAATTTAACTTTGGCTACGGTACAGTCCATCTGCTTACTGTATGATTCAGTATGCAAACCCAATAAATTAGGCACATCGGGTAAATCCAGCTACTCAAAAAAAGTATGTCTCTACCAGTTAGACACTTATGAAGACTTAAATATGTACTTGCATATTCAGAAGGAAATGTGCAAATATTGGTGCTTTGATCAAATCTTCAGACTGATTCCAATGCAGTCTGTTTTAAAGGGATAATTAATATAATAGCTGTATTTTCTATGATAGAGAGTGGCATGGTGGCCTAGAGGTGAAGACTTTCACCTCCCACTTGGAAAGTGGAGCGCTCAGTCCCAGGCAGTGACAAATTATTCTTTATCTGGGCGCAGAGAGAAAATATCTGCTGTGAACTCCATGTAGGTGTCAGGAAAGGCATCCAGCAAGTAAATGTTCAGCTCCATTCAGTTGCCCTAACCCCAAAGCAAAGGGTGACAGGGTTATAAAAAGTAAAAAAAAAAGATAAAAGAAGAATAGGTCCTTTAATTTGAAAAAAAATAACAGTAAGGGTTCAACTGCAAAGCAATCATGAAAGAATGTATGTTGGGTGGAAGAGGAAGTTTGACAAAGCTGTACTTTTCCATGGGCTGAATGAGATACTATAAAACTGTGGAGTTTAATGAGGAAAAGTCAATTATGAAGTGATACCTAACCCAGAAGCAAAAAAAATTGTGGTGAATAGTGCTTTGATGTAAATCTATGATGTTGGTTTAGCTATGTTTCCTTGTTTCATGCCTTTTGTTTCTTAGCCTTTCTGCTTCATAGTCCATTTACTGCTACATGCAATATTGCTTACCTCAAAAGAGATGACCATGACAGGTATATAGGTATGCATGAAAGTCCAAACTCAAGGTAATATTTCTGAATCAACTGCCCCCTCCCCACATTAACTTCTCATGTGCCCTTCTGTCAAAGGCCTCCTAGTTCTGACCCCTTAATCTTTGCAAAAACATTGCGTGAAAATATGCAAAGATTTATAGCATATCACAGCCCCCAAATTTAGGAGTGCTTTAACTTTAGCTTGATTCAACGTTCTCTCCATAGTTGCCCTGCAAGAGAAATATAGGAAAACCTCATAGGAAAGCCAACACTGTCCCTGTGATATGGGTGCCATAGTAACCACAATCTGTGTTCTCCTGCATTGCCAGATCTACAGGAACATTTGCCTCCAGTTGATCAACCGTCTGTCATTTAAATTTTTAGGTACTCTAATAACTTTCATCTAAACAATCAAGATAAATTTATTTCTCTAAAAGTAGCATATTACATTCTGTGCGTGCTTCGCCCACGAATGTTCGCTCATAGTTCTTATTGTTCGGGGAGAGTTTTATGTTGTTCCATTTTTCTAATTGTGTTTTTATTGGTCAAGGACCAAAATAAAGTTTTGTCTGTCTGGAACATTGCAGTACGTCAAAAGCAGTCTATAGCTGAATGAGTAGCATCTATTTTTCTGTCTAATCCTGTTCCTCTCTTTTCTTCCCTTATCCATCTAAGGGATGAACTGATCTGCAGTTTTTGTTGACTGGTGCATCATGGAGGACCAAGCGTTGTTATTAGCTGGGAAATTAGAGCTGACAGTATTTATTTTGGGAGCCAACTAATTAACTGCTTTTCTTGCCACATCCATTAATGGCTACATGGCATGGCATTTTTATTGACATAGTGAGAGAAATTACTCTCTGCAACAGTTCGTTGACAGCAGAGTGGAATGGTGGATCATTAGCAACTTGTTGCAGAACTGGCTTTCCTATCAGGGTTATTCAAAATGACAGAATTACTAAGTGACAAGAGAAAAGGATAAAGTATATACATTCAAGTAAAGGGTTTAACACAACCCATTATTCAGGAATAATTTCAGACAAAGCTCAAATATTGAATGTTAAAAATGTTTTGTTTTTAAGTGATTTAAGAAAGAAAGGAAAGAAGAAACTGACTACATTTCCATTGTTTTCCATAACCATTTCTTCTACCGCATAAGAAAAAAGGAATGGGTAAAAGGAAAAGCAAAATTAAATCGGTCTTATAAAAGTCTTTCCCTTTCTTTGAATGATATATGGTTTTATTATTACACACACATACTTGTACACATATGCGTTCCCACAGAGAGGGCCTCCTCAGGGTGCCACCGATCAGAGAATGTCGATTGTTGGCCCCCAAGGGGAGAGCGTTCTCTGTGGGCGCCCCGGAGCTGTGGAATCAGTTGCTGGTTGAGCTCCGGACGGCGCCTGACCTTCGCTCCTTCCGTCGCAATCTAAAGACATTCTTATTTGAACAAGCCGGCCTGGCCTGATGGGGGATGGGGGGGGGTTTTATTGTTATTTTAATATTTGTATTCACTGTTTTTAGTTGGGCATATGTTTAATTCCTTTTAACTTTTGTATTTTTGTATTTTTTATATATTTGCCCTGTTCACCGCCCTGAGTCCTCCGGGAGAAGGGCGGTATATAAATAAAATTATTATTATTATTATTATTATTATTATTATTATTATTATTATTATTATTATTATTATTATTATTATTATTATTATTATTATTAATAATAATAATAATAATAATAATAATAAAAGTTCTCCCTTTGCAAAACAACAACAACAACAACAACCCCAAAACAAAACAAAAAACAAAAACCCTAACATTTTCAACTCAATGTCTGGGAATTTTAGACATTTTCTTGGTGATTACTATACTTCATTTTATTGATTGTTTCTATGAACGGTTTCTTTTTAAAAGCCAACTGATAAAACAACAAAAGATAACATAAACGAATGTGAAATAGATGGCAAAGAAAGAGAAAGAAAACTATGATTATCATGCATCCACACTTTTTTTAAAAAAAAAAAACTTTTCAAATGCACATGGTGATAGTGGTCAGATAGTGTTTTAGCTCCGACCAGACATTTGCCATTGATTCTTTCTCTTTTTCATTCACCTATTCATTCATTCAAGCTGCTGCATTTCAGAAAGGGATAAAATCACATACATATTGTTTGCAGGCTTAAAGCTAAAGGCTTATAGAACATTTTTTTAAAAAAAATCCCATTTATATCCCGCCTTTCTCCGAAGACTCAGGGCGGCTTACAATTTTAAAGCACAAATTAATGTGCTTAGCAATAGCCTTCTTTTATGTATATGCCTGCTTATTAGGGCTTTCACACCCACCCCAAGCGGCATTTTTACGAAGTCAGCTTATTGCCCCCAACAATCTGGGTCCTCATTTCACCTACCTCGGAAGGATGGAAGGCTGAGTCAACCTTGAGCCTGGTGGGATGCGAACCTGCACTAATTGCAGGCAGCTGGTGTTACTTAAGGAGGCATTAGCCCACTGCTCCACCAAGGCTTGAAAGACTACTCGTGAAGTGAGATGCAGGAGATGCACAAGAATTATTTGACCACATTGATTGTGTTTATGAAACCATTGAGATCCACTGTTCATCATTTATTTGCTTGTTATGTCATGGACACTTAGAAAACATGACAATGGGATCAGCTTTCCCTCTTTAATTGGAAATAAACACTATTTTCCTTATGAACTGTTAAAAATGGTGCAATTAATTATTGATTTCCTAATGAAGTTTGACATCTTTTCTATCTGAGTACCCCAACTGAGATTAATGTGACTTAACTGACTAAACATGTATAAGATGGTGCTATTATGATACCATTTATTGTCTGGGATACAGCAACAAATAATCATATTTTAAAAAGATTTATTGTCTCAATCCCTTAGTTGATATATAATCAGTCCAATATAAATGGTGAAATACATATGAAATCATGATTATAGCAATACCACTTAGACTTATATACAGCTCTGTGGTGCTTTATAGCATTGTCTGTATATTGCCCCCAACAATCGGGGTCCTCATTTTACCAACCATGGAGGGATGGAAGGCTGAGTGAACCTTGAATCGGTAAGAATCAAACTTCTGGCAGTTGGCAGAGTTAGCCTGCAATACTAAATTCTAACCATTGCACCACCATAGCTCCCATGTTCACCATTGCTCCTATTATGCCCCTATTAGGTTTTGGTGATTCAAAACTAACTAAATAAATATAAGAGTATCCCAAAATAATAATATAAACAACATCATCTAAAACAGTTATGTTATAAACAATAATAACAACTGTATCATGTAAGAAGTTGAATCACAATTAAATCAATAGTACTGAGTCATATTCTCTGGTATCTTATTTGAAAATAATATTCTATATTGATAGCCAAATCAGTATCAAAGTAGCCAGATAATGGATAATGTTATATAGTGAATTCCAGATTCTTTCTCTCCAATTATATAAAATATTTGTGTGTGTGTGTGTGTGTGTGTGTGTGTGTGTGTGTGTGTGTGTTAATAAGGAAGAATAATAAAAGAGAAGGTTGAAACCTAATTAGAGAAATTTTGAACTCTGGATATAAAGGCTTACCAATTAAATTTGTATATGAGTATAATAAATGTTACCGAAATTATCATTTAAAGCATTTTAGACATAGTTAAGAGAATATCCTTAAAAAATTTAAGCTATCAGGAATATAAAATAATAACCAAAATGAGTCTATGTACTTAAATATGACAAGGTCCCAGTTGATTACTTTATTCTCTGGCTGGGTTCATATATAATTAAATCAGAGTCTCTTTAATCATTATAAATGATTAAAGGTGGGTATACATGTCATGATCATAAAAGCAAATTCAAACAAACTACATTCAATGAGAGATACACAGTTAGCCAGTACAGGTAGTCCTTGACTTACGACCACAATTGAGCTCAAATTTCCTGTTGTTTTGTGAGACGTGTTTTAAGTGAATTCTGCCCCATTTCACCATTTTTCTTGCCACAGTTGTTGTAAAGTAAATCACAACAGTTGTTAAGTTAGTAACAAGGTTGTTAAGGTAATTCTGGCTTTCCCCATTGACTTTGCTTGTCCGAAGGTCACAAAAGGTGATTAAATCACCCCAGGATGCTGCAACCATCATAAATATGAGTCAGTGGCCAACTGTCCGAATGTCAATCACGTGACCGTGGGTGTGCTGCAACCGTCAAAAGGGTGAAAAACAGCCACTTTTTTCAGTGTCATTGTGACTTTGACACTTGTAAGTCGAAGACTACCTGTATGTTTATATATATGAATGTATCATAATTTCGGGGGGGGGGGGTGTTTATATGAGCCTTGGTGGAGCAGTGGGCTAATGCCTCCTTAAGTAACACCAGCTGCCTGCAATTAGTGTAGGTTCGCGTCCCACCAGGCTCAAGGTTGACTCAGCCTCCCATCCTTCCCAGGTAGGTAAAATGAGGAGCCAGATTGTTGGGGGCAATTAAGCTGACTTTGTAATAATGCCGCTTGGGGGGGGGGCGAAAGCCCTAATAAGCAGGCATATACATAGAATGAAGGCTACTGCTAAGCTTGTAAGCCGCCCTGAGTCTTCGGAGAAGGGCGGGATATAAATGGAATTAAAAATAATTAAAAAAATACGTGAAATCTAGCATGGTCCTTTTTAGATATTGCAGAGCATAACATCAGAAATCTGGAATCCTACATCTTGTTAGTGGGCAAAAGAAATCAAAGGGAACAGACAGACCACAGCGCTCTGGATTGGTGACATATAAATTGAATGATAAATAAAAACAAATTTTAAAAAGAATCCCTGGATATGTTCTAGAGGAAGTCAGATTTTTTTTCTATCCTTTTCTGAAAATGATTGATTTTGTGAAGGACAAATGTATTGGTAACAGTGCTGAGAATATGAATCTAACTGTGGCTCAGTTACATTATGTTGAGTTTGGGAAGATTTTCTCTTTAGTTATTTTTTCTCCGTGTTTTTTTTTAATTCTACACTTGCTGCCCAGATTCATATTTGTGGGTTTGGTAGTTCTATAAATGAATGGTTATTTAAATGAATTAATAAATACATTTATTGTTTAGTGAGCACCACTCAAAGGGAACTTTTTGAGTGCATAGCAGCATTCTTAGATGATTAAAATATATACCCAACATAAATTTTCCTGGAAATAAAAAATAACAACTTGCATTCATTATACTGTTCCATCTCCAGTGTCATTCCAAGGACTGTGGGTGAAGAAGATTGACCATTCCAAAAACTTGGGGGAAATGTTTTGGAAAAAAACTGCGAAATACTTACATACATGCATGCTTCAGAATGGTTGACAAAATATTCCAAGTCTTGATAGAGAAAAGTAAGGGAATTTAAAACCATAAAAATGCTTGTCTGCTTTCATAGTATCTTAACTTTCTATGAACAAGAAGATATGTTATTCAGCAATGTGCTATGTTGATGCAAACAAAAATGGTAATTATTCACTTTTTAAAAGCTAGAGAAAGTAAAGTTAATAAAAGTTCTTAGATCAGTCCCAAGAGCCTTGCCTGCAGAGAACAAAACAGAATCACAAATTTCTTCTGAAGCTGCTTTGCGTTATGGCAATCCTGAATTAATTCAGATGTATCAAATTGTATAATTTTCTTTTTCATCTTCTGAGGTCTCCTGGAGTGGGGAATGCAGAGATTCAAAATGATAATTTAAAGAATATAAATCTGAGGAAATAACTTTGAAAAATAATTGTGCCTCCCCTTAGAGCATTTAAGAGAACACAAAAACTTTCAGTCATGTAACAAATGACACTGTATTCTAAAATTCACGGTCATACCCTTCAGGACTCTAATCATGATATCTCATTACACAAAATTAAGTTCTGCATTGAAAGCATCTAGTATTCTAAGGCTTAACAGATCAGCATGACAAGACCAAGAATTGAAGAAATATACCATCTGGAGTCATGATGTGTGGCCTGTATTCCTACACACTTTGAGCATTCCTACATTCTCCTGAATGTGTAATTAGAGTTTTGTAGGCTGTGAAAATGTTACAAAGACTGGAAATAAAAGTTGATTTTCATTTGATAAATGCACTTTAAGCATGACAAAAATAGAAATAGACTAGACTAGACTAGACTAGACTAGACTAGACTAGACTAGACTAGACTAGACTAGACTAGAATAGAATAGAATAGAATAGAATAGAATAGAATAGAATAGAATAGAATAGAATAGAAGCAGGAAGGGACATTTGGAGGTCTTCTAGTCCAGCTCCCTGCTCAAGCAGGAGAACCTATATCATCTCAGACAGGTGAATGTCCAGTCTCTTTTTAAAAATCTCCAGTGATGGAGCGCCCACGATTTCTGGTGGCAAGCTGTTCCACTGGTTGATTGTCTTCACTGTCAAGAAGTTTCTCCTTATTTCCAGGTTCTCTCTTTGGTCAGTTTCCCAACCATTGTTTCTTGTCCTGCCCTCTGGTGCTTTGGTGAATAACGTGACCCCCTCTTCCTTGTGGGAGCCCCTCAAGTATTGGAACACTGCTATCATCTCTCCCCTATTTCTTCTTTTCTTTAGACTAGCCAAAACCAAGTCCTGCAGCCGTTCTTCATATGTTTTAGCCTCCAGGCTTTTGATCATCTTAGTTGCTCTTCTCTGAAATTCTCTGAATGTTTTCTAAACTTTGTATTATTTAAAAAGGACATGGGACAAATATAAGCTTCCAACTAATGCATAGTCCTGAATATCAAGTTTTTCATAGCTTGACTTTAATATTAATTGAATACGTCTAAGCTCTAATTATGTCATGAGGTTTTCATTAATTTAATAATGATGTTATCTAGTGATGCTTCCAAATGCGGCTACTGTCCTGGCTAGTTTGAAAAAAAGAGTATGAGATTCTTGGCTGATATAGAAGTTATCCATTTGCCTATCTATGGTGACTAAAGAACACTGATTAACTATGGCAGGGGTGTCAAACTCAATTTCATTGAGGGCCGCATCAGCATTGCGGTTGCCCTCAGGGGGCCGGGTGGGTGTGGCCAGGGTGGGCGTGGCCTACTGGGTGGGCGTGGCTAGAATGTGTATGGCCTACTGGGTGGGCGTGGCCAGCTCTACATCGTTTGCATCAAGGGTGCCTATGGGGGCCTGGGCAGGAGTGGGACAGATCTGAGGGTCTCTAGCAGGAGGGTCTCTGGGCCAGGGCCAGGGCAGTGGGGGCCATTCCCTCACTGTTTCCAGGATGGCTTCGCGGGCCGCATGAAACCACTTTGCGGGCCGGATCTGGCCCCCGGGCCTTGTGTTTGACATGTCTGAACTATGGAATGTTTTTCAACATGGATGAATGTGAATTATGCAGTCTTCTTGATTTATCTATCAAATGGCTTACAGGTATCTTGCTTTTCTGTGCATTATCATAAATGTTGTAGTGTTATTTATAGTATCACACACACACACAGAAACACACAGACACACAGACACACACACACACAAACACACACACACACACACAGAGAGAGAGAGAGAGAGAGACTATTAAATCCTTGCTTTCCTTTCAAGGATGATACTTACAAGGGCTAACATGAAACAAAATCAAAGCAAGAATAAAATTAAAACACAAATTAAAAACAGAATTAAAACTCATTAAGAAAACTATAAAAATAACAGAGCACCAATATGCTCCAAACTTCATCAGCTAAAATTCCATTTACATGTCAAAGGTCTGCTTTAATAAAAATGTTTTCAACCCGCCAGAGGCGGCATAACAAAGAAACACCAATCTGACCTTCCTTGCTAGGGTTTTCAAAGCCTTGGAAAAACCAGTGAGGGTAAAACTTCTTTAGTGTTCAAATCAGAGAAACCTCTGAAGTTCATGGAATTCTAGAAACGCTTTTGTGAGGTTAATGACTGGACAGCCCAGATATGATTCCCACTGGGTGATACTTTGCATATAATTATGCATATCTGTGTGCTACATAAATTACATAACATGTCATTCAATAATACTATTCATTTCAGAGGGCTTATTTGCTGTCTTTCACCCAACCTACTTTTTGCTTAGGCTATCAATTTGTTTTATGGGAGAAAGCGAGAATGCCGTAGAAACCCTAAGCAAGATTTGGATTGCATTTGTTGCTCTTTCACTTCCAAGCTGTTTCCTTCTAATTGTCTTCTTAAACAGGCTCATGACAATTCTTTGTAGGAATTTCTTTTTTTGCATGGGAACAATAAATTTAATTAATGCCAATAAAGCAATTGTACACATTTGCAATACAGCTTACAGACTCTCTGCCCTGGAAAAAAAATGAATATTTAAACATTTAGAAATGATTCTATGAGCATCACTATTTTTCTTGTGCAGAAATGCAAGGCACATTTTGTTGCTTTTCAAAGTACCCAAGGGTGCTTAGTTTAGATGAAGATATGAGACTATAATGAGCCGTCCTCTCCCTGTGCAACACGCTTAGTATGTAATTGCTTCACATTTTTTTTCCTTGGGAGCTCCTTGAAAAGTTTAGAAGTAACACTAACACCTTCAACTAAATATGTCTGTATGTTTTGTGTGTGTGTGTGTGTGTGTGTTTTGTGTGTGCATGTATGTATATATTAAGGGGTACTTAGGTAGATTAGTGAGAAGAGCAATGAATTTCAACCACTGTAGAATCAGGCTGCAGCATAACACAATTGACAAAAGTGAATGAGGTTTGAACACTTTCTGAATGTACTGTACATATCCATATACAGTACATATCCATATACAATTAGTATGCATATGGATATGGATATGGATATGGATATGGATATGGATATGGACATGGACATGGACATGGATACGGACATGGATACGCATTGCTTATGGATGCGCATACACACACACACATACATATATGTATATATGTTTACACATATTATGTATATAAAGTCTCCTTTTGACAGAGTCTTCAGTGTTTGTTGCACTAAAAATAACAAGTGATCAACTCAGCAGAAGCGAGCTATGCCACTTCTTTCAACATTATTTTTCCCATTATAGTTCTTCTTGGTACAGTGTTGAATTTTTGGCTCCTTTCCATTTTTTCCAGTCTGCTAAATATTAATTTAGATTTGTCAACCTTTGAATGGGCCACTGGACCTTCCAGTGAAATGTTATTGATCAGCAGCAGCTCCTTCTCAGGATTTCAAATAAGACTTTCCTAAACTTATTTGGAGATAGTAAGGTCCGGCCATGGGGTTGAACTTTCTATGCAAAATATGTGGCCTATCACTTAGCTGCAGGCTTTTCATTTACATGCTTAATGTATAAGAAATTCAGAAATGCACCCCAGTCCCAGCTGTTAAACTCTCAGCCAAGTAATCAGTTGATACAAATAAGGTAAAGGTAAAGGTTCCCCCACACATGCGTGCTAGTCATTTCCCACTCTAGGGGCCGGTGCTCATCTCCGTTTCAAAGCCAAATAGCCAGCGCTTGTCCGAGGACGTCTCCTTGGTCATGTGGCCGGCATGACTAGACGCCAAAGGTGCACGGAACGCTGTTACCTTCCCACCGTAGTGGTCCCTATTTTTCTACTTGCATTTTTACATGCTTTTGAACTGCTAGGTTGGCAGAAGCTGGGACGAGTAACAGACGCTCACTCTGTTACGCGGCACTCGGGATTCGACCCGCCAAACTGCCGACCTTCTGATCGACAAGCTCAGCGTCCTAATCCACTGAGCCACCGCGTCCCTTGATACAAATAACAGAAGGGTAAAGAAAAATGGTTAAAAAGCACAAGAGATAGAGAAATGAACATGAGCCAAAGCATTAAAAAATGTCCACTTGTTCCCATATTGAAAACTCTTAGACCAGATCTAAGGAGTTTTGTCTTTAAAGGTGGGTGAAAAAAAGAGGAAGTTTCAAGATGGGTTGAGAATCCTAAATTCACTGATTTTCAATGCTGAATATTTAATCACCAAACAGTCCCGTGAATCCATGAGAACTTTAGTGTCTAGGGAACTGAGCTGAGAATAGGGTTTCAGAATTTTAAATTACTGGAGTCCTTGCACAGGTAGTCCTTGACTTATAATGGTTCATTTAGTGACCCTTACAATGACACTACAAAAAGTGACTTATGACTGTTGCAGTTTCCCCCATGGCCACGTGATTCATACTTATGACAGTTGCAAGGTCCCAGAGTCATGTGATCGCCCTTTTGCAACTTTCTGATGAGCAACCAGGTTACTAACTTAACAATTGCAGTGATTCACTTAACAAATGTGGCAAGAGAGGTCATAGAATGGGGCAAAATCCACTTAAGAAATGCCTCACTTAGCAAAAGAAATTTTGGGCTCAATTGTGACCATAAGTCAAGGACTACCCGTATGCATGTACATTCGACATGCTAACATGTTCAGGCCATTTTGTCAGCCTTTCAAGTCCCTCCCAGTTTCTCTTCTCTTTTCCATCCCACGCAATACAAAATCAAAGAAAACAACATCCCATCTACTTTGGACATGCAGACAGAATATCTCTTGGGGTTTATTTCCAGCAATTATAGCAAGCAAAGGAACTTAGGATAGACATATAACTGGAAACAGTATTAAGCTATATAAAGAAAATAAGTTCCTCACATGTTTTTCCTAACCTTCTGATACTAGCTTCTAGAGTTACAACAGATCTATTTTCTCAGGCTCTTTTCCCCTGGAAGTCTTGTTTCGATTCAATACCTTTCATATTCACTGATATATGTCTTACGTTCCAACGCAATCACCTTTCTGACTGCTTGTTGCCACTGGAACTGGCCTTATTTCTTTGACTTTGCTTAGTCCTGCTCTCAGGAAGCTAACTGTGATTGTTTATCCGTCTTTGCCTTTTACAATATATTTGGCAGCTACATCTCCTATTTATCCTCCAACTAACTTGCTGCTATTTTAATTCTGTAACTTATTCGGGTTTTGGCTCGGCATCCTTAGTCCTTCTTACATTGTCCGTTTGGCTTTCATTCCTCTTTGGCAACATTGCCATTTTATTTCTGAATGAGTCAATATTCATGATGATAAGTCTTTGATACAGCTCCCTCACAGTTTTTCTCCCTTATTCCCACTCCCACTTTGATCACTATCTACTGGTGCTCTCTTAGTTTGAATATTAATTTACACTGATCTTCATCAACCTTCATAATCTTCATTATTTTGTGATTTAAGATAAAGCCCACACACAGATATATCTCATCTCTATCTCTATCATCTCTATCTTTCTATCTACCTATGCACGCATCTATGCATATACGCGTTTCAGCTAAATATGGAACATGTTAACTATCTGCAAAACAATTAAGGATAACATATTTTACAACTGTCCAGCGAAAGAAGTCAACCACGTTTCTCAGCCATCCAGGTAGAGTTGTCTGGAGGCTGAGTCATAGCAACTGGACTATGTTGCTGCTTATCCAAGGAGCTTCTTCCGTTGAGTGGAATGTCCAGTGGAATCCTCTAACAATAGAGGATTGCATATGAATATATGTGTATCTGCATGTGCACACACAAGCACACATACACGCTTGAGACTATATATATATTTTTATACCATATAGATGCCAAAAGATGTACTGACAAGCTAACTACAATATTACGGTGCCATCTAGTGCTTGCTGCTCTCCTGATGGATTGCAACTCTTGAAATAGATATTTCTCTCTGTATTCATTGAAATCTGTATATGCATGGCTGCACTAACTCAGAGATATCCTCCTTGTATTTACACAACATGTTAGGTAATCAACAAGCACATGTATGTACCTAAGGCTGATATGGTTAGCATTAAATGTACTTGTTAGGCATTTCTTGCCTGGATGAGTGTGTTCTATGAAGCCATCCACTAAATTGCACTACTACAAAGAAAGATAGACACACAATTTAGGGCTTTCTCATTAATAGAAGTTTCTAAAAAGGCACTACATGTCAAAATCATCATCGGAACAAGAGGCTATATCTTAGAGCATAATGAATCAAATTGCACAGGAAAATGAATGTGAGAACAGATTCAGATGTATTTCTGAATTTGGACAAAGCGAGATTTTCTAAAGGAGTCAAAATTACAGGTTTCTGCAGATAGGTTCTACTAGCTTTATGTAATTGGTTATCTTTACAAGTTTGGGCTATTTTGATTCTTGTAAATGGAAGCTTCTGAAATTAGGTGGAAAATACACAATCCAGAATACACTTAAAATGCACCTGTTAATGGCTAAATTATTTTCATTCTCCTTTGGAATAAAGAGTGACCCACAGAAAAGGATCTGTTCTAAAATTAGGGACTGGCTAGATTTTCTACGTCAATTATCTACAGGTAGTCCTTGACTTACAACCACAGTCGAATCCGAAATTTCTGTTGCTAAGCAAGTGAATTTTGGCCCATTTTACAACATTTTGTGACACACTTGTAATAGTTGTTAACTGATTATGGTTTCCCCACTGACTTTGCTTTTCAGGAGGTTGCAAAAGGTGGTCACACAATCCCAGGACACTGCAACCACCAGAAATGCATGCCCGTTCCCAAGAGTCCAAATTTTGATCACATGACCATGGGGATGCTGCAATGGTCACAAGTGTGAAAAATGGTCACAAGTCAGTTTTTTCAGTGCCGTTGTAAATTTGAACAGTCACTAAATGAATGATGGTATGCCAAGGACTACCTGTACTTGCAAATTTGGCTACGCTGCTATTTTATTTTTATTTAAGGAAAAAGCAAATACTTGCCTTAGCCTTTCTCACTGAAGTCCATAGGAATTGGAAGCATTTAATTATGAGTAGATTGATTGTGCATACCTGCGGAAAGATGATTCTCAGATAATCTTCTCATTCTGGTTCCCAACGACAACAACAAGATTAAACTTGCATAACTTCATGTTTGAGTCTTTGGCAATGACAAGGTTTCCTTACCTTAATAAGGTTTGTGTCTATCGAGGGTGTGCTGGCCTAGTGGTGAAAACGCTCACCTCCCACTTGGAAAGTTGAGAATTCAAACTTAGGTAGCAGCAGATGATTCTCTCCTAGAGCTCAAAGGAAAAAAAATCTGCTGCAAACTCCATGTGGTGCCAGGAAGTGCATCCAGTCTGTAAATGCTCAACTCCATCCAGTCGCCCTGATTCTACCACAAATTAAGGAATTACAGGGTCAGAAACAGAGAATGATGTAGTCTCTCCCTCTCTCTCTCTCTCTCTCTCTCTCTCTCTCTCTCTCTCTCTCTCTCTCTCTCTCTCTCTCTCTCTCTGTGTGTGTGTGTGTGTGTGTGTGTGTGTGTTTGTGTGTGCTTGTTTATGTATGAAAACTAATCTTGTTACTCTGATGGTTACTCAGAATATGTCCTGAACCTATTAATAAAATACAAAAAAGTGGCCTTGGAGTTGATCAGAGTGGATGGCATTCAAATTTTGTTTGCTTCATGCATGGTTCAGAACAGCAAAAAAAGAACCTTGTAGAGGCTTAACACACCGATTTCTACCCGTCCCCAAACTAATCCTAGCAGACACAAATTTTTAAAATAATCAGTACAAAGAATGAAACATCCCAAGCTGCACAGTAGGACAGACTGTTACATATTTCTTCTAAAGGGCACCCATTGTTGGTATAGTTAAAATTATCTGTTTGAAGGTTGTCCAGGGACTGAGAATTAATTACAGGAGACAATAGTTCTACTCTATTATGCCATAACAGACACAAACATTTGGAAATGCCAGTAATTGGGAATGAAGTCTTGTGAGGCAAGACTGGGTGAGCTGAGTATGTTTAGATTGGAGAAAATCTTACAGAGACGGTTGTGAAAGGATGCCACACACTCAGAAGACCTGTTTCTATCTTTCCAGGCATAATGGTCTGAGTATGTATGAAGTTAAATTCTGCTTAAATCCTTGGGGAGGAAAAAAAAACTTGCTCAGAGTAAGAGCATTTTGAGAATCAAAACAATTATCAAGGGAGAGAGAAGTTCGTCCTTCCCCGAAGTACCTCAGCAAAATCTGGATTAGACAGCTGTCTCTTGTAGATTTCTTTAATTTCGTTCACTGAACAGATGGTTGGATGTGATGACTTAAATAACCCAATAGAAGTCTTTTTATTATTATTATTTGCACATATGTCGTGTATCATCACCATCATCATCAGTGTCTCCATTCTTCTGAGGGTGGACATTTTGAAAGGGAAGAAAAAATGAACGCACATACAAAAACGTTAGAGAAGTCTGCAGTGTGTTACACAACGTGAACACAGTAATAAATAAATAAATAAATCCCTGAAATCAGACTGAGGAGTGATTGGCACTTAGAGAAGGCTGCCAGGTGTTAGCATCGTTCTCATTTAATCTTTCAGGTGAAAAAAAAAACAAAAAACCCTCGCAGAAGTGTTTCAAATGGCAAAATGCGAAGCAAGGTACCTCAGTAAGTGAAATGTTGACGCTGCCGCAAAGAACGCCAAAGAATGGCTTTTGTAGAGTGGTGACAGTAGGTGATTCCCATAAGCATCTTGTGATAGGTGGGTCTAAATTTCATGATACACTTGGATGCAGTGCTGCGGTAACAATTCAGCAACAAAAGCACCATTTCAAGTGTGTTGAAAGACGATGCACACACCCCTAGCCTACAAAAGAGGGAGAATTGAGAAGCATCAATGAATGTTTTGGAGTTTGCTCTTCGTTTTTTGTGTCACATTAATATTTAAGGGACAGTGACACCTGTTCTGGACTGTCTTTGGGGAGTATTTGTGTAGCACTTGGCTCTTATCTCTCAAATTCTAATACAGGCAAGCAACGGTATTTATGGAAATAGCTAGTCAAGTGCAATCAAGGCTATGTTTACAAGAACAGAAAGGGAAACAATTTGTGGAAAGCACTTTACTTGCTTCAATAAACGAAGACAGTTCTTTTCATTGTGAGTAAACTTGGTGTTGCTCTTCAGCAAAAAATGATTCAAAATGAAGCATCAAGGCTGTACTCATGGTGCAAAATTCAGATCAACTGTGTGCCTCACAGTCAGCTGCATATTTTCACCAGAGGAAGGAGCATGTAGAGGAAAAAATAGAGAAAGGAATTGGCTTCTTGGTTCAATTTTAAATGTGCATTTTGCACAGAAATTCAAATGTCTTTTTAATCAAACTGCTCAATCAAGCAGTAACTTTGCAGTCGTGCTGAGTCATGGTGTGTTTCTTTGGAAATATGTATTTAACTCTGATTTAAACAAAATGAAGCATGTTTTCTGAAATGTCTTTAAAGCATTCTTTCCCAAACTCTAATTTTTCTTCCACTTTCATTGACACTTTGAAACTTCCATTCCACTATTTTTTTAAAAAAAATCATCATCATCATCATCATCATCATCATCATTCTTACCCTTATCAATCTCTTCTATAGAAGTCTAATTTTTGTTCCTCGTAATGGATTATAGATATTTGAAATATTTTTGAACTGAAAGACACTTGCTCTCTCTACCTATTCTCCAATTGAAAATGATGATCATCATATTCTGAACTAGGTTTATTCAAATATTCATTCTCTGAGCACTTCATTTCCATTGAGTATTTTCTTAGCAACTAATTTGAAGTCCCTGCATTTAGAAGTTTCAATACCCTTCCACATTCAATACTCAAAACTTGTGGTGTGAGAGAGTTTGGATTTGCGTATTCTCCAAGACCAGCCACATTTCTGACCTGGCCCTAGACAGTACATAATTCATGTGCATTCTGACAACCAGAACAATGCCATGTGTCAATTTTGCTGCAATCAAAGAGACACAGGAGAACACTGCAAAAATGCTGAGCTGTGCCACTCATCACATTTTATTATGTGACTGAAATACTGTCCAACTCAAAAAGGTTGATAGATTTCTGAAAGAGATCAGATGAATGGCAAAAAGAGAAGAGTTTTTTTTTTTTTTGCTAAATTTCATGATTGGCATGAAAAAACCTTGCACTGCCAGGAGGATAATTAATAACTCATTTGAAAGAGAAATGTGTACAATCTGAAGGAAAATAGCTAATCACTTTATATCAGAAGATACCAACATTTAGCTCTAAAGTTTGGTCTTCAGATTTTGAGTAAATTGTGTCTTCAATATCTTGTTTCTTTTCAGTCTTCTTGATTTTGCTGTGTCAAAATAAATTCCATTTTTTAAAATGATTTTCATTCTATTGCATGGATAAGAAATTGCTTTCAAAAATGGCAAAAAAATGTGAAATTTACATGGATGGAAAGGATTGCAATTTTCATCCTCTGTAGATATGCATTCATTTCTAACCTGATGAAAAGAACAAGCATCATTTGCTGATAGTCTAACTCTGGCATCTTTGATACATAGACCCAGGGCTTTTTTTCTCATAGAACGCTCAGAACGGAGTTCCGGCACCTTTTTTGGATGGAACCTTGTAGGGTAGGCAAGGCGGGTTGTATGACATGTGTGAGTTCCGGCACCTTTTTCTTTTACAAAAAAAGCACTGCATAGACCAATGTCTAAATCAACTGGGAAGTGGGAAAAAAATGCATCTCTAGTATACTTTCATCCTGACTCTTGCTATTACTGTCTACAGATTGACACAAAGGTGATAGGGCAGAATTTCAAGGCGGCACTATCCTTGAAAACACCTTTTGAAAGTAATGTAAGCCTATTCCATTTCTTTCAGCATTGTGAAATTCTGCGCCAAAACAAACTAAGAATGTTTGTCTGAAGACCCACACATCACCTTTCTTCTGTCTGCACCAGCTATTTCTTTTCTTTTTACATACGTTAGAAAAAATATATATAAAATATTTGATTTATAAAAGTTTGGGTGCAGAATTTATTTCTGCAGGAAAAAGAAAAAAAGGGAGGGAGGGAAGGAGGGAGGGAGGAAGGAAAGAAATAAATTTGGGTCTAAACAAAAGACAAAAATCATAACATTCACGAGAGAGAGGAGAGAGAGAGAGAAAGAGAGAGAGAAAGAAAAAGAGAGAGAGAGAGAGAGAGAGAGAGAGAGAGAAAGAAGAGAGAGAGAAAGAGAGAGAGAGAGAGAGAGAGAGAGAGAGAGAGAGAGAGAGAGAGAGAGAGAGAGAGAGAGAGAGAACAAGCTCTTTTTATTTAACTGAGCAATAAAACAAAGCTTTGCAGACTAAAACTACAATTGTCCCTTTGAAATAATGATGTACTTATACACTGTATAATAACAGAATAACAGAACTGGAAGGGACCCTGTAGGTCTTCTAGTCTACCCCTCTGCTAAAGCAGGAAACCCTTTACTACTTCAGAAAAATGATTGCCCAGTCTCTTCTTAAAAACCTCCACTGTTAGAGCACCCACAACTTCTGGTGGCAAGTTGGTCCACTGATTAATTGTTCTCACTGTCAGGAAAGTTCTCCTTAGTTCTAGGTTGGTTCTCTCCTGTAAGAAATGACTAGAATGTTTGGTCACTACCATGCACTGTAAAATCATACTACTAATATAGCTGGAGAGCCAGTTTGGTTTAGTGTCTATGGGACTGTGGCTAGAAACCAGGAAACTGTGAGTTTTACTCCTGCTTTTGGGGCAAAACTATTTATATGACTTTGGACCAGTCAGGCAATGGCAAACCACTTTTTAAAAACTGTGCCAGGAAAAGTGCAAGGATTTATCCAGGTTCATCAAGAGTCAAGAGAAAGAAAGAAAAGAAAAAAGAAAAAAAAGAGAAGAGAAGGAAAGAAAGAAAGAAAGAAAGAAAGAAAGAAAGAAAGAAAGAAAGGAAGGAAGGAAGGAAGGAAGGAAGGAAGGAAGGAAGGAAGGAAGGAAGGAAGGAAGGAAGGAAGGAAGGAAGAAACTACTCTATAGCATAGGGATCAAAATATTATCCCAAGTCTTTTTAAAAAAATTTTTCCAGAATTGCCTCCTTGTAATATAGTTCACACACAACAGAGAGAAAGAGAGAGAGATTGACAGAGAGACAGAAAAAAGAGAGAAAGAAAGAAAGAAAGAAAGAAAGAAAGAAAGAAAGAAAGAAAGAAAAGAGAAAGAAAGAAAGAGAAAGGAAGGAAGGAAGGAAGGAAGGAAGGAAGGAAGGAAGGAAGGAAGAAAACTACTCTATAGCATAGGGATCAAAATATTATAAAGATAGGAATATGGAAAGACAGAATCATGAAGAGCAGTAGCAGCAAAATGTCCTAGAAAGTATAAGAATAGTAGTAATACAAATATAGTATAAATCATTTATGTTTTGGATTGTTACAGACTTCAGCCATATAGTTAACGTTTTATATCACTTCTTTGTGTAAGCTATAATACTGATTAATATCTATCTCAAAGCACAATTGTTTTGCACGGTATGCCCCCCATATAGTTTCCTTTAATAATAATAAAATCATATTGCAATGAAATATGATTTAGAAAAGTAGTAGTATTATTTCCAAAGCTCATTGGATTTTAGCATCATGGCCAGGTTGAGATTGGTATTTAAATTAATTGTGACAGCCATATCAATTAGATGTGTGACTTTTAAAGCTAATTAGAGTATTAGAGGTTTTAATTGGGTGTCTGTCTTAGTGAAATATCTAATTTATGCATTAAATTAATGAAATTAAGATGGAATCATTATAAATTTCCACTTTTATTGTTCCAGAAGCTCTGCAGTTGCATGCCATATTTAAATAAATTGAAGTTTCATCTCTGTCACCTTTTTCCTGGAATTCAGAATATTTTCTTTTTTCCCCCAATTTCAAACTAGCTACTGTAGGATTTATTCTCAAATCCTTCCAATGGATCAGTGTATGCTATTAAGCAAAACAAGTGTGGGATTAAAACCATTTGAACAGAAAGAGAGAAAAGCAATTGACAAATGACCAATCATTTTTCATTCATTCAAAACTATAACCATTAGCTGCATATCGGTTAGATATTCGGTTACAAAAACTATTTCAAGGGACACATAATGAAGCCTGTTGGCTAACATGACACACATCTTCTCAAGACATTAGGACAACTACATTTGCTGAAATCCTTTTATGGCTTGGTTCCTTTAAGTTCTTCCCAAAGTGTCTATGCAGTCATGCGTATGTGCAGAAAGCAATTCAGCTAGGACTTTTCAAAGAAGGTATACACGCCATGCAGATGAATACAGAGAACATTTGTTTGGCAGTTTTTCCATAGGTTCTTTGCTGGACAGTTTGAAGTATCCATCCTTGATATTTCTGGGCAATATTTGGAGAATATTGAACAGAAGCTATCCTGTTTAAATTTATCACTTTTAATAGTTTTTTAAAACATATTTTCATCATATTCCTTCCCCACACCAGAAAATAAGGCAACCACAGGTTCTCCATTATATCCTGTGGTTGAATATTTTTATTGAATATATATATATATATATATATATATATATATATATATATATATATATATATATATATATATATATATATATGTATGTATGTATGTATGTATGTATGTATATATGTATATATGTATATATGTATATATGCATATATGCATATATGCATATACTGTATATACTGTATATACTGTATATACTGTATATATATATATAACATAGTGCTCCTTGTTGTTGTTGTTGTTAGTTGTGAAGTCATGTCCGACCCATCGCAACCGCATGGACAACATTCCTCCAGGCCTTCCTGTCCTCTACCATCTTCTGGAGTCCATTTAAGCTCACGCCTACTGCTTCAGTGACTCCATCCAGCCACCTCATTCTCTGTCGTCCCCTTCTTCTCTTGCCCTCAGTTCTTAATTGTTTGGGCTGATTTACATCCCTCAAATGCAAATGAGTATTTATTGTCTGTTTCTGTTCTTGTTCTGTTCCTATTTAGTCTACTGATTTTGAAACTTTAGAAATGAAATAATAATATTCATCATGGCTGCCTAAAGCCAGTTTGACTTTCACCTATTTATATGGAGTTGTGGCTTAACCAAATCTGATCAAGCCAAGACATACAAGGATGACATAACCATGTTTAATGAGTTCTGTTAAAACAATATTTAAAAATATTCTCAAGCCTTGGTTCTGATCATAATAAAATCTGATCCCTTAGTGAATTATTTTGTTGTAAATGCTATAATGTGCACATTTGATGCTCATATTAATTGCCATTTTGCAATGGTTTGAATGACAAACTGTAGTATTCTTACTCAAAAGGCAAGATAATAAGGTATTGCAGCAAATCTTAAATATAAAGATATGAAACTAGATCGTCAGTTTGTGCATACAGTATATGAGTGTGCATGTTTCCATTGCAGCAGAGGCAGGCATAACATACAATCTCATACACATAAACAATGAAAAAAAGAATTAATTTACATAGAAATAGGGCTATCACATATTATGTGTGAAGATCGCCACCCCTGCTAAAAGATTTGCATTTGACATTTAAGTTTTAACAGGCAATTAAATTTCAGTGTGGACTATGATGGAGAGCAAATCTTTTATCCCATGCTTGCCATGAAAATAAGTATACATTGATGTATCAAATGGCATTGTTCTTAAAGGCTTTGTGTTATAACTTAAAAAAAATTGCTAGTATGAACTTTGTTAAATTTATGAGAGCAATTCCATAGCAGCATTTCCAAACAGATACTAAACTGCAAGTTCCAAGGGAGAATATGCCACATTTGACATAGCAATTATCAAAAGATTATAATCTGATCTTTTGGAATGTGGCAATTTGCCACAACAAGATAGATGGGCATTGTAGAAAAGAATGTGAATTCTATAGGTATTTGTTCTTCATCAATTAGCTTGAAAATAACTTGGTTGCTTTTTGAATTGGTGAGAGTAAGATAGGAATTTGGCTCAAAGAGAAAAGGTTGATCCTGCATGTTTGACACTTATTCTCTTTTTTAATGTCCTAATATTTTTAAAAGTTTTAACCTCTTCTTCGAAAATAAATCACAATTATAAATTATAATTAATTATATGGGTGACAAAGTTTAACCATCCCAACTCTATCACAAAATTTCAGCGGAAGCAACAATCTCAGGAAATCATCTCTTCCTCTCTCGCCACTGAGCAGAAATAGGAATAACATCTTCACCTGCTAAGGGTGACTTAGATTTTATTATTTATTTATTTATTTATGGTGCATCTTGCCTTTATTATTTTCACAAATAACTCAAGGCAGTGAACATATCTAACACACCTTCCTCCTCCTATTTTCCCCACAATGGCGAGAGAGAGAAGGACTGGCCCAAAGTCACCCAGTGACTCAGGTGGGACTAGAACTCATGATCCCACTTTCCAGCCTGATGCCTTTACCATTAGAGATAACTTGTCAGTGGTGGTTTGCCTTTGCTTTCTTTCTTGAGTTGAGAGGTACTGATAGGGCCCAAGGTCCTCCACCTGGTTTTGTTCCTAAGGCAGGACTAAAAGTCATAATCCTCCAGCTGCTAGCCTTATGCCTATGTGCCTCTCTGATAAACATAGCAATAATTTATCTCCATTAAATATACTGAAAATTGATATTTATTTACAGATGGTTTATTTACTCACTTGATTTATGTGCAGTATATCTCCTCAATTGTGCTTCTCTGCTAGTTAATTTTCTCAAGGAGCAAGCATGTGTGCGTGTGCGCGTGTGTCTGTACGAGCGTGTACTCTCAAGGAGCAAGCTTGTGTTTGTGTGTGTGCGTACTCTTACATGCAGATACCCACATCCCCACATTCATACATAGACACAGAAAATGCAAACAACAAAAACAAGTAAATTAAATATGAAAAAAATGAAAAATAAAATCATTGACCTTTAAAGGTTAAAGAGATAAAAAGATTTGCAAATGTTTTTAAAGACGGAAATGTCAAAGCTAAATGCAATACCTGGTGCAAGTATTTCCTATCCTGGAAGTGAAGCAATAGAAATTTTCATCAGCATGGCTAAAATTCTATAGGGGAATGCCTCAACCTCAGTCTTAACTACGAATGAAGGCAAATAGCCAGTCATGGTGAGCCTTGGTGGCGCAGTGGTTAGAAGGCAGTACTGCAGGCTACTTCTACTGACCGCTGGCTGATAGCAGTTTGACAGTTTGATTCTCACTGGCTCAAGGTTGACTCAGCCTTCCATCCTTCCGAGATCAGTAAAATGAGGACCCAGATTGTTGAGGGTAACAGGCTGACTCTGTAAACCACTTAGAGAGGGCTGTGAAGCAGTGTGACGTGGTATGTAAGACTTACTGCTATAAATATATGTGAATAATGTTTCAAGACCCATCTGGGTGGTCATCAGGACCAGAGGCTTAGTATTCTGACCTTTCAGATTTGTGCTGGAATCATCCTCAGGGAACTTCTGTCTTCTCTAGAATGTGTACTTTGGGCTATTCTATGTGGAGTAATTATGTGTGCCTTCCTATTGGTGTGTTGATGGCTGATGATTGGCTGTTGTTTTCTTGTGCTGCCAAGTCCTTGTGCTGCCAAGGAAACAACAGCCAATTGCCAGCCATCAACACACCAATCAATCTTCTTCAGCTTCTTGGACGAGCAGTGAAAAGTCTTCAAAGAAAAACCAGAAAGTCCAGCTGCCTCTTGAAAAAAGCATCTTTGGGACAACCAGGAGCTGGATGATTGAGAATCTCCATAGACATGTAAATATAATGCATAGAATATCCCAAATCACATATTCTGGCAGAGAGAGTTTCTCTGAAGATGGGTTCCAGCCTGAGTCCGAAAGCTAAGAAGATTAACACTCTGGTCTGGTGACTGTCACAGATTGGATCTTGCAATAGTCTTAACTCTTATACAGATTTGTAAATGGAAAGGTAATCCAACTCTATTTTATTTAGAGATTGCCCATCTCCCTCACAAAGGGACTCTGTACCCCCATCTTGTACTCCTTTTGTTGAGTTAGTTCGGCCCACTTCTCTGGCTAGGCTCCATTCACTGGAATGCAACTCCCAGACTTGATCCTCAAAAGCCAAACATATCCATCAGCTGGACCAAAATAGTGCCCCTGAGGTGTATAGGTTTCATGTGATGCCAAAAGTATAAGCAACCTTCCTGAGATTTTTTTTTCTCTCTCTTTTTTAAAATCACATAGCCTGGATAAGAATCGCAAGTGTAGATTTTCTACCAGACAGTGCCAATGTCACAGCTAAGAGAAATATCTGGTGTTTGAAGAAATGGTGAAATCAGTTCCTTTTGATAAGTCTCAGCTAAAGACATTGTTGCACCATAGTTCCACATTAATTGTACAACATATGCATGCACATTTCCCTTCTTAATGAGGGTATCCATAGACAAGTCCCATTAGATGGGTCTAATCATTGTTCTGCATTTGTTGAATAATAGTAACGAGTTAACCACCTTTATCCTTCATTGTAACAGTTAGCTGAAATTTCCATCCTAAGCACAGAGCATTCCTTCTTTCATCCCCACTTTTTTATTTTATTTTTTTAAAAAAAATCCTTACATGAAATGCTATTAGCCACATTTCAAGGCATTAAGTGGGAGATCCACCCCTCGCCCTCCATTTTGCTAAATGACAACTGTTAAATGCAAGAGTAACTGCATGACAAGGGTATTTCCATGACTTCAAAAGAGAGAAAAGGGATTAAAGTGAGTTTATTCAACATTGTGATTGTCAGCTTTCTCTTATCATGGGGCAGCTTTAAATATAAACAGAGCTTTAGCCCCTCTCTGGAATAAGTTAATGTGCTACTATATTCTTAAGAAAACTACTGAAGCCTATCTTTTATAGACAGCCATCCCAGGAAGATTCTCTGCTTTTATATGGTCAGCTGCAAGGTGTCATTCTCTTTTCACCAATCCTCCCTTTGATCAGCTTGTGAGTCTTGACAGCTTAAAGATCCCTTTTAACGGTGGATGTGTGTGGTATATAGACATTTCCATATGTTGGGCTTCCCTCCAGCCTTCGTGGTTTTACAATAAAATAGAGATTTGGGCTCTATTTGAGTCTCTCTCTCCCTCTCATATTGCAGAGTGACTAATAATCCAATTTGATATTCCCAACATTCTCTCAAAGTATGAGAATCTGCAACGTAGAGGGAATGTATCCAAAGATTTCATGTATCTCAGTTTCTAGCATTATAATTACAATATAATGAGTGGAAGCAGGTATTCTGCAAGCAGGGATTTAAATTTTCTTAGTGTAGAACATCTGGTATGCCATATTCTATTCTTATCCTTCCTGTATCTTGCCATGTTCTGTGGGCCAGCCCAATGTCACACCCTTTCAACCAACCCTAGCAATTTTCTTTTCTTTTCTTTTTGCTTTTAGTAATTAAAGGTAAAGGTAAATTTTATTTTTTATTTTTATTTTTATTACATTTATATCCCGCCCTTCTCCGAAGACTCAGGGCGGCTTACAAGCTTAGCAGTAGCCTTCATTCTATGTATATGCCTGCTTGTTAGGGCTTTCACACACACCCCAAGCGGCATTATTACAAAGTCAGCTTATTGCCCCCAACAATCTGGGTCCTCATTTTACCTACCTCGGAAGGATGGAAGGCTGAGTCAACCTTGAGCCTGGTGGGATGCGAACCTGCACTAATTGCAGGCAGCTGGTGTTACTTAAGGAGGCATCAGCCCACTGCTCCACCAAGGCTCCTAAAG
Organism: Vipera ursinii; assembly: GCF_947247035.1. Classification (NCBI taxonomy): domain Eukaryota; kingdom Metazoa; phylum Chordata; class Lepidosauria; order Squamata; family Viperidae; genus Vipera; species Vipera ursinii. Next base: position 11,591,280 of record NC_139520.1, read on the forward strand.
GTTCCCCCGCACATGCGTGCTAGTCGTTCCCCCGCACTGCTCCACCAAGGCTCCTAAAGGTTCCCCCGCACATGCGTGCTAGTCGTTTCTGACTCTAGGAGCTGGTGCTCATCTCCGTTTCAAAGCCGAAGAGCCAGCGCTTGTCCGAGGACGTCTCCGTGGTCATGTGGCCAGCATGACTAGACGCCAAAGGCGCACAGAACGCTGTTACCTCCCCACTGTAGTGGTCCCTATTTTTCTACTTGCTTTCGAACTGCTAGGTTGGCAGAAACTGGGACGAGTAACAGGCGCTCATTCTGCTACACAGCACTCAGGATTTGACCCGCCAAACTGCCAACCTTCTGATCGACAAGCTTAGTGTCCTAACCCACTGAACCACCGCGTCCCTCTTTTAGTAATTATAATCTGCTTAAACCCAGAACAAAGATTGTATTTACACGAAGGTTAGAATTCTCCCGCTCATATTATTTTGACAGGTGAAACTATTTCCTATTTTGCCTCTCTAATTACAGCAGGATTGTTGATTGCATATGTGTTGTATGTGGTCTTCCTAAATGGTCAGGCAATGTTCCCAATCTAAAGAAAAAAAAATCTAAAGAAAAAAATGAGTGTGTGAAATAGTCTTGGCCTTTCTTGTATAACCCTCTTTCTGTTGCCTGCAGATCCTGCTTACATTAAATCCCAAGGAACCATTTTATTTTTTAAGAAGGATTTCATCCCATGAGGATTTCTTAGTAGCCACCATACGGTTGCAATTAAAGGGAGATTTGCACCCTGAAAGAATTTCCCCTGAAAAAAATCCATTCAGTTCTCATTCCGCCTAGCTCCCATGCAGCGGAGCATTGTCAAGACCATTTGTGTCTAGAATTAAGCAAGTACAGGTTGTTAAATAAGACATTGTTGTGTTAATTTTGCCCCATTTTACAACCTTTCTTTCCACAGTTGTTGTGAATCACTACAGCTAGTAATCACTGTCAGTTAGTAATCCAGTTGTTAGATGAATCTGGCTTCCCCATTGACTTTGCTTATCAGAAATTCATACAATGTGATCACATGACCTTGAGACACAGCCAACGGTGATAAGTATGAACCAGTTGCCAAGCACCTAAAAGTTGATCACACGATCATCGGGATGCTGCTGCAAAGGTCGTAATTGTGAAAAAGAGCCATAAGTCACTTTTTTCAGTGCCGTTGTAATTTTGAATGGTCCCTAACTGTTGTAAGTTGAGGACCAGTGTCAGGAATTGTGCAGAGATCTCCTTGAGCTAACAAGAAGTTGCACAGACAAAAAAGGTACTGAGAGCAGCAAAGTTCACACAGTAACCACACAGATACACTGAGGTGTGAAAAACAAAGTACTTTACTTTGTGGTGTAATACAAAGCACAGTCAAAAATAAACAGTCCAGGTCATACACGTGTAAAGAACAGATAAACAGTAGTAACAGTCCAAGGAGTATTGCAAATACAAAGTCTTCTTACCGGTCCAAAGGTCAAAACACAGTTGTTTAGGTTTAACACAGTAGCAAACCAACAATAGCAGTAACAGAGTAACTAACAGTGAAAAAACAGCGAGAGCAGAGAGAGAGAGAAACTACGTCCCTAACTCCCTCTTATGGCTGTTGGGAGGCAAACACACCCTTGGCCAATCATCACATTTAAAGTGATATCATACATCATGGCTTATATATTTCCAACCCAACCAGGTAGGCTTAATCATATGCCTAACAACCAGCTATAGTAGTAAAGAAATTGCCTTCTGCACTTTAGTAACAGCATTCTCTGCTTTCTTGTAGCCTCACAATTTTCAGGATATGTTGCTAACATCAAAGCACCCATTTCTAAAATTGATTGCAGGATCTCAGATTAAGTCTTGAAATCTATGCATTTCCTTTCTTTTTTCCTCCTCCTACTTTTCTTTTGCATGTGACTTTTTTTCCAGGTCCGTGGGTGCCCCCTCCCCCAGCAGCTGTAGCAATTAAAATGTGCCTTTAATTCACATTACAACCATTCTTTTTTCCTTTGAAGCCAGCCTGGTTGCCCTGTGGGAGGCTTCATGTTTAGAATGGCAAGACCTCTGAACCACAGAACAGAAAGGTACAATCACACATGCCCAAGGCTGTCTGTGAGTTTTTGACAATGAAAGAAAGACATGAAGAGGTCACACAATAAAGATTTAGCCTTACCTAGGGAATGACAGAGCGAAGGTGTCAAGCTCACTTTGCTTAACAACTGTTACACTTCTATTACCAGCACACAACACCTGTAGACGATGAAATTGTAAGGAGAGAAAGGGAAATAACTTGATAGAACTTTCAGTTGCAATCTAAAGTCAGGATGCTTTAAGGGTGTGTTCTGTACCAGCCTGCTACCGGCCCTGCAGAAAAGGCAGGGACAACCCCTTTACAAACGGCAAAAGGCTGGAATTAAGCCTGCCAAATTTATTAACATAAAACAGAGCAAGACAAGACACCAACCATGAAACAGGAGCTATGAAACAGGAACTATCCAAGCGGTTGCCTTCAGCAAACCAGCCCTCCCACACATTCCCCTTAAATACAGTTCAGGGCGTGGCTTCTCTCTGCCTCCTTCCGAGGTGACCCATTGCCTTCCTCTGTTTACTCCTGCATCGGGCGTCCTTGAACAGGGCCAGCTGTGGGTCATCTTCATCCACGCTGTCAGGCTCACACAGCTGGGTCTCCGTTGTGACCAGGTGGGAGGGGCCTGGCTGAGGGCTCTCATCAGCAAGATTTTCAACCCCCTCAGCAACCTCTCCAACACCCCCCTCCTCCCCTGAGTCATCCGACCCAACTGCCGAACCCACAGGCTGACCCTGAATCAAAACAGGGTGTCACAACCAGTGCTTTTTTTGTAAAAGAAAAAGGTGCCGGAACTCACACATGTCATACAACCCACCTTGCCTACTCGACAAGGTTCCATCCAAAAAAGGTGCCGGAACTTCGTTCTGGGTGTTCTATGAGAAAAAAAGCCCTGGTCACAACTGTTGCTTATTTTAGTCATCATGTTGAATTCCATATTTTGACCGTTGGGCACAATATCAAAGCAGGGATACAGTGTATATTATATAAGATACCACAAAAACTTCCTCCAGAGGTTTGTAACCCCGCTATAAAGAGTAAAAAAGATTACCCTGAGTGAGATAATCAGAAAATCATTTTTTTTCTAATACCTTTTAAATTGTTTTAACATTTTGCAATTGTGAGGCCTGCCCAGAATAACTTGGTAGAGTTGGGTCACTACATAAATTAAATGAATGAATGAATGAATGAACGAACAAATGAATGAATGAATAACATAAGTATAAAAAAAAAAGGTTAAAGCCTTTTTCAAATTCCAGAACTACAAAATAACTTTTTGAAAATGTTTGGCAGGAACCTGCCAAAGTCACCGAACTGAAAGAGTAGATGCAGCACAATCAATAAAAGTCACTTTAGCATTTAGGTCAGACATGTCAAACTCGCGACATCACGTGATGTCGCGTAACGTATCGGGATGGTTTTGCCATTGCTGACAATGAGGTGGGCACGGCTTCCGCATGACACATCCAGCCCGCGGGCCAGCAGTTTGATATCCCTGATTTAGGTGATTTCCTGGTCAGGTCTATCTAGTGCCGGGGTCTTCAAACTTGGCTCTTTTATGACTCGTGGACTTTAACTCCCAGAATTCTTCAGCCAGACACGCCGGCTGAGGAATTCTGGGAGTTGAAGTCCACGAGTCATAAAAGGGCCAAGTTTGAAGACCCCTGATCTAGTGGGACCAGTAAAATGGATTTTGCTCTAGGCCCTGGGTTGAATGCAAGCATGAGCAGGATATTTTCTCCTCTAAGAGAAAAACACAGTAACCATTTAATCAACATGGATTTCAGTGGTCTCTTAATTTAAATGTAATTGGTTCTGAATTCACCACCCTGAGTCCTTCGGGAGAAGGGCGGTATACAAATAAAATTATTATTATTATTATTATTATTATTATTATTATTATTATTATTATTATTATTATTATTATTATTATTATTATTATTTATTATTATTAATTATTAATAATAATAATAATAATAATAATAATAATAATAATAATAATAATAATAATAATAATAATAATAATAATAATAATAATAATTGCCATTCTTTTATGACTCCTTGAAATATGTATATTTGTGTTGGTATGAAAAGGCAGGGGGCTGGCTAGAGAGATTTAAATATAGATAATAAAATGAAAAATGTACTCTTGGTTTAAAAAAAATAGGTTCACGTGTATTTATCAAAGCAGGTATTAATAAAAAAATAACGCCAGCACAACTCTTTCAAGGTCCTTTCTTCTCTCCTTCCCCCCCTTTTGGAAACTGGATTTACCCCCGAGGTGGAAAAAAAATAAATAAATCAGGGAAACTGAACATCAAAGAATGGTGTGTTTTCTAACTGCTTTAGTTTTTCGGCCAACCACAGCCAGGTTTTTTGGCTTATGTGCTCAGGAAGAAAATGATTAGGTTTTTAAAAGAAATCTAAAACAATCTGTTCTCATTTATAGATACCAAGATGCTTTTAAGAATTCAGTTAAGAACCGATGTATTAAAAGTTGAAGCTACCATATTTAATCCAAATTAGTTTTCTTTTGGAGAAGACTCCTGCGGATCCCTTGGACTGCCAGGCGATCAAACTGGTCAGTCCTAGAGGAGATCAACCCTGAGTGCTCTTTAGAAGGCCAGATCCTGAAGTGGAAACTCAAATACTTTGGCCACCTAATGAGAAGGAAGGACTCGCTGGAGAAGAGCCTAATGCTGGGAAAGGTTGAGGGCAAGAGAAGAAGGGGACGACAGAGAACGAGGTGGCTGGATGGAGTCACTGAAGCAGTAGGCGTGAGCTTAAATGGACTCCAGAAGATGGTAGAGGACAGGAAGGCCTGGAGGAACGTTGTCCATAGGGACGCGATGGGTCGGACACAACTAACAACAAAGTTTTCTTTTGAGAATTTGGTCAGACTTCCATCTGCAAAGCTTCTTTGGTTGTGCTTTATATAATTCTAGTCTGTACTGTAAGCGATTGCTTCTTCAGGTTTTTTTTCCTTCTTATTTTATTTTGCTTTGACAAGAGAGAGAACAATATTCAAGAGCTTTTAATCTTGGCCTTCCTGCTCCATTAGAAGGGAATTTAGTCAAAGAACAGCATCAGCTTCATGGCACAATATTTATACTGGCTGCCGAGAGCCTTCATTCTTTTTCAAAGTTTAACATTTATATAAAGAAAAAGCTTTAACATTATCAAAGAAAACACGACAATCAGAGCTGTCAGCTTTAAAGTCCTAAGTGACTAAGATGAATTACTTAGTCAGTGCATAAATCATTGCTAATCATCATTTGTGTACATTCTTAAACATCACAATCAAGGATGACACCACTAAAGCCTGTCCCTCAGTAATTGCTAAAAATATTCCAAAATGTAAAGACCTGGACACATCTTTTCTAAACGTGGTGAGTAACCCAAGCTAGGTGCATGAATTCATAGTACCTCCAATATTTATCAGGCTACAGGTCAAAGAAATGTAATAAATATTAATATTCTGAAAGGTTATCTTCTATTGCATTGGAGGATCCTTCTTCATGCACAAAGCCTAATAAACTGTATTTAGAAATTCCATTAGTATGCCTTACAAAGGCCAAAGGTCTATGGGAACATTCAAAACTGAGAATTAAATTACATTGTGCCTGATGCTATGTAATGAAACTGTGCTGTTATTATGGATAGGAGAAACTTATTGAATTTATATCCAGCAATAAATCTGATAAAGAATATGGAGCTAGGAATAAAAACACAACTATTTTAGGCATGTTGTTTATGCACTTTTTCACTTTGAGCAGGATGCCTTGGCTTATAATATGGAGATCTCCCTTCATATAATCCCCAAGGAACTGTGAATTTCGGTGACAAATGTTATCTTTGAAACTATTTCTCTTCAGTCCTGAGTGAACATCTTAACTACATCACAAGATGTGTCAAATTTCCTATTTTTCATTTCAGCAATAGCAATAGCACTTAGACTTATATACTGCTTCACAGTCCTTTACAGCACTCTCTGAGCAGTTTACATCATTAGCATCTTCTTCCCCCCCAACAATCTGGGTCCTCATTTTACCGATCTTGGAAGGATGGAAGGCTGAGTCAACCTTGAGCCAGTCAGGATCAAATTCCCAGCAATGGACAGTGTCAGCCTACAATACTGCATTCTAACTGCTGCGCCAAGGATGGCTCACGTGTTTAGGACACTGGATTGGAGGTTAGCAAGCCCACATTCAAGACCTGTATGCTGCTGTGGGATGGTGTGAGCTCTCATCCTTTGCTCCAACATCTGCTGTGGAACATGGAAAGAGCTCCCAGCTGGACATCTGCTGGCAACGGTGATATCACCAGCTAATCCTTTCAACCCAGAAGCCCCTCAGTGCTTCTGACACAAATACAATGTGACCACTGCACCACCACTTTTACTCATTTACATTAAGACTGTTGTAAAATATATCTAAACATTTCTCAAAAGTCTGGTTTTCCTGCAGAGGAAGCTTGCACCTTCCCCTTTACAACTTCTCCCATCTTATTTTAAGATACTCTCAAACTTCTCCTGCTGAGCTGAGTTCAGAGGAAACTCCCATCTAATGTCTTTTCTTGAAGCCTTTTTGAAGTATGGAATGCCAGAGGAGCTGCTTCTCCTTTATCCTTTCATACATTTGCTGTGAGTTTTCCTCTGGGACACAGAGGACAAGTGTGCAGCCATATCAAAAAGGAGCCTCAGAGCATTGGAACCATCTATAGTAGTACACTGCATCCCTTGACCAACGTCTAACAAAAACCATGACTAAAATCAGCCATGGCTCCAAACTTGCATGTCCTTATTGTCAGAACACACACAAACATAAACATTTTTTAAAAAAAAATCACAAGGATTAAAGAGCAACTAAGATGATCAAAAAAAGGGGTTAGGGATGCAGTGGCTCAGTGGGTTAGGATGCTGAGCTTGTCGATCAGAAGTTCGGCAGTTTGGCGGGTTGAATCCCGAGTGCTGTGTAGCAGAATGAGTGCCTGTTACTCGTCCCAGCTTCTGTCAACCTAGCAGTTGATGATGATTGTAAGCTGCCCATAGTTACCTTGAGGTAAAATGGGCGACCAATAAATAGTTCAGTGTTTGTGCTTTTCACACAGAATGTCCTAGATCAAGTCCCCATATCATGGCCAGATTTTCTACTTCTCAAACCACTGCCAGGCAAGTTTAGCAAAAGAGGGAAAGTTTTAATATTAACAGTACTAAAATTAATGGACCATAGATATGACTCTGATAGAAGGTGGCTTATATCAGTGTATGGTCTGAGCATGCCCAAACTGAACATCAATTCTGCAAAATGCAGTTAATACAATCATGAAGAATTTTGTTAATCTTCTCTCTTGAAAGAGAAGGGATGTCTAGTCTAATTAAGAGAAGGTCGAGGTGGGGTGACATGATAGCAGTGTTCCAGTATCTCAGGGGCTGCCACAAAGAAGAGGGAGTCAAGCTATTCTCCAAAGCACCTGAAGGCAGGACAAGAAGCAACGGATGGAAACCAGTCAAGGAGAGAAGCAACCTAGAACTAAGGAGAAATTTTCTGACAGTTAGAACACTGGAAGTTTTTAAGAAGAGATTGGACAACCATTTGTCTGAAATGGTATAGGTTTTCCTGCCTGAGCAGAGGCTGGACTAGATAACCTCCAAGGTCCCTTCCATCATCATCATCATCATCATCATCATCATCATCATCATCATCATCATCATCATCATCATCATTAAAGCAGGACATGCATATCTACCTCTTATAATATACACAGGATTATACTCATGAATAAAGTAATAGATTTATAGGAATATTTGGTCACTCAACTTTATGCAAATTTAGCTGGTGTTAATTGGTCCTCTTGCCTGAGAGTCAGGCCCTTTGCCACCATCAAACATCACTTGGTAAGGTATTTCATCCTCAGGCACAAGTCATTACTTGATACCTTCTGAGAACTTCTGCAAAGTGCCTGAATCTTCCTTGCTATCAAAAGCTGTCTAAATGACTTATTTAGCATTTTGCTGTGACTTGTAACGAGTCATGTTGATTTATGTTTGCAGAGATTTGCTCCTAATTATAGACTTTCTTGATTACTGGTGTATCTCATATCAATTTAATCACAGCACCATCTTGAAATGTGTTAAAAACTTGAGCTGCAAAACAACAACCAGATGGCAATGGGCATAGATGCCAAAGAAAAAAAACATCCTGCAAGAGTGACATTAAAAATCTTTAGAAACTTAAGGTTCTCTTATCATGTCAATGACAGGGTCACAACTAGCATGGAACACATTGTGCTGGAGAGCTTGCGGTTTAAACAAGATGCCATAATACTACCAACTGTTGATGAACACCATGATAATACACTATGCATTGGAAAACAAACAGTTCTCAGCTGTGAAATGGAATAAGTAGCCTTTAAGGTTGAATGGTTTCAAAATAAAAATGGGATTGGTCACACAGAATACGTTTAAACTGATGTCTCTAAACCATCATGCAATACTTTTTTTTTACATACCACTGTGAACCATATCCTGACCACAGAAACTGTGTTCATGTTGCATGCCAAGCTAAAATAAGTTTACTAGTTTGCAATTCATTGTGTTATGGGAACACAAGTAGGTAGCATCTAATTCTGAATTGAACTGGATCAAATAACTTTCCCCTATACATTTGTAGGAGAACATTAATTCCTTGAAAACATGAAGAGATCCTTCTGCAAGTTTCAGGAAGACCATTCTAACAATTTGGGAATTTATTTATTATTTATTTTTATTTTAATTCCATTTATATCCCGCCCTTCTCCGAAGACTCATGGCGGCTTACAAGCTTAGCAGTAGCCTTCATTTTATGTATATGCCTGCTTATTAGGGCTTTCACACACACCCCAAGCGGCATTATTACAAAGTCAGCTTAATTGCCCCCAACAATCTGGGTCCTCATTTTACCTACCTCGGAAGGATGGAAGGCTGAGTCAACCTTGAGCCTGGTGGGACTCGAACCTCCACTAATTGCAGGTGTTACTTAAGGAGGCATTAGCCCACTGCTCCACCAAGGCTCTTTTTAATGGCAGTGCTTCTTGCATGATGACCTAGTTCAACATAGCATCCAAGTGACATTTCTTAGGTACAATGCCTGATTAAGACAACATTTTTCTAAGGGCACCTTGAAGAGAAGTGTAACTAATATGATTTATTTCTGAGAAAGCAGACTATAATTGTCTGTCTTTTTTTCTGAATATTCTGAATATTAAATGCTTACAATAAACAAAGACTGATGTACTACTTTTCAAAGCGATGTAGCTGACTTCTATTAACAACTAAATGTCAGGTTAGATCAGGGATAGGCAACCTCGGCTCTTTTATGACTCATGGACTTCAACTCCCAGAATTCCTGAGTCAGCTGACTCAGGAATTCTGGGAGTTGAAGTCCATGAGTCATAAAAGAGCCGAGGTTGCCTACCCCTGGGTTAGATGGTCTCACCTGGCAGGATTGTCTTTTTGCCTTGTTGCTCTATTTCAGCATTATTCTTTGGTTTCATTCAACCCAATGATAATTTTTTGAGTACATTCTAATCTTCCTAAACACCGCACTCAGCGTGTGGGCCCAGCAAAAAGCAGGGAATGTTTTGCACAGAGCTGCAATTCTTGAAGGGCAAAGTCTTAAATAAATTTGGAGTGACTGCTGGGCCTGTGTGTTCTGAAATTAGGGGTTACAAGGCAAGAGGGAAGTTGTCATGAAACCAGTGTTGACAACTGAGATCGGAAGTGAAGCATAATCCTTTTTAATTTTACCTTCAGTTGAGTTTTTGTGTTGTTGTTTTTTTAAAGGAGCCGGTAGTTTGCATATTGAGATCACACTGAAAAATGATTTCAAAGGAATGTGACAGAAACAATAAAAATCCAGAAATTCATGCAGGAGATCAATGGTGCCTGAGGTTCTCTAGTATGATATATATTCACAACAGGGTGCAGAGGGGGAATCATTAAGATAATCTCACGTTGTGCCTTGTTTTGAGAGCATCTGGAACTTTTCTGTTTAATCTACACAGAATGTTCATCTTGCTCTGGCAAAAGTTTGTCTGGTTCCTTTATTACAGTCTTGTTTCTTTGGGGCAAGTGATTGAGTCAGAAAAACAAATAGATATCTTTCTCACTCTGTATTTTTTTTAAAGAGAGGCAAAGCTGGCATAAAGCAGCTGCATGTAAAATAGTTTTTAGGAATGTGCAGTTCCTCTGAAAGCTTGTTACAGGTTCTACTTTGAGGATATGATGGGTAGCTGGCGTATCACTTCCATGTGGTCTGTATGGGTTCATATACATTTGCTAGCCACAGCAACAGTAATTATATCTAATAAAAAACTGAATCCATTTTTGTATGCATAGGAAAATTATTATCTTAATAACTCTTTAAAGTAGACTTGTTTTCCACCTTTCAAAAATTCTTACTGAAGTCTTTACTTATTAATATAGTTTTACTCATTACCAACTCATGAATGAAGAATTCAGTGATTTTTTTTTAAGTCTATAAAAACAGTTATACTTTTAGTTGACTCAGCCTTCCATCCTTCCGAGGTAGGTAAAATGAGGACCCAGATTGTTGGGGGCAATAAGCTGACTTTGTAATAATGCCGCTTGGGGGTGTGTGTAAAAGCCCTAATAAGCAGGCATATACATAGAATGAAGGCTATTGCTAAGCTTGTAAGCCGCCCTGAGTCTTCGGAGAAGGGCGGGATATAAATGTAATAAAAATTAAAAATAAAAATAAAATAAATAATACTGGTACTGTAGCCTTTAAGCTAGATAAAACATAGTACCTTTTTATACTGTCTTCCTTTTAGCACTGAAGTTATCAGATACCTCTAGAATTTTTCTTTCTTTCTTTCTTTCTTTCTTTCTTTCTTTCTTTCTTTCTTTCTTTCTTTCTTCTTTCTTTCTTCTTTCTCTCTCTCTCTCTCTCTCTCTCTTTCTTTCTTTCTTTCTCTCTTTTTTCTGTCTCTCTGTCAATCTCTCTCTTTCTCTCTGTTTTTTTTATTAAAGAGTTTTACAAAAACAAGATTTTACAATATATCCCCAAATCCCCCCACCCCAAACCCGCCCACTTCCCCTCCCCCACTTCCCAGAGCTAAATACAGGATTATAGTTATAATAATCATATTCTAAATAAAAGTTATGCATAATATACAATTAACCAAATTCATAATGTGCTTTAACTCCCCTTTAACATAACTACATACAAAGTACCAATAACAATATCCCTCTAAAATCTACTCATAAGCTAAATGGAACTCTTTCTCTCTGTTGTGTGTGAACTATATTACAAGGAGGCAATTCTGGAAAAAAAATTTTTTTAAAAGACTTGGGATTATTTGAGAGTTACTTTTGAGTTTTCTAGGAGAGAACCAGTTTTCTGCAATCTTATATATACTGTATATCTGCAATCTTTTATATATATATATAAAGCAATGGGTGGTTAAGGTTAGCTGCCAAAATGAGAAACATTAACATATTCATTATAGAAAGAAAAAGAAAGAAAGAAAGAAAGAAAGAAAGAAAGAAAGAAAGAAAGAAAGAAAGAAAGAAAGAAAGCAGTGAAATCACTTAAAATATTAGAAGTGGTTTATACTATATATAATTGGGAAGGGAATAATATAAAAAAAAGAATACAGATTGGTTTTATATAATTAGGTTTTGGCTGTGCACCAGAAATGCATTTCTTCATTTCTTGGAGTTTTGCAAATCCCCAAAACTATGAGAATTAAATCTCCCTATAACCAGTATGCCTAGAGGCTACTTAATAACAACTGATCATACTTTGGATTGTGTATAAAACAAAACCATTTCCTCTGAGCCCTTTCATGGTTATAAAGCACCATTGGATGAATTTAATTCCTTTATTTTCATCACACGTGTGGAGTTTTGCAAGACCAATCCAGAGTGACATTAAAATAACACTCTCATTGACATCTCAGCCACTTGGATTGACGAGATAATGACTCCTATGGGACCGGTTATCATGTCAATGAAAGTATGTGAGACATTTCATTGACATCGTAACTGTTCCAGTTCTTGCTTTGCAATGGTAATGGGTCCCACGGGAGTGTTACCATGTGATTTGAACTTCATGAGAAGCTGTCACCAGGATTAAGGCAGAATTTTTCACTAATAAATTCAGAAAAATGAAGAAGGTGTGGGTTTAATGGGCAATGAAAACTTTTCAGGATTAAAGACAGGACTGGATAAATTGTATGGCATTTCGCTCAATATTTTATTCCCTATTCTGTTCTTTGTTTTACAAGTAATTATGTATTTGTATCCCACCTTTATTATTTTTACAAACATCTCAAAGTGGCAAACATACATATCCAACACACTTCATCTTATTTTCCCAATAACGATCCAGTGAGGTGAGTTGGGCTGAGAGGGAATAACTGATCCAACATCATTCAACTGGCTTACACTTTTGTTGTTAATATCAAGGAATGGATGAGTGAACTGCAGACATATACTTCCAATATGTTTCAGTGAAATGAAGAATATTCATTTAAGAAGACGTAGTATTGCAATGTCTAGTCTATGCCAAGTTTGCATATGTTCTTGCAAAAGTTCAATTTTGTTTACATTAATCTGTGGGGAGGGTTTTAAAAAAGATTTTTCTCAAGACTTTCATTTAGATGCAATTTTCTTTTTGCAAAATATGGGTTTTAAAAGTATATTTTGTCTATCCTTATCCGTTAAAATACTTTTAAAAAATTGTTTGCTTCTTTAAGAACCTCTACACCAGAACTTTTAAAAAGTGAGAAAGTGCCATGATGATAGAATGCTCATCTGTTCACTGATCTAGAATTGAACATAAGATTGTTTCAGATTTCTCAATTCCTGAAGCGTTCCATTTAGAAGCAGAACAAAATGACTTTTGAAGGTTATATTTTCTAAGAATGAGAACAGTGCTTGTCTTATAGCATTACTTCCCGGTATTCTATCTCAGGATGGTTACATTGTAATTCCCATCATGGTTCTTGTTCATCAGTTTGCCAATGAAATATAAAGAGATTCTGTGAGTAACTCTAGGCCACAGATGGCCTTATGGTCTATAGATTGCCCAACCATAGCTTTAGTAAGGACACTTTGATACCACCAATGCGTCCACCTCCAAACATTCATCAAGTAGTTTTAAAGTAAACAACAATCCTCTTAACTCTTACTAATCTCAAAGCCCCAAAGAACACACATGGAACATCACAATCCATTATTTAAAAAATCCCATTTAATCATTGTTCTACCCCATGAGTTACTAAAGGTAAAGGTAAAGGTTCCCCCACACATGCGTGCTAGTCGTTTCCAACTCTAGGGGCCAGTGCTCATCTCTGTTTCAAAGCCGAAGAGCCAGCGCTTGTCCGAGGACGTCTCCATGGTCATGTGGCTGGCATGAAAATGCCCTCGTGTTTACTCTATACCAGAAGGAAGGAAAGTAAACTGCTAGTAGGCCCTAATCAGGGACTGGCTGATGCTGCAAAATTTCTAGTGAGCTATCTTTTTTTAATTTCACAGCTCATAGAGATGACAGATGGGCAGCGTTATTCATTAAAATAAAATAAAATAAAATAATAAAATAAAATAAAATAAAATAAAATAATAAAATAAAATAAAATAAAATAAAATAAAATAATAAAATAAAATAAAATAAAATAATAATAAAATAATAAAATAAAATAAAATAAAATAAAATAAAATAAAATAAAATAAAATAAAATAAAATAATAAAATAAAATAAAATAAAATAAAATAAAATAATAAAATAAAATAAAATAAAATAAAATAAAATAAAATAAATAAAATAAAATAAAATAAAATAAAATAAAATAAAATAAAATAAAATGCAACAAAAATATAGTTTCAAGGTCCATTTAGAATATTTCAGCGTTTGTTTGTTTTTTAACATTTTTGGAATTGGACACTACTTCCTAGTACTTCAAAAGGTTTGAGAACATTGAGATGATATGGCTATTGATATAGCAATTTTTATAGGATGGGACATGGTCATTATCAAATAATGTACCGGTACTTGTTCTTTAGAACATCTTACCATAATTCCTCAATTTTATACAGAATGGATATACAGTATAGAGTGGATACCCAGATTCAAGTCCATATGTGTTCCTAGATCCCGCCGAGTGATGTTCAATCTGCAACTATCTTTCTTAGCCCAATCTTCTTCACCATTTTTTTAAAAATAAAAATAGAAAGATTGACATGTGGGCAACCACCAGTTTTCAAACACATTGACAAATGAAGTCTTTCAATTTCAGAAAAGCATATGGTATATAATTATATAGTCATTTAGATGGGGTTTTATAAATGCTAAAATGTTTTCATCAGGTGTCTATATGTGTACAGGTATGGCCTTATAATTACTGGAGTATTTGCATTCAATATAAGCAGTAAGAGGGAGAAATATAATTAGCATTTTTAAAAAATAAAATCTTAAGTAAATAGATTTGTTGCAATTCACACACAAGTTGCTCGGAGTCCTGTTTAAACTGGAGTGACATACAAATTGTAGTAATTAATTTAATTACTTGATAGCATTTAGAGTTCACCAGTTTGAAGATTAGTAGTCGTGAGTTTGTCTTTCCTTTCTTTACCTGAAAGAATAGATGTAAATCAATATTATTAATGATTACTCAATATACATATGACTCAGCATTAAAGAAATGTGCCAATACCAATATTTTGTGCCATTTGGGGATCACCCCCTGACTATGTGGAACTGGGGGGGGCACAGTGATTATTTATTTATTTATTTATTTTAATTCCATTTATATCCCGCCCTTCTCTGAAGACTCAGGGCGGCTTACAAGCTTAGCAGTAGCCTTCATTCTATGTATCTGCCTGCTTATTAGGGCTTTCACACACACCCCAAGCGGCATGATTACAAAGTCAGCTTAATTGCCCCCAACAATCTGGGTCCTCATTTTACCTACCTCGGAAGGATGGAAGGCTGAGTCAACCTTGAGCCTGGTGGGATGCGAACCTGCACTAATTGCAGGCAGCTGGTGTTACTTAAGGAGGCATTAGCCCACTGCTCCACCAAGGCTCTTCTATTTCTCTTGATTAGAGTGCAGCACTGCAGGCAAACTCTGCCTGCAGCCAGGAATTCGATCCTGACCAGCTCAAGGTTGATTCAACCTTCCATCCTTCCGGGGTTAGAAAAATGAGGACCCAGATTGTTGGGGGCAATATGCTTACATTTGTAAACCGCTGAGCGAGTGCTGTAAACTAAGCACTATGAAATGGTATATAAGTCTAAGTGCTATTGCTTAAGTATCCCAAGGAGATGGGTTGGTTGTTTTTTTTTCTTTTGTTTTTTTGTATATGTGTGTTTATGTGTTTTATTTTTATTTAACTCTTTTAAATAAAGATGGCAGGGTTTTGTTTTGTTTTTAATTGAAAATCATATAGGAAGAGCTGAGGCATATCCACTAAAGTACTAAAATTAGTGCAGGTTCGAGTCCCACCAGGCTCAAGGTTGACTCAGCCTTCCATCCTTCCGAGGTAGGTAAAATGAGGACCCAGATTGTTGGGGGCAATAAGCTGACTTTGTAATAATGCCGCTTGGGGTGTGTGTGAAAGCCCTAACAAGCAGGCATACACATAGAATGAAGGCTACTGCTAAGCTTGTAAGCTGCCCTGAGTCTTCGGAGAAGGGCGGGATATAAATGGAATTAAAATAAAATAATAAATAAATAAACTGTACCCTTGATGTTTTGATGTTCTTCAAAGAGCCATGGTGGAGCAGTGGGCTAATGCCTCCTTAAGTAACACCAGCTGCCTGCAATTAGTGCAGGTTCGCATCCCACCAGGCTCCAGGTTGACTCAGCCTTCCATCCTTCCGAGGTAGGTAAAATGAGGACCCAGATTGTTGGGGGCAATAAGATGACTTTGTAATAATGCCACTTGGGGTGTGTGTGAAAGCCCTAATAAGCAGGCATATACATAGAATGAAGGCTACTGCTAAGCTTGTAAGCCGCCCTGAGTCTTAGGAGAAGGGCGGGATATAAATGGAATTAAAATTAAAAAATAAAATAAATAAATAAATCCACAATATCGAGAACTGTTGCTGAAAATGAGGAAAGTTACAGAGATGGCTAAATGAACTTTGTTTTTGATTAGAAAAAAAAAGACAGTATCTACATTTATGGCTGCTTGACTTTTTGCCTGAAACAAAAAAAAACAATGTACTTATGATTTGTAGTTTCAATGACTTAGACAATAATTGGATAATAGTAAAAAGTGAACTTTTTTTGTAATCATAAGAGTAACAGATAACTTTGTAATCACACTCGTATTTGCTGCAAAGGAAATTGGGAGACTTCTATTTCTCTTTATCCTTTTTTTCCTTCTCTTTCTTCTGTGTTAGTTTCTGTTAGTTTTTAGGGTTTAAAAAAAATAATAAAATTCATATATACTCTATGAGAGTGTGTGTCTCTGTGTGTATTCATTCATTCTCAGAACCTATTTTTTTTGTAATTCTTCCTTCTTTTTCTCAGCTTTAATGGCACCAGTGTAGAAAGTCACATAGAAGAGTTGCTGTTGTCCCCTTTTTCACTGACAGAGAAAACAAAGTGGAAACAATTAAGAAACTGTGCATCACTGGGAATAAAGTTAATTTCTTATTAACTTTTTTATTAAGTTTTTATTAAGTTTTAATGGTACCACTGGTAAAAAAAAAATGGGAAGTTCTCCTTCTCATGGATAAATGTATTGATTACTTTCCAAGATGTCTTGGCAGAATGTGTGTGTGTGTATGTGTGTGTGTTTGTGTGTGTGTGAAGAAGGGTGATTTTAAGCAAGGTGCCCAGGTCTATTCCTTGTTTTTATTTTATTTTATTTTTATTTTATTTTTTTTAATCCCATTTATATCCCGCCCTTCTCCGAAGACTCAGGGCGGCTTACAATCTAAGAAGCACAAATCAATGTGCTTAGCAGTAGCCTTCATTCTATGCATATGCCTGCTTATTAGGGCTTTCACACACACCCAAGCGGCATTATTACAAAGTCAGCTTAAGTGCCCCCAATAATCTGGGTCCTCATTTTACCTACCTGGGAAGGATGGAAGGCTGAGTCAACCTTGAGCCTGGTGGGACTCGAACCTGCACTAATTGCAGGCAGCTGGTGTTACTTAAGGAGGCATTAGCTCACTGCTCCACCAAGGATCTTATCTGTAGGGACAGAGTCAGAAACCTTTTATGGGCTCATGTCACAAAATACATATTTATAACCTTTAGAGTTGATGCTTACAGCTCTTTCACTTAAACTAAAAAGCTGAGCACAAGGAAGAACAAATAAATGGAAGTGGGGAAGTAAATGAAATAGATATCAACTTGCAACTGATAACTGCAACTAATGAATAGTCCAGTAAGAATTTCATGGAGGGTCATACTTATATAACCCTCCAATTCTTTTGGGGGGCATCTTTGTTTCTGTATTTTCCTTCTGATCTGCTACTCTAGTTTTCTCCCACTTCCTGAAGTAGTGATATCCCTGATGAAAACATCACTTTTACCTTCTAACAGCCTTGGCATTATTATGTCATGATTGGTTGGTTGATTGATTATGTGCCATCAAATCGGTTTCAACTCTTAGCAACATAAAATAAATGCTTTCCAAAATGATCTGTACTCTCAAGTCTTCCAACAGTGCACCCAGCGCTACCGTCGTACAGTCCATCCATGTTGTCTTCTAAGCATCCTGTTCTTCACTTTTGATTTTTTTTCCAATTGCTAATGAAAGTTAGGACTTTTAATAATGTGCCTAACACCTGTAAAATTCAATCTGATCATTTGTACCTCAAATGAAAACTCAGGATTGATTAGTCCTAAAATGCATTGTTTGTTTGTTTTTGGCTTTCCATGGCATTCTCAGGTATCTTCTCCAGCATGGAAGCTCAAAAATATTAAAACTTTTTTTCTATCTGCTTCTTCATAGTCCAACTTTCACTTCTGTAGAATCAACATGATTCTGATCTTTGTAGGTATGTGTATATTATGGTATTTAAATATCTGTTTCAAGAACCTTGTTGTTATCTCAGCGTGGGCTGTTCAGTAGTGTACGTCTTGACCACTGGTTTCTGTACTGTTGATAATTGATCCAAAAGGAGGAACTATTGACCATATCAATATCTTCATGGTCAATGCATTATTTGATACATACATAGTTTATAAATTTGTACCAGTACATTCTAAATGTAGACAGAGTACAGAGATGACAAAACATCCAGGGACCATTAGCAAAACATTAATTTAGCTCATGAAAAGAAGTCACATCAGAAAGAAACTCAAAGTTATCCCATGTTGATTCTCTTTGGTTTAAGAGGGAAGGAAGACAAAACACTGCCAGATGTTCAATATTCTGTTATTGTAGTCAATATTGATATACTAGAGTTATCATAGTCTTGCATTGTTTTCTGGAGCAGGCCTGACACTAAACCAACTTTTATTTTTCATAGATTTTTGAGCCTTTAATAATTTATTGGGCTCATCTTCATTTCTGTGACATGTATTTCTTTTTCTCTAGATCATGGTATGGACAATTCAAGTATGCATGGATTTTTATTACTGACAACTGACCTGAAAAATACAGGAAAACACAATTTAAGCAATAAAATGATGCATATGTTAAGGCTATTTCTGGTTATTTATCTATTTGCAAAGGAACATAATTTTCAAACAAGAAAAAAAAACCACAACCAACTTTTTGCCAGTTGGCTTCCTGCCTTGGGGTAAGAAAATAGTAAAGAACGAGGCCCTAGTGAGTAGTCAACATCTGGATAAAGCTCCAGAGCTTGCTGGAGTAAGACACCAGAGTCCAATAGATGAAACAGATTTTAATGCTAAGTGCCACCTATAAATGACTATCTTATTCTTTTGGTAACATTCAGCTTTGCCCTGGGAAGCTATAAAAAGAGACAGTATTTAGAATCAGAATAACTATGTTACTTTTTAAAAAATAAGTTGTATCCTGGCTATAATAAATAATCACACAATGGATTTTTTTTTTTCAAGCAATGGGAAAAGAGTCAGTGAGTAACAGCCAAGTTAAAAAAAAAGGATCCTTTAAAAGCAAAATTATTTTAATATGGACAGATTCTCTTTGCTTTGTTCCTTTTTTAAAAAATCCACGTGCGGAATGATAGTATTTTCTCCTGATATTTTAAATGCAATTTTGGTCTGTAATTTTGAAGCCAAGGTTGTAAGAAAAAGAGCAATACTTTGTTGGTGATTGTATATCATCTCTGTCATATGCACGTGTGACAATAGAGAATTAAGTCTTTTGACTATCAAATGAACTTTAATGTTTATAAAGGGGTAAAAATTAAAATCCAACAGCTTTTCAAATGAAACGTTAACAATGAACATAAACAGAAAATAAAATGGACAGGACCTGTCAAAACATATTTTTTTAGACTGGTTTTAAGCACAAAGTATTTACATTCTCTAAAGCCATATTGAATATTTTACTCAAAAGCACCTCAGGGGTAATAAGGATGTCTAGCAGAAGGTTTTTGTTCATTTTTAATTTTATTTTGGTGTTTTTGTTTTCTTTGTGTGGAAGTTTTGTATTTAGAGGTCTATTTATTTTATATCAGTGGTTCACTACTTGGAATTCCAGAGTAGTAAGAGTTCTCATAAAGATATTTTTTTTGTAGCTCCTAAGACACTTCCCAATGTGGCTTTCAAATTATAATTTTTCAAATGGTTAATGGAGGGAGGGGAAAGCTACCAGAAATATTTATGCTATTAAAAACATAAAGCTCCATATGTTTTGAATTAAATCAATGCTAGATTTTCCTTCTGGCCCTTCCTAATGTTGGACTGTAGTCCCCACACTGCCATCCAAAAACTAATTGCAACCTTCATCCTAATAACAAAACAAAAATCAACCCTTTTAAAACATCTGCCACTCATTCTTTTATAAAATCAGATGTTTGCATTAAATGCAAAAAATACAATATTGTTAATGTGGTGTGATGTGATTTTTTTATTGGCTAAATATAAGAGGTTTTTTTTTAAAAAAAAAACAAAAACAAAACACCAGCTAAATAAATTCCAGAGAAGTGTGATAAAATTGGTAGTTTTATGTAAGACATATAGCCCACTCAGCCTGAAATACTTTGGTCCAAAAGGAAACAGAGAATTTTTATAACTAATATTCAATAGCATACCTGTGGTCTTTCCTTCTAAAAAAATGGAAAGAATCTCCTCTGTGCTGTCTCTTTTATATAGCATAGCTGGACTTTCTAATAATGCCTTCTTAAACTAGCTCACTTTTAGCAATCAGATCATCAGGAACCTTCCTTCCTTCCTTCCTTCCTTCCTTCCTTCCTTCCTTCCTTCCTTCCTTCCTTCCTTCCTTCCTTCCTTCCTACAGTCTCTCTTGCTCATCATTATTAGACAGCTGTTTAGCAATTTTGTTAGCGTTAACATGTTCTATGTATAACTCTTTTTCTCCCCTTTGCTCGTTTGTTTCACTGTATGAATGTTTTTTTTGTCTTTGACCAATAAAATTAAATAAACTTGGAAAAGGGTATGTGGAGGGATTCTTTTGCATAACTATGGCTACTGTGCTTGTTACTATTTTGTTGCATATCACAATAGCAAGATGAATACCCTTGCAGCTCAAGAGCAGAGGCAAGAGATTATAGTTGACATTCAAAAGATTTGGAATCCCTTGAATGTGCCAATATATTCTGCTGCATAAGATGAAGGAGAAGATAGCCTCTGTTCTTGACTGGCATGGTACTTGAGTCCTGATAGAGTTTTGATAGATAAGAGAGTTAGTAGCTTCCATTGTACATAGTGGAGAAATTTAGGAGATGCAACACAAAGGCCACAGCACCAAAGCTATCACTGTTGCTCCTGTATCTGTGATATCCTAAGAAGAACAGAAGCATAGCTGATGGTTATAGCATTTCAGAGAAATGGCACACATCTGCTATTGAGATGAAAGCATATGTCCATCCCTAAGCTCACATAAGGTGTCAAATGCAGGCCCGCAGGCTGTACACGTGACGTGGAAGCCACAGCCACCTCATTGCTGGCAATGGAAAAAAAGTCCCAATACATTGTGCGATGTCACGTGACTTCGTGAGTTTGACATGTCTGCTATAAACTATACTATATGTGAAGCTGAACACAGGTTTTTTTTTTTTAAAAAAAATCAGAAACTTATCTGATTTGTATAAGTACTAGACTCCAGGTAGACCTATCATATTCATGCATTACATGTCAGCAGGAATGATAGATAAGTATACGAAGCCTTCTGCATCTTAGGACAAGTTATTCTCTCTAAATGTGATTAACAGAGGCTCCCATTGACTAAATTACCTACAAAGGCTAAGCTTCTTGGTTTGAAGTTACTTCTTGCAACTGGAAGGAGTGATTTAAAATCATTCCTTTGGGGGTAACTGGGGTGAAGGATTTGTTTGGGAATCAAGCTGGTGCCTCCTCCAAACACTATGCTTCCTTTTAAATTCCAGTTGCTATAACAACTGTACAACTCTCCTGTATTCAAACATGACACATTTTATTATTAGTAGAAGGTTTGCACTCCAGGAGGAAAGCTGATTTATTTTCCCCGAGGATACTCTCCATCTGACATGCAAAATGTCAAAGGGAGAAGAAATAATACAAACTGGAACTGTAAAAATTGCATTGGAAAGAAAATATCACATAGTGGGGAAATCTGTACTTTCTGTATCCAATTCTGTTTGTAAAAGGCATGGCAGTTCCATCAAAGATGCAATCTTAGCTGACAGTTAATTGTGTATGAGTTTATTAATTCAAATAATTTTGTATGAGATTTATACTGCTCATGAGTGCTTGCATTTCCCCCCAAAAAGTCTTCAAGAGAGGGAAAATCCAAGATTTTTGTGTCATTCTCCCCCCCTTTAGTAGAAAACTCCATTGTATGACTTGTACGTTATACAATAATAAGGAACATCTTGCAATACCTTGAAGATTCTACATCCGTGTTCTACAACTGCAGTATCTGACTTTTAGGGGGAAAATAGATTTTTTTAAAGTGGCCAAATGTTTTAATAAAGAATATAAACACTAATCATTTTAATGAACGTCATATAGTCCTGAAAGTCCTGAATTTAAAACACTGCAAGCAAGAGTAATTTGTTCTGAGGATGAAAATCTGTGGTTCCAGCCTTTTTGGATCTATTCAGATACTTCTACTCATTAAGAAAAATTGAGGGAGAAATTGTGAAGTATTCCGAGCAGAAGGTAGAAAAAAAAATCTACTTTGGAGGGAGGGAGAAAGAGTTGAAGAGTTGAGTGTTGAAAATGCATTTAAAAGTGGAAGGAGTATAGTAGTCAAACAGATTAAGATGACTCAACTCTAGATTTTTTCCCCCAAAAAACATACTCTCATGACCCTAATTGTTCAGTGCACTCAATTGCTTTAATAACAGTTTTTCCTCCTTCTCCTCTTTTTCCCCACAAACAAACAAAAAAGGGAAGCATTTCCTTCCCCAATGAACAGAAATCTCAGAAATCCACTAACACAGTATTGGGGTGCTGATTATTAAGCTTAGTCATAGACAATTCATTAATCTTTTACAGTATCATCATGGTTAGAATTGTTCATTTTAACCTTCAAGAATCTTCAGTCTTACCTAAGTTATTGTTCCTAGGTATTACAGAAAACAGAGAAGATCTACAAGAAAACAATTTGTGATATTTATTCTTTAATGTGCTCTTGCCCGGCAAAATTGTGTCCTTGGACTAAGGTTATGAAATGATACTATTAAGGAACCCAAGGTAAACCTTTCCAGAGAAAGCTATTTATTTTCACTGACCCAGCTGGTCAAGTGAATTGAAGTTTAGATCTATAGTACCAGGCAAAGCTGTTATGTCCATAATTGGTGTATCAAGGAGACTCAAGAAATGATTAGGAACTGGGAAAATAGTTTCTTCTATACATTATGAAAGAGTTGGAAGTTAGAGACTAAATATATGGTCTTCTTTTTTCCCCTTATATAATATATAAATCTAATGCATTTTTAGAGAGCACTGATTTCTGTTAATATGACTCTATTATTTTTTGTGCCTAGTTTCACACCCAGCATTATGCCATATCATTTGCTTATTATTAGCTCTTTATGATGTGTGCAATATTTCCCGATCTGAGCATTCACCAGATCTGTGGACTTCATTTCCCAGAATTCCTTGCAATGATTATGCTGGCTAGAGATGAGAGATTGAATCTAACCCAAAGAAAAGCATACAGTTTAGGGGGAAACATGCTAATGGGGGTACTTTGGATGCAACCATTAAGTCAATTTAAGGGTATTTTGATGCTATGAAATCATTACTTTGCAACAGGGATGGATGGAGGAAGGAAAGAAGAAGGAAGGAGGGAGGGAGGGAGATGTATTCCTTAAAATTTCCAATTGTATTCTTTTTTGCAAGTCTAATATTGTCTAATTAGCAGAAATGACTTGGCACTTGAGCTTTTTCCATTAATGCTAATATGGTTAACATTCAGTTGACTTCTTTTCCATTACAAAAGTTTCAAGGTTATTAGCAAATTACTGAATGGTTCAAAGCTTTGGTTTATCACTAAATAAACTTAAAATTGAATTTTTAAGCACAATGAGTCTCCGCCAAGAGAAGATTAACATATGCATTTTGTCAAAACCTTGCTTCCTTTAATCAAGTGGATTGGAGGGATTTAAATATCCTCTCTATACAATTAGGCCTTCAAAACACTAGTGGGGAAAGAGCTAAATTGACAGCTGAGAAAGTGACCAACAAATATTGTCCATCTTGTGAGTGTTACATGGCATCAAGAAATTTGCCGATTTTATATAAATATATGACATGCTTCCGTTTGAGTGGTGACTAGTATTTGAGTATGTGCATAAGATTCATATACAAAGGGGGTTTGAATGTACCCCCAATGACTAGGAGGCTTGGAGAAGTAACCTCCAGTTGGTGGTTAGCCAATTGGGAATGTAGAGCGGTGCCACTGGTCTTCAGCAAGAAATTTAGTTGTCATGGAAGTGGATCTGAGTTCCATGAAGCCATGCAAGAGAAAAGTCCACCTCCTTAAAGTCAACATCAGATGGTGACAAGAACCACACATTATTTTTATCAAGTTTAACTCCTGCAAAAAAAAATGCTGGGCAGCTCTTTCCTTGTCCTTTGATGGATGTAGACCAAAGCTCCCTGGTCCAAATGATCAAGGTATCTAAGCCTTGCAAAGGTATGCCAAGCAGAACTTCCCTTTCATTTCTACTCCCAATGGAATCTTTGTGGTTATGCCTCTTATTCTGTCCAGTTGCCATTGACTGGCTTTCACTGTTGCAGTGAAAATTGAGTTTCTTGTCTTAACTTCAATGGAATGATTATTGCAAGATACTGTTCTGGATTATTGGGAGGAACCACTGTTACTTAGAATGGGTAAGGGACGTGATGTGAAATGGATGGCAAAGTTCTGGATGGGGATAAACCAAGTTCAGCTCCACAAGATAGATTTGTACCCAGTTCTAAAATAGTTAAATAAGATTGGAAATGTTATTTACGATGAGATGGTAGAATGAAAATCTGAAAGGAGAGAGAGAGAGACAGAGAGATGCAGATGGATAGAGAGAGATAGAAAGAGAGAGAGTAATGATAGATAAATGAGAGAGAGGGAGGGAGGGAGAAAGAGGGAGAGAGATCTTGACTATGCAATACCCTTTTGGGTGGGTGGAGAAACCTGCAAAACAAAATTAACCAAATCAAGTAAAGTTTCAGACAGCTAAGAACATACAGCATGAGGAATATTGATTAGGAATAATTCTTTGCTTTTTCAAAATGTTCATAACTGTCTATTTTTGGATGATGACCTTTAGAAGTCTGATTATCCTGGAATCTATGCCGATTTTGTGTACATGAGCAAATAGGAAAAAATGTCATGTGTTGCCAATCTTAGTTGTGGAAGGGAAATAAGATTTGTGCATAGCTTGAAATGGAGAATGAACCATTTTAACCTCACTAAGCTGCTCAGTGTGTGTCCTCAAAAGGAAAGAATTCAGTTATTTTTCAAACACTGACCTAAATGTTCATGTGTCATTAGATCTCTCGAAACAACTTGTTCTCACCTTTATTCCTCTGTAACGTATAAATTATTGAATGGGTTCAAGTGAAACCTTTGGCAAAGAGAAGAAAAGTTCCCGTATTTATTACAACTGCCTGTTCTAAGTTGTTATATATAAATCAGCAAGCAGGAGTTGAATGTGACTCATTCAAGATTATGTCACCAAAATTCAGGGGCAAGGCACTAAATAATCATGGTTTTCTTCATTGTTCAAATGTTTGCTGTCTAAAATATTGCTTTATTCATTTAAAATATTTCAAAATCCTTTCCGGTTAAAGAAAATCTTCAAATGGTTTTACAATTGCCATACAATTTTGCAGGAAGGGAAAGAAAAAGGAATATATATTCACACACATACATTCACATCCAGAGAGGAGGAGGAGGAGGAGAAGGAGGAGGAGGAGGAGGAGGAGGAGGAGGAGGAGGAGGAGGAGGAGGAGGAGGAGGAGGAGGAGGAGGAGGAGGAGGAGGAGGAGGACTGTTGGGGATTGTTAGACTTAACACACCTGTTAAAACTCCTCTGTAGGGTTTGGAAGCAATAGCTTTTATACAGCCTGAATATTATGTTGTAAAGGTTGTGTCAGCTGTGAGGAACAATTTCTTCATACATCTGAAGGCAGCCCACATTTAAAACAAAATATTTCCAAACTATCCCCTATTTTGAGACTGTCAGCAAATAGAAAACCGATAGCTCCCCAAACATTGCACATTTTGTTTTTGTTGTGGTTGCTGCTTACCAGTGTGACATTCTCCAGAATTAAACATGATAGGGCATTAAGGTTTGTCAGTTTTATGTGGAATAGCAGTTCATTTCCATTGTGCGTGCTGATTAAGACATATCAGTGAGAGGAAGCGAGTGCATTTATTTTTAGACAACAATTTGCTTTTTAGTGTTGGTGTTCATGGAAATATAAAACAAGTTAGGACAAAAGAGGAGAAATCTACCCTAATGTGCCGAGAAAGAACAAGAGCACCTAAAGGGAAATTAATATGGGTTCCAGGCCATAAAGTACAACATAAATCCATTTTCTATTATGGTGTGGCAGCTTCTCTCAGTTTAGTGGGACTTTATTTTAGGTCTTCAAGGCTTTCAGTTTTTTGGTTATGTTGACTGAAAGTTCTGATAGAGTCCTAATATCTTTGGAAACTTGGACAAGACTAGTACATGGCATATGTCAGCATTTTGTTGGAGGATACCTGTCAGAATCCATTTATATCACATTTCATAAATGTATGGTTAGAATATTGTGCCTATACTCGGGATTCTGCCATCTCTCCGAGGCGGGGGGGGGGGAAGAGGATGCTTATTCAGATTGCAGTAGGCTGTTTTCAAAGACCAGCAAAGCTTTTGATCTGGGGGGAACAGAGGGAGAGAGAGAGATCTGGGTTGCATCTCCATTTGAAACTGAAAGGAAGAAAGCAATAACAATAAAATGCAAGAAGATTTCCCTTTCCCACGAAAGGGCCTGACCCCTAAGTAAATGATGTGAGCCTGACCAAATGGATTCGAGAGGAGGGGGTTGAAATGGGAATGCTTTATATAGTATCGAAATGTAACTCAATGTCAGATCCTGTCTTGTATTACCACAACCGATCTCATCCTAGTAAACTTTTCCTTCTGGACAAACTTGGATCCAAGAGTTCTTATTTCCTAAGATGTGGATGGGGGTGGGTCCTGACAATACCATTATATAGAACCCATTAGTATAGAGTTTTCCTTCTCTGTTGTACTTGTTTATTCTACTCCTATCCTT
Source organism: Vipera ursinii (assembly GCF_947247035.1). Classification (NCBI taxonomy): domain Eukaryota; kingdom Metazoa; phylum Chordata; class Lepidosauria; order Squamata; family Viperidae; genus Vipera; species Vipera ursinii. Next base: position 11,618,274 of record NC_139520.1, read on the forward strand.
TCTACTCTCAGCTTTTGAAGCAAGTCAGTGGTACAGCATTTAAAAATATTGCTCCTCATTCTATATGGCATATATTTGAATCTGCCATCTATATCTTCACGACTCTTATGGACATATGAGATATGGATATGGAATTATTAGCAATGCATGGATTGGAAGACTTCTAAAATAAAGCTTTACTTGTTACATCGAAATAATTTTGCTTTCCCTTCAAAAAAGTCTTTTTAGCATTTTGTTTAATGAAAAAAATGGCCTTCCTTTTAAGCATGACTTCAGGGTCAGCACTAATTATGCTTTCTTGGAGCATTTTACTAGCAAAGAATTCCATCTCCTTCTCATTTATGGGGTCCAATTGTATTCCCTTAATGAACAAAGTACTCCAGGGAGCATGGGCAATTTTAAATCTCATCTCTCCAGTAGTTTTTCCACTACTGCATCAGGACTTCGTATATCATATTATAGATTTTCTGGGAAGAAGAAACAAAAGAATTTGGTCCTTGACCCATAATAATAGAATGATTTTTTTTAAAAAAGATGATTCTGGGTTTGCAGATCTTTATACTGTGTATCTCTTAAAGATTTACCATCTTTCTACCTAATGTTTGGAATAGAAATTAGGTAAGGTCTTCCATTTAATAAATGTCCACCTTAAGCATTGATTGTATCAAAAATAATGCTGTCATTTATGAATAAGAAATACATTCAATAAAAATGTGTCTCACACATCCCAACACATTTCTGCAGCTCTGGAAAAATAAGCTGTCAATGCTCAGGTAAAAGGATCAATACATGAGCTTAAAACAGGTTAAAAATAATTGAAGAAGCTCAAAGATTGACAAAGATGTGCCAAAGCCACTGCAGGCTGAAAAGGTAATCTATCAGATACTTGGCTAGTCACCCATGAAATAACTTTCAAAGTATCTATGCCTGTTTCACCCCCCCTCCAGGAGATAACTAGTCACATTGCAAAATTTGTCAGCGGAAAGCTATGCCTTTCTCCAAATTCATAATAGTAAAAGGAACAATGGTTTTGTCTAACTCCTATTAAGTCTTCTTAGCTCTGGTATTTCTAGCTGGTGCAGTTCAATTTCTCTTGCCACTAAAACCTGGAGACCATATCTAATCAATATTCTGATAAAATGACATTATATTATTGGCTACAGTGGAAAAAGCATCATGGAGATGCATAGCATTTTAATACCCAATCCCATTTTTTATCACCTATTGCTCTGCATCTGAGAACTAGTTATGATGTTTGTAATCTTTCACATTTCAGTAAGTAGTTCACATTAGTATAGTATAGAAAAATTCCTTGAATGGGTGGATTGGTGGATGAATAGATAGATGGAATAATGTGTCATCAAGTCAATGTCAACTCTTAGTGTCTACATAGCAATAGCACTTAGAGTTATATACCACTTCACAGTCCTCTCTAAGTGGTTTAGAGAGTCAGTGTATTGCCCTCAACAATCTGGGTCCTCATTTTACAGACCTCAGAAGGATGGAAGGCTGAGTCAACCTTGAGCCAGTGAGAATCGAACTTCTGAACTGCTGGCAGATGGTAATATTAGCCTGCAATACTGCATTCTTAACCACTATGCCAGCATAGCTATATGCAGACATTCCTCTACTAACAAACAGGTTATCTTCCAAAGCACTCTTTGTAAATCCATTTTATTCATAAGTCCAAACAAGAAAATCACTTTTGCACTTATTCCAGAAATTCCACTAATAGTAAACAGCATGCATGGGGATCAGTGAAAAGTATGCAAGAGGAAGTTGGCAGCAAGCAGGAAAAAGTCTGCCTTCCCCTGTGACATTCTAGGTTGGACCTCTGGACATGTTTGTTTGTATTGGTGAAAATTCGAAACTGAAAAGATTGCAAGCAAAGTCTGTATATATTTCATGATAAACATTCTTCTCTAGATCTTTCAGCAATGCACCCATCACCTTGTAACTGAGCCCGTTCACTTTCTTGGGTGGGTGGGGGGCTGGAAGTAAACATTATATGTAGTTTTCTCTGAGCTTTCCAAGGTCCTGAACGTAAGCTGGTTCTTCAACTTATTATGAATACATACTGTATATTTCGGATCTTTGAGGTCCTCAGCCACAACACGATCCCATGGGGGAAGGGGAGAGAATAACTAAGCATAATTTAAATAACTGTTGATTTAGGTTAAGAAATCTATTAACTCATTCCTTACCAAAACAAGTGGAACCCTCTTTTGACATCAAAAAGAAAAAAATAATAATCTTGTTGAGCTACCCATTGATGTCAATAACCATAGGAAATGGTAACTTCTTTTAAAAACATGAAATCAGTCTGACAATACTAAATTCTGTTCCTTCTTGCCAGTGGGTCACATGTACTTAAACATAAATCAGTAAACTGCTGTTTTCATGGTACATTTACATTTCTATTTTAACCAATGTCATTCTTATTGGAATGCTAACATTTTACAGCTTTTAAAATTACTGTTAAAAAGTGAAAGGTCCAAGATCTTGCAACATATTATGAAGAGAAAAAAAAAAGTAAAAGGACAATGAGATGGATAAGATGCATGTCAGGGTTCAACACAATGGGATTTAAAAGAGCTGAGCAATGAATCCTTAAACAGTGTCAGTGAAATAAAAATGACCCTGACCTACAGTTTAATTTCATGCAATAAATCAATGAAGGAATGAGACTTACTGTGCCTCACATGAAGGGATACAGTAGGGATGAAAAAGAAATCTATCACAGAACGCTTTCTCAAGCAAAATGGTGCAAACCGCCAAAAGAAAATTTGTCATGGCACAAATAGGCATGTAATTCTAGGATTCTGCAGCATCCCACTTAAAATATTTGCTCAAAGACAGCTTGCAAAAGGTACATATTTTGAGGAATATAGACAGACACATATTTGAAAAATTGGCGCCCCTCTGTCCAAAAGAAGGGTGTGTATTTTGGGAAATGTTGTATAGGGACAAAACATACTAGTTCAAGCTGTGGAATTCATGCTTGGGAAGCAAAGATTATAGGAGACTATTGGAGGTTATCATGTCATGGGGAATTTTGTCCAGCTATTATGGGTGCTCCACTTATAGGCCTTTCAGGACTAAAATCCCTTATGACAGTACCTGAGCCCTTATTTCCATATGATTATTTTTACTGCAATATTCTCTTGCAAAGGAATATCTTTAGAAATGACTCAGAACCTGCAGTTGGTTCAAAATACAGTTGTCTGACTTCCAACAAGAAGTCACCACTTGGACAATGTGGTGGTTTGCTCCCCAGAGTTATAGCTCCAGTAATCCCATTCAAATTGATTGTGTTAACCAACAGAGACTTACATGTCTTGTTCCTATTATTTTCTGGGCCAGATTCTTTTGACTAGAATCTGCCTGTCCTGTGCATTTCTCCCAAGTGGGCAACGCTGAGGGATTCCTCCTATGAGATAAATGGGGTGGAGGTCTACAGACAGTATAAAATGATCCCGTTTAGCCCTTATTGTTTGTGAAGGCCTCAAACTGCAAGCTGTTCTCAAGTACGTTGAGTCTAATTCCCTCCATGAAATTTTTCACTTCTAATGGCAATGTTGAGGTGCCCTTTTGATGTGATCTATTTTTTTATTACATACTTTGCTTCAATTATATGAATGTGGGTATATTTGGGGATAATTTTACTGTGCAATGGGCGGAGTGTCATTACTGTAAACTGCTGGGAATGGATGGTGAATGAATGAATGCATGAATGAATGAATGAATTTTCTTTGGAAAGGAAAGGAAAGGAAAGGAAAGGAAAGGAAAGGAAAGGAAAGGAAAGGAAAGGAAAGGAAAGGAAAGGAAAGGAAAGGAAAGGAAAGGAAAGGAAAGGAAAGGAAAGGAAAACAGGGTAGGAAGGGACATTGGAGGTCTTCTCGTACAATCCCCTGTTCAAGCATGAAACCCTAAAATATTTCAGACAAGAGGAAGGAAGGAAGGAAGGAAGGAAGGAAGGAAGGAAGGAAGCAAGGAAGCAAGGAAGCAAGGAAGGGGCTTGTCTTTTATATATAAGATTGAACATAATTGAAAGCATTGAAAGCATCCCTGTTGATGCTAACCATATGCCTACTTCCCTGATGGAGGTTATTTTCGTACAGCTTCCAAGGAGCCTCTGTTACAAGGCTCTGGAGAAAGGAATAATAGTGAGACGAAAGTGCTCAAAGTAGCTTATAGCCTTTCTAAAATACCCAGAGACAACCAAGTAACACATGCTCAAAACAAAATCTGCCTCACTGGAGCAGGAATCAGCATCTGAAGCTCCTTCCCACAGGGCGTGGGGGGGGGTGTTAGTTCTTTCTGGCTGATGGCTTAAAAACTTAAATCACATATAGAAAAAGGTTAGATGAATCACCAGACTATGCAGATTGCTTTTTAGGGGAAACCAGATGAGCTGACAATCGGTTTCTCAAGAGCCAGCAGCAGAAGCTGAGTGAACTGCATGAAGGAAGAAGACAAGAGCGGGACAACAGCTCCTGCTGTGTTGCTGATCCTGCAATGGTTTCAAGGTTTAGACTAGAAGTGCATGATCTAAGGGGCTGAGGTGGTGCATAATCCCTTGAAAGCCTTGGGTACCTTCCCAAGAGATCTCCCAAGGTTACTGTTGTGATCAGTGTACCCTTGAGGACTTCATGGCAGCATGACAGAATGCAATTAATGTTTCTAGTTTCTGGCCAAGGCTTTCTAACTTGTAGATATTTTAATCCTGCATTTTATATTTTATATTTTACATTGTATAGTATGCCTTATTTTAATTGTGACGCTTCTGACATGAATAAACAAGCAAACTATGGCACTGTTTTGTCCAGTTTAAAAGTGTCCATACTCTTTTACTACACACAAACAAACACACACACACACACACACACACAGACACACACATCAAATGCATGTACCAGATAAAGAAATATTACTTTGAATGGTTAGAAAATTCACACTATTGTGTGCCTTTCTTTTGTTACTATGCTCCTGGTTGTGGAATATCTGCTAGAGAGACTAGCTTGCTTTGTCACAAGATTAGGTAAAGGTGAAGGTTCCCCCGCACATGCATGCTAGTCGTTTCCGACTCTAGGGGCCGGTGCTCATCTCCGTTTCAAAGCCGAAGAGCCAGCGCTTGTCCGAGGACGTCTCCGTGGTCATGTGGCCGGCATGACTAGACGCCAAAGGCGCACGGAACGCTGTTACCTTCCCACCGTAGTGGTCCCTATTTTTCTACTTGCATTTTTACGTGCTTTCGAACTGCTAGGTTGGCAGAAGCTGGGATGAGTAACAGGCGCTCACTCTGTTACGCGGCACTTGGGATTCGACCTGCCAAACTGCCGACCTTCTGATCGACAAGCTCAGCGTCCTAACCCACTGAGCCACCGCGTCCCTTGTCACAAGATTATAGTGCTATAATAACAGATTGTTTGTAATGGTTTAGCAATAGAAACCCTTTTTTCCAAGAATTTAATTTTTTTGGGGGAAAAAAATACTTATTTGTTGTTGTTGTTGTATCTTTAACCACCAAAGGGCATTTGTTGCAGCTCAATGGGGAAATATTGTCAATCAACAAATTCAGCGGGGATAGAGACGCATATACCTTCTGAATGAAGAAGTAATATGATGATTTTTTAAAAACACAACTAAACACAAACTTTTACGACATTTGCCCCCTTTTTTAACAAGTGCTTCTTTTTCCTCCCCCTCTCAAAAATTGGTATTCACAATGCTACGTTTAAGAAAAAGGAAAGGGTTGCCTTTACAACATTTGCATTTGAAGGAAGAAACATCCCCCCCACCCTTCTCTTCCCCCCCTCCCCAATTCTGCCTGGATGTCGTGGAAAGTGTTTTTGAACTGTTGTGAGTGCTTCCCAATCTTCGGTGCTATAACTTGTCTCCAGGGAATCTCTTTTTGTCACTCTGATAGTTTTTCCATTTACTTAGGAAAATGTGCATTAAAGAAAATGACTGTCAGGGGCATTTGGTGCCTCACTGAAGTTAATGGCTTTTCTTCCTCTAGGTCTATGAGTCTCGAATGGTAGGTCAGCATCCCATGGGGAGTTGCAAAAGCCAAGGGGGTAGGTCAGCACATTCTTGACAGCTAGTGACAATGAAGAGCAAAGGACAGGAGATTAGACAGACTTCCCTATCTGGAAGGGTGGATTAACTCGTTGACAAATCTGGATGATGACAGATTCTAAACAAACTCTGCAGCAAACATACTGAAGGCTCTGTTTTCTGTCACGGGGTCAATAATTGCAACCTTTTTTTTAAAAAAAAAATCATGCTACTTTCTGCAAAATAGAGGCAAGCCTTCTGAGGTCTGAGGGGTCCTTGGTGCTCTCTGAGCTTGCTTGCTTTCTTGCAGATGTTTTAATTACCTTAACTAGGTAACATTATCATGATGCTATCTATTTAGGGTAATGAAACATCTGCAAGAAAACAAGCAAGCTCAGAGAGCACCGAGGAGCCCTCATTTTGAACCTGAGCTATAAATGTTCCCCTTCATTGGTACTTTCTGACATCTATTTCCATCTATTTATTTTATTTATTTCTTAAAATTCTCCATCGCCCATCTCACCTGAATGACTCTGTCTCCCAAATAGGGTGGTGAGGCAGTCTTTTCAGAGTTAACATGCTCATTGTAGAAAGCTTTCCTACTGTACAGTGATATGAAGACCCAACTTTTAGGTGACCTTTTTTAGATGACCTGTAAGGATGATTAGAAGCCTTTGTGCAACAGTCTTGTATATTTGTCTGAACATTTGGCTACTTTACTTATGTTCCTTTCTGGCGTGCAAATGTATTTCTATACCATATTTATAAAATGGTGTCTCCAATAGTCTCATCTCAGTTTATAAACAAACATAATTAAATCCTGGATAGGGAAGTCAACATAAGGGAAGGCTATTAGGAAGCCATCTTCTGGAATTTAGATTGAAGATTACCAGTTTAAGACAGAAATATGAAGTTTAAAAAACCACATCAGCCACAATCTTAACCAAAGAAGGTAAGAGCAAATAACTTTGCTGCCAAATAATGTTGCATGGTTATTGCTGGGTAATCACTTCGATTCAAAACCAACTTATGTTTTCTTTTACAGTTAAGCATAACTGATTCATACATGAATTAGAATATATTAAAATGTAAGCTGTGGATGTATATGGATATGAATGATTACATGTGTGCACTAACTGGCTTGTAGCAATTTTAAGTTGCATTGCAATAAATTTCAATCCTAGTTGTAGAAATAGAAATTCACCATGGAATAATACATTTAAACACAATTATTTAAAACATTAAGGAAAAGTGAAATACACTGACTTTTTTCAAGATAGAAAAAATGATTATCATGTGACGCTCTCTGCCTTGTAAAAGCATAGACCCTGCAACAAGATCTCTTAACCATTGACTTGTTGTAAATGCTTGAGAAATGTATGTGAATAGGGTCCTCCAAGAATCTTAGAATCGCAACTGATGCACAAGCAAAGTTGTGTTCCTTCAGTTACTTTGTCACTAAACTGGCTCAGAGAATGATCTGCAAGTCAATGAATATGTCAATAATGTTTTACCTTTTGTCTATTATGCTAAATTTCCTCCAGTTTTAGCATATTATTTCTAATTAATAGACAAAAATCCAGGGGAAAAATATTGAAAATCTCTTTAATATTGTGTAGGTTATTAGCATTTTCTTATTGAGAAAATTGCCAAAGTGTCCGTTTGAGTGTACTATCTGTCATTGAATCACAGTTAATATAATTCTCATCAATTAATTTAATCTGAGACAATTAGAGGCTGAAAACAAAACAAAAAATGCCTACCTAACTTTCTTTCTTTCTTTGAGAAAAAGAACTTTGGGCTTACTCAAAGACAAAAAATACATAGGGACAGAAAGTTTGATAACGAGCTTCAGCAAATATAATAAGTTCTTACTGAAGCGAATCAGATAAATTACGGCTGATGGCAATCGTAAATAGGTTTAGAGATTCATAAATTATCTAATGAGGCATGGCCAAATGCAGTTATTATGTGTAGCTATGTAACCCCCGGTACATCCTTTCACCTTAATGCCAGACTTCATTTTCTTAAGGAAGAAAACAAACAACAGTTTAAAGATTCAGGGGATTAACATCAGAAGGGAGTCATAAAGAGCAAGGGAAGAGAAGGCCCTGTTGTAATATACTTTCTCTATAAAGATATCTAATGTTTTCCTCCCTCCCTCCCTCCCTCCCTCCCTCCCTCCCTCCCTTCCTTCCTTCCTTCCTTCCTTCCTTCCTTCCTTCCTTCCTTCCTTCCTTCCTTCCTTTAATTAGTAATTGACTAACATTTATAATTGCAGAGTTAAGGGAAAATACTGGCATTATTGTACCAATATGGCATAGGACACTTTCATGGTTGTGTGGTCTCACTCATCTAATGTTCATATGGAGGCCAACTCCATAATTAAGCAGTCATTCCTCATGGCAGACTCTTAGATGTGGCAGTAATATGGGCAGAAGTTAGAACTTTTCACCTTACTACTACTGTCTTCAAGTATGTCTGAGGATGCTTTAGTATCACCAGTGTTGAAAAATATTCGGTTTCCAGCCCAGGTAGTTTTGATCTTGAAACAGGAAGACATTCTATTTGGTTCTTTGCTTTGGCAGAACAAAAATGTATGTATTTCTATAAAGGTCCACCTGCAGGTGATCTAGAACAATATTGATGCCATATATAACAACTTCCATAATCTTTGTTATTGTCACAACTGCATAGGTAAAGGAATAACTTTATATTTCTTCTTCCTTCCTTACTTCTACAACTCATACACAGGTGAAACTCGAAAAATTAAAATATCGTGCAAAAGTTCATTTATTTCAGTAATGCAACTTAAAAGGGGAAACTAATATATGAGATAGACTCATTACATGCAAAGCAAGATAGTTCAAGCCCTGATTTGTCATAATTGTGGTGATTATGGCTTACAGCTCATGAAAACCCCAAATCCACAATCTCAGAAAATTAGAATATTGTGAAAAGGTGCAATATTCTAGGCTCAAAGTGTCCCACTCTAATCAGCTAATTAAGCCATAACACCTGCAAAGGGTTCCTGAGCCTTTAAATGGTCTCTCAGTCTGGTTCAGTAGCAATCACAATCATGGGGAAGACTGCTGACCTGAGAGTTGTGCAGAAAACCATCATTGACACCCTCCATAAGGAGGAAAAGCCTCAAAAGGTAATTGCAAAAGAAGTTGGATGTTCCCAAAGTGCTGTATCAAAGCACATTAATAGAAAGTTATGTGGAAGGGAAAAGTGTGGAAGAAAAAGGTGCACAAGCAGCAGGGATGACTGCAGCCTGGAGAGGATTGTCAGGAAAAGGCCATTCAAAAGTGTTGGGGGACTTTCACAAGGAGTGGACTGAGGCTGGAGTCAGTGCATCAAGAGCCACCACACACAGACGGATCATGGACATGGGCTTCAAATGTCATATTCCTCTTGTCAAGCCGCTCCTGAACAACAAACAACGTCAGAAGTGTCTTACCTGGGCTAAAGAAAAACAGACCTGGTCTGTTGCTCAGTGGTCCAAAGTCCTCTTTTCTGATGAGAGCAACTTTTGCATCTCATTTGGAAACCAAGGACCCAGAGTCTGGAGGAAGAATGGAGAGGCACACACTGCAAGATGCTTGAAGTCCAGTGTGAAGTTTCCACAGTCTGTGTTGATTTGGGGAGCCATGTCATCTGCTGGTGTTGGTCCACTGTGCTTCATTAAGTCCAGGATCAATGCAGCTGTCTACAAGGAGATTTTGGAGCACTTCATGCTTCCTTCCGCAGACGAGCTTTATGGGGATGCTGACTTCATTTTCCAGCAGGACTTGGCACCTGCCCACACTGCCAAAAGCACCAAAACCTGGTTCAATGACCGTGGGATTACTGTGCTTGATTGGCCAGCAAACCTGCCTGACCTGAACCCCATAGAGAATCTATGGGGCATTGCCAAGAGAAAGATGAGAGACATGAGACCGAACAATGCTGAAGAGCTGAAGGCCACTATTGAAGCATCCTGGTCTTCCATAACACCTCAGCAGTGCCACAGGCTGATAGCTTCCATGCCACGCCACATTGAGGCAGTAATTGCTGCAAAAGGGGCCCAAAACAAGTACTGAGTACATATGCATGCTTATACTTTCCAGAGGTCCGATATTGTTCTATATACACTACCTTGTTTTATTGATTGCATGTAATATTCTAATTTTCTGAGATTGTGGATTTGGGGTTTTCATGAGCTGTATGCCATAATCATCACAATTATGACAAATCACAGCTTGAACTATCTTGCTGGTAAATGCTCCAACACTGGAAGTTTTTAAGAAGAGACTGGACAGCCATTTGTCTGAAATGATACAGGGTTTCCTGCCTGAGCAGGGGGTTGGACTATATGACCTCCAAGGTCCCTTCCAACTTCTTCTTCTTCTTCTTCTTCTTCTTCTTCTTCTTCTTCTTCTTCTTCTTCTTCTTCTTCTTCTTCTTCTTCTTCTTCTTCTTCTTCTTCTTCTTCTTCTTCTTTTTCTTTTTCTTTTTCTTCTTCTTCTTCTTTTTCTTCTTCTTTTTCTTCTTCTTCTTCTTCTTCTTCTTCTTCTTATTATTATTATTATTATTATTATTATTATTATTATTATTATTATTATTATTATTATTATTCCATAATTGCAGAGAAGGAAAATGGTTTTCAAATCTCAATCATTTAGTTGCTCAATTTTAAAAATAAAAGATGATGATTTAAATGTGATAATGAAAAATCTCATTAAATGTGTATATAATAGTCAATTCCATGATAGCTACGGAGGATACACACTGCAGAAACACACACACACAAACATACAGAGAGAGGGGGAGGGAGGGACAGAGAGAAAGAAAGAAAGAAAGAAAGAAAGAAAGAAAGAAAGAAAGAAAGAAAGAAAGAAAAAACAGCGTATATAGTTTAAATCAATTAATCATCAGTGAGTTTTAATAATATCTAAAATATATTGATTACCAGTTTCTGATTCCATAGCAACATGAACATTTTTTAGTTCTGAAATATTCTAAATTCATTCTGCACAGGTCTTCCCCTTTATTCAAGAGCTCTTCTATAGATCCCAACTAGCTTTACAGTAATTCTCTACTTCATACATTTTCCTGCTTTGAAGGAAATAAACACTTCCTGAAATATGGAAAAATGTTGAAATAGTGAAAATGTTACATTAACCTTTTGTATTAACTTTAGGTGTAAAGACTTATGGTATTCATTGCAGCGAAGAATAAGCACAAACTTTGACAGCTGTTTAAGTTGGATGGCTATAACATATTTGAATAAATCAATAATAAATCTTTACAATGACAAACAACAGCCAAAATAATCCTACCCCCACCCCCCAAAAAAATCAACAATGAGTTGATTGGTGAAACAGTTGCTTTCTAAATTTTCATCTTAAAGAGACACTGTAGTAGGCAAACCAAAATGTGTAAAAATTGTCTTTGCTTAAGGAATGAGGCAAAATCCATGACTGATAATCCTACTTGCACCTAGTCCCTCTTTAAAAAAAAAACTATATGTAAACTTTTAATACTTGTGTAGACCAGGGGCCCGCAACCCCTGGGCTGTGGCCCACTATTGGGCGATGAGCCATCCGGAACCAGGCCACTCATATATGCATCCCCACTCACCCACCCAGCAGTCTAAACAATTGGAAAGGCTGGGGAACTCTGGTGTAGACAATTAGGCCAGCATCTTTGGCGAAAGAAGCTTGCTCTTCTAATCAGCTTCCAATTTTGATATTCTACTCTTGTCTAGTGTTTCTCCCATTGCCACATAATCTACACCCAATTAGTGTTCATCAAAACATCAAATGCAGATAATTAATGGATCCCATGTCAATGGATAAGCTCTACAAACTGCATATTTTAGTGTCTATCATTATACACATAATCATTGCATTAAAAAAACAACATGAGTGTTTGTTTTGGACTACATAGGTTGCTATGAGTTTGATAACAGTTATATTACAGAGCTCAGTATCTTTTTAAAAAAAAACAAATATTTTTTTTAAAAAAGTGACTTTGTTTATGTTTGTTTTGAATTAGCTGATTGAACTCCAGAAATATTTAAATATCTGCACGAAATGCTGTATATTTCCCCAGCTGAAAACCAAAATCATTATCCAGATACACAAGAGAACATAGCAATAAAAATTATTCACATTAAGACCAATGATCCATTTTACTCAAAACTCTGCCTTTGGTAATGACTACAATAAATCACATTATACTCATGTTTTCAGAATTTTCTTTTTCACCTGGGATTTTACAGTTCCTGTCTGAAATGGTTTTTCTCTTTAACTAAAAAAAATGAGATCTTAGAAGGAAATCCTTTTTATTGTATGCGTACCTGCCCTACTGCAGCCAGCCTCTAAATTTTCCCCCTTCCTCTTATCTGATTTGCAGTGAAAACATTTCTGAGAAGAAGAAGAAAGAAACAAGGTTGGAAATTTTGTGATTACCTACATAGCAAATTATATTTTTGAACAAGAATACCTTTTATTTCTAACACTGTCATTAAAAGAAACCTAAAACATCTACTAAAACCAATTCCGTACTCTCCAGGAAACAAATCTGATAGAAAATACAAATTAGTGCTCATGAAAGCTACAGGCGAGAAAGTGATTCAATAAATTTAAATCTAAAGTAAACAGACAGAGTCTCCAAACAAGATATTTATCTCTAAATGCATTTGTTGTTGTTTTAAGCAATCAGAGTGAATTCAAATGTGAAAATTGGAATAAATCTTGGATTATCTGAAAGGTTTTCAACATACAATAGTAAGACTATGAACTACACTAATGTTCTTTTGCTGAATGTGGTTTTCTTTCACATCACATTCTGAAAGGATTCATTGATTTAAAAAATGATTTGTGGTGCTTCCTTGTTTGATGACATAAAGTGGCTTTTAATCAGTGGTGGGATTCAGCTGGTTTGCACCACTTTGGCAGAACCGGTAGCTAATTTTTTTGTTGCCAAGGGCCAGAATGGACTTCTGGAAGTGGCATCCATACAGAGAACCAGTTGTTCACATATTTGAATCCCACCACTGCTTTTGATACAACAAACAGGTAATCCACAGTCCATGTTCTTGGTATATGTCTTTATCCACCACTCATTTGTGCATTCCCTTTCTTGAATGAGGCAACTTTAACTATTTGCATAAGAGCATTAAATTTGCTGACAATTGGAAAATTAATACAGTTCAATCTCTGACTAATTAAAATCTTGTAAATTCCTAGGGTACACGGGCCATAGCTTGGATATTTCATTTTAAGTTAGTAGCTATCTTCATTTGCATTATGTATTCCTCAGGTTTCCATGGTCATAATGTTAATGTAATTTTATACGTCTTTCTGGGCTTTGTGAAAACAATAATTTAGACATGCAGACAGACACATTTTCTTCCTCTGATATTTATGAAAGGTTTATTTCTTCATCACAAACACTTTCTCTCTCTATATATATATATATATATATTAAAAGAAACCTCATCCCAAAAATATCAAACAAGTGTTGAAAAACATGTCTCGCCATATACATTTTGTGACATCTTCATGCTTTTTTACTTTCTAAGGATCAGGGTACCACTACATTGAATTTTTTCCAGGCCCTTTAGCCTAGGAAATTTGGATACGAAAACAAGAAGAAATTCTCAATTATGTTTTCTCACTTACTTAATAAGTGTTAGAGAAGAAATGGTTGGAAATGCAACCTGTCAATAACTCAATCAAGTTTCAGCGAAGAGATGTAAGCACAACAAACAAACAAGCAAAAGAAATATGCGAATAGTGTTTGGTTTTGTTTTTTTTTAAATAGAAGCTGTGCAAGTTTCTGCAATGACCAATTGGGCACAAACTACTTATTTGAGGCACTGAAGCATGAAATCATAACGGTTCAACAATTGAATTAACGGAACCCTCCTAAAAGGTTCAGAAAAGTTATCTTATTATACTCCAAGTTTGCTTTTCATCCAACTCCAACAAAAGCACCTCTTTTCTGTTCTTTACAACACCAGACAATGCATGAATTGGATCTTTAAGTAACCAGTGAAGCCAAAAGAACCTAATGCCCTGAATACAGCTTAACTAAAAATTTTGATTGAATAGAGAGGATTCCAATTGAATCAGATCTCATTACAGTTGGTGCTGGAATTTGTTTATTTTCCACTTTTCCACCCTTTTTTGTTTCACTGTCTTATAGTTTGGAAGCCTGAGGATAAGAACTTTTAATGGCTTTTCTGTGCTCAGTCATTCTGGAAGTCTTCACAGATCAAAGGTGGGGGTTAAAAATAATCTCCTGCCATGTTATACAGAGCCCCGAAGGGCTCTAATTACCCCACTCCTGGCCAGCAAAATAGGATTAACTCTAGAACAATATATGCAATGTTTGCTTTCTGATATTAACTTTGGAATAACATGCAAAATGGCAAGGTTTTCTGTGGTGGCATGCAAAATTAGGCAAAGGATAATCAAGAGCACGTGTACCTCTCTGATTGTGGAGAGCCAAAAATGTTCCAGTCTCTGCATTAACACTTGCCTATTTATTAACCACTTAAAGGTGATTATTTCTTGGTCTTGTTCTTTTTCAAGGCTTCCTGTATGTAAGCCTGAAAGCATTGTTCTTTCATCAAAAACTATTCTCTTCTACAGAAATGGTAGGGATGTTTTGCATATCTTCCTAAAGATGATTAGAGGGCTGGAGGCTAGATCATATGAAGAACAGTTGCAGGAATTGGGTTTGTCTAGTCTAGTGAAAAGACGTACTAAGGGAGACATAATAGCAATATTCCAATATTTGAGGGGCCACTACAAAGAGGAGGGGTCAACCTATTTTCCAAAGGAACAAAAGGCAAGACAAGAAACATGGAAGGAAACTAATCAAGGAGAGAAGCAAGCTAGAATTAAGGTGAAATTTCCTAACATTGAGAACAATTAACCAGTGGAATAATGGCTTGCCTTTGTGGGTGCTCCGTCACTGGGGGCTTTGAAGAAGAGACTGGACAACCACTTGTCTCAAATGGTATAGGTCCTCCTGCTTGAGAAGGGGATTGGGCTAGAATACCTTCCAACTTTGTTATTCTGTTATTCTTACAATGTCATGTTTATGTGAAGAACAGACTCTTCTATGTACAAAAATAAATCAGCAACTGGATGCCAAATTCAGCAAAATGATAGGGAACGGAAATTTAGGTCTTATTGTTCATTTAGGCAAAGAAAGGTGTAATGGTTAAGATAAGGTAAAGGTAAAAGTTCAGGTTCCCACGCACATGCGTGCTAATTGTTTCCAACTCTAGGGGCCTGTGCTCATCTCCATTTCAAAGCCGAAGAGCCAGCACTTGTCCGAGGACGTCTCCATGGTCATGTGGCCGGCATGACTGGACGCCAAAGGCGCATGGAACGCTGTTACCTTCCCACCATAGTGGTCCCTATTTTTCTACTTGCATTTTTACGTGCTTTCGAACTGCTAGGTTGGCAGAAGCTGGGACGAGTAACAGGCGCTCACTCTGTTACGCGGCACTCGGGATTCGACCCGCCAAATACCCGGCCAGAAATCAGGAGACCACGATTTCTAATTCTACCTTAGGGACAAAGCCAGCTGGGTAGCCATGAGCCACTAAGCGCTAGGAAGAAGGCAATGGCAACCCATTCAAAATTAACCTTACCAATCTTGAAAACTGCCTACTAGTCCAGGCAGTTGCTAGGACCAATACTGAGAACTCAAAGAAAAAAATATCAAACAGTGCTTGATTGGGAGAAGATGAACGTTCATCTCAAGGGAGATGTAAGGAAGGGAACCAATGGCTAATAGAGGAAGTGAGAGTAACACGGGAGTTTTGTTTTCTTCCTCCATGTGTTCACAGAGAAGTCTGAAAGGAGTTCATGTATTCTTTGAGGACCTAATGGGTATTGAATATTTCATACTATAGCCGGAGGCCAGATGAAAAAGAAGAGAAAACCAAACTTCTCAGCTGGTCCTTTTAATATCCTAGCTTATACCTTGCCTTGTGACTGACTAATGGATTAATTTAGTTAATTAATTTCTGGTATATTCATTGAGGTCACTCAGATAAGTATCAGTAATGAGGCATTATTGTATTTAATAGCTACTGAATGTATTCAAAAGCTATTCAATATAAGTAGAATTTTAAAAAAGTGAATGTGTTTTAACAATCAGATATACAGCTCTTATAAATCAAATAATATCACTGGCTTCATAGGATAACTGCCATTTTGTACCAAGTGGCATTATGATTTTATTTTTTCTCCCATTTTTTTTAAAAAATGCCTTAAATTAATATTTAAAAGCTTCACATCAGTTGATTAATTATTTCTGGAAATATTCAGTAATGCACTTTCTCAATTTACTGGAAATTTTTAATTCTCTTACATATGATGCTTTGAAGAAGATTGGATTCACTCCATATTTATTCAGCCATGATTAATCTGGTGTTGATTTTTTAATTACCATTCCTTGAATATATTTATTAATTTACCTCCTGCCTGGAATACCACTGTTTGGAATTTCTATGCTTCCCTAAGTAGAATTTGCATAATGTATTAAGAGACTTGTCCACGGTTGTGGTGTTTTGGACTGATTGAATAGGCTATAATTAGTGGCATCTGGCCTTCAGGCTCATTAATATACAAATAGGATGATTGCTGATCTGAAATGGTTTGCAGTTGCAATGATATCCCATCAGCATAAACATCATCTCTGTTTTTATATACAGCTCTGGGTTACCTTTCCAATATTGCTATGAGGCAGAATACTGGACCAGCCAATGCTAAAAGAACATTCATTGAATTTTTTTTAAAAAATGCATTTCATTCCAAGGTCTTTGGCCACTGTACAAATGAATCCATTAGACTATATTGAACTGTGTTGAAGTGTTGCTATTTATGAAATTATAATTGGGTTGCTATCTAGCAGCCATTCAATGTGAATGCCTCCAGTAATGCTAATGCAAATCTTCTTATAATTGTTTACCTCCCTCGACATGCAAAAAAAACATAAACTAAAGGAATGCAAACCCTTCTGACATTGGCAAACTCAAGCCCTTACAGTGTGGTGCATATGGGGCTAAACTGAGAAGTGATGATTGGGTATAGAGCCATTAAAAAGATGGGTCATCTCAAACACATTATTATATTGAATAGCTTCCATATATCCAGCTCATTTGCAGGCTTGGGGTCTCTATAATTCTCCCATCTGATGTAATCTAGATGGGTTGAGCATCTATATTTGGCCAATATTTTTGCCAGTGTATCTACAGCACTTCAGTTTTCAATAAACTTAATTAAGAAAAGAAAAGAATCAAAATGAATTTTTAGTGCAGCCATCACAATTATGTCAGGGAAAATAATTTATTCTAAGAATAAAGGACTATATTTTATATTATATTGTTATACTATATTATTAAGCATGGCTGGCTCAGGAATTCTGGGAGTTGAAGTCCACGAGTCATAAAAGAGCCACGGTTGCCTACCCCTACATTTAGGCAGGAAAAATCAAATGCACAGGTATGGTATAGGTGGCACCTTGCTAAATAGTAGTAACTGTGAGAGGGATCTCAGAGTCCTAGTAGACAATCACTTCAATGTGAGCCAGCAGTGTGCTGCAGCTGCCAAAAAAGCCAACACAGTGCTAGGCTGCATTAACAGAGGGATAGAATCAAGATCGTGTGAAGTACTAATACCACTTTACAATGCCTTGGTAAGGCCACACCTGGAATACTGCATCCAGTTTTGGTCACCACGATGTAAAAAAGATGTCGAGACTCTAGAAAGGGTACAGAGAAGAGCAACAAAGATGATTGGGGGACTGGAGACTAAAACATATAGGGAACGGTTGCTGGAATTGGGTATGTGTAGTTTAATGAAGAGAAGGGTGAGGGGTGACATGATAGCAGTGTTCCAATATCTCAGGGGCTGCCACAAAGAAGAGGGAGTCAAGCTATTCTCCAAAGCACCTGAAAGCAGGACAAGAAGCAATGGATGGAAACTAGTCAAGGAGAGAAGCAACCTAGAACTAAGGAGAAACTTCCTGACAGTTAGAACAATTAACCAGTGGAACAACCTGCCTCCTGAAGTGGTGAATGCTCCAACACTGGAAGTTTTTAAGAGGAGACTGGCAAGCCATTTGCCTGAAATGGTATAGGGTTTCCTGCCTGAGCAAGGGGCTAGACTAGATGACCTCCAAGGTCCCTTCCAACTTATTATTATTATTATTATTATTATTATTATTATTATTATTATTATTATTATTATTATTATGATGATGATGATGATGATGATGACCAGCCCCTCTATCTCACCTCAACCTATGTCACAGGGTTTTTTTTAAAAGGGAAAATAGAAGGAGAAATGTTCCGCTTGTCGCCATGAGCTTCTGAACAAATGGCAGGACATAGATCTAATACATGAATGTGCTGATCCAAAGTCTTTTATGAAATTTAACAAATTTGTAACATTGAAGGACTTTTTTTGTTGCATTGTAATTGATATTGTGGTCGTTTTGTAGTTTCCTGGCATTTGGAAAAGCATCTAAAGGTATATAAAGCAGCAGTGAAGAAGTAAAACATAAGAACTTAAGTGTCTCCTTTCAAGTCACAGTCTTGATTAGCGGAGATAATAAGCCTGTTCATAACAAGGACTGTACTCATCATACATAAAGGCTACTGTAAATTTGCATTTGAAGATTATGCAAAATTAGTATGGTTTGGATTTGCTGTGCAAAAGTTATAAATTACACTTGAATATGCATTTTCTTTTTTTAGAAAACATCAAAAAGACAGAGCTTCTATTAACACTACTGCAAAGCCCTAATTTCTCCATAGGATCGTTCAATATTCTTTTTTTTAAAAAAAAATTCTGCATTTATACATAATATCTCTCCAGAGCCACTTAACAGATTCTGCTGTTGCAGTTTTAATGAGAACTATCAAAGGTTACTCTGAGATGGTGATCTATACTTAATTCATAGCCCTCCCTAGACACTTCTGTAATTCAGAGGCTGTTTAGGTTTTTGAGAGTTTCTCCACTTCCTTTATTGTCTTCAAACATTTGTCCTTGCTCGAACTATATCATTAAATATTTCTGCTTCATCCTTTGCTTCTAATAGTTATTTGTGAGAACCTTCATGCAAAGTTCTTCAGATCAATGGATGTCTGAAGCAAAAGAATCAATAGGAAGATGTCAACTACATGCAGAACTAAGAATACTAATGTCAACGCTGCTAACATCAGATATTCTTGCTTTGACAACAGATGGAAATGCAGCCATTTTACTCTTTTGCTTTTAGAGTTAGTCAATGCTGGGAGGGGGAATGTGGATGAGAGTCCAGCTAGTCACAACAATAATAACTTAGCCGTGGGAATCCAAGATGATTGTGCTCAGAGTTGATAAAGATTTACTTTTTACAAATATCCTTTCATATATATGTGTATTAGATTTGGTAGGTCTGTATGAAGGAGACAGATTCTGCCTTGATGTGTTGAAGGAATACAATATAACACCTTGATTTGGAAAGCTGAGTTGAGGTTTCTCAAACTGAAGCCTTCCAGTTGAGTGACCCACATCATTCTGGTGGAAAAAGGGCCTCTGCATATGTACCTACTCTCTTTTTAAAGACTAAAGGAAGCTTTTCTGGACCATGAACCTTTTCTTTTTCATTTCTCTTTTGAAAGATGCTTCAGTCCTTTGAAAGCTTCATAGTGTTGTGAATATAATCAGAATTCAGTTTTTTATTGGTATGGTAGATCTTTTTAGGCTACATGCTCCTTCTAGTTCTAACTTCAGTCATATTAAGTTGGGTTTCATAATAAAATATAGCATCTGTATATGACACAGAAAGCAAGCAGAACATAAATGTTCAATCTTAAAGGAAGTAGATGATCAAAATTTTAAAGTACAATAATTAAGTAAGAAAAAGTACATTTACAGGTATGTTTACATATGATAATTATCTCTGTTCAGTATGGTAATTTAGAGAGGTAGTTTGCATTCAGTTTCTAATTTAGAGAGTTAGAGAGTGGAAAGTGTTGGCTTCAGTATAATTAAAAGCCAAGTGACACTTTAGTACACAAATTAATGCCCTAGTTATTCTCTAGTCTTTCCTGCCATTTTCAGAAAAAAAAAAAGAAAAAAATCCTTTACAATAAAGCTGTAGCCAGGTTTAAATGAGATCTTAGCAGCCATGAAGTGCAATTGAAATTCATCCAATTAAGGCAGTGATTGTGTTGTATCAGTCTAATTGACTTTTCAAATTGTATGGGAGAAATTGTAGTCAAGAGTAAAGTGAATCTGACACAACTTGTCTTGGGCATCATATTGCCTCCTATCCGTTGTGATTAACCCAATAAAAGAGACTGAGGGTAGTCAATTGGATGTGAAAGTCTTTCAAGTTCAGGATGAAGAGCAGAAATGAGCAAGTGTGGTAAAGCACTAGGTAAATATTATGAAAATGAACAAAACCTCTAATTTGCTGTAAGGTTCTTATTTACAAGAATAAGTCTCACTTTTAACATGCAAGGCAGAGATTTTTACCGTATTTATAGGTATGTGTGTGTGTGTGTGTGTGTGTGTGTATGTGTGTGTGTGTAAATTTTTTTGGCTTGCTAACAAAGAATAAAGGGTGTGTTCTGTGGGTGGAGGTTTGGCTGTGTTCTGATGGGGTGGAGGTGTGCTCTGATTGGGTGGGGGCTTAGCTGTGTTCTGATTGGGTGGGAGTGTGTTTTGAATGGGGGTTGTGTTCTGATTGGGTGGGGATGTGTTTTGAGTGGATGGGCCGGTCTCAGCTGCCAGCCTTAGACCTGAACTGGTGAGTTGTGCTGCTTTTGTTCTGCTCCGTGTTTGTGGTGGTGCCATGTTTTTATACACACTCCCACCCAATCAGAACACAGCTAAGCCCCCACCCACAGAACACACCCCTCTGGCAGTTTAAAAAAGAAGAAAAAACAGCCACTATTACACACTTCTCCCAGAAGAACGAAGCCAAAGTCACCAGCCTGAGGATGACAGATGAGATTTCATCAAAACGTTGCCCTGATACCTCCAAATCTACATGGGAAAAAACCCAAATGACATATATATATATATATATATATATATATATATATATATATATATATATATATATATATATATATATATATATATATATATATATATATATGTTTCATTTTTCACATTAGTCAGATGTAGTTGTTCTAGCAAAATAAAAGTACATTTTTATTTAGAATATCACGAGAACCTCCAAGTTTGCTTTATACAGATGAGATCCAGATCAATTTATATTCAGTAAGATTAAGCAGCAATCTAGACCATCTTAACATTAGCATCACTTGACTTAACTGTTTTGTAGCTTGGTGAAAGACAGATAAAATGAAGTTCTGTTGATACAGCCTTCTCCTACTTTACATTGCAAGATGAAGTTCCAGGTCTCAAAATTACTAGCCAGTGAAAAGCCTTGTTGTGTGATGGGACAGAAAATTTTAATCTCATTATAATTGGAGCATGTCAGATGGGATTTCCTGGATAATTTGCTACCTACCAGCAAGGATTTTTCATTTCTAAGCGTTGAACAGTTTTCTATGTTAGATATTCTTTGGGATACATTGACAATTTTCTTGAAGAACTAAACATTTTGTCTCCACACTACCCTCTCCCCAACACATAAAGTGAGTCACAGGCATTGAGCAAACTAGGTCAATGACTTTAATTAAACTTTGTAATACATTTATAATAAACCAGTTACTTTATGTAACAATTAAATGAAGCAGATATCACCTTGAGACTATCTTCCCTGCACTATGTGTAAGTGCTTTCAATTGTATGTGGTTGACCTTTCCACTGAAGGAATCCTTCTTAAATCAGCATTGCCTCACCCCAGGGTTCCTACATTTGAGGTAATAAACCTCAATGTAGCCTATTTTACCACCCTGGGGCAATGGGCACTAGGTAAATACAACCTAGAGAATTGATCACAACATAAAAAGTGGTGCTTCTTGCAGGAAGGATCTCTGATCTCCATTTTCCTGTCTTTACAACTGGCCTGAATTTAAACTTCATTGCTTGTTCCAATCTCCTATTCTACCTTACCCAAAGACACTCTGAGTTTATAGGCTAGTCAGGAAGCATACTTGAAAAGTGATCAGAGGTCAAAAGCCAGAAAATGGCACAAAAGGGACGTGGAGAGTTATGAAATCAAAACATATAAATAAGCAAAATTATAAATGCAAAACAGATTCCAAGATTAAGAATGCTGAGATAACAGGTTTGTTAGAAGCATCTATTTGTGATCAATTTTAATATGGCAATTAACCAGAACTTCTTAATTCTGCCTATTGAATGACTTAAAAATCAAATTGCTTCATGACCCTTAAGAGAACATTGTCTCTTTCTCTGTGTATGTGGCATGTGCACAAACACACACGCACACATACACACACCTATTCTGCCTTCTCAATGTGAGTCATGATCTGAGTAAATGGATGTGAATAGATATACACACCACCTCACTTCTCTGCCAATCCTAAACTAGGAATAATTATTTCACAAGTCAGCAAATGAAAATACGTTATGTTAGACTTAAAAAAATGTGCTTGTTCTGGCAACTGGATATGAATATATACACTCATAACTTCATATGTTTGTGTGTGTGTGTGTGTGTGTGTGTGTGTAGAGAATGGCTCTTCTCATGGGGAAGAACACAATTTCACATTTGGCTTCTATCTGGGAGTGAAAAAGTTCATATTCTCTGTCTGATACTAAATTGTCTTCTCTGTGTGTAAGATGAGGTCCTCCCCTTGTATCTTCCTTATGAAGCATGACATCAGCTTTGAGTACTGATCTGATTTCCAGGGAAGAGAAGATAGCCTTTTAGCAGGAAGCTTTTATCCATACCGAGATGAAGTTGACAGATGTGTAACTTACCTGAATACATTTCTTCACGAGCAGCATTTTTACTGCTGCTATGGAAAACCCTCCCCCCACCCCTCATTTTGATGCTTGCTTCTGTATCTCTTCCCTCCTTCAAACATCCTCTATTTTGGGACATATATTCATCAGCACCATCACTTCATAAAGTACCTAGGAATTCAGCTTTGGTGAATAAATCTAAGGAGATTAAAAAAAAATCAGTAGTACTATTGATATATTTTAACAAATTAATGGCAATTGTAGTTTGACGAATGATGTGCTTGAAGTATGAATGCAGCGAGCAGAGTTATTCTGTTCAATTTTGTGCACACCAAGGTAGTCAAAGGATTACATAGATTGCTCTTTGTGATTGCTTTTCAGTTTTCCTTCCTGTATAGCAGTGGTGCTTTATTCATTTGTCTGTCTGGTTTTAATTGCTCTCAAATATCCACTGTTATCTATTCTACTTTGGCATGGTTTGTTTATGCTTTAGTTTCTATTAATGTAATTCTGCTGCTGTCAAGTCATTACAATGAATTGTGCTTCTCTATCACTATTTTTTCTTATAACCCACAGTTTGATGTCATTTTCCGGGTTTACATATTGGTGCTCTACTGCAAGGAGAAAGTGCAAATTCTAAATTGGTTTGTGCTATTGTTGTTGTTTTTTTTTCTGAGCTACTCAAACATTTGAGAATGATTCCTGACTTGCTTTGTTGGACCATTGAGTGGCAAATACAAAAAAAAGATAAATATACCCTTGGAATTGTTTAGAGAAAGGTTTGAGAACAATGTTTCCTATTGCTTTTGTGGGATGCAACAATTTTTAGCACAATCACAAACTGAAATGCCATTGGTAGTTCTGCATCACAATTCAAAAAAGATTTTGAAGGCTTGTGGAAAAAAGGGCAGAACCAACTGAGATGTTTTTTTTTGTGTTTTTTTAATCAAATTATTTGGTGTGGTAACACTAAAATGATATGCAGTCCACTTTTATTATCTGAGGGTTTCACTTTTTTGGGGAGGGGGAGATAACTAAGGAATACAATGGGTGAAACAATGAGCATAGCTGAAGTTGTGGGCATTGTGTTTGTTGTTATTGTAACGCTTAGTACAGAAATATTTAAACAGTTGTGCCTCCACTCAAAAATAGTGAGAAATTTCAGCACCGGCTTTTAACAATTGTGCGATCAAAATTAATTGGTAGAGTTGAAGGAAGCACTTCGCAAGAAGGGATTCAAAGCAGTTGCTTCCAACTACTTTAATTAGCTTAGCTGTGAATCAGTTCAACAGTTAAGCAGGGGAAACACATGCAACACAGTTCAAGAAGTGAATCTGTGAAAGTAACCAAAGCGGGGGGGGGGGACCCTGAGTTGTTTAGAAAAGTTCTGTTGATCCAGAGCTAAAGGATTTCATGAGATAGCCATCATCTGAAGGACAAAGAGCCAGGAGAAAGCAGGAACCTGAAACGAAAGAGATCTAGTTGTAAGCTGGCCAGAGTCACCTATATGTGAGTTGGGTGGCAATATAACTTTGTTTTAATAAAGAAATCAATAATTGGAGAGCTTTTCCATAAAGGAAAGAAGTTTAGGAGACATTCTCATCAGACATGAATCACAGTTCTCAGCCAGTTCCTCTCAAGGTATGTTCCTCAAATCCATTGGTGTTTTTTTTTTAAATGTCTTTATTTTAAAGTCTTCGCACTGGATCAGTGATAGAATTGCAGTCCCTGTTATTCCAATCAGCAGATCTCTGCACTGAGTCTGAGATATTAGCCTGAGGAGCTGTGTCAAGTGACTGACAACTGATTGGTACCTTAGCTAAAGTCTAGCAGAGTCTATAGAGCCCATTTGGTCTACTGGTTAAGGCATCAGGGAAAGCAAGAGACCATGACTTCAAGTCTTGCCTTAGCCATGAAAGCCAGCTGGATGACCTTGAGCCAAACACTCTTCCTCTCTCTCTTGGCCCAACTCACCTTGTGAGATTCTTGTTGTGGAGAAAATAGGAGGAACAAGGTGTGTTGAATATGTTTGCCACCTTGAGTCACAGTATTTGTAAAAAAATAATACAGGCAGGAAATAAATAAATATGCAGTTTGGGAGGCTAAGGAGTCCATAACGGTATTGACTTCCCATACTTTTTGCTGACATGCATTGATCTTAATCTCAAACCATGACTTAAAGGAAAGATCCCATATCCCATTTGTCATTGAAATGCCAAGTTGGTGGACCATTTAGATACAGAAAGGTACAGATCTCTTTCTGAACTCTTCTTTTTAATTTGCATTTTTATGTTAACTTGTGATATCACCAGAGGAATCCAAAGGCTTCATTGGTTTCATCAAAATAATGAAAAGTTCAACCCCTTTTGTATGGGGATGTCATGTCTTCCAGATTATAATCCTTATTGCAAAGAAGAATGAAACATTAGACAATAGTTGATAGACCTCTTCAGTCTAAAGAAATCAGAGGTATACTCACCTCTGTACCTGGGATTAAACGCTAAGCTTTTTCTTTGCAACCTTGCAACAAAATTGTTAGTGGCCTTGGATGGTGGCTAAAATATGTTTACATAATGATTCTCTAGCCTATGAGACATTGGTTTCTCCCTTGCCATTCATTCTTACAGAATGAATGAACAGGTACGATGTTTGGATTTCTTCTTTCTGTAATCTTGTAAAAGCTTTCATGGCACTATCTTTAAATGCTTCTGGAAATGTATATTGCAAGATACCCTCCTATGTTAGCTATTTATAAATCAAGTAGCATCATGCAGGTTATTGGGAAGCACTTTAAGAAATTAAGTACCTTGTTGGAAAATGCATAAATAAATCAAACTGAAGCACTGAATGATTTGCAGAGTTGAAGGCTAAACAGAAGAAAAGAAAATAATGTTTGATACAATCTTTAATGCATTTGATTGCACTTTTGAAAGTTCTAAGTTAATTAACAGGAAATATAAGTGGCTGTGGAAGAAAGTGCTCATAATTATATATTTTTTGCATTATGAACTAATGACAAAGCTAGTATCTGCTCTTCGAAATTATATCAAAGTATTATTATTATTTTTTAAAAAATCTATTCTAATAAGAAGTACAAGGTAGCGGTATAGGACATATTACCTATTTTTCTTTCATGAAAGGAGTTTTTCTTAAGCCCTTTAAAAAAAATTCAACTCAGTTTGCTTCTGTTTGGAGCTTTCAGACCATTCTTGGAGGAAAACAGTACCAATGCTTTCTGCCATATTGAAGCTAAATCCTAAAGTCAGTTTAACAGATAAAAATCACTTTCTAATTGAGCATAACTCTTGGTGACTGTACGGTTCTTAATGTTGTTCCCTTAATGTTGTATGGAGAGGGCATTGATTCCCTGTTTCCGGAATGACTTTTTGCATTAAGAATTTAGTTTGAATCACAGAAAAAGGGAAAAAAATTGTCCAGAGCTTCCCCCAATTCATGGGAAAAATAATAATAAAATCATAAACATTAAATCTTTCCACCACACTGGAAGGTTCAGTCCATTTTTCACTTGTTGCAGGTCTCAGCTTGTTCTACCAAATGAGTTCTTTTCGTTTTCTTTAAGTATTGATCCACCCCTCGATTATTTGAAGATATTAGATTTGGAAATTCAAGGGGGAGGGGGAGAAGAGCAGAAAGCATACTGTATATGTAAGGGTCACTTGAAAATCATACACATATAAATGCAGGCGGATGTGGTCAATAGTCCAAATGGAATAAGGAAAACTCAAAAGGGAATTGTATTTACTCTTCTGCCCCCCCCCCAAAAAAAAATCTTCTAACAGCCCTGTCAGTTCAATGTAATGGAATTTGTAGTATGTTTTCTGCCCGCTCTTTCTCCACACCTTTCCAAATATTGCTAAAATGCATTGCCTCTGGGAACAATTATTAAGTGACACCAATATTGACATGCAGGGCTTCTCCTTGACTGGATAAAAGAGAATCTCTGATGTCAAAAGGGGATTTCAGGTGTGCTTTACACCTTTACCTAATCACTTCACATACATTTTATAGATGAGAAACTGTCAAAAAGTTGCCATTTGGAGCACAACTGTTAAAGAACGATGTTCAACCAGACACTAAATTCTTCATAATTGAATGTTTAGTCGGGTATATAAATTTGGCTTTGTTGATTGCAGAGGTCAAAATCATTTAACTTAAATTATGTCCTTTGTTTCAAGCTTTCTTCATACTTCACTTCCCACTTGTCTTCAGAATTTCATTTGTTTCAATCCAGGAACAATCCACCTATATTCTTTGATACACCTGAAAACCTTTTATAAGAAACCTTCCAGTAAAGAACATTTTGGAGTTCAGTGGGCTTGATCTCATAAGTGTGGGAAGTGTGTGGGAAATATCAGAATGAATGTGACTCCTTCATCCATATATTAAGATCTTGGCAGAGAAGTGTTCCCAAACAGCTATATTAATATATTGCCTGGAGCTTCATAACCAAATGATTCTGATTAAAGTGCATTATACTGCATCTTCATTAACCAAACAAGTCAGGACTTTTTTAATATTATTCCATAAGAATGTTGTACCTTAATTTTATAGCAAGATCACTACCCCAATTTTACAGAAGTAGGAAATTTTTAAAAAGTAACATAAAAATCTTATTATGAATTGCTTCTCTATTTAATCACAGGAGTGCTTACTCAAACAGTTTGGTGTTTTCTGTTTTCTCTTGCTTTCCTGAATGTGCCATGGTCAAAATATGGGATATAAATAAGGATGTAATTAATGCAATATAAAGAATTTTAATATTCTTTTTAGCATTAAAATCAGACCATTGTGCATTGTGTATATCATTAATGATTAAATTTAATACTAAATTTAAAACAGATGTAAGATCCTGCCTCAGCTAGTACTCCCCAAAAATCAGAACTCTTGAAACAGGCATTGTTTCAAACAGGAACTTTTATTGAGAGTCAGTGAAAGCAGAAAGGCAAAGCAAGATCTGAGGAATCCCCACACAAACTGTTACTTTAAATATTCCCTTCACAAACCCCTCCCCAATGTCCAACTATTGAGCTTGTCTTCAGCCAATCCATAGGTGTGAAATTGTTATGGGAACCGGAATGATAAGGGACAGTTCCCAGGCATTGTCCTTTTACAATGGCTTGAAGATAAGGCAGATGGCCTCTGGTGCATTCCTACCCCCTTCACACCCAAAGTGATACATAAAAGGTAGAGTGAACAAAGAGAAGGAAATACATCCATGAACCACCCCTCCCAATAGAATGCAACCTCCACCCTCCCATCAGAATGGCAGAGCCCCGAAAATATATTAAAGGGGTCCTGACATCAGATTTGAAAGTATAAATTACATAGATATTATTTAAGTAAGGACATGTTTGATCCTACATGCTGTCCATCAATCCAACATAGTTCTCTCATTAAAAGGCCAGGGGTATGAAGTTAAGCAGACTAAATGGATGTTTCTTTGATATTTTTTTTATTTGAAGAATTCTATCTGCAATTCCTTTACAGTTGTCTTTAGGTTCCATGATAAAAAAGAATGGGTACATGAAAACGATAAATACAGGTAGTCCTCAGCTTACAACCATTTGTTTAGTGACCGTTCAAAGTTACAATGGCACTGAACTGTTTTTCTTACTTATGACTGTTGCGGCATCCCCGTGGTCACGTGATAAAAATTCAGATGCTTGGCAACTGACTCATATTTATGACGGAGTCACCTTTTGTGAACTTCTGATAAGCAAAGTCAACTGGGAATCCAGATTCACTTAGCAACTGGGTTACTAACTTAACAACTGCAGCAATTGTGGCAAGAAAGTTCGTAAAATGGGGCAACTTAACAACACTTAACAACTGTTTCGCTGAGCAACAGAAATTCTGGGCTCAGTTGTGGTCATAAGTTGAGGACTATCTGAAAATAGATAATTAAAAATATAGCAAGAACAAAACTAGCTTTAGGACCCTTTTACTGGGCAAGTGAATTTCTAAAGGCAACATTGTCATTTAAAGTGGATGTTACACTTGACATAACAAGAACAAGCACTGGCTTTACACAAAATTATCATTAACTTTTATCTACCCTTCAGTTATTATTTTATTCTCTTAATTGCTTGTCTTCGCCATCTGGACATGGTTATTCCTTCACCTATTGTACAAAGCTCCATTTGAGGAATTATTGTTCAGCAGACATTGCATTCCATCTATTATGTGTGAATATAAGTGAGAGTGATGGTCAAAATCTCCCCTTTATTCTTTAATATAACTTTATGAAACATCTATAACTCCTGGCCAATATCTAACAAGAGTGATTGAAATGTTTCTTTCCAATTGCTGAGACGTTATCTCACATACTGGCTATCCAAGAATGTATGACTGGAGTGTTGTGGCTGTGTAACATCCTGAACCTTAATCACTCAATATTTTCCTTTGTAAAACTGACAATCAAAATACCAAAGTGACACAGCTAGCCAAAAAATATGAAAATGGAATCTACCTTCCTTTCAGAGTGATGACAACAGAAAATAAAACCGCTGACTCTCTTTAAAAGAGATCTATTTAGCAGCAGCAAAGTAAGTTTTGAGTAGGATTGAGTGAAAGGTCTCTTGACAATTGTCGGCTATTCCAAATCAAGCAGTGTGTTTTCTGAGCCTAATATTGGAAATTTTTACCACAGTTATTTTAAGTGATAGCTGACCCTTCCAAAACTACTCACCCAAACTGCAGGGCAATAAAATTATATTTTAAGTTACCTATTGCACAATTTCAAACTGTACATTGTGTTAAAATAGTAGCGGGCTTAAGTTCTATACACGGATTCCAAAAGAAAGATGTTCTGATCCAGAAACAGAAGTCCATAGAGAGATTTAAATGTGTGAAAGCATGATCTGTTTAATATGATATATTGAGTAGCCCTGAGTGTTTACAGAAAACCCCCAAACCATCAACAGTGGTTCATAAACAGAAAACCTAGATCACCAAAATATACAGCACAAAACACAAACAAGATTGTGATTGTGTTTTGCTCATGCACTGACAACCCGCTTGCAGTTGAAAATAGTTGCTTATATATTTATATGTTGTTTATGTTTATATATTCAGTCTGTGGTGAATATATATGTTTTTCCTCAGTATTCCTAAAATATCTAACCCAGTATATTCTCCCTTGCACATGTCTGAAGTTGGACATTCTGCCTTAACTAACTGCTGTTCTTCAAAATAAGTGGCTTCTGTACACCCACAGAAGATCCCTAATACTGTAGGCTAAAAAAAAATATCAAAATAAAACAACGCAGATGTTCAAATCCAGTAAATAATAATCCTGGTGGATCTGCTTTGATGAGCTCAGGCAATCAAATCATCTTTGAGCCTAAGTCTGCGAATTTCTGTATTAATACAGAGACAGCTCACGAAAATGAAATTTCTGGTTTTGTTCTCCTATAACTGATTTTTCCAGTTTTCAAATTATTAGAGTATCATCAAGCAGCGATAAAACTGTCAGAATCCATTTGGCTTTGTTTTAGCATACAAGTAGTCCTTGTTCTTAAGTTAGTGACACAGTTGTTAAGTGAAACTGGCTCCCCCATTGACTTTTCCTGTCAGAAGGTCGCAAAAGGTGGATCACATGACCCCAGGACTCTGCAACCGTCATAAATATGAGTCAGTTGCCAAGAGTCTGAATTTTGATCACATGACCATGGGGATGCTGCAAATGGTCGTTAAGTGTGAAAAAAGTCATAAGCCACTGTTTTCAGTGACATAGTAACTTTGAATGATCACTAAATGAGGACTACCTGTATTTGTTTAAAATTCCGGCCAAGTAAACCTTACTTTGGGACACCATCAGCATTTCCTAGATTTTTGCCTTTCCTTCCAGGTACCATCTAAACAATTCAGAATGTGGCATGCCTCAGTTGTCTTATGGAAAAAGGCAACTGCAATATTCATGAATCCATTTTACATTATTTAAGCAAATCCCTATCCTTATGTTGTTTTCCCCAGCTACTAAGAGCTCTAATTAGGTCCCACATGGTGAAGTGAAGCAAATTATACATTCCTAATGCTTCAGTTCCCCCTCCCCCACAATCTTACCCATTAATAACAAGCCATTATGGACATAGCTAAAGTAATTTAAAACCTATAAAGTATATGGAGAATTAGAACATATGTCAGAGTATTTACATTCTGTTTAAGCATGAAAAGATTGTCATTGTGGTAGAGATATATATTTGGGCTGAAGTATACACACATAGGGACGCGGTGGCTCAGTGGGTTAGGACACTGAGCTTGTCGATCAGATGGTCAGCAGCTTTGCGGGTCGAATCCCGAGTGCCGCGTAACAGAGTGAGTGCCTGTTACTCGTCCCAGCTTCTGCCAACCTAGCAGTTCGAAAGCACGTAAAAATGCAAGTAGAAAAATAGGGACCACTATGGTGGGAAGGTAACAGCGTTCCGTGCACCTTTGGCGTCTAGTCATGCCGGCCACATGACCACGGAGATGTCCTCGGACAAGTGCTGGCTCTTCGGCTTTGAAACGGAGATGAGCATTGGCCCCTAGAGTTGGAAACGACTAGCACGCATGTGCGGGGGAACCTTTACCTTTACCTATACACACATACTGTACATTTCTACACATACTCCATGTCTGTGACCATCCATTAAAGGAGTGAAACTTGCCAGTTGACATACTAAGTGTAAAGATAAGAAGAACTGAAAAAATAATTTCATTATTTTTCATGGGGCTGCCCTTGAAGACCACTCGGAGGCTTCAACTGGTGCAGAATGCGGCCGCGCGAGTTGTAATGGGGGGTCTCCCGATACTCCCATGTAACACCTCTACTCCGCGAGTTGCATTGGCTTCCGGTTGCCCTCCAGGTGAAATTCAAGGTGCTGGTTATCACCTATAAAGCCCTACATGGCCTGGGTCCGGGGTATTTGAGGGAACACCTGCTGCCAGCATCAAATGCCCTTCGCCCAGTGCGCTCCCACAGGGAGGGTCTGCTCAGGGTCCCACCAGTAAGAGATTGCCGGCGGGTGACACCCAGGGATAGGGCCTTCTCAGTGGGGGCGCCTGCCCTCTGGAACCAGCTACCAGTGGAGCTGAGGACTGCCCCCGACCTCCGATCATTCCGCCGGGGCCTGAAGACCTGGCTCTTTGAGCTCTCGGGCCCAGGCTGAGGAGAAATTTATTTTAATTGGGGTTTTTTAATTGAACAGGGTTGGTTTAATCTTTTTTAAATTGGTTTTTTAACTTTTGTATGGTTGATTTTTAACTCCCTGTAAACCGCCCTGAGTCCTCAGGGAAAGGGCGGTATATAAATGCAATAAAATAAATAAAATAAAAATAAATTATGTAAATCATCTCTCTTGGGATTGCTGCTGTGATAGATTTTCTACTTGCCCTATAAATGTTATAAAGAGAGAGAAATACTTAACCATGGTAAAAGAACTTCATGTCTGAAAAAGAACAAATAATTAATATTTTTCTCTTTTCCCCATCCTCAGTTTTAAGCATCCCATCCGTCATCATCAGGCCGGAGTGTTCCTCCTGCTGCTACCAGGAGCAATGCGTGGTCTGGCTGTTCCTTTCCTTCCAACTGCCGGTGGGGCTGTGTTCTGACTGGGAGGAGGCGTGGCTGCTTTCTGATTGGGTGGGGGTGTCCTCCGACTGGGTGGAGGCGTGGTTGTCTTCTGATTGAGTGGAGTTGTCAGTCTACCGAAAGAAAACACACACCAACCGTTACCTCAATGCGCAATCACATCATCACCCAGCACAAAAAAATTCAGTAGCCAAAACACTAATAACAAGAACCAGACGCCTTGCAGATGAAACACATATACAAACAGAACTACACACCCTGACAGACATATTGACAGCAAACAAGTTCCAAAAAAACAAAATCACCAATATGATTCAGCAGGGGACTCCAAAACAGAAAAACATCCAAGAAGAAGAACAGAACAACGGACGAGCCATCTTGCCCTACATAAAAGGAACAACCGACAAAATCAGTAAAGTACTACGCAAACATAACATCAAAACCGCATTTAACACTGACAGAAAGATATCAACCATCCTGAGAAATCCCAAAGACAAAATAGAACTGGAAAACCAGGGCATATACCAAATCCCATGCGCCTCCTGTCCAGCAACATACATCGGACAGACTAACAGAAGAATAGAGGTACGTGTAGAAGAACATAAGAACTCAGTACAGAAGAAAGATCACACATCTTCACTAGTACAACACATAAACACTACGGGACACAACATCAATTTTGAAGGTACAAAAACAATCGCCAAAATAGAACATCTCAATAGCAGAATAATCAGAGAAGCCATTGAAATAGAAAAACACCCAGACAGTATGAACAAGCGAGATGACACCTCCCGCCTACATGCCATTTGGAAACCAGCATTGATAGAGAAACGAATTTCAGCAAACAAGGATTTAAAAAACCAACAAACAACCCCAAAGGCCACCAGCCCCAGCAAGACTCATCCACACCCAGAACAAAAACTCTCCCACACAGAAGACAGAACAAGTCAAGCAAAAGTGCCATCACCCAAGCAGAAGAACGCACACACGAACCTGACTGACCCATACCAGAGATACATAGCAGGTCCTCAAACTCGGAGCCAAACCAAAGCTCTGGAGGCCACTACACAGCCCACTCCTCAGGACACCAAATCACAACACTCAGGATATTACAACACAACAAAAAACCCCACCCATTCAGAACACACCCCACCCAATCAGAAGACAGCCACGCCTCCAACCAATCAGAAGACAACCACGCACCCACCCAATCAGAAGACAGCCACGCCTCCACTCAATCAGAAGACAACCACGCCTCCACCCAGTCGGAGGACACCCCCACCCAATCAGAAAGCAGCCACGCCTCTACCCAGTCAGAACACAGCCCCACCGGCAGTTGGAAGGAAAGGAACAGCCAGACCACGCATTTCTCCTGGAAGCAGCAGGAGGAACACTCCGGCCTGATGATGACGGATGGGATTTTGTCGAAACGTCGCCACAACTTTCTGAAGATGAAAGGAATGCGGGAAGAAACCCGAGACTCTAGATCTACATATATATATATATATATATATATATATATATATATATATATATATATATATATATATATATATATATATATATATATATATATATATATATATATATATATATACTTCTAAAACCTTTCTGGGTAAGAAAATAAAATCTACACTATAGTTTCGCTAATTATATATTATAAAAACTTACCTACACAATCCATTTTTATATTTTTTTAAAAAAAATAAATAAAAATGTTGGTTGTTGAAATGCTTTCACTGGCTGTTGCTCCAAATATAAACCAGGTAATGGCTTAAAATAATGATCTGAGTTATAGATTAGAGCCTATCCTGGTATATTGTACATACCCAACAAACCTCTCTTCCTCCTCCTCCTCCTTATACCTAACAGAGTTGGAAGAGACTTACAGATCTTCTAGTTCAGGGGTAGACAACCTTGGGTCTTTGATGACTCATGGACTTCAACTCCCAGAATTCCTGAGCCAGCCATGCTGAGGGAAAAGGGAGAAGACCTTGGGTCTTTTATGACTCATGGACTTCAACTCCCAGAATTCCTGAGCCAGCCATGCTGAGGGAAAAGGGAGAAGTTTCAAAACTGAGCTATGCTAGCTCAGAAATTCTGGGAGTTGAAGTCCACAAGTCATGAAGGAGCCAAGGTTGCCCACCCCTTTTCTAATTCAACCCCTTGCTCAAGCAGGAGTCCTACACCATTTCAGACAAATGACTATCCAATTTCTTCCAGTTTTATGCTACTCAAGATAAAGAACATACTTAATGGGTCTTCCTCCTATTTTTCCACCACAAAAAAACCTTTGACCCAGCTGACATTCACACCTAAGAGAACCTAGAACTCAAGGTCTCCTGGTTTGTAGACCAACATCTTCACCACAACACCAAACTGGCTTTATCTAAGATATTTATAGTGGCAATGTTTGACTGGCAGTCATGCATGTGTTCATCCCCCTTGCAAAATTATATTTGCTAGCAAGTCATTAGCTCAGGATCATATTCTGTCATATTTTCAATCAAAGCAAAATAGGCCCTGTCTTTTACCATTTTATCTGACATCTCCACTGCCAGCAAGAACTCTTGACATTTCTATCACCCACGTAAAAAAATTAAATCTGGCATTCACTGCAAGCAAAGTACAGCAATATTGGGTTATAGCACATCAGAAGATATGGCTTTATTTTTAATTTTATTCCAGAATGGCTGTTTTTCCCTTCCTTCCCTTCCCCCATACCTCCAACTGGGGCATAAATTAGCTCCAGTCTTTATTATTAACCTTTATAAATGAAACCGCACACAGTTCACAGTGCACTATTCCCCCCCCCCAAAAAAAGCCACAAAAAACTTCATGCAAAATATCATTCCTCCCAATTTATCAATAAAGTTTGCATCAAGGCAAGAAAATATGCCTACAAATGGCTTCCATGTAATATATACTTTTAATATCCAAAGGAAACGATAAGAGCAATCTGTATTTTCAAAACAATGCCATAATTCTTCGGCGTGTGATTGTCAAACTGCTTTGTCTTGCAGGATTTTATAAATGAAGGGAAAGAAAAATGCATAGAGCAAATTATTGTTTTCAATTATGTTAATGAAAAGCAAGGCTTGAAAGGGGAGAAGATCTTTCTCATAATTCTCATAAGCAGTTCCATAATGATTATGAATTACTGAAGTTACAGAATCCAGATGCTTTACCAGAAAACATTTTTAATGTAAAAGTGGGATAAAGTAATGAAATGAAGAGCTGAAAATAGAGTTCTGACAAAATGAATGAGGCTAAGGATTTGGCCCAATGATCCATTAAGACCCCGTGAAATATTCCAAATAATTACCTTTTTTTTTCCTCTTAAGATTTATCTGAAATTTCTTAGCTACGCACATAATTTGATTTCTAATGGAAAACACCATTAGATAGTGCAGTGATTAAGTTGTGGGAACAGCACTAGGGAAATGGGGTTCAACTTCAGTGTCAGCAGTAGAAGTTCATTGGATAATCCTGATGGGATTATTGCTAGGAGTACAGAAGGAAAGTCCATCCCATGTCAAGCATTTAAAGAAGAGACATGATGTATATTATGAAACAAACATACACAATGATACCCATATTTCCCAGAAAATAAGACCAGGTCTTATATTAATTTTGTCCAAAAATACACATTAGGGCTTATATTCAAGGAAATACACTACTAAAGGTGTCCATCTGGCTGATGATCTTAACTGGAGCTTATTTTGTGGGTGGGGCTTATATTACCAGCATCCTGAAAAAAATCATGCTAGGGTTTATTTTCTGGCTGGGTCTTATTTCCAGGGAAACACGGTAAATGTATTTTCAAAATTGGCATTAGGGTGCTGAATATTTGAGGAGAAAATTGTAAATAATTATACTGGCTTCACAGGACATGTATTTGGAACTAAAGAGTCCTGGAATTTGTTTGATATATCCATTAAAGCTGCTCATTGCCTTTTCATTTAAAAAAAGTTTCAGCATTGGTTAGCCCAAACTTTTTTTTTTAATTGCAACATGGTGAATTAATATGAGAGAATATTTGTTTCACTGCTGCAAGTGATAAATAATTGGGCATCAAAATCCATCCTGTTCTATTTTAAATATCCTGAGATCT
The DNA here is from genome assembly GCF_947247035.1 of Vipera ursinii. NCBI lineage: Eukaryota > Metazoa > Chordata > Lepidosauria > Squamata > Viperidae > Vipera > Vipera ursinii. The sequence continues at coordinate 11,654,956 of NC_139520.1, forward strand.
TCCAGTTCCATTTTCTGCCCAGCCCTGGTTGAAAAAAAGAAAAGAAAAAAATTGATATTGTAGGAAGGGCCCCCTCTCCAGATTAAAATATTCTTTATTCTTAATATTAAAAAGAGGCAGGATATTATATTTAGTTAGGAGAAACAGAGAAAAAATCTTAACAAAGGCAGAAAGTCTTTCTTAATAGCCTCAAGCAGAAGCCTCAAGATCTTAGAGAGGGATATTTTGTACCTATTAACAAAGACTTTTTATTCATAAACAAAATGCCTTCAGTGCCCCACAGCTGATGGGTTTACATCCCCCCACCCAAATTCTATGGACATGACCTTTAGGACATCATAGGATTAACCCATCACCACTGACACAAAGCTCACTACATTGCACAACTAACTGGAGCATCTCGATCAGAACCCTATAAAGATCCATCCACACAGTCAGCCATTTGGTCAGCTAGCCCAGAACTGCATGCTGTTGCTGGTTCTGCTCATCAATAAACAAGAACCTTATTTCCGAAGCAGCCTCCATTTTTTTTCTCCCGGCTTGGAACTGGACCTGATTTTTTGTTTCCAACAATGGTACAAAAATAAAATGGTCTTACTTACGTGATCTGTTTCTAAAAGACTGCTGATTTTTTCTCCGTTGCTCCTATCTTCCAATTTATTATCTTTTTTTATTTTATTTTATTTTTTAATTCTTTTATTTTTGTGATTGAGTTTTTCAGAGCTCTAAAGACACCCTATTCTTGTCTAATTAAATTCTGGCAGTTCACCATACAGGGAAAGAATTGTGGAGAATTCAATCTTAAAAGAAATAAGATCTTTTCAGAAATTCTTGTAAAAAGAAATGATAAGCTGCAAAAGCTATGAATGGCTTCACTGAAAAGATTGTTCTAATGAACTTTAAACCCTATCTCTGAAGGGTAAGACTATTGTGTTATTGTGAAGAAGAAGGAACTGAATGAGACCAGACATAATTTCAATGCCACAAAACTCTAATTACTTTTTTTTACATGCAGAACACTTTTACATTGATTTCTTGATATGATTTATAATCAAAATTATTTTATTCTTCTCTATATATTTGCTTTTTTAAAAAAAAATCTTTAGTTTGACCCTATCTTTCTAGAGATCTTTCTAATCAAATAATTGGGTTGGAATTTGTTTGTGTGTGTGTGTGTGTGCGTGCATGCCTTTGTTCCCTGAGCATTAAAAATTCCCAAGGGAAACCTTAAAATGTTCCATTTGATTATCTTTACAAATCTTGTTTGATTGCTTTAATAATGGATTCCCACAATGCTATTGCTTCAGAAAATTTCTGGCAGGTATAAAGCAAATGGCAATGCCTACAACAGTGCGACATCTGCGTATGCACGTGCGTGCACGCGCATATGCACATATGCAAATGTCCATGTACATGAGTTTTCTTTCACCTTACCAGTAGAAATATATCTTTCAATTCATGATTGTGTCCTAGATGGAGCTATTATGTATGGCTGCAATTATAACACTCACGCTGTGAGTTTTATATTATGAAATGGTTCTGATATACTTAAGAGGTGCCTGCTTATCCTCTGAAGGCAATAATAACGAGGAACAAAAAGCAATTTCAAGCAGACTGATTCTATGGCTTCACTTTGTCGGCTGCAAAGTTGGTCACCTTTCAGTCTCAACCGCAGTGGGAATTTCCCACTTTCCATGGCTCCTCGGTGGAAGAAAGGGAGTCGATTCTTGCAAGCTGCTTCAGCAAAAAGGAACAAATAGCCAGTCTACCTTTAAAAAAATAAACATCTTTTTCCCCCCCCATCCCCAAAACCTTTGGGAAACTCATTAAGAATTTTTGTCATCTATGTCTCCAGCAAGACCTGGATACTATTCCTTTCATCTACTCTTTTTGTTTCTTTGTGGAAGAAAGAATGGATAAAGGAAAAGATCCCAATTTCAGATAGATTCCAAATCCAGATAAATTCCCGATAGAGCATCCAGCTGTTTTTGTGTGCCAACCATACAGAAGTATCTTGCTGTTGCCTCCTCCTTGGAAATTCTTCCATTCCCAACTTCTGAACCTATACAACAGCCATTGGTTTCCTGGTCATTTCCCATCCTTTCAGAAGGCCCTCAAGCTTTTGTCAAGTTCAACCAGGTTGCTGGTGTTCCCAACTGATGAGGCATTTGAATTGGAGTTGGGTGCAATTCCAATGTCCCTTCAAATGCCCCACAGCTTTCTGGACAAGAAATAGGAGATACGGTTTCTCAGATTCCCCAAAGGGTATTTAAAACAATTTCTGAGAAACCCCCAGAAGGACTCCTCCTTTAATAATGACAGGGGCAGGCAACCTTGGCTCTTTTATGACTCGTGGACTTCAACTCCCAGAATTCCTGAGCCAGCCATGCTCATAAAAGAGCCAAAGTTGCCTACCCCTGCCATAGGAAAACCAATAAAAACAAAGGATTCCCTTCTTCTATTAATATTAATACTGCTAAGATTGTAAGCCGCCCTGAGTCTTCGGAGAAGGGCGGGATATAAATGGAATTAAAATAAATAAATAAATAAATAAATAAATAAATAAATAAATAAATAAATAAATAAATAAATATAATGATATCATAGAAACCAGGGAAGCTGCAGTCCAGTGGTTTGACTACTTTTTCATTTGAAAATGTTTAGGTTCTCTTGGATGAAAAGCAAAATGTTTATAATTAAAAAGCAACAACAAGAACATCTAGTTGCCTTTTGGAAAAGCACCTTTGGGGCAACCATGACCTGGATATTTGAGAAACTCCATAGACATTCTTCCTATGGTAAATTGGAAAAAAAAGTAGTGTCAAACTCTAAACAACATTACTTTAAACCAGACTGAAAAGTGATAAGCTGTTTTGGAATTGCTGTAGGTAAATAGGCCTATAAAATAATGCAGCATCTATCCACCATCGATAAAACTTCATAAGGCAGATATAGTTGTTCTCCCTTAAACATGCCTGCTTAGTGCTGCATCCAACTCTCTCCTCATCTATCGCACATTTGGAAGGAAAAAAGGATAAAATTTAATAAAGAAGAATAAGCATATTTTTAAAAAATTCTATTTTCTGGTGCCTGGTCACTGTGTTATAACTTATTAAATATATATTGCTGCCGCTTGTAAATCTAAGCTATATCCATTAGTGGAGCAATTGTGATTTAATGGAATGCTCATAAACATTCTGGTGTTACAGTGTATCAGTGGCAATTTATGAACACATAGAAATGATGCTTCAAATACCCTAGAAATGTATGAGTCATTTTGTTGCCTGTTCTAAGCTTCCTATGCTGATAATACCAACAAGAATATAGACTGGATTTGACTGTGTGTTTGAGAAAGAGAGAGAGAGAGAGAGAGAGAGAGAGAGAGAGAGAGAGAGAGAGAGAGAGAGAGAGAGAGAGAGAGAGAGAGAGAGAGAGGAAGAGAGGGAGGGAGACTATCCATTTGTGGATCTGGTACAGATATATAACTGAGGTAACACATTTCTTAATTATGACTATATGGCAAAAAGTTTGAAGAATCTATATTATAATAATAGTACTTGGTAGATACTTCTACATTGCCTGACATGAGGATTTGTGCCTTGTGGGCTGAACAATCCAGAAACATAGAAAAGCTTGTTTGCAGTTAATGGTTGCATAGAAATTGCTTATTGGTTGACTGATTGATTGATTTGATTTGATTTATATAGCCATCCATCTCACTAAAGGCAACTCAGCACAGTGCATAACAAGTATTATAGACAACTAATTCTTCAGGGTAACATAGAATCATATAATAAATTCATCTGTATAAACACTTAATACAGAGGTCTCCAACCTTTTGGGCACCAGGGACCGGTTTCATGGAGAAAGGTTTTTCCATGGACTGGAGAGTGCGTGGTTTGGTGTGCTGCCTGCATCCCACAGATGGGGTTTTGCTTGTTTGTGTGGACTGGTTGCTGGCATGCTGCAGCCCGGTACTGGGCCATGGATCAGGGGTTGGGGATTCCTGACTTAATATTCATACAATCTCTAAAATCTTTGTCTTATACAGAAAACATGTGTACATATAGGTATGAGAGACTGTTCCAACTAGAAAATGCAAACTTCATTTCTCCATTTAAATGAACTTTTGAAACTCATGCTAACTATGATCATTACAATTTTGTGAAATAACCTACAGTATAAGCCACCCTGAGGTTATTAGTATTCCTTCTTAGCAGTCCTGGTGCACACTCCATCTGTGACACTGAGAGCCCTCTTTTTCATCAACCCCTATAAAATGACTCACAATTATGGGGTAATTTTCTAAACATTTGAAATTGGAGAGGGCTCTCAAAGCATTCTCACAGGGGAAAGAAAGAAAGAACTCCTGGTTTGGATTAACCTGGAACACGATGAGGCACGAGCATTTAAATGTGTCAAAGGCGAATCTTTCCATGGAGAACTATATGGCACTAAATTGTCTGTTTTGCTATCAGAACATTTGAATCCGAACTGTGTGCCCCTTCTGCAGCTTCCTGTATATACATGGTAATTGGGGCTGAAATTGGGATGTAAGAATAATTCTATCTGCTTACAAATTATTCAGAACCAATTTGTCAAACATCTATTGATGCTTCCGTCAAGAACTCCAATGGTCCAGCTTCAGACAGAGCTTAACTTTAGTCAGAGCTTCAATATAAAAACATTGATTCCTTCACATATATCTCACTGTGACTTAGCCAATGTTTTAAAGTGCCAAAGGCTTGAGAATTGTAATAGGCTGTGGGAATAACCTTGAGGAAAAAGAAGAGGAGAGGTGAATGCAGACTAAGACAGTGGTCCAATAAGAGAGATCAGAGTCCAGAGCAGGAATGTCATTTGCATCTCAGACATAACCTGCCATATTTCAATACAATATAAAGGAAGGAAGGAGAGAGATGCATTTAGATTTGGAAGGTTCTGTTACTATAACCTCATAAGAGCCTTGGTGGAGCAGTGGGCTAATGCCTCCTTAAGTAACACCAGCTGCCTGCAATTAGTGCAGGTTCGAGTCCCACCAGGCTCAAGGTTGACTCAGCCTTCCATCCTTCCGAGGTAGGTAAAATGAGGACCCAGATTGTTGGGGGCAATTAAGCTGACTTTGTAATAATGCCGCTTGCGGTGTGTGTGAAAGCCCAATAAGCAGGCATATACATAGGATGAAGGCTACTGCTAAGCTTGTAAGCCGCCCTGAGTCTTCGGAGACTTTTAAATGGAATTAAAATAAAAAAAATAAAAATAATAATAAAATAGTATCAGCTTTGGTTTTCTGGTCTGGTCTACCTCAAAAGGCTGACCTCAGTGTTACAAGACTCAATGTGCTTCTCCTTTCCCTTCCTATTATGCTCAAGGAAACGAGTGAGAGATAAATTTGGGATGCTTCCTCAAATTGCATTATTTATTTAGTCTCAGATTTCTATTATCTTTTCATTGTTTCGGTTGCAATTCTTCTTGCTCCTCAAGCTTGTTCTCACAGCCCATTACAGAAATCTACACTGAAACTAGCCTATTTCTGGTTATGTTCTATAATAACTTTAGGGAGCTGAGGCTTTTTTGACTGATTGGAGAATAATGGATTAACAAAGTTGGAAGGGACTTCAGAGGTCTTCTAGTCCGATCCCCTAATCTTTTCTTAAAAACCTCCGGTGTTGGAGCACGCACAATTTCTGGAGACAATCAAGAAATTGATTGATTGATTTGTTTAGGCAGGGCATGATGTTGAAGCTGGTAGCAAAAGGATTATTATTTCTAGGATAAACTAGGGAAGAAAAGTATGCTTGGAAAAAAGAAGGGGAGGGCAAAATGTATGGATAGGAGATAGATAGATAGATAGATAGATAGATAGATAGATAGATAGATAGATAGATAGATAGATAGATAGATAGATAGATAATCATAGGTAGGTAGGCAGGCAGACAGACAGACAGACACAGTCATACAACTTAGCTACAACTTATTTTTGAAGTCTTCAGAAACTGAGGGGGATTCAGTTGCACATAATTAACGGTAGGAAGAAAACTAAAGAATGGAAGCCAGTTATTCCGTTAGAATAACTGTGCAAGCTGTTTCAGTCTTTCACAACTGTAAGGTTCCAAGCCAAATTCAACTGCATAAGACTATAGTCTGATAAGAACAAACTGGGTTCTTTTCAACCGAGATACTGTTACCTGCTCTCTCAAAGGATATTTATTTATTTATTTTATTTTAATTCCATTTATATCCCGCCCTTCTCCGAAGACTCAGGGCGGCTTACAAGCTTAGCAGTAGCCTTCATTCTATGTATATGCCTGCTTATTAGGGCTTTCACACACACACCCAAGCGGCATTATTACAAAGTCTGCTTAATTGCCCCCAACAATCTGGGTCCTCATTTTACCTACCTCAGAAGGATGGAAGGCTGAGTCAACCTTGAGCCTGGTGGAATGAGAACCTGCACTAATTGCAGGCAGCTGGTGTTACTTAAGGAGGCATCAGCCCACTGCTCCACCAACCCTATCACAACAGGTTTAAAATTATGAACCAACCATTTGAAGGAAATAGCAATAACTGGTAAAAAAAGGACCCCCAAATCTAACATGGTCAATATTACATATCAACTTAGTGAAATTTATCTTGTTTGTGCCTTGCTTATTATGAACATTTAATAACCTTAAATTTCAAATGGCATATCCAAATCTGAATTAGCTTCAATTTCAGCTCCTTAAATAACTGACAATCTTATATCAAAGAGATTATTTGCTAGATATTGGGGCCTTTTGAGTAGGAAACATCATACGTACTTCAGAATAACTCCCTAAAGCAAGCCAGTAATTGAACAAAGCTCGGCAGTTTCCATTTAAGTCTCTGCAGAAAAATTCTGACACGTTAAGAACTTCTTCTGAGCCTTGGAATTCCAGTCTCTTAATTATTTCAATGCAGTTTTTTTTGATCTTCGGAAAAAAAAGTTTTTTACAGTGATATTCCTCAGTTGCCCAGTTTTGCTAGGAGCAATCTCATCTCCTGTTCCTTTCCCTTCTGCCCCCTGTATCCCTTGTGCATCTTGTTTTTCTTTATTTTTTTTTCCAGTTGTGAGACTGACAGGGCATGCCTCTCTTTTCGATTGATATGAGCTGCGTAGGGAGATAGTAATGGTCTGAAATGCAGGATTAAAATGCAAGAAATAAATAGCTGCTTAAGGCCAAAAGAGAAAAAAAAATGAAATGACATGTTATTCACGCTACCTATAGAAACTGACTAGAGTGACAGTTGAACTTCATTTCAGACTGTCAGTAGTCTTCTGCAGTATGTGGGCCTTGGGAATAGCTATAGTCCCTGACTCCACGGTTCCAATCATAGTTCTATATATGAAAGAGTGGGATGGATCAATGTTTTTCATTTAAGAAATTACAAAAAAGTGGTTTAAATAAAACTCAAAAATTATGTCAGGGCTGCATTTCCCCCATGTCATTCTATTGCAAAGACAACAACTCTGAGAAGAGAATACAATAACAATAGGATGTAGTCAAAAACCCAACAACACAACGTTGAACATTCTCCCTCAGTCATCTCAGGAGCTTAAGAACATTCTTCACCAAATTTGTGAAGGATATCAAATACAACATCCACTAGTCCAAAAACTTACAGCTATCTCTCTGAGCCTGAGGGATAGGCCAAACATGTCATAAGTCAGGAGTCTCCGCACACCTGCAAGAGATCTAAGTCCAGCCCACCTTGAATGCCTCTTAATTCTCATTCATTTCCCTTGACCATTAGTAGCTCAGATTTTGTAGAGATCTTAAGCTTGCAATAAATCTTTTTACTCATTTGAACTGCCTGAATTTCCCCAACACTTGGCAATCTCCAGCATCTGCTATCTTGGGCTACCATTTTCTTAGCACTGGCCCTGTAAAATGTTTTGAATCTATGCAACATGGTGCTCAACTAACATTGACTGAATATCCATCATTGAATATCCATCATTGGCTGAAAACATGTTCTTCTCACCCATGAAACTTGTGGTGTAGATTATGTAGGGGGAGACTAAATCCATATATTTTATTTGAAGGATTCCTTTAACAGTTCTCTTAAAAAAAATTGAAACTCAAGTGAAGATTCAGGATTGACTAGATTGGTACATATAATAATTATAGCTCTTCCTATTCTGATGTCCTTCACAAGTTTGCACTGCAATTTCCGTTACCTATCCTCATTGTCAATGACATTTCAATAATAATAAAAAAATATTAGGGAAAAGCTTGCTCCACTGTTTTCTCTTTCTTCCTCAGATCCCTGCTCCACATATTATAAAATATGTATTGAATACATCTTCCTTCATTCCTGTTTAAGACCTAAAACATTAATTCTGAATTGCCCTAAAGGACCAGCTTACCAGCAGAAAGAAAAATGCAGACAGGTAGACAGAATGCATTAGTACTTTCTTCCTGGAACATAACAGGCCTATTAAGGAATGTCCATAGTTGATGTAACTGTCCAGTGGTGGGATTCAAATAGGTGAACAACCAGTTCTCTGTGTGGATGCTGCTTCCGGAAGTCCGTTCTAGGCTTGGGCAAAAAAAGATTAGCTACCGGTTCTGCCAAATTGGTGCAAACTGGCTGAATCCCACCACTGTAACTGTCCCATTTTAACCACCTGAGACATGAATTCTTTATCTCAAGAGTAAGCTTTATAACAACAGTTACCTTGGCAGTCTTGGGGGTTTATACAAACAAATTATTATTATTATTATTATTATTATTATTATTATTATTATTATTATTATTATTATTATTATTATTATTATTAATTATTATTATTATTATTAATATTATTATTATTATTGGTCTGTTGGGTTTGGGGTTGGGTTTTTAATATGGTTTTAACTATTGTATATATCAGGCATAAATTATTTAATTGTTGTTTTTTTTAAATTTTGTACTTTGTTTTTCAATATTTATTGCCCTGTACACCACCCTGAGTCCTTCGGGAGAAGGGCGGTATAAAAATTTAATAAATAAATAAATAAATAAATTATTATTATTATTATTTCTGAAGAAGAGCAGATGATAGCCTTCCTCTCTCATTACAGATGCTATTAGTGTGCCTTAAATGCAGGCGATATCTCCAATAAAATGTCTTGTTTTTTTGCTGTCCTGTTACAGTAAGCTCTGTTGTTATGAATCATACTAAGCTTTCTTCTTGCTTTTGAATTGCACTGGTACATGAAGACATTATAACTTTTCTCTAATGTATGATCATTATTAACATTTGTTTGTCAATGATTAATTACTGTTTTCCTCAGGGACAGAAAGTCAAGAGTTTTCTATGTTAATATAGTCTTTACTTAGTCAATGCACCACTTCCTAATTCTAAGGCAACTGTAAAGAATATGTAATATTACTACATTCATTTCCACTTTTGCCATTATTCAAGGAATTAAATAAGTTGCTGCTGCATACTTCTTCTATGATCAATCTTTCCCCCTCCTTCTTTCTCTCTTTTTTAAGAGGGACAATGGTATTCTGAATTTCGAGTTGAAAAATGATTCCTTATTATCAAAAGCCAAATATATGTATATATCAGTGTGTGTGTTATTTAAAACCAAATGGATAATTTGCTTCCCCTTGCTCTGCAGGCTGATAATGCCATTTGCACAATTGCAAATGGTGTGAACGTGGATAAAGAAACATTGTTAGTGGGATATTAGAGATGTGAATCACTTCTGAAAGATGGTGGAGTCACAAAAGAGGTCTTCCCAGGAGCAGAACTGGGGTGACAGTTTCCAGCTGCTGATTTGGGAGTGTTATGAAAAGAGGTAGAATGACAGACAGAAAGATCTGGCCTATGGACAAATTCAATCAGAAAGTTCCTCGGGCAATATTGATTCCCCTGGAGCTTATACAGAAAAAAAAATTCCACAAGAGATATTCTATATTAATTAGTATGAGATGGGGTGAGGATGTTGAAGCATCTGGTGTGCCTAAAGTTCTGCTGGGCCCTGCAGCATGAAAAACCAACCGCTCCTAACATTGAATGTTATTGCTTGACACTTCTCCCTTCACCCCAGTACATAAAGACTCCTTCCACTAATAGAAATCAGTTTAGAGATTCATTTGAATTGCCTTCGAATGTTCTTGAAAACTTTGTGTTACTCTATTAGCTTTCCCCTCCAGCCATAATCAGTATTGTTTCTATGTCATCTCTCTTTCTCACATCTCCATTCCCCCCCCTCTCTCTTTCTTTTTCACAAATCAACACTTTCAAGTGGATGGACCAAACACTTTGAAGATGTACTTCTGAAAAGGCTATTTCGTTCCATGACAATTTCATGATGTGTAATTTATTCGTGCAGGTTCTAATCACTGGAGAGGGGCAATTAATAAGATCTGTAATTATATCTTGTCTTAGACTTCACGGATTTTGATGGGGAAGAATTCCTATCGGTTACTGCTTTCCCAATGAGTTTCACTTCCCTCTTCTTCATAGCCCCTTTTCATTCTAGATCTGGAATTTGGGAATGTCTCCTTTCTAGCACTAGTGAATAAGGTTGGATAGTAGTCGGTAGTTCATTAGGCAATCTGGATTTTAATGATGATCCACGTTCAAGAGCAATTCATATGTAGGACTGCTACATCTTGGTTACAAATGACTATTCAATGGTAACAGAGAGAATATTCTATACTTTGGCATTGAGCCATAACAAAATTCATTCAAGGCTGAAAAACTTTTATAAGTAAATGAGACCATACAAATAAATGCTCTTTAGGTATCTTGGAAACTTACTTTAGTATAGGGCAGACATGTCAAACACAAGGCCCGGGGGCCGGATGCGGCCCGCAAAGTGGTTTCATGTGGCCCGCAAAGCCATCCTGGAAACAGTGAGGGAACGGCCCCCTCTGCCTTGGCCCTGGCCCAGAGACCCTCCTTCTGCCAGAGACCCTCAGATCTGTCCCACTCCTGCCCAGGCCCCCATAGGCACCCTTGAAGCGAATGATGGAGTTGGCCACGCCCACCCAGTAGGCCATATGCACTCTAGCCATGCCCACCCAGTAGGCCACGCCCACCCTGGCCATACCCACCTGGCCTCTTGAGGGCAACCACAACGCTGATGCGGCCCTCAATGAAATCGAGTTTGACACCCCTGGTATAGGGGAACTTAAATAATATGTAAATAATGTCTAAAACATAGATGAGAAAAACAGAATTCAGCGGCTCCTTCTGTTCAGGGTTTAACTACTCAGACCACAATATTTGTCCAAATGGTATTTCAGAAGAGACTAGACAAACATTTAATAAGAATGTCCAAAACTCCATATCTTATCCTCTGTTTTCTCGATGGGGTCTTTTTGTTTTCAGTGGTAATTGTGTACATCAAGGAAAGAGTAGACTGCTTTTTGCATCAGACACTGTACCTTGATCACACCAAGGTGTCCTCCTTGTCTCTAAAAGCCATCATTCCTTAGCAGATGGGACCTTGAATAAGCCCCCTCCTGTAGGACTGATGGGTTGAGTAGAAACAGTCAGGGGTTTATTGAGATTTAAGCCCTACTTATATTAAAAACTATCTTTGGGGTTCAAATTTGGTCTATTACTAGTAGTTGATAGTCAAATACTATCGTTCTGATGATAGCATTGTTAAAAATAATCATGAAAAACTGAGCTGGTCCTATCAAAACAGAAGAACATCTTGAGTAGCATGGCTGGAATGGAATGCAGGAAGGAACAATATAAGCCATATAAATTACCCTCTTATCCTAAGGGGTATTGGGTGTGGATGTCCCATCACTACCATTGGCACAGGTTTTAAATATGGATCAATAGCAAATATCTATTCGGTTTTTGAATTAAGCACGGAGGGAACAAGAGAAGATGCCTTTGAATCTTTTGCCTTAGGCAGCAAAATGTTTAAGCCAGCCCTAATGAAAAAGAGTCTTTTCAATTCACTGTTGAACTTTAGTATCAACATGTGGCTTTTAACTTATCAGAAGTTAACAAATGAGTTCGTCTTAAAAGAAGAGAGGAAAAGTGATTGCTTTATACAGCTATATACCCTTTTGCTCAATAGCCATTGATGGTATCTCTCAAATACACCTGCCACTTGTTCATTAATCTTTATGGAAGAAGCTTTTGAGATAGTTCTCACTCTAGCTACCTAGGGTTTACATTCTTTGCATAGTCAACATTTATATCGATCATACTTTTATCTACACAAATAACACATTCATCAACATAATGTACAAAAACCTATACTTTGTGTAGATCATACAGCACTCATACATTCATTCAAAGAATGTCACTGCGGATTTTTGTTTGATTGTTGCTAAATGTATGGAGGTTTCCCCCACTTTGATTTAAAGGATTTTGAAAAGCTTCCTTCTTGTCCTCCAGCTAAGCCTGTCAAACATTTCTTTTGCTGTAATGATTAAACAGAAAGAACCAGTTTAGTCTCCTGCTAATACCTAGGAATGGAAGATTGCTCAATACAAAAGAAAGCATGGAAAGATATGACTTGTGATGCTGAAGGAAAATCTGAGCCCCAGCAAATGAAATCTGTCAACTAGGTTCTTGAAGGATGCCATTGTTCATATCATGACTTGGATGAACACAGTTTTTTCTTCTTCTGGTTTCTTCCCCTTTGTCCCCCCCACCCCACCCCGTTTCCTCTATGCTGAAATCCATCCATACCTTTCTCTTGCAGTAGAGTTATATCATTATAGTATTTTAATCTAATATACGACATTATTATCATTATTGCCAAAATTAATGGTGGCTTCTTGCTAATGGCTGTGTTCAAACTTGTATTTACTATTTTAATGAGATAGAAAACAATGGCATTTGAAAAAAGCTGTAGAAGTTGTTCTGGTATAACTGAAGCAGAAGAATGAGAGAACAAAAAAGTGAGTGAAAGGGAATAATTTGTCAGAGTGTCATTAAGTAATCAGCGCTTCGTACAAAATTCCAGTACAGCTGCAAGGTATCATTTGCCAGATTCAAAACTTAGTTATTATGACCAGCTTTCTGAATAATATCTTGCCACAAAGCAGTGAATGGATATAAAAGGTCTAATTGAGGTGGAATAGAGAATAGGACATTATAGAATTGCTTCTTGGAGCATAAGATGTCTGCATTTCTATTTGTATGCAGGTCTTCTTCTCAGTACTGGATTAAAAGTGGGAATTAAATCTCTTGAAGAAGAGAAAAAGGGATTTTAAAAAGAGACAATGCCAGCTTCATGCTATTTGCCAATTTGAGACTTTTATTATTGTTTAGAATCCAAAATATAAAAAGAAACACTTGTCATATTGCGCCAGGCTCTTTGGCAACAGTTTAAAAGTGAAAGTGATTCTTTACAAACACGATTCTTAGAGTCTCCTTAGCACGTTTCACTGGGAAGAAAGGGATAGAAAAATTCCAACTGCTAATCTGTTCCCCATTTAAAATCAACACACCCCCTTGAACATTAGGCAGAGACTTTGTCTCCCTCCCTCTCTCCCTTCCTTCCAGCGTATTTTTTCATTGGTAAGAGAAAAGATTAAATCTCGCTGTTTACGCATCAGTTTCCTGATTTTGATTGGTTTGGGAACAAACTTTCACACATACAGTATAACTGTTTTCTGTAATTCAACCTATCTACCTTGACAAGACTCACTGGAGAAGAGCCTAATGCTGGGAAAGATTGAGGGCAAGAGAAGAAGGGGACGACAGAGAATGAGGTGGCTGGATGGAGTCACTGAAGCAGTAGGCGCGAGCTTAAATGGACTCCAGAAGATGGTAGAGGACAGGAAGGCCTGGAGGAACGTTGTCCATAGGGTCGCGATGGGTTGGACACGACTTCGCAGCTAACAACAACAACAACCTTGGCAAGGGGGAGCTTGGAGGGGGACCATGGATTCTGGCATTTTCTCTAAAAGGAATTGTGTAGTAAATAATTCCAGAGAGATAATATTGGGAAGAAAGAACAAGGGCCTTTCCTGTCAGCCTTTCAAGATAGACCCTGACTAGGAAGCCAACATGATGAATACAAATACTAAGATTACAGTCAGAGAATATTGCAGGTCTGAAGGTTCTCCCCCACTCTCTCCATTTATCTTGATGAGAACTAGGAAGGGTGACATTTGAGATGCATTTCCATATTACATTTCTGCCCCAGACTAACCCTAACCCCAGATTTTGTTTTATCTGACTGTTGAATTAGTTGCAGCTCTTCCTTCTGTCCCTCAAGATTGTTCCTACTGCTTATTGCATTTCCTATATAGTTCTTATTTGTAGCTGATGCCTTAACTGATTCTGGAGTCAAGATAAACATTTGTTTTCTCAAATTAGAATATAACTAATTAAACTAAATTGAGAATAGACAAAATTAAACAGGTTCGAAAAAATTATTTTCAGACTTGTGAGAATGATGTTAGCCTTCCCAGGCAGATGAGACATAACCAGATAACCTAATTCTACTTTGTTGTAAAATTACACGAAGAGATTCTTGCAAATCTGAAATTACAAATCTCCCACTTTTATAGCCTGAGAATTTAGGGACTGTCTCTTCTGAGCCTCTTGCCCTACCCACCATCCAGCTTTGGGCTGTGCCATCTCTTATCTGACCATTCCTTAGGCAGTATCTTCTCTCTATGTCTCCCAAGGTCTTTTTCACATATTATTAGTGTGACAGCTATATCTATATAATAAATAAATAAATAAATAAAATAAATCTCAGGGCATTGTGATCAGAATCCTGAAGGCATGCAAGCATTAGAGGCAGAACAAGTCTCTGGCTATGCAGAAAGAAATAAGCATTCAGATATTTCATGTTTAAGATTAGCCCAGGAACATTACTATTAGTCCAGCAGTCTTATACAACCATCTGTTCCTTGGCCTGAACGTATCATAGGAGTAGAGTTTAAACAATATTAAAATGCCTCTGAGTTCCATTACAGACCAAAGTTGACATTTAAGCCCAGTTTGTACATTTATATAGCCTTCACTCAATTTCTGGCAGAAAATCTGTGCTTTAAGTTAAGCATGTAATTTCAGCAATAAAAGCAATCATATCCTAGCTGAAAATAAGGTCATTTGCAGATTATATGACAGTGACATAATGGATCTGACTTGTAATCACTTTAAATTTGATATTAATGTGTCAATTTATCCCTTCCCCCTTGCTTACTTGCCTATGGAAACATTAAGAGAATAAAAATGTTAGTAGCATACTTTGGAAACGAAAAAGAACTATAATTCAAAAACTGAACCTTATTCTCTATGCCTGATTCTCTTTTTCTTTCTTTTGGTCTTTCTTCCTCTGCATATTCATCTCTCTTTCCATGCATGTAATTTTAGGGATGAACTATTTTCTCTGCACGATTATTACAGCTGCAAGAACCCTTCTCGACTGAGTCTGGCCATCTTGCAGAAGAATGAAGGCATGGGCCAGTTTTAGAGTACAGGCTTTGAATGCGAAAGATTCCAGGTGCAATCTGGTCAAAGTACAAAATATCAGGATTCTTGAACAGATTGTCTGACATAGCATTGTTTGCTTTCTCTTCTCTTCTTTAAGCTGATTGCATGACTGATCAACAATTGGCCGGAGTTCAGAAGATTGTAGTGGGGAAGGAAGGAAGGAAGGAAGGAAGGAAGGAAGGAAGGAAGGAAGGAAGGAAGGAAGGAAGGAAGGATTTCTATTTTCTCATCTACCCTCTTCCCATTTCACACCTTGTCATCTTCCTTTAAGAAAAAAAATAAATAACCTTTTCCAAAAACAGCCCTATCTGCTCCCAGAAAAGTTGGTAGACTGATCAAGGAAGACATCAAAATTGAGAACGTCCCTTTGTTTTATTCCCTGAAAGCTCTCCAAGTGCATTCCTTGGCTCATCTTAGTGGTTCATTATATCAAGATTGGTAGAATCAGGACAGCTGTCAGGAGCTACTCGATCACTTTGCAACCATAATTATTCTATTTGACAAGGCAATATTTGCTGCCATTATCTTTCTCTTTTTTTTCATACAACATTTCTTATGCATTTTATGGTGCAAAGGATTTCAGTTCTACCCAGTGCTTTTTTCGTAACAGAAAAAGGTGACGGAATTCACATGTCATACAACCCAGCTTGCCTACCCTACAAGGTTCCATCCAAAAAAGGTGCCGGAACTCCATTCTGAGCATTCTATGAAAAAAAAAAGCCTGGTTCTACCCAAGAGCAAAACATTTAAAATAAAGTGGGGGTGGGGCGGGGAGACAGATGAAATACAAGGGAGGGGAGAAAGGTAATTGATTTAGAATCCAGCTTTAAGGAATAATGGTAGCATTAACACATGGGCTATGCAAATTTTCAGGGTAGCTGCTGAATGAAAGACAGTCAGCCATTCAAGTTACGGCTCTGCATAGCTGAATGCCATCACAATGCTATCACGATAGAAACTGATTCAGAGCATTCCTTCGACCAAATGGTGCCCAAAGGAAGATAACTTATTCAGTTACAGAATACATTTCTTATTTTTCACTGCACTAAATCACAAATTTGAGAATGAAATAATAAAATGAGCCATGTGATCTTGAGCAGAGAGTGAGAACTAAAAGATGCAATACAGCAATGCTTTTAAAATAAAACCCTAGCAGTTCCTCACTATCCTCTGATCAACTTATTTCAGCAGTATGGTTGGCGCTGTCATTATTATTACATCTATAGAAGGGGATGAGGAAACACTGAATATGTATTTTTAATCATTATAATTCATATATTTACAGATCTAAGGGACTAAAGGAAGAGAATATACTATTAGGTAAAGGTAAAGTTTCCCCTGCACATGCGTGCTAGTCGTTTCCAACTCTAGGGGCCGATGCTCATCTCTGTTTCAAAGCCAAAGAGCCAGCGCTTGTCCGAGGACATCTCCGTGGTCATGTGGCCGGCATGACTAGATGCCAAAGGCGCACGGAATGCTGTTACCTTCCCACCGTAGTGGTCCCTATTTTTCTACTTGCATTTTTACATGCTTTCGAACTGCTAGGTTGGCAGAAGCTGGGATGAGTAACAGGCGCTCACTCTGTTACGCGGTACTCAGGATTCGACCCGCCAAACTGCCGACCTTCTGATCGACAAGCTCAGCGTCCTAACCCACTGAGCCACCACGTCCCTTACTATTACTGTGTACCAATTTTGTTCAGTTTATTTTTGGTATGCATTTACCAAACAGATTTCCCACATCTGGATGGAGCTGGATACTAATAAACATTATGTGACAAAAGATTTATAGGAGCATTTGGCAGAGGAGTTAAAAATATGAAGGTTTGATAACTTTTTCTGCAGTCATGATATCTTGCTTCAATCGTTGCACCCCCACTTGAAATAGAAAAGGAGATAGATGATAGGTAGGTAGATAAATAGATAGATAGATAGATAGATAGATAGATAGATAGATAGATAGATAGATAGACAGACAGATAGATAGATGGATGAATGGATGATTATTAATAAATTAGTCTTATGACCATATTTTTTAAAAAAACAAAATATAGAATATAATTTCAAGGTAAAATATATAAAAGAAAATACAGTGATGCTTATGTGGTAAATACAAAGAATCAACATCCACATCACCTTTTCACAAGATATTCCAAGCTGTTTAGTGTATTGGGTTCTTAGCTCAACTGCCAACTATAAACCTAACAGTTCTGCTCACAATGTATTCATTAAGGGCCAGGAGGAAGTAAGACAATCTGTAATTCAGATCCCATTAGACTGTTCTTTCAAGTAGGATGTTAACCGTAAAGGGGACATATGATTGATAGTCAAATAAAATATGAGCAATATCTTCAATGGCTGAGGTACCTCATACTTTTGAAAGGTACTTTTCAAATTGGAAAATAGTTTCATTCTTAGCCTGTCAACTTAAAGATCTTTTTTTTTGCCAATAACTCCAGATCAGTTTCAGCAGTAACACTTGAAACAGGATTAAAACCCATCAGAATGAATTCAAAGAAGCTCAACAGTGATGTTCAGGTGACATAAATGAAATCCTATGAGGCATAGCTGAGGACACGTTTAACCTGAAAAAAAGGAGGCACAACAAAGCCTTCCTGTATCTTGAATGGATGTCGCATAAAGGAAGGCCATGATCCTTTTGTTTATTGTCCATTGTACCATTTGTAGAACAATAGTTTTAAATACAGGAAGGCAGATTAGTATTGAATGATGGGGGAAATGCCATAATAGGAATTGTTTGGGGATATTTGTAAAGGGACGCAGTGGCTCAGTGGGTTAGGACGCTGAGCTTGTCGATCAGATGGTCGGCAATTTGGCGGGTCGAATCCTGAGTGCCGAGTAGCAGAGTGAGCACCTGTTACTCGTCCCAGCTTCTGCAAACCTGGCAGTTCGAAAGCACGTAAAAATGCAAGTAGAAAAATAGGGACCACTACGGTGGGAAGGTAACAGCATTCCGTGTGCTTTTGGTGTCTAGTCATGCCGGCCACATGACCACGGAGACGTCCTTGGACAAGCGCTGGCTCTTCAGCTTTGAAACGGAGATGAGCATCGGCCCCTAGAGTTGGAAACGCCTTGCACGCATGTGCGGGGGAACCTTTACCTTTACCTATTTGTTTAGAATCCAAAATATCTTGTTTAGGGTTTATCCAAACACTTTGCAGAGCTTAGCCCATAAACAACGTCTGCATTTTCTATGATCCTACGAACGTGACTCAAAATAAAATGGGGAAAAAATGTGAAAGGACAACAAAATTCTTTGTGATTAGATAATAAACATTTCTTTTCTTTTTTTTACATAACATTGGAAAGGAGAATGGAACACCCATTCTTTAGATTAGCTTGGATCACTTTCTTCTCCTGAAGACTTGTCTTTTAAAATATGTCAGGATTGCCATTTTACTGGATTCTTGAATACTGAATAGGATTTGTTTTTCATTTGTCTAAAAAGAAAATTAGATATGGTATGTTTTGCTGCAACATGTCACAATAAAAAGGATCAGTCTCTGAAATAACTGCTTTACTGAAGAGTCGTCCCAGTTCATCAGCACTCAAATTATTATGGATTTGTTTGATAAGTGTACTAAAAAGATGAGACAGGCTGTATTATTGCATTGCTTTGTAGTATTCCAGCAAACAGAATTACTTAATAGAATTACTATTGAGCAGTACCACATATATCTGTTTTAATAACCGTCTGTGCATTGTCTTCTTTGTACTTTACATCTATAACCATATTAACAATATAAAAAAGTCATGCAAATGTTCTTTTCTTCTACATGCAATATAGAGCAATAAATCGCACAGAGCTTTAATGAGATGCAGCAAATCAAGTTTTGAAAATTAATGATTTTTCATAAGATATGAATTGCTCTATTATAAGCTTCTGTTATTTTCCACTGCATAAAAAAAGCATTTAAAATATGTGTTTCCTGCTGTTGGGCCCAACCACTGCGACTGCATCTCTATTTATATTTAGTATGATGTGATGTGAAGTAGCCAGGAGATTGCTAGGATGATTATCATATGGCTGTCATATCTTAGAGGCTTCAAATGTTTTGCTTTGGACTGACTGTTCTTTAGCAACACTAAACCGAATTTGCACTGGCCATGGTTGATGTCCAGATGCTTTCTTTCAAAGGGGCAGAAAACCATCACCAAATTGTGACTGTAGGACCAAAAAACAAAAACTATCCAATCTATAGTGACAGAGTGCCGACATAGAGCCTATAATGGAGATCTTGCTGACTTCCTGACTGTGACAAATGAAGCAAAAAAATATATTTGTAATCTAGAGATATGTTTAATCAGTGGAACGACTTGCCTCCAGAAGATGTAAACGCTCCAACAGTGGAAGTTTTTAAGAAGAGATTGGACAACCATTTGTCTGAAATGCTATAGGATTTCCTGCCTGAGCAGGGGGTTGGACTGGAAGACCTGCAAGGTCCCTCCCAACTTTATTATTCTGTTTATAATATTTTAGATTTTATATTTCATATTTTTTATGTCTTGTGTTTTTATATAAATGAGATGTGAATGTGTCATATGATAAATTATAATCTATTTATATTAGATCTAAGAATGTAAAAGTCCTGCATCTAACTTGGACTTCTTTTAGATGCTATGGATTAACAGGTTAAAAAAACAAAAACCTAAAGGCTTATTCAAACAAAGGCTATGGTCCTACTCATCCTCACCCACCTTCAAAACACACAATTTTATCTATATTGATTAAACTTTCCCACTGAGAATTAGAGCAGATGAAAACTTTCGTTTTTTTTCTTCCTGTATAGTAAGAAGTCAAGTGGTTAATATGATTATCCTGACTTTAACTTTATAATAATTTCTATGCTGGCTTGCAACCTATGCTGGCTTCATTGCTCGAAAGCTAGAAAAAGTGCATTTTATACCAAAGATGGGGAAATAGATGGAAAAAATATTAATATATGGAAATGCTGGTATACACAATATTAGGTAATATGTGATCTGCTGCAAGGAAGGAAAAAATAAACATGTGTCCATAAAAGTCTGCCCACTTTATTACAATATATGGAAATTTGGGCTGGTTATGTCGGGAGAAACATAAATGTAAGTTGAATACAGGAGAAATGGAATACTAAAAAGTATATCAAACAAAAAAGCAATAGGGTTAAGAATGGGTGCAGAATGACTATGAATGGAATACAAAAACTGAATTACCAGTACAAAAGAACTGCATAAAGGTGATTTTGTTATCTAGAACAATATTTCTCACCCTTGGCAGCTTTATCATACATGGATTCCAACATGCATGGCTGACTGGGGAAGTCCACACATCTTCAAGATTGATTGAGAAACACTGATCTAGATATAAGAAAATATGCACATATGCTTATATGCAATATATGCAAGGAAGAATAAATAGGAAGAATAAATAGGTTGAATGGACGGACAGGATGAGAAGGTCATAGTTAAATGAGATTAACAAGATCCTGAAAACATGAAGTGTTGTATGAAACAAGGACGGTTTCAAGGAGAAAGAGAGCAATCCACTGAGGCCCATTCATTATTTGGAGGGGTAATATTTCTTGTCATTTCTTGTCATGCCATGGTCCTAAGAAGCATGAAGACGTACAGATAGTCCTCTCTTGAATGGTCACTAAACAATCATTTGTTTAGTGACCATTCAAAGTTACAATGGCTTTGAAAAAGAGTGACTTATGGCCATTTTTCACCCTTATGACCATTGCAGCATCCCCAGGGACTTGTGATCAAAATTCAGATACTTGGCAACTGGTTCATATTTATGACGGTTGCAGGGTCCCTGGGGCCACGTGATCACCTTTTGTAACCATATGACAAACAAAGTCAATGGGGAAGCCAGACTCACTTAACCACTTTGTGGCTAACTTTAAAAAGTGCAGTGATTCACTTAACAACTGTGGCAAGAAAGGTCATAAAATGGGACAAAGCTCACTTAACAGATGTTGAACTTAGCAACATAAATTTTGAGCTTCCTTGTGGTAGTAAGTCAAGGATTACTGTACATAGACTCTTGGTTGATGTCTTTTATTTCATTTTTCTTCCCTTTCTTTTGTGTTATCCTTTTCAACGTCAAATTTGAAGGCTGGAGCTATCTTGTTTTTATTTCTGTGCAAGCCAGAATATAGAGTAGTAGAGTATACAATTGCGGCAAATAAGCAGACTTGTTTGTTAAATGCATATCACTATCCAAGACTTTCTGAAGGCTGACAAAGTATTATACACTTTAAAGGAAATAGCAATTATTTTCCAGAGGTAAGAGTAATCATTTAAAGTCAGCTACTACTTTCAAATTATTACCATATATTTTATATTTTTGTTTACTGTATCCAGTAGGAAAAAGCTTATAGAAATGAACTACAAGATAGTAATCCTTTGTTGTGCATTCCTTCAACTATTTGTGGTCAAATAAAAGTTCCGTGTTCTGAACATTTATTCAAGTTTACCCATGTCAAAGAAGAAAAATCAGCTCACAGCTAAAAATTGAATGTGTATGTTTACATATAAACTTTCCATTTTGAACACTGAGTCTTTCAAGGACTAAAATATGTGGGGTTGTTGGGTTTTTTTTAGATCCCTCCCTTTCCTTTTAAAACTGTGGTTTGAAAGGCAGTAAAATAAAATATTGGGAACAACCTAACTTTTAATAAATTATACTGAGATTTGCTTCGTAGAACAAAAGTTCTTAAGCAAGAGTTTATATTACTGTTATGCTTCACTGGTAGTAAAGCTGGGACTTCAACCTGCATAACTACAGTGATTAATTAAAGGTCTCGTTCAGGATGAGTGAACATCATTATTGGCCTTAAATAGGAAAGGCAGATAACCATTGCTGATTATTCCTCAATTCCCAGTCCCACTTGTTAAAGACCAGACATGCAGAAGTAGGTTATCTAATTTCCATACAAGTAGGAGAGAAGCCACAAATAGCACAATCAGTAGACAACACATACACACACACATACACACACACAAACAAACACATAGTCATACAAGTGAGGTGAAGAGACAGGATTGCTTTGAAGATTAGAATATCCTGCAGTCACAGGATATTAGCAATAAAATAGTTTTTATTATCAGTAGAGTCTGTAGACAAATGTTGAAATTGCAGTTGTAGAACAACTGTAGAATAGTTATAATAATAATAATAATAATAAGTTGGAAGGGACCTTGGAGGTCATCTAGTCCAACCCCCTGCTCAGGCAGGAAACCCTATACCATTTCAGACAAATGGCTGTCCAGTCTCTTCTTAAAAACTTCCAGTGTTGGAGCATTCACCACCTCTGGAGGCAGGTTGTTCCACTGGTTAATTGTTCTAACTGTCAGGAAGTTTCTCCTTAGTTCTAGGTTGCTTCTCTCCTTGAGTAGTTTCCATCCGTTGCTTCTTGTCCTGCTTTCAGGCGCTTTGGAGAATAGCTTGACTCCCTCTTCTTTGGGGCAGCCCCTGAGATATTGGAACACTGCTATCATGTCACCCCTCACCCTTCTCTTCTTTAAACTACACATACCCAATTCCAGCAACCGTTCCCTATATGTTTTAGCCTCCAGTCCCCCAATCATCTTTGTTGCTCTTCTCTGTACTCTTTCTAGAGTCTCGACATCTTTAGTTGTAGAACTGAGCTTGCATCAACAGGAGTAGAGTAGGTCAGGATGCAAAAAAACAAAAAAAAAAAAACCCTGTACCCCACAGAAACATATAGATAAAATAAGTCCCTTATAACTCACCAAAGAAGCCAGTAAAAAGAATAGAAAAGGGAGTGGGGGTGGGGGTGGGGAGAGAAATTACATATAAGGGAATCGAGTATATAAAGCATTTGTAATTTAAATTCAAATCGATAGAATTTAATTTAAGGCTTAATGTTTTCCTTGGGCCCAATGAGTCATCCTGTCTGGGAATAGAGGAAATTGTTTATTCCTCTGAGATACAGCTGCAATCGGCAGCATCTGTAGCCATTGGTTATAGAATCTAGGTTGCCAATCAACAAATTCTCCATCACTCCTCCCCATATATCTGGGGAAACAGTTTACAGTTAGATATTTGGGTAAAAGCCTGTGTGCTGATGTAGTGGATTGTTCAATAATATGTAAGACCAAAGTATTAGTCTATATTACTTTTAATATAGCCAGCCGTACCAACAGGCTGAAGAACAGGTTTTATCCGTGGGCTGTTAGGCTTTTGAATGGGATGTAATCTTATGCAGAGTTGACTTGGGAGGCCGGTGTGTGGTGTAGTTGGTTCACATAGTGTGGTGGGATGGAGGGTTTGTTGTCACTGTGTGTTGGGGGGAGGGAGCACAGGGGGAGGCTCAGCTAATCTCAATGTACACATGTTGTACTTTGACAATAAAGGTTTATTATATAAGGCACCCTTTTCTATGGTATTTTGGCTGATTCTATTTTTAAAAAAACACATATAAGGAACTAATTTATAATAAGAAAAATCATTTGTCTGGTGGAGCTCCAGAGTCCAACTGGAATTTCTCCATATTTAATGCCATATATTATCATTTATGTCACTTTCCCTTATAGCATGATCATAAGCAAAACAATGGATGATAAAAAAAATGTTAGACAGATATTGATTTAATACCTTCCATCAAGCTCCAGGCCTATGAATTCCCAGAAACCTTGACAATACTGTGTTTCCTCAGGCACCAGGTCTTATTTTCAGGGGATGCCTTTTATATTCACCTCTGGCACCGAAAGCCCCACCCAGCGGGCCCACTTCTTCTGTGACCAAAAGAGAAGCCTCATTCTGTAGCTGCATTCCAGCCTGCAATTTTGCAGTCAGGCCTTTTCCAGAAGGCCACTGCAGCCATGAATCCATAGCTCAGTTCTCAGCTGCATAGGCCTTGCAGAACCGAGCTATGGATTGAATCCATAGCTCGGTTTTTGACTGCAGTGGCCTTCTGGAAAGGCCTGTGACTCAGAAATGCAGACCTGGCTGCAGATGACGCCACAAAAGAAGTGGGCCGGCAAGAAGAGGCCTGTCCACCAGGTAAAGTGGGTGCAGGACATGTGGGGCAACTCCACCCCCACCACCCCTCTCTAGCTTGATTTTTAGGTGTGTGCCTTGCTCCAAAACCAGGGCTTGTTTTGGGGGTAGGGCTTATATTAGGCCCACCTCCCAAAATCGAGCTAGGGCTTATTTTTGGGATAGGCCTTACTTTTGGGGAAAGACAGTAGTATTAATGGAATCAGTCCTTTGATTATCTCATCTTTGCCTAAATTGTTAGAATTTCAAGGAATGAATTTCAATTTTTTTTCCAGCAATCCGGAAGAGATTGAATAGCATTTACCACTTAGAATCTCACCGTTCAATTTGCATTTCTTTTTGTTCTCAAAGAAATCAGCCACTAGCAAAGAATTATTATTCGTTAAACAAACGCTAGTACAGGATACAAATATAAGAAATTGCTGAAAGACTCTCTTGGTTACTTTATCAAACCCAACCAGTTGTTTCAGCTCCTTGTTGTTGCATTATTCTTAGCTTCAGAATTGCTGTCCTTGGTACTGAAGCCAGAGCATCTCTCCAGCATCCTGAATTATCTGTCCCAAGATATCTTCTACCAGGCATTCTTATGCTGCCTCTTACTGTTGATGTTTGATGGAAAAGGACACTGTATCTTTATTCCAGTTCTACTCTGGTGAATCAAAGAAGAAACTCAAAGGTATTTCAGGACTGAACAGATCTGAAAGGCTGGGAAATGATCCCCCTCCTCACCTTTTTTTTTTCCTGCCCAGAGAATGAAGGGAGAAAAAGATGGCTATCCTCAGTAGCTAAATTGCCTTTATCACTGCAGTACAAAAGCTGCCATACACAATTGTGAAATATGGACAAATACTACAGCCGTTCCTTAAAGTGAAATAAATAAATTTTAAAAAGTATGATAACTATGCTATCAAAAAATCACCCACCAAATTTTCAGATCAAGCATATATATATATATATATATATATATATATATATATATATATATATATATATATATATATATATATACACACACACACACACACACACACACACACACACACACAGACACACACACACACACACACACACACACACACACACATATATATATATATATATATATATATATATATATATATATATATTTTCGTAGATTCTCGCGGGCGTCTGTATGTGTAGATCTAGAGTCTCGGGTTTCTTCCCACGTTCCTTTTCCTTTCATCTTCAGAAAGTTGTGGCAACGTTTCGACGAAATCCCATCCGGCCTGATGATGACGGATGGGATTTCGTCGAAACGTCGCCACAACTTTCTGAAGATGAAAGGAACGCGGGAAGAAACCCGAGACTCTAGATCTACATATATATATATATATATATTTGTGTAAATTATATATATATATATATATATTCCAGAAAGAACCCCATCATCTGAGCAAACTATTTAATAATCCTAAAATCCAAAAGAAATCTTTCCTAAGAGGCTCAGTTGAGGCAAGAAATTGTTTTTATTTCTTAACTCATGGTTAAAATTGCAATTTCAGAAGGAAAATACTGACTCCAAGAGACTTGAAGAAAAAAAGGCAGGCTGCTCATCTCAAACTTTCCTTTCATTCTCTAGAAGAAATTGGAAAGTAATTGGAAGTTACGTCTGAGATGAACAAATACGACAGAAGAAGGAGAGGATAATGCTTTGTAACCTTTGGGCTTAGTGAATTCCAGCTTGTGAGAAATGTCAGCATTTTATGATTCTTCTTTTTTGCCTCCTGTCTCTTTGGAAAGAAGATTTCAAAGCAGTAATTCCTTTGGTAAGGCACCCCAATAGCCTGGCAGAGCCTATTTCCCAGCCTGTAAATTAGCAGGATACATTGGTATGTGGTAATGAATGAAAGAATGGAAAAGATGAATCTTTATATCAAAGCCAACAAAGGCTGAATCTGTCATCTAATGGGAAGTACTTGCAAATAGCCTCTCAACTGATCATTTTCAGGAAGGTAGGATTTCCTCAATTGTCCAGATATGGGCTCCATCTAACCAGATATGGGCTTCCATCTAACCAGTGATTCTGAACAATCATACTGGCAGTTTTGCCTGCAATGACCAGGAAAAAAACAGAAGCAATTTCATGGAAAATATGATTCAGCCTAAGATGACAAGATAAAACAATACATTTTTTTTCCAGATGCTGAACAAGTTTAGAACTACTAATCAAAAATCAGCCATGGTCAGTGTGCTTGGAAGGGGATCATAATTTGATTGTGAGCATACTAGCATCCTCATTATTGTGAGATCATATCCTTTCCCCATTGTAGAGCACTCAGATTTGATTTCAGTATGAGACAACTGAGAGACTGAATTGCAATATAGTATAATTACAATGCTATTGTAGATGCCAGTAAAGAAAACTGTCTTCCTGAAATAGAGCCACTAAGCTGAGTTGCCACTGAAATCAGCCATGCTCTACTTTTGAAATAAAACAGTTTTATCTCACAAGTCAGAATGCACCAGCTTACATCTTAAAATAAGACCTAGACATAGAAATTACATACATTGAGACAGCTGATTATTGATTACTATCTATCTACAGTATATACCTATATCTATAGAAAAAATGCATTAAAATGTTAATGGCAGTGGTGCTCAATATCAAATATGAATATTTAAATTTATTATATGGGAAAATAAGGCAGAAAGTAACAGAACAGAAATGCACCTGATATTGATTGGAGATAAATGTATCTATCTATCTATTTATCTATCTATCTATCTATCTATCTATCTATCTATCTATCTATCTATCTATCTCATCTATCTATCTTGTATCATCTATCATCTCTCAATCTACAATTGATTAGATATAAAAATCTC
Source organism: Vipera ursinii (assembly GCF_947247035.1). Classification (NCBI taxonomy): domain Eukaryota; kingdom Metazoa; phylum Chordata; class Lepidosauria; order Squamata; family Viperidae; genus Vipera; species Vipera ursinii. Next base: position 11,682,284 of record NC_139520.1, read on the forward strand.
TATCATCTATTTTTCTATCATCTATCTGTCATCTATATATCTATCATCTATCTGTCTATCTCTTTCTATCATCTATCTATCTTCTATCATCTCTGATCTCTCAATCTATCGATTAGATATAAATCTCTTTCTATCATCTATTATCTATAATCTATCTATCTATCTATCTATCTATCTATCTATCTATCTATCTATCTGTCTGTCTGTCTGTCTGTCTATCTATCATCTATCTATCTTGTATCATCTATCATCTCTCAATCTACAATTGATTAGATATAAACCTCTCTATCATCTATTTTTCTATCATCTATCTGTCATCTATATATCTATCATCTGTCTATCTCTTTCTATCATCTATCTATCTTCTATCATCTCTCATCTCTCAATCTATCGATTAGATATAAATCTCTTTCTATCATCTATAATCTATCTATCTATCTATCTATCTATCTATCTATCTATCTATCTATCTATCAGCTATCCATCTCAAATAAAAGGTGCATGATGAATTGTATACAGGCTAAAACAAATTGATCAAAAATGATTAATAATTAAGTCAACTTTTCTCAAATAAAAGTCAAGAGAGTTGTATTTTTATTTGCATTTGTTTCAATGCATTTACAGGCAAAAACCATATCAAACTAGATGTGTTTAAGCACAGCTCAGTAAGGCAGCTTCAATAATTTGCCACAGCCACTTAGATAAATTAATGCAGGTTTGTGCACAATATTCCTGCTCTTTTTAAAAAAGTTGTTGCTGTAGTATCAGCACCATCTAGAGGCATCCCTGCAGTTAAACTCCATTGTGAGGAAATGAACTGATCGAAAGAGACTTTTAAAGGCAATTCATTTCAGCAATTGTGTTTTGAAGGACGTGTGACATGCTTCTTGTCATAAGCATCGTATATGTAACATGCTGAAAACTGTTTATTTGTCTTCAATCATCACTATGGTACAGGGATAGATTTTTTACTGAATAATCCTGTCACCTGAGTAATATTTGCATGTTTGAATTGTATACTCTAAAGGACGGGAAAAAATTTGCACTAAGAATGTTTTCAGTTCTGCCTGAATGCTGTATATTTCTTCATCTCTTCAGACTAAGACAGCATCAATTAAAAGATTTTAGTCCATTCTATTTAGTCCATACCATACTTTGCACAAATTTTGATAAGGAAATCTGAAATTTTATAGGAACAGATATGTCTATTATGTGTCTATTATAAATCTCTGTGTGTGTCAGTCTTGATATGTGTGCGGTATATTTACATTTTAATCTGTCAGTGATCAGCACAATAGAATTAAATTGCACAGTAATAACATTGCATAATAAATGAATAATTATAGAAATAAAAAATAAACTAATTAAAAAGTGCTGTTGCGTGTAAAAAAAACAAAACTGTTCTTTTCTGGTTTTTTATTAAAGTGTAGTGGAATGCTACAAAAATAATACAAAAGACTTTTGAATACATGCGAATTAATCCTTAGTGTAGCCAAGATAATTTTATTATAGCAGTTATTAAACACAATGCATTCTTTCACCATTCTGTGTGAAACTTGTCCTTAGCTCAGACTCAGTCTTTAATTAGAATGACTGGTGTTTTGGTTTGTTTGTTTTTTTTAACATTTTACTTCTTGAGTTTTGCTTCCTTTGACCCACACAATACCTCTTTCTTTTTATGGCAGCATTAACCAAACTATTTTGTTTCTCTAGCCTACATATAATAGGTCCTTCAGCTGATTATTCTGATTCTTTCTAGCTACCTCTTCTGAGTGACTTCTCTTCTGGTTTATGAACTTGGCTTGCTGAACCCTATTACAGATGTTTTCCAACATTAATATATTAGATAAATGGGGCCAGAGGGAGAACCTTCTAAAATACATTAATGGAGTAATTTCTATAGGAGAAGATATGATTGGGGGCAGGAGTGTCATTCAGTATTGAATGCAAATTAGTTCAGTGAACATCTTTTAATGCTCTCTGCAGAGCTGTTGTTCTTTTAAAGCAGGGGGTCTTCAAACTCGGCCCTTTTATGACTTGTGGACTTCAACTCCCAGAATTCTTCTGCCAGCGTGCCTGACTTTACTACACTCTTTTCTACAGCTGAATATATCTATTTTACCTGTCAAGTCGCAAGCCCCAAAATCACCACCACCACCACCATCATCCTTGTCTAGAAATTTCAGCTCTGATCAAATTTGCACAGTATGACAAATTTGGTTAACTTTAATCTTGATTACCTTTGGGTAAATCCAGCCTTATTATTTTATAATACGGTGTATTGTGCAAGGCAACCTCTGCCAAAATGACCCAATTTAGTAACCAAATTAAGGATTCTGAACTAATATAGCCAGTCTATTATTTTATGTTTTTTAAAGAAATAACTACAAAATAAGTCCTTCTGTGTTTCCTGGAGATATCTCTCATGGAGATAAGAAGTTGTTCTTTTTTCTTTAGGTATTTTGGGTTTAATCTGAAGTCAGCATTCAAAGGAAACTGTGGCCATACAGTATGCTAAAAATAGCCCATGTGAAATTGACAGAGATGTTAAAAGCCTGGTTTACTCTTATTTTTGGTCACACAACTTGCCTTTTGCCATCCATGGTAATCTTATCATTAATTCTGTCTTTTAGCCCTTATGATTTCCTTTTCATTTGTGGCTTACTAGTTATTACAAAGTGCATTACTTTGCTAATTCCTCCCCCACCCCTTGTTTCCAGCAGGATTTTTTTTTAATGCACTGTTGTCCCTTGACTTTTCAAGGCTTTTTAAGTTTTCAGGCTAGCCGGTGTCTTAATGACGCCTCTCGAAATAGACTGACCTTGCCAATCTCCTTTCTTGCCTTGGATAATGTATGACACTATTTGACCTTCACTCACTGTTCATCTTGGAAAATCACAGTAGGAGGGCTGTCTGGGAATCATTTAGCTTCTACCCCTGATTTTTTTTGTGTGTGTCATTTTCACATCCAGATATGTTGTATGAACTATGACAATAGCATCCTTTCTTTATATTCTGTGAATCACATGGGGGTAATGGATAGTGCACTGGCAGATTTCAAAGCGATCTGCAGATATATCTTATATTGCTATTGGTGAAATTCCAAAGCTGCATTCTGATGAGCCAAGGATGCTATCAGATCTGCAGCAGGTGTTCTGCTGCAACAGTATGAAAAGTCTTCAACGTTAAATGACTTTGTATTGATACAAGGTTTTCTACTGATGTTCATTTCTTTCAAACCTTGCCCAGTTCTCTTTTAGACCGTTTTTACGTCCAGCATCAAGCATTCTCCAACAATCCTATCAATCAGACCTGTGTAACCTGTGATATTTTGGTGAAATGCAATCAGTGAACTATAAACGGTTGCATTTTTGAAAGATACAATATATCTACATTGTTCTGTTTAGGTCTTCTGATAAGACATCTAGAAAGGCATCACTCTCAGGATAAAAACAACAATAATGCATGAGGACTTCCTATTTTTTTTAAAAAAAAAGATCAAGAAAGAATTTTCAAAATGCAAAAACCATTGATTCTAAACTGGCATTTTAAAAGAAACCACACTTACAATTGGTTTTGATTTGTGGCATGCTATAGTTGTCAATATTTATGGTAAATAAATAAAAGTTTGCCTTACGTCTTCACAATCAAAAGCAGGTGTCCTATCATGCAGGAGAGTCTATGCATGAGAGTTAGATAAGAAACTCTAATTTGATTATTCTTTCCAGCAGGTAGAAGATAAATCAGATAAATTAGTTTAGCAGTCAGATGAAATAGCAAGAGAGTTCCAGACAACGCAGAGACCAGGAGAAGGGTACAAATGAGATCTGGATTCTAGTAGACAGTCCCAAGGAATAAGGTAATGGTTCTAACTAAGGATCTAAAATCAGAACTGCAAAAGAGAACTAAATAGCAGCAAATAGATACAGAAATAAAAATCTAGCCCTTTTCTGTTCTCTAGTGGCCAATTCTGATAGCTGTAAGCTCTTTCAGCTGAACAGGATGCTACAGCGACATTGTGACTACATTATACCAAGCCCTGGGTTACCTTTAAAGGTGTTTGATTTCAGACATCACACTCAAAGTCCTTTAAATAGCTAAAGATGCATCCACTCCACTGAGAATACATCATTATTGAGGAACAATGTTGACTATTAATCTTGTAGTACCACCATTCCTGATTTAGGAGTGGTGGTCAGAACCTAAGGTTGTAAGAATCCACTTCCACACACAAATGTTTTCTGCTGGCTGTCCTCTTTGAAATGTTGGTATTGATGGAAACTCTCTCCAGGGTTATCTGGCTTTAACCAAATATTGGCTAAACAAATTGGTTAATTGCCAAGTCTGCACAAGTCTGCCCAACACTACAATGGCTCTGAGTGACAGGGAGTAAAACAATAATAACAGTCATGTAAACAGGTAGCCTAAACAGCATGGCTGGCTCAGGAATTCTAGGAGTTGAAGTCCACAAGTCATAAAAGAACCAAGGATGCCTACCCCTGGCCTAAACCTATTTTTTTTGTTGCAGAGTAACAATTCCTGCTATTCCATGATCATTAAAGGCGATTAGGACTCTAGACAAGTCTTTCTTGAATTATGTATAGAGTCTAGGATTCTAAACAAGTCTTTCAGAATTCAACATTCTTAAATGTAGACTTTGTTTCATCTTCAGTGGCATTCAACTTCAGCTCTGCGGGTCTTGCAACTGAATTTAATTTTTTCCCCTTCTTGGCCTTGTCCCTAGATCATCTTTCAATAAGATACCTTGTTCAACTAAAAAGCATGTCTTTACATATCAGCATCATTTGTTCCTATGGCAACCAGCAGATGATAAAAGATGAAAAATCAGAATTATGAATAGGGGTGCACCAAATTATCAAGCAAGTTAAAGGAACTGTGTCAACCTATGCAGAATTCCAAAATTTTGTTAATAAGCATTGCTTTTTAAAATCTCAAGGGCACAACCTTCAAAGAAATGGATTTTTTTTAAAAAAAGCATAAAGCTATAATTACACTCCTACTCACAGTATGACTGATTAGGATTTTTTTTTTAATTCCCCAGAGTGCCTTTGCCTACAAAGATTGTCACAGATAGAACTTTCCCCATGTAATTTTAAAATAAGCACTTGTTTAATAATAATTTATTCAGCAAATATAAAGAGCCAAATCCTGTCAACTCTACTTATGTTGTATACGTTCTTGCTGAAAATTAGCCCATATTAACTGAATCAGGTCCTTTTCAGCATTCACACAGGGGCATAAAACTTTCTGATGAATAATTATTGGAACCAAATAATAATAGCTTCTGTTGGCAATCCCTTCCTATGCAATAATCACAATTATTAAAAGAAATACAAATGAGGCTAATTCACAAGGCTAACAAAGGAATGAGAAATGTAATTCTCAATAGGATAATTGAAGAATTGTAAGGTTATTTTTGTCCCCTTTGGTTTGAAATCATACAACTGAATAATGCCAACTTTAGGGATTCCCCCCCCCCTTTTCCTTAGCAATATTCTGCAACTGTCCCTATTTATTCAAGGACAGAATGAAACTATAATTACACTGGAAACAGTTCTGCCCCACTCCTCAACCTAAAAGGCTCCCTGAGCAGCTTATGTAGGATAAGTAATAAATATGAGAATTGCTGCCTACAGGCTTATCTAAAACCCCAACACAAAAGAAGAAGGGAAGGAGAGAGGGAGGGAGAGTAGTGTGAAGAAAGGACTGGGAAGAAGAAGAAGAAGAGGAAAGCCAGCTAGCCAACCGTTATTAGCGATCTGCTAGCTCGTTTGAAGAATTTTAGAAGATTTAATTAGAGAAGCAGGTGAGACAAATTGACAGCAAACGTGCAAAGTGTATCCATGACCCCTTTATGCAGTGGGTAGTCATGCAAAGTCTTAAAGCTTCATTCAGTTTGAAATGGCTACACTGTCATCTCAGATAGTTTTCCTCCACACATACGGAGGCTAAGAATGGAAAGTGTGGGATTTCACACAGATGTTCTCAGTTCTCTCCAAAGTCTGATTCCTTTTTTTTTTAAAATTCCATTTATATCCCGCCCTTGTCCGAAGACTCAGGGCGGCTTACAAGCTTAACAGTCGTCTTCATTCTATGTATATGCCTGCTTATTAGGGCTTTCACACACACACCCCCAGCGACATTATTACAAAGTCAGCTTATCGCCCCCAACAATCTGGGTTCTCATTTTACCTACCTCGGAAGGATGGAAGGCTGAGTCAACCTTGAGCCTGGTGGGACTCGAACCTGCACTAATTGCAGGCGGCTGGTGTTACTTAAGGAGGCATTAGCCCACTGCTCCACCAAGGCTTCTGCCAACCTGTTGAGAGAGATGGTGGATATAATAACAGAACTGAATAGAAACAGGGTTTTTGTTGTTGTTGTTGTTCTTTAGAAGATATTTGGGGGAAAAAAGTTCAAGTAGAGAATTGTATTGATTTAATTCTTTCTAGTACTAGAATTTGATAAAAAAATTAAAAAAAAAACTCCCTTGAGGCAAGCTTATTACATATAGCTGTCTTGGCAGTAGTGCAGGAGTGGTTTCTTGCAACTTTTTTTCTAAGAAGGTATTTTTTTATGGCTTGTCACACAGAGAACCAGATGTTTAGAGTGGGTTTTGTTCTTTTACAGTATTCAATACATTATTACTGGATGCAAGCTCTTCCAAGTAAAACTGCATTTTGTAATTCAGTGCTTATGATTTTATCAATATTGATAGTGGTCAAATGGTGCTCCAGATGTTTTGGAGTTGCACCCAGTTTGTCTGCTACCATTGGTACTTTGCTTTCCTTTGCTACTGTCATTCTACTTCTGTTTGCAAGTCTTTATATTTATTTATTTTTTTCTCGTTATTTCTCTTCTCCATCCTCAAGCTCTGCCATGTACACTATCCAGACATTTTTTGTTTTTCTTATCAATAATTGTGATAATTTTCTATGACTTTGTTTATGGTCCCAGCAGTTTTATGGTCCCAGCAGTTCTTGCTTGTAGTCTAGTGATATTTCCTGCAGATGTTCCAATGCACCAATGTTGCTACTTTGTCATGCCATTGTTGGTGATAATATACGTAGGTAATCTGCAGTTAGATTCACACTATAAGACTGGTGGAAATGTAATAGTTCTAATCAATAGGTCCTAATCAAGGATCTAGGAATTATTAAAGAAGTATTTATGAATACAGGCAGTTCCAAGCAGGGAGAGTTTAGGGGTTTTGATTGTTGTTGTTGTTTTTGTAAACTTAGGGTGTTCAATAAATTCAATATGTCCAGATATCGAGAGAGTCTTTAGAACCTAGGATGTCATAATGTATCAGTATAGTAAATGTGTGGATCATTCTTTAAAATCTTTTGCCATCTTTTTATGGAGTGAGAATCATTTTAGGCAAGGGAGTCAGCATTGTCTGAAAGCAATTTCCATGGTCATGTGGCCAGAATAGCTATATGCCAAAGGCTCACAGAACGCTGTTACCTTCCCACCGAAGCGGTACCTATTAATCTACTTGCATTTGCATGTTTTCAAACTGCTAAGTGGGCAGTTCAAAAGCGACTAACTGCAATTTGCATGCTTAATGAAATTGTGCCAAGGGTAAATGGTGTCTCACCTACTGGAGAACAGTGACAAGACTAAGGTTCTTTGAAGGAAAAGAACTATACATTTTTCAGGCCTGGAATTTTCACCACAGGAAAAGCAAGTATAAGAAATTCAACAACTGGAAGTTAAGCCCAAAGAAAAGGTGAGTATTAAATGGTGGGTTAATTGTCTCTCTTCCCTTGCATGACTGAGCTGGGATACTTGATGTCATTTCAAAAGTTACATTCCCACCCTTAAATAGCAGCACAAATATAAAAGAGTAAGACATAAAAGAACTATGATTAATGCAGGGCAACACCGCTAATATCTTCTAAAAGCCAACTGAAACTGCCTGAAATGATGGCCTTTGAAAATAAATTGCACTCCAATCACCCAGCTGCAGAGGCTTTTAGTAAAACATTGCCAGGCTGATATGTGGGTTGATGGTGTTTCCACTGGCCATAGTTTGCAAACCTATTAATTTCCCAGGCAAAGCTGCACAGCCATTCATCTTCTGAAAAGCAATTCTATGGATTTATGAAAGTATAATAAGAGAATAACACTAATGTTTTATGCCAAGAAGAAAAGAATGTTCATTTCCATGTAAGCTGCAATGTAAAACAGAGGTCAAATGGATATGCATACCATAGTGAGGTAAGATTTGTTAGTTCCTGGTTTTCTATTCAGGTCTAAATCTGGATTTGCTGATAGTAATGCGATGCAATTAGAAAAGACAGTTTGGTAACATCTCTGCAGATGGCAATAGTAAGACTAAGGATGCTGGAAAAACAGTTCAGTAGAGGTGCTTCAGACCTCATACCACTATACCATTTCTCTGCTATTCATTGAGAGAGAACTTTTTCATGCTTCTGCATGGTTCTCAACTAAAGATGCTGCTATTGTAATGAACCTAGTCATCAACATTCTTGTGATTCTTAAGGCAGTGACATCTTTTGCGCTAGCTCACACAGAAGCCTCCGAAAGGCAGCATGATGTAATGAATACCAGATAGATGTTTTACTAATAATGTTCTTTCAAATAATTTCCAAAGCACATATAGTTCTAATGGATGAAAAAAGAAGAAACACTTGTCATTACAAGAAAACCTGCTTCCTTATGTTTTTCCCTCCTTAGTTTTTTCCCCCCCAGTAGTGATCATAGCAAACTACATCAGACAAAATATACTGGGAAATGATGGGAAAATGTTGAAGAAGACAGTGCTATGGCACAAGCTTTGCCACCTCCTAAGTTCGTTCCCTTGTAGACAATATTTGCATATGTCTTTCAGTTCATATTAAAACATACATAAAGCACAATGAATCTTAACTAGCATTTGACAAACTTCAGAGGAAAATATGTGGTTAGGATAGACACAGATTGCACTTCATTTATACATAAATTGTTAAAGGGTTTCCCCCCCCCCCGGTAATTCTGGAATAGCTGTGTAAGTAGGCAACATACTTTTATTCTTTTATTCTACTTTTAAATGAAGTAAAATAAATCAGTCTGTTCCTGTTTCTTCAATGTCACTATGTGAGTTAAGCTCTTAGGAGAATATTTCTTATAACCAATAATCCTGTAACTGGTTAGGCTATATTTCTAATAGACAAATGTGCACTGAGTTCAGTTTTGAACTCCATGATTTATGCAGAACTGGAAAAAAAGCCTTAACATTAGACTAGAATTTAAAACTACTCAAATAGCACAAGTGGTGATATGCATGCTGAAAAGGCTGGTGTTTTTTTTAAGGTTTTGATTTTGCAATGCCATTGACACCTGTTAATCGGCACAGACCCCCAGACATCAATAGTACTTTGTACACTGCTAATTGGTTCTTGTAAATATATAGCAATAGACTAAGAATAACATTATTGCTCTCAGACTTTTGCTGGAAACAAGGTTCATTTTCATGATGAACACTGTCTAGGACTCATTAATCTATTTTTCTAATGAGCCAAATGTTAAGATTGGCCAAATTTGGGTTCCCTGGGACCTAATTAAAATCAGGTGAGAGTGCAAACATGAGCCATCAAGGTGTGCTTAATCAAAACAAAATGAAAAGGACTAATTAGAGAGACTGATGGCAATAATTAAGTTCCTTGGAGGTAGTAAACTAGTTAACTTAATTTTCCTAGGTGGTCAGGTTAAAGAGTTTTCAACAATGGTGGAACATATTTAAATTTTCTCAGTTCTTGTCTCATCACTTCCTCATCTCAATTTCATTTGTCTTTCAAACAAGGTATCTGCAGGCTGGAATAATCACTTCCATCCCTTGAATATCGTTTAGTAATAATTCCTGTGCTATTCTAATAATCACAAATGCTTTGAGGAAATAATTACAATATAATGGTTTCTCCAGAAGACAATTTAAATTTTGATCAGAGGTTAAAGAGGTCAGATTTGATGCATTCCCCATCAATTTTCCTCTGGCACACTCAATCAATAGGGATTTCATATTTTCTCCCCATTTAATTTACTGTAACAGTTTAGTTTAATATTTTAGGACAATTAGAGCAACCGTTCAGCTTTGCAACAAGCAAGTTATTTTATATGGCCTGTTTGTGCAGACTCTAAATAAGTGGAGGGAATAGGCTAATAACGAACTTGTCTCCCAGTCAATGTCATTGGGTCAACTGCACTGTTTGGTTCCATTTTCAAATCCTGAACAGGCCATTTGAAAAGGAAAAAAAGTTCTTATGTGATTGTGTGTGCACAGTCATTTTTTGCATGCAGAAGATTTCATCTCACTATGAGATGTCTATTGGCATACACACGCATATACACAAACATACACATACATATGGAGTGGAAACAGAGAGATCAGTCTTAGCCATATCATTAATAAATTGTAGTGATATGTCATGCTACAGTAACAGATACTAGAAATGGGTAAAACAACCTTCTACGTATGTTCCAGAAATCATACAACACATAGCAAGGATAAAAAGCCTTTTGGCTAACTAACTCTTTCAGTTTAAATAAGGCTATGATTCTTGTCACAACATTAATGTCAGTTAAAGAAATATTTTTAAAAAAAAATACACATGAGAAAGCTAACAATTGTTCTCTGTTTATGATTACATGTCAAATTACATGATCTTATAGCAAAAGAATAAGGGACGTGGTGGCTCAGTGGGTTAGGACGCTGAGCTTGTCGATCAGAAGGTCAGCAGTTTAGTGGGTTGAATCCCGAGTGCCGTGTAACAGAGTGAGCGCCTGTTACTCGTCCCAGCTTCTGCCAACCTAGCAGTTCGAAAGCACATAAAAATGCAAGTAGAAAAATAGGGACCACTACAGTGGGAAGGTAACAGCATTCCGTGCACCTTTGGCGTCTAGTCATGCCAGCCACATGACCACGGAGACGTCCTCGGACAAGTGCTGGCTCTTCGGCTTTGAAACAGAGATGAGCACTGGCCCCTAGAGTCGGAAATGACTAGCACGCATGTGCGGGGGAAGCTTTACCTTATAGCAAAAGAACTTTTCTCAATGCATCAATTTGCCACTATACCAATATCGCTGTTTGTTGTAACAAACTTGCCCATTGAAAAGATCTTTGAGGGCAAACCTCTTAGCGATCTTCTGGCAGTTAGCTTCTTTGTCAGATCCCAGAGGAATTGAGACTGTGGTTCACAGGAGCTTGAAAGCCATTGCAGTCCGAAAGACAAAAACAAAATGGAAAAAGTTGCAAAGTTTGAATCAATGAACATGAGTGCCTCTTAACCATAGGACCAATTCCTTGGAAGTTGCAAGAAAACTTTCTTTGGTCTGATAAGAGTCCTCTTTGTCATTCACTGAGAGGCTAGCCTTGTCTGCTTTTATATTTTACCCAATAGCTCACTTCTCTGTTGTTTAATCAGGCTTTTATCAAGACACTGATGAAGCAATCTTTTCTCTGCCGATTCTGTTAAATAAAAATGCCTTCACTAGATCTCATCTTTACTTATTCCCCGAAGCCCTGCTTTCTGTAGCTCTTTTCCTTAAAAAAAATCACTCACCCTGTTTACCTCAATCTGTTATTTCTAGCATAATATTAGTTTCCCGTTCCAAAGATCTCTGTGTAAAGCTTCTTTACTTTTGCCTAGAGCAATGCATTCTTTTAATATGTAAATAATGTGAATAATACAAAACAAGAGCATGATGGGTTTTTTTATTTAATATTTTATTTTCTGTAGTTGAAGCTGCTGAAGGACAAACTAAAATCAGACAATGCTCAATGAGAATGGTCACTGGAAAGAAGCATAATTCAGTGGCCTTCCTTCCTCCTATGTAAGATCAATGGTTGGTGAAGATTGGGTCCTACATGAAATAATAATATGGTTTGGAGAATAAGGCCACATCATATACAAAGAACAAAAACCCTGCAAGCATTGAAAAAGAAATTCATTAAAATGGGGGCCTTGAATAACACAAGTTAGAAAGGACACCAGTTAGAAAGGACACCAAGGAGAAATGCAAAAAAATAAATTCAGAGGAACAAATCTCCTTAAGCTCTTGAGGAAGGGTAAACATGAATAAATTCATATGTGTATATTTCAGTACAACATGCTGGACACTGGAAATAGCTTTACAGACTAGCTCAGTCCCCCTGGTGCTTGCTTGTCTTCTACAATGGTTGCAGAAGATACTAGCACAGATCCAGAATTCTATTTACAGCCATAAAATGGAACAGGAGAAAATGAAGCAAATGAGATTATGATCAGGTTTTGCTATGTTACACTTGCAACATGGCACTATCCATGGGTGAGTTAATCTGAAACCTGAACATTGCCTTTGGGAAAACACTTTATAAAGTTGTTGTTCATATTCCATAGGCATAATTGGTTCACTTTTTTCATCAAACCTATTTGACAATATCACAAAAATATGTACATGTAGCAGCAAGTCTCATCACGTTGCAAGTAAAAAAACAAACACACACACACACACAAAAAAAAATCCGACAAAAATGAACCCAGTGCTTGGGCAATTCCAAGCGGTTTTCATATTCTCACCCTTTTGAATCCAGTTCTAAATTTACCCCAAATGGATCTTGGTGCCCCTATTTTTAGACCTCTTAAAATATCGTGGTTTCTTTAACTGTCCTTTAGAACAGAAGTCCCCAACCTTTTGGGCACCAGGGACCGGTTCTGTGGAGAGAGGTTTTTCCACGGACTGGAGGGTCCATGGTTTTGTGTGCTGCCTGCATCCTGCAAAAGGGACTTTGCTTGTTTGTACGAACCGGTTGCTGGCATGCCATGGCCCGGTACTGGTCCACAGATCAGTTGTTGGGGACCTCTGCTTTAGAAAGTCTGCAAAGTTCTGACTCCTTTTTCAGGCCCCGGACTGTGGGGCTAAATGAACCATCTAGTATGTTTTGATGTAATTTTCTGTATTCCCTGGGTGATGGTTTTCTGTTTCATTCTTGTACTGCAATTTCAACTTCTCATAGCCGCTTTGAGTCATGTGATGATTTGGTGAGTATACATAATATCACAATTATGCTTAAAGGTCTGTAGACCTGACAAAGCCCCATCAGTCAGCATGTGCTTGTTCTTTCTGACCAGCTATTTATTAAGAAGAAAGAATTGTTAGCCAGCCAATGCTCACTTGTCTGTGAATAAGTTGCCTGTCTCACTGCTAAGCATAAACTGCTAAGTTGAATTTTTGGAATAACATAGAATAAAACAGAGAGTTGCATTTCATCATGCTTACGGTACTATTCTAGGCTGCTTTAAACACCAATGAGTAGAAGATTTATTTGTTTATTTATTTAAAAGGTACCTGCTACATTAGAAATGAAAACTGTCGACTTCCGGTGGCTCCGCGGCGACGGAGGGAGCCTTCCCGGGCTGCCCGCGGCTCAGCTGGTGTTTTTTCGCCCGAAACAGCGCCGATCAGCTGTTCGGGCGAATCTGAAGCCCCCTCCTCGGGAGAAGAGGAGGGGGTGAGCCCCCAGGTGGGGGTTGAGTTCTCCGGGGCCGCCTGAGCTTGGAGCTTGGGCGGCTGAAGGATTGAACTCCCCCGTAGCCTGGGCTGCTCCCAGCTGGCTAGCGTCTCTGCTCCGGACTTCATGGAGCAGAGCCAGGCGTCTGCGACCATCCCTGCTTGAAGGAGAGACTATGAAAGGGAAAGAGCAGGCAGAGCAGTACAAGAGGGAAAGATGAAGAGATGAAGAAGATTTTATTTTACTCTCAAGCTTGATGGACTTTGCTTAAAACTTAAAGTGAAAGTGCGTCACAATTGTAAGTAAAAGATGGCGGCTAAACCTCCCCCTAGAACTTTTCGGAGTGCTGGAAATTCTCCGGTGCAACAACAATCATTGCTGCAGGCGTTGCATTCTCCTGATGTATTGACATCGAAGGATCTTGAAAAACATACCCAGTTAATTTTGGAGTCAATGGGTGTTAAATTTCTACAGATGGAGGAGAAATTGGAGAAATTGGAGCAGAGAATGGAAGAAAGGATGGAACAGAAACTTAGAGAAATGAAGGTAGACATTTTGTCCTCAGTGCAAAAAGTTGCTAAATGTGTGGAGGTGCTGGATGATCAAGTGCAAGATTTGATTCAAAAGAATGCTTTATTAGAAGCAAAAGTATTGGAAATTGAAGATTTAAAAGACAAAATCGACAGTGAACAGAGCTTGGCCCAATTTTACCAGATGCAGTTTGCTGTGAGAATTAGAGGCCTAAAAGAGAATATTAAGGAAGATTTAAAGCAGCTGGTTTCTGAGGCTTTTGAGGGAGTATTGAACCATCCAGCATCTGAATTAAAACAAGGTATGGACAAAGTGTTCCGTGTGAATTCGTGGATTGCTAAACAGAGAAAGTTGCCTAGAGATGTGGTGGTTTATTTTGTAAAAAGGGAAATTAGAGATGAAGTTATACAAGCTGCCTACGATACCAAAGTTGTGATTGCTGGTCAACAAGTTTTGGTTCTAAAAGAAATTCCTCCAAAGATTTTAAAGAGAAGGAAGGATTTTATATTTCTTGTGCAAGAGCTCAAGCAAAGAGATATAAGGTTCAGATGGGAGATCCCAGCTGGGTTGAGCTTCATGTATGATGGCAAAAGGTACTGTTTGAGTAATGTGAAGCAAGCGCATGATTTTTATAATAATGTCTTGAAAGTAACCCCATCAACACTTCTGGAAGCTGCAGAGGGATCTGGAGAAGGAGAACATCATGAGGATGAAGATGCACAGATAGACGAGAAGGGTACAGGAGGAGTTCAAGCTGCAACTCTTTTGGATGATCTTAGAGAACAGAGGGTGACGCGTGCTGCCTTAAAACGCTCAAAAAAGGAAAAAAAATAAGACCAGTAGAAATCTATGGAACTTCCACAAAATATTTATAGTTAAGTGGTAGTTGTGTTTTTTTTTAAAAAAAAAAAAGTTTTGGGATGCTATGTATGGTAATAGATTTTTTTTTTTTAATTTGGAATTAATGGATAACTTACTACAGAGGAAGAGGAAGAAAGTTTTGTGGGTTAATGTGGGTTAATTTGTGTAAGAACTATTTATTAATGTGCAAATGAGAATATGTTAAGGTAATAGTGAATTGTGGAAGAACATAGATGGGAATGATGCTAGTTTTCTTTTATTTTAGTTTTTTATATATATTTAGTATTATTAAGGATTGGTTTACTATATACAAGCTAGAGAGTGATGGATTTTAGAGTTTATAATTGTTAGTATATGATTGTTTATGATTGCCTTTTAGATATATACCTTGTATTTTGCTCTGGGAAGTGGGGGGGGGAGGGGGGAGGAGGGGAAGTGGAGGGGGGGAGGTAGGGGAGGGAGGAGGGGGAGGGGGTAGGGGGGAGGTAGGGAGGGGAGGAGGGAGGGGGAAGGGGGGTTTTTTTAAAGGAAAATTGTATTTTATAAAACTTTTCAATATAAAAAAAAAAAAAAAAAAAAAAAAGAAATGAAAACTGTCTTCTTTCTGAATAGTTATTTATTTGTTTATTCCTCCAACTTTGCACAGTGATGTACATGGCATCCTCTCATCCAGTTTTCCTTAGAATAAAAAGTCTGTGAGGTCATCTGGGTTGAGAGATTTTGACTGGTCCAAAGTTCATTCACTAAATTTCTGCAGCTAGTTATGGTCCAGTGCTAGACTGGGCTAGCATGTAAATTTGCATGACTGTTTACAACAAAATAGAGATTGTGTTGTTCAAGGGGAAAATAGTTATGCTAATTTAAAGCTATTTGCTATTTATTTACATTTACCTTCCTCTTTCTTTTTAAGTGCACTAATGAGGCAAATGTTATGTTTTGGCATTTCATAGGCCTTAGATACCTGGGTGTAAGCATCATTGAATACAATTGGTCTTTGTACACATAGAGGATTGAGCTATATAGAAAATGTATCTCTATGCTCTAAGTATGCACAGAATTGTGAGCTGGGTTCAATATCTCCCTGTACCTGTTTTTATAAAATGCAACATTCATATATAGCTGTATCAGTTTTGTTTATGTCCTTGTGTTCACCTTGATTTCAAAGCTCACTACTTTTAAGGCAATTAAAATAAGGCAATAAGGCACTCATTAACAAATGAAATTATAATACTAAGTGATAAATATCACTGTAGTACAATCAAATTCAAAACCTAATGTCATTGGGTGGTAGAAATTCAGCAGGTTATTAATATTAACATAGCCAAAATGGCTTCACAAACACATTGTTCTGTGTAAGTTAATAACTATTTAAAAATAGCTAATCCTGATGTATATTGTTGATAGCAAAGTGAATAATGAGATAAAATGCAATAATCTCTGTACAGTGCAGAAAAGATATTAGCATCTATTAATTATTCAATGTCGCTTTTAATAAAGATGAGACAACTATTTCTAAATGATAGCCAAGCAATATGATTTTCTTCTCTCTTTCATAAAGGTTAAATAATAACAGCAAAAGAGGAAACATATATTTATTATAGCAATATATTCTGATTCCGTTTGCTGAAGCTATTAGGCCTGTCTCTCCTCTCCAAAATAGAAAAGAGGGCACCTTCAAATAGAAAAATGCTAACGTACTGTTGCAATGCAGGGACCAATCTCTGCCCTAACCAAGTTTTAGATTGAACCATTATGACTCTGAATATAGCGGCATGGTAGTATAGTGGTGAAAATGCTCACGTCCCACTCAGAAGGTTGAGAGTTCAATCCTAGGTAGTGGCAGATAGTTCAATCCTAGGGCGCAAAGAGAAAAAAATGTGAACTCCACAGCAAATGCTTAACTCCATCCAGTCACCCTGACATTATGCCAATTAAAGGATTGCAGGGTCATAAAAGGGAATTTTATTCTGTATGTAGGATGTAGACTAAGTATTTACTGTATGGGACTGGTGATAGAACTGAGTGAAGCATTGGATGTGCTTGGAACAAGAATATGTACTACCACAGAGATTCATTGCCTGCCTCCTGTTCTTCCAAGAGTTAAAAAAGGAGCACTACATGATGTTCCCATGCAAACACAGGCATATTACTTTAAGCTTATATATAGTGTGAACCACACAACTGTGAAGTATAAACCTTACAAGCTTATGGTTTAGTATGATGAGCAAATCCAGCCAATTCTCTGAACTGAGTGGGCGTCTTACTTTGAGACTCATTACTTCAGGATCATGTGCTGATCTGCTACCTATGGAAGAGGATTCAGCTTTAGGTCATAAAAACGATGATGTGCTGAGAATATAGCAAAAGATACAGGCAGAAAGATGGATAATTCTGGGATAATCTGGAGAAGGATACATGTTAATATCAGTCCCATTAATTTAGAATACTTTACTATACAGATTTAGATTCCATTCTTAAACAAGTCCATTTAGGATAGCTGATCAATCAGTCAAATGCCTGAAATAGAAATAATTATAACCTAGCCATTAACCAGTCAAACACTCAAGAATCCTTGATCAACAATCAAAGAGAGTTTACCTAGCATCTAAGAAGGGACTATCAGATTTGGTCTGTAAGCTTCTGAACTAAATGTCAGTAGAGATTTCTGGATCTGGACAGCTATTTGTCTGGATTAGAAGACCTCCCCAAACCCTCCCAATTCTGTTATTCTGTCTTGTGTTATTCTGTTTTTCTGACTGCCCTGAAATATGCTATTATTTATCCAGGTAAGAGATCTCTTTTGCTGATCTATGTACATGTTTTCTAGCAGCCACATGAAGTTTAGGAAGATTCATTTTTGGTCTGGATTTTTCTGTTGTGTAAAGCGATGGATAGTCCATATGGCATTGAGGTTAAGGTATTAAATTTAAGCTTCTGAGATCTATATTTAAATCTATCCTGAACCATAGAAATTCCCTGGCTGACTTTAGTTTTATACTATTGTTTCAGTCCAACCTAGTTCACAGAAGCATTGTCATGTTGAAAAAAAAATATGGATAATTTTTTGATATAAAGACATATCAACTAAGCATACTAAATTCTAAACTAAATGGTATTATGTGGTATAGGCTGAATCACTTTTCAACATGTTCTGTGCACTATAAACTTTTGCTTAAAGCTTGCTCTATCTTTGGATTATGCAAACACTAATTAGATTAAGTGATAATAGGATTCTAGGGAAAAAAAGATTAACAGATCAGAAAGGGGATGCAGGAGTAGAATAAAACTGGAAGGGACCTTGGAGGTCTTCTAGTCCAGCCCTCTGCTCAAGCAGGAGAACCTATACCATTTCAGACAAGTGACTGTCCAGTCTCTTTTTAAAAATCTCCAGTGATGGAGCACCCACAATTTCTGGAGGCAAGATGTTCCACTGGTTTGTTGTCTTTACTGTTAGGAAGTTTCTCCTTAATTCCAGGTTGCTTCTCTCTTTGGTCAGTTACCAGCCATTGTTTCTCATCCTTCCCTCTGGTGTTATAGTGAATAACATGACCCCCTCTTCTTTGGGGCAGCCCATCAAATACTGGAATACTACTATCATGTCTCCCCTGTTTCTTATTTTCTTTAGACTAGCCAAACCCAAGTACTGCAGCTGTTCTTCATATATTTCAGTCTCCAGGCCTTTGATCATCTTAGTTGTTCTTCTCTGAATTTTTTCCAAACTCTCAATGTCTTTTTTGTGATATGGTGACCAAAATTGGCTGCAGTATTCCAGGTGTGGTCTTACTAGGGTTTTATAAAGCAGTACTACTACTTCATGTGATCTTGATTCTATGCCTCTGTTTATACAACCCAGGACTGTATTAGCTTTTTTGGCTGCTGCTGCACACTGCTGGCTCTTAGTCAAGTGATCATTCACTAGGACTCCAAGGTCCCTTTCACAGTTCCTTTTTTTAAGCCAGGTCTTGCCAAATCTGCATTTGTACCTTTGTTGTTTTTCTTCCTGCCTAAATGTAAGACTTTGTTTTTCTCCCCATTGAAACTCATTTTGTTGGATAGGGTCCATTGTTCAAGTTTGTCAAGATCTTTTTGGATCCTGAGTTTGTCTTCTGGGGTGTTGGCTACTCCTGCCAGTTGAGAGCATTGTGTACCCACTGCAAAGATCTGTGGATTATAGACAAGGGCAGCAAAGTTTCAAGAGTAAACAAGAGTAAGATATTTTTTTCCTGTGGATCTTTTCATTCCAACCGCTGCAAGCCAAATTCAGTTGACAAAGTTTATTGCTGATACGCCTTTCTGCAAGATTACATTTGTCAGCCTGAAACAAAACAGAATTCCAATGAACTTTCTGTTTCTGACAAAGACCTATGTAAATGTAACTTTATGCTAATTACTGTAGCATTTGGAGGCTTTAATGGATCAAAATGCACCAAAGTGGAAGTCCTGCAGGTTTGCCATAATGACAACAATTATTGTCATTTAGAAAGATTGAACCATTTCATTTAAGCAATTCTGACTGCCAAAATGCTGAAAGTAAAATATCAGTAGTGGTTAACTGTAATGATCTTTAAAAAAAAATCAGGATCATTAACCAGAAGGATTATTTCAGGAGCTGATGATAAAAACTATGGTGATAATGCATCTGTTTAGTAGTCACGTTGAGATGTAGCCAAGAATGCAACTATTAGATTAAACAGCTTGTGGTTTAAAAGAGGTGGCTTCAAGTTTAATCATTTATGTATTAACCACAGAGCAGAGAGCCAACATTGAGAGCTGTTAAATACTGAAAAGTAAAATTCCTATTGAATCTTGGTTATAGCTTCATTTTAAGAAGGCTTATGTTGTAAGAATGGTTCTTAATGTCTACATGCAAGACGCCAAAAAGAAATTCTGTGGGTTTAAGATCTTTCTATTTCAAACTAGTTTTCATGAATCTTCTCTGGATTAAATGCCTGATTGATTAAATAGATCTATAAGAAATACATTTGGGGGGGGTGAGATATCCAAATGAAATGTAAATGGGTCTTTAAACAAAAAGTATAGATTATTTTCAAGAAATCTATAAGGTTTGAACAAATAGTACTTTCATGGGAAGCTTTCCTACCAGATGCTTTTTTTTGTTTGTTTGTTTTAAGTGTTGCAGAAAAAATTCTGGATGCTTGGGGCCACTTATCTTTTACGTTGGAAAACATTTTGCTACTGAACCATTTGGGCCCACTGAAATCTGTGTGGTTTTAAGCTTCCATATTTGTTTCAAGATTCCCCCCCCCCAAAAAAATATAGAAATTTATTAATTTAAATTTGAAAACCTTGTATTGCTTTTAAAAAGATCAAGCTACAGTGGCATTAGCATTTTGCTGCTATATTTGTTTGTCCTCGCTTGCTTGGCAAATATCATAGTACCTTTATCGTTCTAACTCTGTTCTGTCGTTCAAACATATTTTATATGTTATGCGTTCTTCACCTAAAAGAAGGTTGTTATTTAATTTTAGCCATGATGAATAGCTGGAATGAATTCTTGCAAACAGGGAAATTGAAATTAAATTCATCATGTAAAGAAAAGCTCATCCCACTCATGCAACTTAACAGTTTTCCTGCTAAAATCAATTTGTTTTGGTAAATTATGCAAAAATTCTCAAAGGGCTTAGGTAATTTATTATACTCCTGGCTGCTCCATAATGTTAGAAAATGAAATTTATTCATACAATATTAGATGGCATAAGCTGAAAGCTTAGTGACATTCCTTTATTTGTTACCATTCATCCAGGTTGTCTATGCGGACAGAATGCTTGCTGTTTGAAAGGGCTAACATTTATTTGAAGTCCTCTTTGCTGAACCCTGTTCATGTATTCTTCCAGACAGTGGGGCAGACACAGAACTGTATGTCTACTTCATAAGAGACATGCAGTTCTAGACCAAAGGTTTATTGATGAGCAATTGTAAATAAATTAAAGATTAGACCATTACTGGTCTAATGAATTGCATTGTGCAAAGGGGCTGGAGTAGCTACAATCATTTATTTATACCTCAGTTAAAAAACCTTGCTCTTATATAAGGATGGGAGAGACTTTGACTATATGCCAAGCAGTGGGTTAAGGAATCCTATAAAATTGTTGGATTGAATTTACCAAGTATTTCAAATATGTCTGAGGAGCTTACTGTTGAGCAAACCAACTTTGGAGACAATTCAGGTGCTAGTTATTGTATATATATATATATATATATATATATATATATATATATATATATATATATATATATATATATATATATATATATATATATATATATATATATACATATCACAGGGGTAGTTGATTGGTTGGAGCATGCTGGCTCCTGCATGAGACAATCTATGTTATGATTGGTTGCTGGGTGTAAAGGGGGAGTTTCTCTTTTTCCCGCCTTTTTCTTCTGTGTGCTCTGCATGATGTTCTGATATTTACCTGATGATTTACCTTATGATGTAGTGATGT
Organism: Vipera ursinii; assembly: GCF_947247035.1. NCBI lineage: Eukaryota > Metazoa > Chordata > Lepidosauria > Squamata > Viperidae > Vipera > Vipera ursinii. The sequence goes on from NC_139520.1 coordinate 11,703,662, forward strand.
GCCTGTCTTATTTACTGTAAATGTTAAATATATTTATGTAAAATGACAAGTTTGTGTCAGCGTTTCTGACTTCATTTGGACACCTGCTGCACAATTCCCTCAAAAATCATTAGGAAACCTATTGTACCTAAATACAAGCAAGCACCTGTTTCCAGCAAAAAATCACAGTCATGGGACACTGCAAACAGCCACAAATGTGGATTGATTGCCAAATGCTCAAAATGCAGTCATGTGACTTCAAGAAGGGGCATAAGAACTTCAAAAGCTGTAAATTAAGAACAGCCTTCATATTCAAAAATCGATATAAGCATCTAATTTGTTGGTGGCAAATACATAAAAATACATAAAAAATGTTTCTAAAAGTTATAATTATGCAATGGAAGGTGTAGTTGTTTCTTTTAAAAAAAATTGTGGTGGTGTAAAAAAATAGGTTAAGTAGAATTTTTTTAAAAAAAAAAAATCTGCTCCAGATTAAGAGTGCCATCAGAGTTTTCCAAGGATTCTATACTAGAACTAAAACGAGGACTTGATTTATACACAAGTTCCATTTGCTAATGAAAGCAGTCATGGCATACTAAACCAAGAACATGTGTCTATTTGAAGAGTATCTTTTAATTTCAGACCATGAAAGTATCTCTTTCATCTTTGCCCAGGATTGTTCCATCTTGAGATTTCAGTTTGCTGCCAAGCATTTATAAGCTAATGGCATTGTTTACACTCTTGCTGCTGATTCACAGCAAAGATACTTACATCATCAGCTTCACAAAGTTTACAGAAACAATGATTTCCCATGTGAGTTAAACTAATTAACTATTAATCATATTTCAAGTATCTCCTAATCTCATGCTAATTACATTGCTATAATTCATTAATAAATATTTAACTTAGCTTTAAGCATTTTTTTTCCTGCTGCTAATAACCCGAAATCTGTGCATACTACAGATGGCATATTTTCACAACTCTGCTGAATGCAATTTTTGCAAAATCTACAACCCTGTAGTTCTTCTTCCATGTGAAAGAAACAACCTGTAGTAAGAGAAGCTCCGCTTATTTCTCCAAATATTACTTCATTAGACTGGAGACAAACTGGCAGTTTGATACTAACCAAATCAACTCTTTCTCTTGACTATGAAGCTGTTTCTACTAGAAAACATATTCCTTGCTTTCTCTCTCTTATACAAACATAGACAACCAAGGTAAGAACATGAATTAATCCATGTAAAACAAAATAATAGTATAAGATATAGATGTACACATATAAATATGCACACACAGTATGATAGAACCGAGATAAAGATCTTTACTTATGTAACTAGTTATTTGTGTTACAGATTATTCCAGGTTTGTTTATTATTTCTCACTGGAGAAGTTCTAAATACTTGAAAAGACAAACATAGTAGCCTAAAGGCTTCTAAAGCCGATGATTGTCTGGACTGAAGAAAAAGCAAAGTTGTCACATACAAAATTGTGTTATTGGATTGATGTTTAGAGTTTCCTGACTCCAAAGAGGATTCTGATTTTGGCCTGAAGTGCCAGGAAGTTTATTTAGCATTTCTTCTCTCAGTCAAAAGCTGAATTGAACAGGAAGCAGGAAACAATGTATGTGATCTCATTAGCATGTGCACACAATTAGAGAGGTCCCAATAAACAAACAGACTTGTTAAAAACCACAGTGAAACATTCATTTCTTCATATGGAGTGGAAGTAAAATTTTTATAACCTAAAATCCAACAAATTTATGATTAGTATGTCTCTGGCTATTGCTCTCAGAGCTGTTCTGGATTGCAAGCTTGTAGATAAATACTGTTGGAAAGTAACACTGGAAAAAGGTCCTTGATGAGTCTACATGGTTGGGGACTATGTGAACACAGAATAGTGGACTAGATTGGTCTTTGGCTTGCTTCAACAGGATGCCTCCATTTTTTTTTCCTGGTACTTTTCCTGGTCTATTTCTATGTATCAAAGTCTGAAGTATAAACAGAAAGACAGATTCATAATGAATCTCATTAGTTAGGTGTATTATCAAGAAGGCAAGTTAACTGAGTTAAGTTAGGATAAGTGAGCCCTCTAAATGGTGTTTGGTTCTCTTTTGCCCAGAACATAAGAACAGGCTAACCAATTCTTTTTCCAGATAAGCGTCTTCCTGAAACATCCATATCAATTATGTTTTGAGATACTTCAATTCCTTTCCCACTTCAGACCACTCTCTTACACCATGCATGCTCTCCTTTTCAACTGTTCATCTTTTGTTCAGCATATTTAATGCTATATATAATCTGGGTTTCTTAGATTTCTCAATGTCAATTTGATAGGAATGATTGCTTTATTTTATTTATTTTTTTATTTTAATTCCATTTATATCCCGCCCTTCTCCGAAGACTCAAGGCGGCTTACAAGCTTAGCAGTAGCCTTCATTCTATGTATATGCCTGCTTATTAGGGCTTTCACACACACCCCAAGCGGCATTATTACAAAGTCAGCTTAATTGCCCCCAACAATCTGGGTCCTCATTTTACCTACCTCGGAAGGATGGAAGGCTGAGTCAACCTTGAGCCTGGTGGGATGCGAACCTGCACTAATTTTAGTACTTTAGTAACTTTAGTAGATTAACCTTACACCATATGTACCCTTGCTGAAGAAAGGAGGATTTAAAAGCTGGTTCTTGCACTTAATGCATTAGAGTAAATTAGGCTAGCCTTTCCCCCCCCAAAAAAAACCCCTAAAGTCTTAAAGAAGAAAATAATGAAATGACATGAGATACGTTGTTTGAAAAGGATACTTTAGCACACTAGTATTTCCCTGAGCTGTTGAGGTGGGACATTGTTTCCATGACTACAGAGAAGGTCATACAAAGCAATCACTTGAAAATAATTCTCAGAGATAATCACTAGAGGCCACTAGAATATATGAGGTGATGGTCTTTACTTCCCTTATTAACAAATAAAATTGTGCACACCATACCTTAGTGACTTGATAGCCAGACTACGTTGCTTAGTTAGTAAAGATAAGGTAAGGATTTTCCTGTCAGTCATGTCTGACTCTAGGGCACGTGCTCATCTCCGTTTCTTAGCCAAGGGAACCAATGTTGCCCAAAGACATTATTTGTGTTCATGTGGCCAGCAAGGCTATATGCCAAAGGCATATGGAATGCTGTTACTTTCCACCAAAGTGGTACCTATTAATCTACTTGCATTTGCATGCTTTCGAACTGCTGGATGGGCAGGAGACAAGGAACAGCAGCTCACCTTGTTGTAACGGAGTTCGGGTCTCGGACCTGGCTGTCAGCTCTCCACTGACAAACTCAGTGGAGCTCTTTAACTGCTGAGCCATAAGCCACCCCCCCCCATGAACCAATGTGAGGACACATTCATTTTTATTTTATATATAAAATAAATAAGGTGACATTGGGCAGTCATCTTCAAGACACTTACTATCGACAATGACAGTACCACAAGATTTTGCTGAGGTCTGTTTGCACAAAATTTGAAGTTTCATACTTTTTTTTACAGCAGACTTAAAGCATAGAAAAAGCCATCATATGAGTCTCTCTATGTGTGTTTATTTTTTTTTCCTACCACACTTATTACATTGCAACCAAATATTTCCAGAAGGGTTCTTATTTATTTTTAAGTTCTCCTTTTGTGATTCAGTTACTTTGGGACATGGATGAGAACAAAGGATTGAAAGATTTAAAAAATCTATTTCTTGTCTTTAGGGGAAATTATTATTCACTAGTAGGAGAACAATGCTCTTATGTTATTCTGACAGTGAAGTTCATTCATTTTTTTAAATGCTGCCTGCTACAAAAGGAGCTGAAAATTATGAGAAACCAAAACCTGTGCTTACCAACTATTTCAAGCCTGCCTGCATCACAGATTTTGAATGATGCAATTTCTAACAGGCGTGGCAAATAGGAAGAAGAAACATAGATGGCTCTCACTTCCATTTGTGTCAACTAGTTTAGATCCTGAAATAATAATGCACATCATACAGGGATATTCCTTTACTGACCTGAGAAGACACATTTTATGAAAACCTCAGCTAATACTCACCACTTGAATGTAACAAATACAGAGCTGATTATGCTTCTTCACGATTCCTTCTGATCACTTTCCTTCAAGTCTTCAGCATCATCAAAATTTGTTTCATGAAGCTGGTAAATTAAATGGGGAAAAGATAAAAAAAATCACATTGACAAGACTGTTCAGCCACTTGCATTCCATTTGAACTTTGACAACTGATGGAAAAGGAAGGAAAATTTTTGGGAGGAACTTGACATCATTTAACCGATGGCTTCCATACACCATAAGTCTTCTCAATAGTTGTCACCTAAATAATAAGGTATAATTCAAATCTATATGGATAAAAAGCTTTCCAACAGAACCATCAAGCCTCAGAGACTTATTATTTCTATACTAATTAATATCTTTGATTGAGCTAAATGGTGCCAGATTCTTCAGCCTTCATCTTAATGCTGATTATGATCAATTGGAAATTATCTCTCTATGTAACTGCATTTTCCAGATGATGTGGTAGCTACTGTATTTTCCCTGTTGCTGAAATAATCTAGAATGTCATCAACTATTTTCTGGGCTACAATATATATTTAACATTAGTGATGATGTCTTGGCATTTGGTGCAAGGAACCCCTTATTTCTCTTAATATCTTTAGTGATCAATAGTCCCATGCTTCTGGAGATGTATTTCCAACTTTCTTAATGCAGACTTGAAAGCTTGTCCTAATAAATCTTAAACATTATAATGGGTGCTGATATTTTTGTGTGTGTACAGTTTCTCTCTTGTTTTGTCTGGGGGCTGCGTGCAGATAAAGGAAGCCAATGATGTTAAAACAGAAAAGAGGTTGAATAACAACTCTTACCCACTTTTTAAAGGTGAATGTTCTTTTTCTTCCTATATTAATATTATAGAATGTAATTTTAGTGGATTTACTGAAAATTGATGGTAGCTGAGAAGTGGTTTCAGGCTTGCAAATAAAGCCTTGGGGGGACAAAACTTTAGACCAGTGCTTTTCAAACGTGGCAACTTTTAAAATGTGTGGATTTCAACTCCCAGAATTCCCCAGCCAGTATTACACCCACGCCTAACACAAAATGGATGTACAGGAGAATACGTACATTTGTTTGTGCCTTTAAGGCCTTTTCAAATGGGTGCTTGTTCCTAAAGTTCTTTATGCAAGAGTTTGGGATTTATTCTTCTGTAGAGTTTACAGCCAACTGATCCCGAATATTGAAAGTTAATTTTACATTTCCATTATGCCATAAAGATTATCCAAAAAGTCTTTTATGAGAAGATTGCATATGCCAAAAATGATGAGGTGATAATTGGCTTTAGAACAGCTTAACAATTTGAAAATCATGAGAAATAGCAGTTTATGTAAAACAAGAAAAAGGAGGGGGCAACACTTAGACACATGGCAAGTATTTTTTTTCTAGGCTGGTGATGATTCTATACCATCAGATATAAAGTAAAAATACTGAAAAAATAAGTGCAAATGGCAGATGTGGGAAGTCAGTATTAAACTTTTTAATTTAATTTTAGATTTATTTTTTAAGCTTGGCCGAAGATCCATTTCTTATAAACCAATCAAAGTTTTTAGGTGTGCGTTGCTTTTTCCACTGAAAATCAATGCCCATTTTAGCAGCTGTTAACATGCCTAATATAAATTCAAGGTCCAATACTTCAATTACATCCCAGATTGTATTCTTTAAATATGACATTGACTGCTGTATTTGAAATTATTGAAATAGCAGAGCATAAAACTCTTCCATATGTTCTATTACTTCTTAATAAAAAAGAGGAAAAAACCTTGAAAGTAAATAAATGACAAAATGCCCATTTATACTGTATAAGAAGATATTGTCTTTGTGGTAATATAGTTGGGAAAAATGCGTTTGAGAGAACTTGATCTAAAGTCTACATTTATTGATGTTGTGTTTAATGAGGTTGTAGAGTACTTGTTATCTTTCTTTCACAGAGTGTGACAAGGCATGGCCTTCACACACACACACACACAAAGAGAGAGAGAGAGAGAGAGAGAGAGAGAGAGAGAGAGAGAGAGAGAGAGAGAGAGAGAGAGAGGTTTTATCCTCTGGCGCTCTTATATCTGTGGTTAGTTTTCTCCTTTTTTATGGGTTAATTTAATGTTTCTAAATAGTGTTGAGTCAAACTTTTCCTTGCAATTTCTTAAAAGTTTTTTTCCATTGCAAAATTCTTCTTCTTCTTCTTCTTCTTCTTCTTCTTCTTCTTCTTCTTCTTCTTCTTCTTCTTCTTCTTCTTCTTCTTCTTCTTCTTCTTCTTCTTCTTCTTCTTCTTCTTCCTCCTTAACAAGATGCTTTGGACTTTATTTAAAATGTGTTTTAATGGTGTTTTTGAGGATAATTGGTTATTATGGGTGGAGTGGCATGATATATCTATCATTAATGTTGCTTTCTGTTATATATCTTTGCAGTGCTTTGAAGACTCACTGTTTACGCTGCCCTAAACAAGAGAAGCTTTGAGGGAAGATTGATATCATGAAGTCTTATTTTAAGTGAAACCTGGGAAGCCAGGAAGAATGCAGACCATTAAAGAAACAATGGTACAGTGAAATACAGGCCATCCCAACAGAATTCTTAGCCAGCTACTTAATTGGTAAGTATAAGGATACCACATTCTTGCTCCAACCAGGAATATTCATGAAAATTTATTTTTTTCTTTGAAATTTAAAAAGAAAACACAAATATATCAGAACTGTTGAGAGTACGAACTTCAGTAAGAATTTATCAGGAAAAAAATAGAATATTGTGCACAGCCCCAGTTAAACCTACTTATTATGAAGGTTACACAGTTTCTCTAGAAGAAGTAAATGTGTCCCTGTGCATTAATGTAGGTTTGTCTTTGGGCTTTTTGAAGAAGTGCTTTAGATGCTTCACTGTGGGACACGAGTGCCTGAATTAGATAGACCATTGATTTAATTTGTTGGTTCTTACAATCAAGTTTTTTTTTCTGTGGATATATTTTGTCGAATCATTCTTGATATCCTTTGGATGATTTTCATTAAAAAGAAAGACTAATAATCATTTTAAATCTGATTCAAAATTAATTGATGTCAGGACAGACATTGCTTTGCTAGGTTTAGATATATTTGCACAACACATTTAAGCAGGTGATGGGGGAGCATGCTGTGTCAGCTTCAAAGTCTAGATAACCAGCCTAGTTTAATTAACCTTGAAGATACTAGGATTCTTGGAGATGATATAAGCAAATACTCTCTAGTTTATAATTTTCTACGTTGGGTATATACCTTACCTGAAAGATAACTGTTGCTTTTATTGTCTTTAATCAAGTCTAATTCTTAATGAGGCTCAAACAAATGTGCTGTCTCTAGACACTCAGTTGCTGACAGCTCTGCCCAGGAAGGTTTTTGCATGGGTTCAACTTGGGTAGCAGTTGTGATTCCTGGATCACAGGGCTCATTGATCTTCCTTGATCATGTCATGTGTAAAATAGGGCAATACCACTTCCATGGGGCTGGCCTTCAAAACCGCTTGGAATCTGCAGCTGATCCAGAATGGGGCAACATGAACATTGATGGTGAAGCCTCACTATGCTTATGTAAACCCTTGTTACATGATCATCATTGGTTGTCAGTTGGCTTCTGGGTGCAATTCAAGGTACTGGATATTTTTTATAAATACCCACCAGTTTGAGCGAACGCCTCCCTATTTTCTATACAATCCCATATGTCACCTTTCAAGGACAAAACAATTTTTCAGTTTCAATTGTATATTAGTCTAAGATCTTATGAATTAGTGAGTGTGATGAGTAGATTGGTCTGGCTGCAGGGTATGTTGGACAAGGTTATTTACATATACATATTCATAAATAATTTATATTGTGAAGATGTCCAGTGTTTTGGGTCCTCTGTATATCCCAAATAGCTCCTTTGGTGCCATTATTGTATACTGTAGGCTTCCAGGTTCACTTTAACCTTTGGTTAGCAGCTAAATGGTTATGTAAGTTGTCCAATGACAGCCATTAGTTTACTATCAAAATATCTGCCATTGCAAAAGGAGAGTCATACTGTGAAAGGGCTATGTAAAGAAGAAAACAATTTCTTAATATCTTTTTCTCTTAAAACTCATGTTTTTAAGTTATTTGTAACAAACACACTGTATGAGTTACTGCTTTGTAACTGTTTTGTAGCTTTTTAAAAGTGAAAAGGAGTTTCCAAGGTATGAGCAACTTCAGGGAAGGGGAGGACAAATGATAACATGTACATGATGACTTTTGTCACAAAATTCCTTATTTTAGTTGGTGGTATTTTGTGGTGATGTCACTGATTTGCTGCAGCTGCCACTGATCTAAAGATTTATGGTAAAAGATGGCTGGAATTGAAAAGTCTTGGATCTTTCCATCCCACTGCCTTGTGTATTTAGCTTTTGTACAAACTACCCACTTCTTTCAGAAGTTCAGATTTTCACTATTTCTTCTCTTTGATTCAAAACTAATTTGCTAGAATTCTGGTTAATGAGCCAATTATATTCAGACAAGATAACCATTGTGCAAGTGTTGTGCTAAGATAAATTGCTATGCTAATAGCACAAATCTTCCTGCACTTGATGACTGAAATGTACATTAGAAAGAATGTGCATTTATTGGGAACTGCTACTAACTCTTCTGCCACTGCCACTCATGTTAAATTTTCATGAAAAATAAAACCAGAAATTCAGAGTTTGAGATTTTCATTCAGGGGGAGTCAATTAAGACATAATGAAGAAATGTTTGCGACTAACTAATTCAGATTAGTTAGTCAAGAAAGTCAAGGGGAGATTTAAGGTAAATCTAAATTATTCCCTTCAAAGAGGTAATTGAAAATCATAGCATTAGATAGGGACATTTAGGCAGCTGAATCCAATCCCTTGTTAAAAATGCTGATTAATGTATCTCCAAGCACATGGGTATTCAGCTTCTTGAACAAATGTAATGAACGAAGCTTCACCACTTCCTTTGGGCATTAGTTCTACACTTAAAATGTGCAGATGTTGCCAAGAACTTATAAGAAAGTGCTATGGTATAAATCTCTACTTTTTTTATCTGGTTATGTGTTCCAGTGAGTCAACTGATTGACTGGGCTTAGCTCAACTGCTTGTATGACTGACTCAATTTTAGGTTAACATTAATTTCCTGAATCATAGATAGAAAGGGAGAGTAAGGATGGTTTTTTTTACAGTTTTAGACCAGCACAATCCTGAGTCAACTGATTACTTTTAAGTATGTTTGCATAACACACTTAATCTCCCCTAGAACCAATTAAGCAGGTTGGAACAGGGTACAAATATGTTTGGACAAATTAAATATGGAGCTATTTACTCCTCTGCAGGGTAGGTTGATTTACCAATCAAGCTTTGCTAATTTTTTTAATGTAACAAGCCCATGTGTCATCAGCAGCCAACACACTAAATTAAAAATAATACATTTTGGTAATTATATGACTATTGAATCATTGTATGAGGCAGATGGAGTGTAAATAACAACATTTATTCATTGTGCAATGTTGTCAGGCTATCTGTTCTAAACCATGGTCCCAAGAGATGGTGGGAGATTTAAAATCACCATGTTTCCACATCCTAAAAAATGTAAAAAGTGAATAACACTTCAGATACATTTCTTTTTAATGAAGTACCTTTAGGAGTCATGAACTAACACAATGACTAAAAATGATATTTTCTTTTCTTGCATCTCATTTCTAGCACATTATAGATCACACTTATTTTGCCTCCTCTTTTCTCAACTCCACACGAACAAAAGATACTCGTCACCATTCGAAGGACAGTGCCATTGGTAGTTACCATCTTTATCTTTGTGGTATTCTTATCCTCAAATGACTTTTTAAAGCTGTCTAGAAGTTACCTGGATGCAATTTCATTCCTTCCTGCTGACTGAATTTCTTTAACTTATTGAATCCAGACAATCAAAATGGCATGATTTTTTAATAAAAAAACAAAGCAAATTAATTCAAATAAACAATGTGTGAGAAATATGGATGAGTGTATAATAAAAAAAAATATTCAGAGTTCTCCTGAACAAAGAATGATGTTTCGTAGAGGATTAAGGGGCAATCCTATTACTAGGCAGAATAGGATGTTTATGTCAAGTGGTAGATACTGAGGATTTGGAAACCAGGTGTTTGTGGGACAGTGACATGTACTGGGGACTTTTTTTTTACATCATCTAGATCAGACATGTCAAACTTACGACATCACGTGACATCGTGCAACATATCGGGACGATTTTGCCATTGCTGTCAATGGGGGTGGGCGTGGCTTCCGCATGACATATCTTGCCCGCAGGCCAGCAGTTTGTCACCCTTGATCTAAACCAGTGTATTCCTTCCAAGTATGGTGAATAAAAGGGTTGGTAAATATGCAACAGAAAATGTTTTATTTAAAAAATGATTGTTTGATTTGAACAATTATGTGCAATCAAGCTGGTGTTGACTTTTGGTGACCCTATAAATAGATTTCCTCTGTTATGATCTACCTCTACCCTGTTCTTTCACGTCCTCCAACAGTGCATTCATCACCATCATAACTGACAACTGACAACTGACACCTTGCTGCTGGCTCTCCTCTTCTCTTTCTCAGCATTACAGCCTGCCTGGTTCTTCGCACAGTATCTTTCAAAAAGAGATAATTTGAGCCTGTTCATCTGTACCTTGAGTAGGAACACAACAAAATGGGTTTCTGGTAATTTCTGAAGGGAGTAGTCTATGGCCATCCAAGTCAAGAAATTCCATTAATTATGATATTTGATTAAGAAGGTATCTTTGAATAATAAATGTTGCTGCCACTATTAAATATTCTGACAAATGGATGGTGTTTCCTAATTTGAATAATGGAATGTCTGCAAGAAAACATCCAAGCTCAGAGACCACCAAGAACTCCATACTTCAACCCTGGCCTACAGATATTCTCCTTTATGAAACAGTTTCCTACAAACCTTACTGTACATTTATATAGAACAAGAGTGTCAAACTGCCGGCCCACAGGCTGGATGCATCATCTGGAAGCTGCACCCACTCTATTGTCCGCAATGGCAAAATTGTCCTGATATGTTGCGCGATGTCATGTGACATTGCAGGTTATATATATATATATGTTAGATGCTTGTTAACTATTTAGATTACCTTGCTAGGCCCCAAACATGGGACAAATCTTTATTTCCTGTTTCAGCCTAACCGAAGGCCATCGATAGGCAGTAGTCACAACAGTGACAGCTCATATTTGTATAAATTTTAGATTGCTAACAAAGACTTAAAGGGAGACTGATATGCATTTCAAACTTATTTGTTGTCATCAGTCAGCCATACCCTTCTGAGATTCGAACCTGGGCTGATTGCACATTAGGCAGTTGTTTTAGCCTCTAGGCCACAAGCTCTATCTCACTTTGTTAGCTGAGAAGCAAGGGAGATATGTGTTAGATGCTTGTTAACTATTTAGATTAGATTCAGGGCAACGTTTCGACAAAATCTCATCCGTCATCCTCAGGCTGGTGGCTTCAGCTTCATTCTTCTGGGAGAAGTGTGAAGTCTTCGTCCCAGAAGAACGAAGCTGAAGCCACCAGCCTGAGGATGACGGATGAGATTTCGTCGAAACGTTGCCCTGATACCTCCAATTCTACGTGGGGAAAAACCTGAATGACCAAAGATCTACACACACACACACACACACACACATATTTCCTGTAAATACGAACTTATCACAGGTTTATTTTTCATTGCTGATCAAACAGATGTTGCACATTCTCCCAGGGATTTTCAGCTTTTCCCAGTCATCTTGCCTTAGTGAGCTGCCAGATGTTCTCACACTCAGAAGCCTTTCTCTTCAGAGACAGAAACAGGAAAGCTTCAGCTAAAGCAAAAGGGTTAGGAGTAACTTCCATTTATTTTACTTTTTGCCAAGAACTGGGATAAATGTTCAAAACTGGCAAATATAGAAAGGCAGATGGGGCCAAAGCACAGTATTCTTCCTGAGTTGATATACCATCTACAGTTATTTATGGGCTACAAACTGTCACTCCTCATTCTAGGCAGATTAAAACTAATACAGCTGAATTCATGATGATAAGGTTGATTAAATGTCATCTCAGCAAGTTCCGCCATTTAAACCTGAAAGAGAAACGAAGTAGAAGTATCCTTTATGTCCAACTCAGTAGTGGCTCCTCGCAACTGGGGAGCAAGACTGAACCGGTTTGACTGATCGATTGGCTGATTATGTGCATCAAGTAGTTTTTAATTCCTAGAAATCACATAGTTTTTTCTCCATTGTGCTCTCTCCTACACTGTTCTTTCAAGTCTCCTAAAGGTGCATTCATCACCACCATAACTGAGTCCTTCTACCTTGTTACTGATTGTCCTCTTCTTCTCTTTCCTTCCACTTGTCCAAGCATTAAAGCCTTTTCTAGACATAATGTGTTTGAAGTTGAATAATTTGACTATGGTCACTTATGTTTCAGATGAGAACCCTTGAACCATACATATTGAGCCATACATATTCAAATGTTATCTTTTCTGTATGCATTACCCTTCCTTAATATTTATCTGTATCGTTTGTATGTGGAAGAGAAGACATTATGCTTGTTCCTTCTTTGTAACCCACCTCGGAATCCCTATGAGACAAATTAGGATGGCATTGGGTGTCTTGCCTAGAATTTTGCTCTGCATTGCATATTGCCTACCGTTCAGCCTTGCTGTAATTTAATCATTATTATTATTTTCCTGATGGAGAAAATGAAGGATTCCTCCACCCCAGCTTTCTTCAGTGCTTACTTTCATATTAATTATATTTTTCATAGCTAAAGCAACTGACTTATTGCAAAGCTTATCCAAACAGTATGCTGAGACTTCTGGTATACTAAATAAGCATTCTTAATTGCCAGAGTAAATGTTGCCAGGTGTTCGTATCCCTTGTCCTAATAAATAAATAATTAGGAAATGTGATTAGTAGAATATCAGTTCCCTGGAGGTTCAAACCATTTGTAGAACAAAGGGAACGTGCATTCATAAATGCTGAAACTTGGATTTCTGATCTTCCTTAGAAGGGTTTCCTTATAGTAGTCAAGTCACTAATCTTAAGATCATATGAGGCCCACTCTTACCCACGTTCTCATATGGTGCCCTTTCTATGATACCCCAAGACATTCTATGATTGTCTTCAATCATTTCCAAATATTAAGGCCATGCAGATAAATTTTATGTTTATTATTTTTAAGGGATGTTAAGTCTACACTCAGGGACGCGATGGCTCAGTGGGTTGGGACGCTGAGCTTGTCTATCAGAAGGTCAGCAGTTTGGCGGGTCAAATCCCGAGTGCCGCGTAACAGAGTGAGCGCCTGTTACTTGTCCCAGCTTCTGCCAACCTAGCAGTTCGAAAGCACGTAAAAATGCAAGTAGAAAAATAGGGACCACTACGGTGGGAAGGTAACAGCGTTCCGTGCGCCTTTGGCATCTAGTCATGCCGGCCACATGACCACGGAGACGTCCTCGGACAAGCGCTGGCTCTTCAGCTTTGAAACGGAGATGAGCACCGGCCCCTAGAGTCGGAAACGACTAGCACGCATGTGCGGGGGAACTTTTACCTTTACCTTTACCTAAGTCTACACTCATATCAGGTGATCAAAAATTGTCACCCAGTTGCACAACTGCACAAAACTTTTCATTGTTTATTGCCCTGTTATTCCCCCACTTCCCTAATAACTAATTGCTGTATTAAACTATTTTTCCTTTTACTATAGTCTTTTGTTGTTAAGGCTGGTCAAAGATCATAATAAATATATTTGATTTGATTTGGCATCAGGCCATATAAGTGAAGAACGTGACAAACTGTATGAAAGAACTCTGAATCTAGTTAGTTCCACAAAGTCATTGGTGGAATTTGCAGTCACAAAGTGTGATGGTGATCACCATTAACTGAAAGCGTTTTCAAGGGGCAAGAAAAGCTCCCAAGGAGAAAGTCAACGGTGGTTATGTAAAACTCTTTTGGGATTCTGACAACCATTTGCTATTTCTAATCAAAAACTGAATTAGAAGGTTCTTTGGTATGTTTTGGCTGAGAGGAAATTTTCATACTTAGAAATCAATTATTATTATTTTTAAAATACACATTTCTGTATACTGTAAGAATACATTTATGGTTTGGGAAAGTTTTCTTTTTAAAAAAAAAAAAATCATCCATCTTGGATCCTTGTATTTTGAAGTTTTGGGTTTTTTTTTTAATCTATGTTTATGAACATCTGTTCATTATTATTTGCAGCATCAAGGATGAAATTTGGGAAGCCATCCTTAAAAGCCATTCGTATATTTGTCTTTAATCATTTAGCCTTAAGGTGAACATCAGACTTAAATTCTGTTTACAGTTATGAGCTACTGGATCTTATTGGTATGTCTGTGTGGGCATTTGGATATACATGGTTTTTAAAAAAAAAACAAAAAAAAAAACAAAAAAAACGCAAACAAATGGAATGGTAAGAGAAAGGACATGCCCGTACCAGTTGTAGCAACTGAATTAAGTAGATTTAAACAGTGGGTTCACTCTCATTATTGCTTCCTGCTTGCATTGCTCAAAAAGTCTGACTTTAGATTTCTGTATATCCTGGGGGCAAAATTATCTTTTCCATTGCACATGGCAGATCTTGATTGCATATTCTGCATTTATTTAACCCGTTGGTGTTGCTTAAAGCTCTAAAAAATGACAAAATGAACAGACTGGATTGACTATGCACAACCAAGTCAGAAATATTAATTAATATTATTATTCACTCTAACAATATATTTTGAAAGTGGTGAACATCAAGTGTATGGCTTGTGGAAAGTTATTACAGCTTTTGTATTGGCATTAAAATATAGTAGGTATCAAGTGTAAATGAGGGCAGCATCCCTTACTGACATGAATTTTCAAACATAGTTTCATGAATTTGAGCAATATATAAAGTGAAAACAATCTTCTTCTCCCATATAAAAGAAGTTGCCTTCTTATATTCAATTCCAGAGTAAAATAACTTATGAAATGAATCTGAACTGTTAAAAATGGTTGCAAAACATTTGCAGATATAATGCAAAACATTGTTTCCTGTTTTTCAGCTGTGGCATTTAAATTCTGGCTTTTTCCATTCCACAGAATCCCATGTATTAGAAATCCATGTTCGATGTTCAATTT
This sequence comes from Vipera ursinii, assembly GCF_947247035.1. Lineage (NCBI taxonomy): Eukaryota > Metazoa > Chordata > Lepidosauria > Squamata > Viperidae > Vipera > Vipera ursinii. The sequence goes on from NC_139520.1 coordinate 11,718,877, forward strand.
TTTTAAAATAATACTTTTCCTCCATTTTTTATTTAGTGTTTGACCTAAGTAATTTTTGTCCTGTGCCAACCATATATAACAATACATCTTCTTTCTCATGAATTAATTCTTTTTAAGCTTGATATTTCTCCTGGTATTGTTGTGCTGCTTGATGACAGAGAATAGATCTGTGATGGCTATCATGCCAATGTGTAACTACTTCTGTTCAGGGTGGAAGACAGAAAAGGACAGGAAGATTATAGCTTTATAGCCTCTAATGTTCTAAATTCATAACTTCATCATTTTACAGGATGAATATAACTCCCTCTGTCCGTGGGATAAATCTGTGAACCTTCGAGTACATTTGTATGTGTTCTTCTGTAAAAATCAAATGGATGGTTTGTGTATGGTGAAATGAACGAGATTAATTCTCATGACTCCATAATCCTTGCCACATGTTCATTTACTGTAAAGCACAGCAAGGAAACTGGGCAGCTTAATTCATACCAGAACAAAAAACATACCAGAACAAAATAAAATAAAATAAAATAAAAAATAACAGTCTAGGAATGTTTTGCCTGTTAATATATATATATATCCTAATTTTGGTCTTCCCTCGAAATTTTGCATCTATTACAGCTAAACCAAATCATGATGTCCAAATGTCACCCAAAACATTATGTCAATTCCACCTAAAATATTGGCACCATACCTGTCCCCCAGGTTGAACTATGGTGCTTGCTGGTTAAGGCACTAGGCTAGAAAGCAAAAGACTGAATTCTAGTTCCCCTTAGCCATAAAAGCCAACTAGGTGACTTTGGGGCAATCCCTCTCTCTCAACCCAACCCACCTCACAGGTTTGTTGTAGAGAAAATAGGAGGAGGAAAGTGTGTTGGATACGTTTGCTATTTGTAAAAAAAATAATAAATGTGGGCTACAAACGAAGAAACAAATAAATAAAATATCATGTAAGCCATTTATTTCCCCTCCATTTTTACTTTCCAATGACCCGATAAAAGGTTTTCAAAATCCAGAAGCCCACCGTCCCAACTAACTTCTTAAAACAAGGAAGAGAGAGAAGTATACTGTTTTCCTAAGCTTCTATCAAAACAATCAATAGTCTTTAATCTCCTCCAATTTATGTAACTAAATCCCCTTGCTTTTCACTGCATGCTTGTCTTCTGTTTTTCCTAAAGGTTAAGAGATGGAGTGGATGACCATCCGCGCACTGCTTTTATTATTTGTGTATTCTAACCATCTTATTTCCCTATAACTTTTATTGTGATCATCTGTTCAGAAAGGATAGCTTTTGCCGGCCTCATTTGCTGGTTAATTGCATTCTCAGATCTTTTAAGACGTGTGTAGCACCTGCTCTCCACTTCACAGACTCTTTTGATCTCCCTAGAAATATCCAACTTTGATTATGTGAAAATCTTCCCTAACTGTAGTACGTGCTTAGAAAGCAAGTTGGGAAATTGCTGGAGGAACAGTTATGATCTGGGAGAAGAAAGAGAAAGAGATTGTGTTAGGATTGGAAACAGAGAAATGTATTTTGGAAGAAAAATAAAATGCAATATGTCAAACCATTTCCTTGGTTTGAGAACTTCTTTGCCAATTCTGATTCCCTCAGACATAAATAAGACTCAAATGATTGTTTTAAATCCAAATGGCTGTTGTTGTTGTTGTTGTTGTTGTTGTTGTTGTTGTCTAACCAAACAAAATTCATGGAGATTTCTAGCTACTCTTGGGTCAATAAGCCCCTGGGAATGATTCTCATTGAAATGAAGCACACCTCTGTGCATAAGCCCAATTCTTATTTATTTCAATTAAGACTCACATGTACTTAATGTCAAGGTTCTGACTGACGAACCTAACCAAGCAAATACCTTCAAGACACTCCAATCTCTTAATGTAAAACTTTATTGAGTACATCATTCCAGCACTTGTGAAAGCAAAATCAGCTCTGGCAAAATCCCACCCAAGCCCTACATAGTGAAAGCATAGACTTCTCTCTCCTCCCTCTGGATCAGGTCACAATGCCCAATTAGATGCAGCAATATTCTTATGAGAAAGTATCTCTGGGTCTGGCCAGACACCTGGGAACTGTCCTTGGTTCCCATAGTCTGTGTTCTTAATCTTTGAAGTCTGCATTCCAATCCAATTCCCTCCCCCCTGTGTTCGTTGGCAAGATGAGAAGCAATAACTGTTGAAGAAAAAAAAACGTGCTTCAAAACTTGACACTTATTATTATACATAATCTATCAATAGAAATTACTTACTGGTCCAATATATCAGAGCCAGTTGGCTGTAGCGGTTAAGGTAAATGCAATCTTATGCAACATAGATATGGGCTTTAAATTGTTTTTATATAATAGTGAAAACACTAGACCAGAATTTGTGAGACTCAAGTTCAAACCTTGAAACTCATTGACCCTTTTCTTATAACATTCATAGCCTGGCCAATTAATATTTTGTCAACATTCATTATTAGGATACTACAAAATCTCTACATGCTTCCTCCACAAAGTATCCTTCATTTCCCTGTTGAGAAGGATATTGATAAGATTTTACTTCCTCATCAGTCCTTTGCCTGGACTTATGAGGTGACCATTATGGCCAGATAGGATTGCTGAATTATAGGCTGGACTGTGATAGTTTTATAGTGAGTTTTGAAATATAGCTACTTGCTTTTTCAAGTTGTTTTTACTCCCCATTCTATTCTTAAAGGACTAGGTGTGCAATTTGATTAGGTTTAGATATTCCCATAGAATTACTGATTGAGTACAACTACTGATTGAGTACAACTACTGTAGCCTGTCGCATGACTGAGTTAACTTGTAGTTAAGACCAAGTGTTAGTTAGTTAGGTCCATTGATCCCTTTTGGTGGTCATCTCCTGCTGACCCAGAAGTTGGAAAGCAGGTGACCATGAGTATATAGATGGGTACCACTTTGATGGGCAACTTAAGGAACATGAAAGGGGGCATCCAATTGGGCATCCCCTGAGCAATCGTGGTGTCACTCTTCAATCTTTTCAATTTGGAAGTGCTACAGTGTTCTTGATGTGAATGGAGTAGTAGTAGGTGGTTCCACAGCACATTAACCCTCTAATTAAGCTTATGATTGGATCAGAGTCATTGGGCGATATTGGTCCAGTAGTTATCTCTCAGCTTTTTTTAAACCACAGAGCTGTTATGGGGGAGAAAAAAAATAGAGTGAAAAGAATGACCAGGAGTGTGGAGAAGCTGCATTAAATGGGTAATTATAAATATGTGCATGCAGTCCCAAAACATATAATAACATGAAGACAAACAGTGTGGATGTGTACTAGACCAAGTTTCCAGAACCAGCAGTTACACTGGTAAATAAAAATTCCTGGAGAGAAAAAAAATGGAAGTGAGATTAAAGTGAGATTGCTACATGTGCTCGTGATGTCTCGTTTGGACTACTGCACAGGTCGGCAACCCGCGGCTCCGGAGCCGCATGCGGCTCTTTGAGCCGTCTCTTGCGGCTCCCAGCCGCCCGGTGCGCGCGCACCTCTTCCAACGGGCAGTGGTGCGCGCGCACCTCTCCAAATGGAGAGTGGCACCGCCCGTTTGGAGAGGTGCACGCGCACCTCCCCGAATGGGCGGAGGTGCGCGTGCACCTCCCCAAACCTTTGGAGAGGTGCGCGCGTACCTCCGCGCGAATGGGCAGCGGTGCCGCTCTTTGAGGAAGCTGCCGCGGCCCGTCTGTGAAGCTGCCGAAAGCGGCAGCTTAGCAGACGGGCCGCGGCAGCTTCCGCAAAGAGCGGCGCCCCTGCCCATTCCGAGAGGTGCGCGCGCACCTCTCCGAACGACCGGAGGTGCGCGCGCACCTCCCCAAACCTTTGGGGAGGTGCGCACGTACCTCCGCGCGAACGGGCAGCGGTGCCGCTCTTTCAGGAAGCTGCCGCTTTCGTAAACTGCCGTAAACTGAGCGCCCACGCAGCCTTCTCCCCCGAGGTGCGCAAATGGCGGCCGAGGCGCTCCGACGGGCCGGCGAGCGAGCGGGCGGCCTTGGGTCTCCGCCCCACTCCGGGGCTCAACTTCACGCGGCTCACGCTGGCCTCGAGCCGCAGCTGTTGCACCACTTTCTTCATAGCGGCTACGTTGGAGGCGCCGGACATGGCCCCCTCCCTCACTCACTCCCTCACGCCACTTCACTCCGAGCGACGCCGAACCCGTAAAAACGCCGCCGCTGGCAACAGGGTGGGCCGGGGGAGGTTGTGTTTTTTTTTTTTTTTTTTTTGCTTCTCGGAACTTTCGGACAAGTTTCCGGCGCTTGGAAAACTCCCCCGCCTATAGACTCTCGAGACGGGCGGGAGTTGGGAGTGGTGGTGGGGGGGGAGGGGGGAGGAAAGACTCGTGCGCAGCAGCGCGCGCTGGCGGGCTCCCTGCGCAAACTCGGCCGGGCGCTTCCCCCCCCCTGAAGCGGAAGTCGAAGTTGCCCGTTGGAAATTAAGTTTGAGAAGCTGAGCGGGCGGGGCTTCCCGTCCCGTCTCGAGCGGCAGGAGAGGAGAGGAGGCCGGCGGGGGTGGGGGGAGGGGCAGCCGCGCAACGAACTTTCCTCAGTTTCCTCGCTAAAGTCCCTTGGGGCGTCGGCCGCGTGTCGTCGGTCGGGAAGGCAGGCTTTGTACTGCTGCAACAGTTGGGGGACGTAACTGCTGGGAAAACAACAACAACGACAACTCCACGCTTTCGGCAGCTTCCTTAAAGAGCGGCGCCGCTGCCCCTTCGCACGGAGGTACGCGCGCACCTCCCCAAAGGTTTGGGGAGGTGCGCGCGCAATTCCGGTCATTCGGAGAGGTGCGCGCGCACCTCTCGGAATGGGCAGGGGCGCCGCTCTTTGAGGAAGCTGCCACGGCCCGTCTGCAAAGCTGCCGAAAGCGGCAGCTTTGCAGACGGGCCGTCGCCATCGGGCAACCGGGAACCGGTTCCATCTCATTTTTAAAAAAATGGCAGCCGCGTGCGTCCGCGCATGCGCAAAAAACCTTTTTGCGCATGCGCGTGCATGGACACACGCACGCGGCTCCCTCTTTTTTTAATTTGTGATGGAACCGGTTCCCAGTGGCTCTTTTTCTTTTTTAGGTTGCCGACCCCTGGACTACTGCAATGCTCTCTACGTGGGGCTGCCCTTGAGGACCACTCGGAGGCTTCAACTGGTGCAGAATGCAGCTGCGCGAGTTGTGTTGGGGGTCTCCCGATACTCCCATGTTACACCCCTGCTCCGCGAGCTGCATTGGCTTCCGGTTGCCCTCCGGGTGAGATTCAAGGTGTTGGTAATGACTTACAAAGCCCTACATGGCATGGGTTCGGAATACCTACGGCAGCACCTGCGGCCGGTGTCAACTTCCCTCCGTCCAGTGCGCTCCCACAGAGAGGGCCTCCTCAGGGTGCCTCCTATCAAAGAATGTTGTTTGGTGGCCCCCAGGGGGAGGGTGTTCTCTGTGGGTGCGCCAGACCTGTGGAACTGCTTGCCGGTTGAGCTCTGGACGGCGCCCGACCTTCGCTCCTTCCGGCGGGATCTGAAAACCTATTTATTTGAGCAATCTGGCCTGGTTTGATGGGATTGGGGTTGGATATAATTTTAACATAGTTTTAATCATTGTATTATATTGGGCATGATTATTTAATTGTTTTAACTTCTTTTAACTTTTGTATTTATATTCTGATATTTATTGCCCTGTACACCGCCCTGAGTCCTTCGGGATAAGGGTGGTATAAAAATTTAATAAAACTAAACTAAAAACCAAACAAGAGGACTAGTTTTGTTTCTGATTCATTCATATATGCCACCCATTGCAAAATCATTGCCATCAGTTCCATGTGAAATGAATCTTTGTCTGGAAATGATCATTTTTGTTAATTTAGTCTATATCATTCAGCATACTACAAAACAAATATCAGAATCAGAATCTATTTTTGTTTGCATCTGCGTTTCAGCTCTACAAACACATTCACACAATTTGAATAATAATTTGATAATTGCACCTCCACTTCTACAATCTATTCCTATTATTATTATTATTATTATTATTATTATTATTATTATTATTATTATTATTATTATTATTATTTAGCTACTGTGGTTTATGTCTAGTCTTTAGGTTGGGTAAGGCACATCTTTCTGAAAATATGTTTGCAATTGTTCTAGCTAAAGGGGGGGGGAACAATAAGCAGTGGAAGAAATAGCCTTGCAAGACCGAAATATGAATTGTCCTCTGCTTTGCATGTTTAAAATGCAGCGAGCAGGAAGCAATTCAAATAAAAGCTTATTGGCTCTTCCTTCCTTCCAGAGATGACAACCAATTTTGCTGCTGACTGATAATTCAAGCCCTGATGAGCAAGTCCTTGAAGCTCACTTGCAAAATCCTTACACATTATTTGTGGCTCATATCTCTGAGATTTTCTTTTCCTTTTAATGCAAGTTATCAGATGTCATTGAGGTACAAGTGACAGAAACCAAATAATTTTCTTAAGTCTATTGCCAATGCTGAAAAAAAAGAACCAAAGTGGGCCTTGCTCTTTGAAGGTAGTTGAGATGTAGAACGAATCCATTCTCACATCCTTGAGAGTGGCCTCAGAGGGTAGAATCAAACAGTTCTGTGTCTCCTTTTATTCCATTTTGCAATAGAGAGACCTGCACTTCGGAATTGCGGGAAAACACAAAGCAGTGTTTTCCTGACAGTTGTTGCTTCATCTGAAGAAAGAAATGCTGCTTAAAACTTCCCTTTCAAAGAAGTAACCTTTTAGCCAAAACCTCATGGATGGGGTTAGATAGTATTGTCCTTGCTTAATTAGGAGATGTCCAAGGTGTGTGTCTGTGCAAATTTGCCATTTTTTTTAGCATTTTCCCATGTTCAAAAAAGTGTGTCACTAAAAAGAAACCCAATAGAATCTTCAACAATTTGCAGCAGGCAAAGCAAACATCACAACCCTTTCAATTAATTAAATTGTCCCTTTCTTTCTGACTATAAAGCTCGCTTTCCTAAACTCTCTTTGGTTTTTCACCTGATAAAGAATCTATGTAACTCACAAAGGATAAAAAACTTTAAAATGATAATAATAATTGCTGGCTTTTCCTAGTTTTCAAGATAAGGAACTCAGTTATGTGTTCTCTTTTTCCCAGCAAGCCTTGGGAGAATTTTCAGTGCAATTTAACAATTACTTCTACAGTTCTTGGGGCTTCAATAGGTCCCGGTTCATTATGTATGCAGAATAATCTCACCTGTTCTGCTTACTCAGTTGTTATATTTTGCAATGATTGAACATAATCATTAGGGGTAAGGTGATAATATCATGAGACGGATGCTATAAGAGAAGGAATTTATGCTATCTAGCCCATGTATTAATTGAACTAAATTAATCCCACCTTGACTCATTTTCATACCGTGGTTCTAAAGGTCTACATCTTACAATAGGGTTTGACTTATCATTAGATATTGCCAGAGAACTCTCTTTGGTGGCCATATTTAAGAGGCCACCTTCCTTCTTTCTTCAGTTATTCTTTAGCCTCCATCCCATGCACAGAATAATGTCAAAAGAGCCTTGGTGGAGCAGTGGGCTAATGCCTCCTTAAGTAACACCAGCTGCCTGCAATTAGTGCAGGTTCGCATCCCACCAGGCTCAAGGTTGACTCAGCCTTCCATCCTTCCGAGGTAGGTAAAATGAGGACCCAGATTGTTGGGGGCAATAAGCTGACTTTGTAATAATGCCGCTTGGGGTTTGTGTGAAAGCCCTAATAAGCAGGCATATACATAGAATGAAGGCTACTGCTAAGCTTGTAAGCCACCCTGAGTCTTCGGAGAAGGGCGGGATATAAATGGAATTAAAAAAAATGGGGGGAGTATTTTAAAAAGGTGATTGAGCTTCAGTGTGTAGGAGACCAGGCTGAGATGGAAGTCAGATTTAAAAATGTCATCAGTTTGGAATCATTGCATTGCTATAAGAGACTCAAGTTCAGTCTCCTCTTCCCCTCCATGAATTCCTTATCTAGCACCAATTTAGCTTTGGCTGTTAGTTGACCAGATTCTTATATTAGTGCTAGCAATGATAATCTCTTCTCTGCTTTGAACTCAATGAATGCTCCTGGTTATTTATGCCTTATATAGTGAGATCCATGGTCAAGGGAAGAATTGAACCCTGTGTTTCCCTAGTCTCAGTCCAATAAAGTATCTACTAATCCACATTTGCCTTCATTTCAATCTAGCTCAACATAAAAGGTAAAGGTAAAGGTTCCCCCGCACATGCATGCTAGTCGTTTCCAACTCTAGGGGCCGGTGCTCATCTCCGTTTCAAAGCTGAAGAGCCAGCGCTTGTCCGAGGACGTTTCCGTGGTCATGTGGCCGGCATGACTAGATGCCAAAGGCGCACGGAACGCTGTTACCTTCCCACCGTAGTGGTCCCTATTTTTCTACTTGCATTTTTACGTGCTTTCGAACTGCTAGGTGGGCAGAAGCTGGGACGAGTAACAGGCACTCACTTTGTTACGCGGCACTCGGGATTCGACAGACCAAACTGCTGACCTTCTGATCGACAGGCTCAGCGTCCTAACCCACTGAGCCACCGCGTCCCAACTCAACATACCACCTTTTAAACATTCAATGTTTTTTAAAGGGTTGCATAATAGAAAGCATGTTGGCAATCTTGCAGAACAAGCAAGTTTCTCCAAGAAAATTTTCCCCATATTCCAAAACTGTGATATGTTTAAGTATTATTATTATTCTGATAAAAAGACAAAAAAATTCTCTCTCTGACATTAGATTACTTCCATATCTATTAAAGCTCAGAAAATCGCTCAAGAGCTGACTTAGGGGTCCCAGTAACATTTTAAGGTGGCCCTCTTATTGTGGGCAATTTGTGATTGCTATACTTCTTTGCTTGTCATTTGTATATTTTGAGTTTAAATAAGTTTTATTATATTAATAATGATTATCTATATGTTATAATGACTTTTGTAATGTTTGTTTTATTTGATTGTTTCACACCATCCAGAGTCATTTTTGGTAAGTAGGGCAGCTGTGTAAATTAGATAAATAAATAAATGTTGGTTCATGGAGCATGGCTGTGCTTTAGTTGAGACTCTGCCATATGAAGTATTGGATAAAGCAACTATTTGGTACAAGTCTCAGCTTAATAGATAAATACACCTTCTCTATCTGATGTGTGTCCTCCGTCCACACTCTAGTCATCTTGACTCCAGGAAAAAAAAATGGCTGAGGCTGGGTAAAGAGTATTCAATTTCAATTAACAAAACAAAACACCACATATAAAATTTTCTATTCTTGCTCTAGAGACCCCTTATATCCTATCCTTATTTATTTCCTTAATAGTCTTTTTGCTTCTTATTGAAATATATTCTTGTAGGCAATATCTGATGCTGTACCCTTAAACATCATGGAAAGAAATGTTGACATTCCTCACTAAGAATGTCCATATGTTTGCTAGGAAATAAAGATTTTTTTTAAAAAAAAATGCTTTTTCACTGCTTTCTACATTTTACCGGGCATGCAGAGCTATTTCTCCTTTTATTAGCAAATCCTTGGGCTAGTCACAATCAGCGATTGTAAGGTTTGTTTGTTTGTTTAATTAAAAAATCAATTTAGTAAAATTTCTGGAGAAGTTACAAAACGTTGTGCCATCAGACTTCATGGTCTGAGATATACATTGACAAGAATATGATAAACATGCTGAATGTTTAAGTTTGATTGGATTTTTAATGGCTTCCATCTAGGCTGAACCACTTTCAGATACTTTTTTTTTCTGTTGGTATTTGATTTAAGTTATTATCAAGACGGAGGACACACAATTTTCCTCCTTTCAAGTCAGCCTGAAAACTTGATCAGCAGCTTCAATAGCCTTTGGTATACAGTAAATCCTGCTAAGCTTTCCCTGGAGATGCCTCAGAAGCAAGACAAAGCAGAAAAACTCTTCCCTCTTAACTTTTCCTTTCAGAAGTAGAATACAGCCATATTTTGCTTTACAAAATAACTTTGAAAGGGCCCTTGCTCAAAGCGCTGAGGATATATACAGTACTTCTAAGTTATTCCAGACTTCTGTGCATCCTAGTCTTAGCCAGTTTTAATTCTTAATTCAATATGGAAAATTAGGTTGACTCATTCAATTATTTTCAGAATGTATCTTTAAATGAAGTCCAATAAATTGAAAGAAAGCAGGTTATGTGTGTGTAAAAGCTCACCCATTTATCAAATTGATTCAGGAGCATCTGATTTTACTTGACATTATGAACTGATTTTTCATAACTATTTGGAAAGTCAATGCAATTTGGAGACACTATTGAATTACCTTCAAGCTTAATTACCAAATGGAATGTATTCATCTACTTTAAATTTTAATATACTGTGCTAGTATTAACATTTTGTTTTATTATTTAATTTTTAAGTCATATAAGTCAGAATATTATATTGATGTGTATTCTTATTACTAGTAGATTTTCTGTGCCTTTTTTATTTGGAGAACTGCATCCAAAAATTGTGGGAAAAGTGTGAATACTGAAAGTTTGATGCTATAAAAAACAACTAGGTAGGATTAGGTAAAATGTGAACAAAACAAAATATTTTTTACTTTCTAAATAAGAATTGAAGCTTGAGTAATGACATAAAATTTGTTTATGTGAAATAGGGTAATTAATTTTCAGATAGTTTGAAAAAGAGAGAAGAGACAGAAGAATTACAAAAAGATGCATAACATTTTTTAAAAGAAGACAGAGAAAAATTCCTTTACTATTTTATCCCATTCAGCTACCACTTTATTTATTGAAAATGACTGTCAGTCACACTATTTATCACTAATAAGAATGAAGGGTGTAGCAGAGAGTGAAATATGTTACTTATTAGTCACTTTGTTTATCAAAATCCTAGGAAATTGTTTAAAACAGCTCATCCTTCTTGCTTGATATATTTTCGCAATACTTAACTGTGTAAAACTGAGCCAGCCCTTTAAATAAACTGTAGTTCTGGTGTATATATTTGACCACTAGAGGGCAATAGCAGATCACTTTTTGCATTAAAGAATCAATTTGCTATATAGGAGACAAAAATCCTAGTTTGATTTCCCCCCCTTCTTTTTAAGCCCGCTCTCTGCCTTTTAATAGTATATATATATATATATACAAAACATATACACAAAAAGTGGGGGAAGGGTGTGAATTCCATATATGTTGAATTAGGAATTATTTCACAAGCAAGAAAATGCCATTAAAAATAATAGCTTGTAATCAACATGAGAATATGCTACAGTCTTTAAAACTCAATGACAATGGATTTCTTTTCTTTTCTTTTTGGCATTTTCGCTCATTAAAACTATGTCAAAATGATGGATTAATTTCTGGGCATTTTCTGTCCTTGGTATAATCATTGTCAAAAGGATGAAACATTGGAATTAGAATGTCTTTTGTATTGCATAAATTACCGAAGCAGGCTTGGGGAAGAAAGCAACACCTGAAAGTTTGGCCTGCCCTTGTATACTCTTTGAATGAAACGATCACCCCCAAAGGGACAAAATGTTCACGGTGAAAAAAAAAATAGAAATATGACTTCATTGTGCTTGTAGAATCAGAGAAGATGGAAAGCTGGTTTTCATCCTGATGCCAGTCTTGAGTTATGAACTGGAAGCGAGCATGCTAAAATTAGGTGCTGAGTATAAACAATGCAAAGATTCTTAATTCACCCATTCCATTAGGCAGTGTTAGAAAGAATAATTTGGGGTTCTAACTCAGGGTGGGGTTGTGAGACCCAGATGAAAAGTGTGATAATGGATCTTCCCTTATTCCATTTTTTCCCCTACAGTTTTTTGGGGCATTTTTTTTTTTAAATTCCATTTATATCCCGCCCTTCTCCGAAGACTCAGGGCGGCTTACAAGCTTAGCAGTAGCCTTCATTCTATGTATATGCCTGCTTATTAGGGCTTTCACACACATCCCAAGCGGCATTATTACAAAGTCAGCTTATTGCCCCCAACAATCTGGGTCCTCATTTTACCTACCTATTTGTGAGTGAGGCAACACCAAATTCTATTTCTTGGTAAAAATGTTCCTAGAACTTGAAAATCTGATGATCATGTATAAAAAGTGTTTCTTTGGGATCATCCCTCCCCCCCCCCAGACCTCTGTCTCTTAAAATATAGATAGAGCCCAATCCAATTGTTTAGGCTTGTAACAGAGTCTGTATCATTTTAAATCCTTTCTGCTGCCTCTGTGCTTGTATTATCATTTTTGAAGTCATCTTTTTTAGGTTTGCCTTCTTTTAGCAGTTACATTAATTTCTAATTAGCTACCGTTCTAAATAATCTAAAAGTGGGTATTAAAGAAGTAAGCAGTAGGACTGTCAGCATGGAGCTTCAAGAGGCCTAATTGGTGAAATGGCTTCAGAAAACCCTTTGTTTAAGCAGCACTAAGGCTATGATAAAGGAATTAACTTCAAAAGCAGAGTGGAAAGAGTGTGAGACGAACCACGGACATTTTTTGGATCTTTTTCTCCCAGATAATTGCTGTCATAACCCAAAGCTAAAACACAGAGACAAGAACTGTTGTTTCTGGACACACTGAGCCAGTGTTTATGTTATGTGAATTCAGGTTCCCTCACTAGCTTCAGGCTTACTCTGATCACCAGAAGTGATCCTAGGGTACTACTGGACTCTCCATAGATACTATGGAGGAGGTAGCAGAGCAGAGGAGGCAGTATGAGCCATTTGGTATGAACTAGGTGATGTTTCCCATTGCACTCCAAGCAAGATGTGAATAGCCCACACTCCAGAAGACAAACTCAGGATCCAAAAGGATCTGGACAGACCTGAACAATGGGCCCTATCCAACAAGATGAAATTTAAAGTGGAGAGAAACAGAGTTTTACACTTAGGCAGGAAAAAAAAACAAACGTACAAGTACAGATTAGGTGAAACCTGGCTCAAAAACAGTAACTGCAAGAGGGACTTTGGAGTCCTAGTGGATGATCATTTAGTATGTAGTATGCAGCAGCAATAGGGACGCGGTGGCTCAGTGGGTTAGGACGCTGAACTTGTCGATCGGAAGGTCGGCAGTTTGGCGGGTCGAATCCCGAGTGCCGCGTAGCAGAGTGAGCGCCTGTTACTCGTCCCAGCTTCTGCCCACCTAGCAGTTCGAAAGCACGTAAAAATGCAAGTAGAAAAATAGGGACCACTACGGTGGGAAGGTAACAGCGTTCCGTGCGCCTTTGGCATCTAGTCATGCCGGCCACATGACCACGGAGACATCCTCGGACAAGCGCTGGCTCTTTGGCTTTGAAACGGAGATGAGCACCAGCCCCTAGAGTCGGAAACGACTAGCACGCATGTGCGGGGGAACCTTTATCTTTACCTATGCAGCAGCAATTTTTAAAAAAAAAACTAATACAATCCCTGATTGTGTAAATAGAGGCATAGAATCAAAATCACGTGAAATATTAGTACCACTTTATAAAGCCTTAATAAGACCACATTACAAAAAAGATGTTGAGACTTGGGGGAAAAGTGCAGAGAAGAGCAACTAAGATGATTAACAGTTGCAGGATTTAGGTATGACTAGTCTAAAGAAAACAAGGTCTAGGGATGAAATGATAGCAATATTCCAGTAGTTGAGGGGCTGTCACAAAGAAGAGGGGTCAACTTATTTTCCAAAGCACCAGAAGGCGGGACAAGAAACAATAGATGAAAACTAATGAAGGAGAGCAGCAACCTGGAATTAAGGAGAAACTTTCTAACAGTGAGAACAATTAACCAGTGGAACAGCTTGCCATTAGAAGTTGTGGGTGCTCTATCACCGGAGGTTTTTAAGAAGAGACTGGACTTGTCTGAAATGGTATTGGATCTCCTGCTTGAGCAGGGGTTTGGACTAGAAGACCTCTCTTGAAGCCAGTTGGGACTAGATGTCCCTACCAGCTCTATTCTGATTATTTTTATTATTATAAGATGTTCTGGAGAAATCCAGCTGCCCACAAAAACTGCATGCTGTAGAGCAGTGGTTTGCACCAGTTTGGCAGAAGCGGTAGCTAATTTTTTGTTGCCCAGGTCCAGAATGGACTTCCGGAAGTGGCATCCACACAGAGAACCGATTGTTCACATATTTGAATCCCACCACTGACTACAGCTTAATGCAAAGAAAAATCTAACAAATTTTGCCACGACAATGAAAATGGAAAAGATATCATCTCAGACTGGAAATTGGGAGACTGTGAGTTCTAGTCTCACCTTAGGCACAAAGCCAGTCCCTTTCTCTCAGCCCCAAGAAGAAGCCATTGGCAAAACACTTCTGAAAAATCTTGCCAAGAAAACTCCGAGTCAGGCTTTGAGAATTGGACATGACTGAATGGAAGGAGAAAAAAGTCATATTATTTGCAATTTCATTGGTATAATGGAAGACTCACAAACAATGAGGGTCTGCTGGATAGTACATTTTTGTTTCTATTCTGATTCTTTTCCCCATGCTTAACAGAAAGAGAGAACAGTTAAAATATCCCCCATGCACTCTATGTGCCCATCTCTGTTAGCTAATATACTTCCTAATATATAAGGAAACCACATAAAATAAGATAATTAAGTAGCCTTTGACAATGAGATCTCACTATTATGGGGAAAAATGGGAAAAAGATCACCTCTTCCCTTTTCAAAAAGAATATTTTAATAAATAGTTAATAAATAGTTTTTATTTCTATTGATAAATAGAAATAAAGTAAAGTAAAATAAAATGGATTTCTGTAAGAGCAAGTTAATGGGACTGATGACAGGTCCATAAGACAATTTCTGTGTCATAAATGATGAGGAATAAAACGGCTTCTAAGATAGAGAAAAGAACTTTCAGGCTGTCATTGATGAATGACAAGAAAAAAGGAAGGCAAAGAAAAACTTTGATACATGAAGTAATGATGCCTCTGGATCTCTGCTCTGAACTGACAAATATACACAGAGTAATGAATTGGGAGGAAAGCCAGCAGATCAATTTTGCAGTTACAGTACATAAAACTAGGAGGAAACAGGAACTGCTTGTATTTAACCAAAGGGAGAAAAATGAACCAATTAATGTCTTCTTTAACATCTAGTTGAAGCCACTGAGAGAGATTGTTGGGATATGGGTGCTATCTTGGCGAATTTAATCCAACTTATTTCCATTCTCATTGACAGTGCTGGATCATTAGTGGGGCTGTAAACTGGATGAAGTGTAATAGGCTACCACTGAATCCAAACCAGGCAGAGATTTGGGAAGTTAAGGAGCCTTAATGAGCTGTGGGCTCTTGTTTCTGCTTATACTCACTTCCACCGATGTTTTATATCTGAACAGAGAGCTGGTTTGCCAAACTTTGCCGCACTGCAAAATGAAAGGGGGGGGGGTGGAGGGAGGGAGGGAGATATCTTTTCATAAGCTAATTGCTGTCTTCTGTACTATTCCTGGGGGTCTTCAAGACCTCCAAAACAATATGGAAGATGCAGGTGAAGTCTGTATTAGGGGGGGAATTAATAAACTTGTTTTCTATCACTTGAGAGGCAAGTCTGAACCATCTCATTCTTTTATTAGGAAGATTGGGGGACTGGAGTCTAAAACATATAAAGAATGGTTGCAGGAGCTGAGTATGTCTAGTTTAATGAAGAGAAGGGTGAGGGGTGACATGATAGCAGTGTTCCAATATCTCAGGGGCTTCCCCAAAGAAGAGGGAGCCAAGCTATTCTCCAAAGCACCTGAAAGCAGGACAAGAAGCAACGGATGGAAACTAGTCAAGGAGAGAAGCAACCTAGAACTAAGGAGAAACTTCCTGACAGTTAGAACAATTAACCGGTGGAACAACCTGCCTCCAGAAATGGTGAATGCTCCAACACTGGAAGTTTTTAAGAAGAGACTGGCCAGCCACTTGTCTAAAATGGTATAGGGTTTCCTGCCTGAGCAGGGGGTTGGACTAGATGACCTCCAAGGTCTCTTCTTCTTCTTCTTCTTCTTCTTCTTCTTCTTCTTCTTCTTCTTCTTCTTCTTCTTCTTCTTCTTCTTCTTCTTCTTCTTCTTCTTCTTCTTCTTCTTCTTCTTCTTCATTATTATTATTATTATTATTATTATTATTATTATTATTATTATTATTATTATTATTATTATTATTATTACTACTACTACTACTACTACTACTACTTTAAGGACAACATTTGTGAATCAGCAAGGTTCTCACCAAATAATTCCATATGATGTTATATCAACATTTTGTTGATTTGTTTGTGGCCAGAAAGGGAAATTGTGTTGTTTTGATTCTGCTTCAGTAACATGAAAGGAGGAATTGAAGTATGCTAAAGATTCCAATGGCTTTATATCTAAAACTAATCTTATCATATATCCTAGTAAAATGGGAATTAGGGAACAATGTAAAAGAAGGTAGAGAAACCCTTGGAACGAAAGAGGAAGGGAATATATGAAAACCAACTCTTCCTTGTTCTTCAGTCATTTCACACTCTTTGTAACATGATGGCCATTGTTTTACTACGACTGTTTGTCCACAATTACTTTCTGAATTCTTTGAAGCTCATGTTTGTGCTTTCAACTAAAGAATCTAGCCATCCTATCTGATGTTAATCTTTTTTTCAATTGCCTTCCATTTTTCCAAACACCAGGGTCTATTCCAATTAGTTTAGTCTTTATGTGTCCAAAATACTTTAGTTTTTTGATAAAAGCTTCCAGTAAGCAGTCTAATTTGATGTCATTTAATATTGAATAATTGATTTCTAATTAATATTTATAGAAATCTAGCTATCTAGCTCCCTCCCTCCCTCCTTCCCTTTTATGGTCAAAGGGGTCTTCAACACATTTTTTTAAAAAAATTGCATTTATATCCCGCCCTTCTCCGAAGACTCAGGGCGGCTTACAAGCTTAGCAGTAGCCTTCATTCTATGTATATGCCTGCTTATTAGGGCTTTCACACCCCCCCCAAGCGGCATTATTACAAAGTCAGCTTAATTGCCCCCAACAATCTGGGTCCTCATTTTACCTACCTGGGAAGGATGGAAGGCTGAGTCAACCTTGAGCCTGGTGGGACTCGAACCTGCACTAATTGCAGGCAGCTGGTGTTACTTAAGGAGGCATTAGCCCACTGCTCCACCAAGGCTCTTTATCCATCACATTTATCCATCACCATGATTCAAAGGCACACTTTTTTCTTTCTTTCTTCTGTCTTTTAGATAAACCAGCTTTTACAGCCATACAGGACACACAACTAGAAACTGTAACCTTGTCAACACTCTACGTAATTTAATGTGGAGTTGGTTATTCTGCATATCTATGTTGCCTCTGCTTTATATCTTCTTTCTCTGATAATTTTTTTGCATTGTTTTACAATGCCCAACTTTGCATAAAAGTTCTATTGATTTCTATAATCTCTTGTCTTTTCCATTTGATTATTGTCCTCAGTTTCTTTGCCTAGTTAAATTAGCAATGCTTTGGCTCCTCTTGATCTTCTCTAGAATAAATTTGGCCTTTTTTTTCTTTTTCTCCCCCAATGCTTCCTGTATTCCATCAATTTTCATCAATTTTCAATATATCTATAGGCTGCCATTGTTTCTTCTCCTACTCTTTCTCTTCTCTCTTCTCTTTTTCTTTTCTTTTTTTAACTTTGGAATATTTTTCCTTGCTACGTCTATAGTGTCACAATTTTCAGTCCAGAATAAGTAATTCTATTTATCAGATCTAATCCATTACATCTATTTTTTTATTATTTCAGTACATAAATCGATGAAAAACTGCTGAGATCATATGTTGTTGGTCTCATGCTTTTGTGTTTTGTTTTTTTAGCTGTAACTTTTCAAGCATGAGTGCATGATATCAATAGCAATCAATACACTCTCTTGGCTGAATAGAACTTCTCAATTTTTACTTGCAGGATATATATATATGTATGTATGTACAAGTTGTACAAGCTGCCATAACAACTATTTAAGAAATTCACCTGTATAATGTTATTAATCTCTTTGAAAATCTTCGTGTATTATTAAAGCTCTTTGATTAAAGTTTATTGTTTCATCTTAATAGAAGATCCCATATTATTTCCTTTAAATTTTTGAAGCATTTTAATTGTGTGGATTCACACAATGATGGGTTTGCAAAAAGCATTAACCAAACATAAAGTGCCGTGTGAATATAGGTCTTTAACTGAGGTCTTTAATTGACCATGGGAATCACTTAATACAACAGCGCATGAATTAATATAACACTGTTAAGAAGTCTTATTTTACAATATCTTCCCTTGTAAAAGAGAATGCTATTTTAATATTTTATTCTCAAGGTGCTTGAGAATTTCTTTTAATTTTCTCTGGCAGCTTTTCAGGTAATTTTATTCTCAGAGGCGAAAGGTGCCACTGCTGCTGTTTTTCTGTAACCTAGTTTTCTATTATGTTGACATTTCCTGAGTTATTCACACTTTCCACTTTGAAAAAAAGTCACTTGGAAGACTTCTCTCCTTCTGTCTTTCCTTGGGATTGCCTTGAAATGAAATTTTCATTTCACACTGCACATGTCTAAGAAGATTATTATACAATCATAGGCAATTGCATTCCCATCAGTAATGCAAGATCACTTGAAATACTCTTTTCCTTTGGAAGTAACGGAGGGAAAAAAGACCCCATTTACACTGAAGTAAATTGATTTATTGACAGATATGGTACTGAAGGTCAACAGACAATGCTTGAAAAGGTGTAGGATTACTAGCGCTCTCTCTCTGTGTCTCTCTCTCTGTCTCTCTCTCTCTCTGTCTCTCTGTCTCTCTCTCTCTCTGTCTCTCTGTCTCTCTCTCTCTCTCTCTCTCTCTCTCTATATATATATATATATATATGTGTGTGTGTGTGTGTGTGTGTGTGTATACATATACATATACATATACATATACATACATACATACATACATACATACATACATACATACATACATATATATATATATATATATATATATATATATATATATATATATATATATAATAAAGGGAACAGAAAATAAGACATCCTACGGTTCTCTCGCCTCTCCTGTTCAACATCTATATGAAGCCGCTGGGTGAGATCATTCGTGGTTTTGGAGTTGGGTATCACCAATATGCTGATGATACCCAGCTTTTTATTTCGACCCCAAACCACCCCAGTGATGCCCTCGACGTGATGTCCCATTGCCTGGAGGCGGTCCGGGTCTGGATGGGGAGGAACAGGCTTCGACTCAACCCTGAAAAGACTGAGTGGCTGTTCGTGCCGGCATCCCGGGAAATTCCGATTATTCCATCATTGGCCATGGGGGGTGAGCTATTACCCCCCGTAGATAGGGCCCGCAACTTGGGGGTCCTTCTAGACTCACAGCTCTCTTTGGAAGAGCATATTGGAGCTGTGACTAGGGGGGCCTTTGCCCAGGTTCGCCTGGTGCGCCAGTTGCGGCCCTATCTAGACCGGGATGCCTTGCGCACAGTCACTCATGCGCTCGTGACCTCTCGTCTAGACTACTGTAATGCTCTCTACATGGGGCTGCCCTTGAGGTCCACCCGGAGACTCCAGCTGGTGCAGAATGCAGCCGCGCGAGTCGTCTTAGGAGTTTCCCGATACTCCCATGTTACACCTTTGCTCCGCGAGCTGCATTGGCTACCGGTTGCTCTCCGGGTGAGGTTCAAGGTGTTAGTTATGACGTACAAAGCCCTTCATGGCATGGGTCCGGATTACCTACGGCAACACCTGCGACCGGCATCAACTTCCCTCCGTCCAGTGCGCTCCCACAGAGAGGGCCTCCTCAGGGTGCCGCCGATCAAGGAATGCCGATTGGTGACCCCCAGGGGGAGAGCATTCTCTGTGGGCGCGCCAGACCTCTGGAACCGCTTACCGGTTGAGCTACGGACGGCCCCCGACCTTCGCTCCTTCCGGCGCGATCTTAAAACATTCTTTTTTGAACAAGCTGGCCTGGTCTGACGGGATGGGGTTGGGTTTTTAAAATTAGTTTTTAACTTAATATGTATTGATTTTATGGGCATGATGTTTAATGGTTTTTTAATGGTTTTTTAATTTTTGTATTTGATTTTTATTGTGTATTGCCCTGTTCACCGCCCTGAGTCCTTCGGGAGAAGGGCGGTATAGAAATCAAATTATTAAATTAAATTATTAAATTAAATTAAATACAGTACATTGTGTTGTTTAAGTGTTCCCTTTATTTTTTGAGCAATATATATATATATATATATATATATATATATATATATATATATATATATATATATATATATATATATGCATTTTTGACTCTTTAGTCTTCATCAGTCAGTCATACCCTTCTGAGATTCAAACCTGGACTGATTGCATATTAGGCAGTATTTCTACCTCTTGAGCCACAGGATCTCTCTCGCTCTCTGTTAGCTTTCTGCAAGGGGAGATATGAGTCAAATGTTAACTATTTAGATTACCTTGCTAGGCCCCAAACATGGGGCAAATCTTTATTTCCTGTTTTCAGCCTTATCTCAAAGGCCATCGAACAGGCTGTAGTCACACCAGACAGTTCATATATTTGTGTAAATTACTAACAAAGAATTAAGGGAGACTAAGATGAATTTCTGACTCTTTAGTCTTCATCAGTCAGTCATACCTTTCTGAGATTCAAACCTGGGCTGATTGCATATTAGGCAGTATTTCTACCTCTTTACTTTATATATACTTTATATATACTTTATATATACTTTTCCATTTGATTGATCCATTAAAATTACAGCTAATCAGCATTAATATAATAACTCATGGCATTAATACAACTCAACTTTATTCTTGTTGATTAGGTTAAGGTTATTCATGCTGACATATTTTATATAAATTATGTGGATTAGATTAACTCATTTTTCCCTTTACAATACAACCTTTCCTTCTCAGCCATCTAATACATTCCTGGTGGGCATCTGGTGTTTTTATGGTAAACATTTTCACTTATCTTGTTTAGTACTTTCTTAGTTAAGGCACAACTGTGGATTCCTGATTGTTTTTTGTAGAGTTACAGTATGACTTGTTAAATCGTTTCATTATAAAATAATGTAATTATTAAAAATATAGAAGTGGGGTTCAGCACAGAACAGAATAACAGTGTTGGAAGGGACCTTGGAGGTCTTCTAGTCCAACCCCCTGCTCAAGCAGGAGACCCTATACCATATCAGACAAATGGCTGTCCAGTCTCTTCTTAAAAGTCTCCCAATGATGGAGGACCCACAACTTACAAGGACAAGCCATTTCACTGATCCCCCAAAATCTCTTGTTCATTATTTATTTATTTTTTATTTTAATTCCATTTATATCCCGCCCTTCTCCGAAGACTCAGGGCGGCTTACAAGCTTAGCAGTAGCCTTCATTCTATGTATATGCCTGCTTATTAGGGCTTTCACACACACCCCAAGCGGCATTATTACAAAGTCAGCTTAATTGCCTCCAACAATCTGGGTCCTCATTTTATCTACCTCGGAAGGATGGAAGGCTGAGTCAACCTTGAGCCTGGTGGGATGCGAACCTGCACTAATTGCAGGCAGCTGGTGTTACTTAAGGAGGCATTAGCCCACTGCTCCACCAAGGCTCAATATATTATAAAGTACGCTAAAAGCAAATCTCAGTTCATCAAACTAAATGAGAATTGGAACCAAAAATTTCAGGCACAAAAATATCTGCACATCTCTGTTTAAATGCTCTAACCAAGATCTGTGCTGTGTTGTTACATTAGGAGGGAGCAAGAAAAGAGATCATACTTACTTGGAAATTAGATTGTCAGCTAATACGCAGCTGTTAAGAACCCCCCATGAATCAAAACGGGAAAGCAATAGCCAAGGTAAATATGTGATTTATTTTAATTTGTACCTCCTACCACAGGGATTTCACAGCATTCCTTCAACTCTGCCACCAGAAGTATCTGTTTCCCCTCTTCCAGTTGCTTTGATCCACAACTATAATTTTCCAGCAGTGAGAGTCAATAGTATACAGCTGTCTCTTCCTTTTAAAAATGCATTTATACGTTCTTTTTGCTGCTGTGTTTGAAAGCAAACCATACCGTGAAGTTTGTAAAACTTATTTAAAATCTATGTAAAAAATAAAATAAAACCTTTTGTGTAAAAGCAATCTATTAGAGGTCCCTACAGTGATTTAAGAGGAAGGATAATCAGTACTATCAGGAGTCAATCATAAAAGATACTATATACTCTAAGGAGATTTGTTTATCCACATAATACATTACATGGTAAGGGAATGGTAGTTTAGTGAACTTGCTAGTCAATTGTACAGGCTGAAAAAAAATCACGCTGGGGTTCTAATTGATTAATTAACCTAGCATAAAAGCCTTTTTTATTGCATTAAAAGTCCTTTGACAATTCTTCCAAGTGAGATCCAAGGATATAGTTGGAAATTCCAAGTTCCTATCCAACCTACTTGACTACATAAAGCTTGCTGTGATTGCTCCAGATCTATTTTTTTCTTTTCTTTTCCTTTCTTTCTTTCTTTCTTTCTTTCTTTTTTATACATATTTTATTAATTTTCTAATTTTACAATCATGAATCTCACCTCCGGGGGTGGTGGTGGAGGAGAATATTCTAAGGGCAAGGACAATGGTAGACAAGGCTCACTTCCTAGATCTCACAACATAAACTGGGATCTGTAACATATCTGCCTGACTGGGTGGGATGAAGACAGTATACCGTATATAGTTATTAGCTTCATTTCTAATATCTTCTGGCAAAGACCCTTTACTTTTGAATTGTAGGAATGTTGTGTTCCTATTTCCTTGAGTGGGAGTTAGGCTCTCTGTGTAATCTGTGGCTTTATTTTATCACCTGTGCAGAGATATTTATTTAAACTCCAATAAACCTGAGCTGGGATTCACTTTATATAAGTAATAGAAGTCTACACAGCTCAACACAATATGCTTTTTGTGCTACCTTCTTTGAAGGAACATGTGAAGTGGCTGAAATGAATGTGAATGTCCATGTTTTTAAATCTGTTGTCTCAAAACACTGTGAAGTAATGACATGATAAAGCTTCTTGGCTACAACACTTACCCCTGTTCGGATCTATTTTAGACAAAAGTCTGATAATGCTTGATCCTAGTCCTTTGTATAAAAGTCTTACTGTGTTTTTAACTGAAGACCTCTTCACTGAATTTTTGCAACTATCCTACAATTTTGCAATCTTACTATATGTGCTGTCACTTGTGATTATTAAGCATACCCACCTAGGCTACACAATGGCCCTTTGAAACATTCTGGATTCCTAATGTCAAATTACATCAGATCATTTCCTATAAATTTAGCGAACAAGCTTCATACACCACAGAAAAGAAAGACACTATTTCTAAACAGTGTGAAGTGCAAGGATGAAAGAGAACAACTGAATAGCACAAATCAAATGTGGGTGACAATCCTAGATGGGGATAAAAGACTTCCTATAAACAAGACTGACCACTGGAAAGAACTGATAATTTTATTTTGGAGTATTAATATTTATTTTAAAATAGCTAATAATTCTATGAATTTTTATGATGATCTCCTACCACACTTTTTCATGGCTGCAGTAGGATGGAAATAATATTTTTGAAATCAAAATACAGGAGCAAAGCAAATGTAAAAGCAGTTATTGCAGAATTAAAGAACACAACATATATAACTTTGCAAGCAAGATCTTGTCTTCCTCTCTGCATCATTGAAAGGTTTGTAATTTACAAGGGGCGAGGTGTCAAAAAGATTGTTGCTATTCTCAGCTTAAACCTGGACTTGTGAAATTGCCCACCACATATGGTGAGAGCTAATATCCATCCACTTTATTTCACTTAGAAAAGGATGCAAATTTCAATACAAAAATGTCTAGCCGTGCTTATTGAAAGAATCCTGGATAACCTCTCTTGGTTTTTTTTTACTTCCAGTTTTATTTATGCACTTATATCAAATCTGCAGTGGCCTGAAATTACAAAACATCACCATTTCCAAAATGCTTCGTAACTTAATTGCCTTCACAAAGGCATGTTATTGTTAAACACAATCAAACTGTATTATGTTTCTGCATGTTGTGATGCACAGACATACCAAGATCTGTATGTTGTAAAGACTTGTGGTTTTCTTAGCAAATGCACTATGTTAAAAGGTGAAGGAGAGCAAAAATAATAGTATGAAACCAACCTAGTTAACAATATATTAGATACTTTATGTTAATTACAGCCAGCTTCCTAATTTATCCTATGGACAGAATAGATATTTGTCACTCACAAGAAAATATCCTGTTGTGTGACAATATTTTACCCTTTTATTGTTTCACCTTTGTAAAATACAGAATATATAGCATTCTTACAAGCTCTTGGAAGATGTACTGGAATCTCCAGCTATACCAGAAGAATAGAGTAGTGTAGAGTAGGTAGAGTAGAGTAGAGTAGAATAATTAGGGTTGGAAGTCTTCTGGTCCTTGGAAGTCTTCTGGTCCAGAACCCTGCTTAAGTCAAGTGGCTTTCCAATCTCTTCTGAAAAACTTTCACTGATGAAGCACCCATAACTTCTGAAGGCAAGTTGTTCCACTGGTTGAATGTTCTCACTGTCAGGAATTTTTTTTTCTTAATTCCATGTTGGTTTAAGAGGGACCTCAGTTTACACTGCACAGTAAGTGGCACAGGACAGACCTCTCCCAGAATTCTTGAAACCTTATTTTGGTGTTCCCAGGGGAATGCAGTAAGAATTATTTTTTTTGAACATAATTGACTTTAAACTACTGTTGAGACTTTTCACATGTGGGTCTGGTGGAAGGATTTAATTCAGCAGCTGCTTGCAGATCACAGTTTTACTTATGTTTATACTTCATTGAGGTAAAATTAGTTTAAAGAAGTCAGAGGAAACAGAAGAAGAGGGGAGACACTTCGAATTGCTAGTTTCTTCTTGTTTGGAAGCAGGTTTTTTTACTGCTTAAGTACTTAAATTTTTCACCTCTTCCCTCCCTCCCCCAAAAGCTGAGTTTTACTACCTTACTCTGGGCATGCTTTAGAAATTTAGAAATTCGGAGAAGAGCGGGATATAAATGGAATTAAAATAATAATAAAAAATATAGAAGTGGGGTTCAGCACAGAACAGAATAACAGAGTTGGAAGGGACCTTGAAGGTCTTCTAGTCCAAATCCCTGCTCAAGCAAGAAACCCTATATCATTTCAGACAAATGGTGTCCAATATCTTAAAAACTTCCAGTGTTGAAGTGTACTTAGTTGGAAGTATAGAGCCTTGGTGGAGCAATATAGAGCCTTGGTGGAGCAGTGGGCTAATGCCTCCTTAAGTCACACCAGCTGCCTGCAATTAGTGCAGGTTCGCATCCCACCAGGCTCAAGGTTGACTCAGCCTTCCATCCTTCCGAGGTAGGTAAAATGAGGACCCAGATTGTTGGGGGCAATTAAGCTGACTTTGTAATAATGCCACTTGGGGTGTGTGTGAAAGCCCTAATAAGCAGGCATATACATAGAATGAAGGCTACTGCTAAGCTTGTAAGCCGCCCTGAGTCTTCGGAGAAGGGCGGGATATAAATGGAATAAATGGAATTTTTAAAAAAAGCTGAGTTTTACTACCTTACTCTGGGCATGCTTTAGAAATTTTAGATGTATTTTATTAGGTTTCTTCAGTTTATTCTCTTTCTGCAATCTGAATCACTATTCAACATGGGTATCAAACTCGATTGCGTCATGTGACATATTGTGACGTATCACATCATTTTTTTGCCTTTGCAGAACTGGGGTGGGTGTGGTCTGTGCGTGACGCATCTGGCCTGTGGGCTGCCAGTTTGACACCCTTGCCATGCAGTCTTGTTGGCTACTCAGATGTAATTTTCATGGGATTCTTCTCTACCCCTCTACCTTTCTCATCTGGTTTTTCCTTTGTATTTAATAGAAGGATTAGCAATTCTAAGGCTACAGACTGTTGGGGAGATTGATTAATTTATTTTATTTATTTATTAATAATTAAAATTAATTAATTTATTTCAACCTACCTGGATCCAGTCAACTCTTGCAGCATCCAAAAGGGGAAAAAATGTAATCAAAAGAATAGAGCCAGTCTAGGCTAGAAAGTGGGAAAGTGTAAATTCTAATCCTGTTTTAGCTATGAAAGCCAGCTGGGTCACCTTGGACCTCTCTTCTCTCTTTCAGCCCAACTCACCTCACCGGGTGGTTGTTGTGGGGAAAATAGGAGGAGGAAAGTGTGTTGGAGATGTTTGCCGCTTTGCGTTATTTGTAAAAATAATACAGGCAGGATATAAATAAAAAATAAATAAACATGTAACAATAAACAAGGTGGTGAATCCTGCTAGCCACAGATGTATTATCCTAGCCAAACTGGTGGCCAGTTTCTGAGAATAACTATTGGGATTTCTACAATTTCTATACCACGAAGAAAGCAGTCCAGTAAGCATTGAAAAGTTTGTCTTTCCATGTGTCTGATATTATCATTTGACTTCTGCCATCAAAATCATATTAAAGTTGAAAAAGTGCTAATAAATATGGGAGCTACTCAGTTTCTTAGTTAGGAATCTCCCTGGATATGGACAACAAGAGAGAAAATTATAGAATACAAGTATTCTTAGTATGGACATGCCAGAATGGGAACTATTTCTAAGAGAGAAGAAACCAGAACTGTTGGTCTTAGTTTAAGTGATGTTACTTTATTTATTCTCATTCCATTAAACTGATGGAATAATTACTGGCTTCCAATTCTAGGATAGGAAAAGCCCTATGAAATTGGTTTCCCAAGTGTCTCAGTCTCTGTTTTGATCCCAACACAAAGATAGCTTGAGTCAAAAATAGCTTTGCAAAAGATCTGAGAGAAGTAGAGATTCCACAAAAGATATATTTGATAATAAACTGACTCACTGTCCTTCAAAATTTATTGGCAGCTTTAATATGATATGGTCATCAGTCTTAATTAAATACTTGTTTATTATTTATTTCTTAAACAAATTTATATAGGCACCCAGCTCAAACATAGGTGACTCTAGACAGTTTACAAAAGTTGATGATTACTGGGTGAATGTATCCAATTTACGTCTGCAAAGACAATGCTGTATCTTGTTCTTGTGTTTAACAAAATGTGTAGCGAGAGCAGCTTTGAAAAGTGTAGCAGAAAATTGAGGTTGGGGAAGAAAGGAACATCATCAGCAAGTTTTAAGCTGATATAAAATATTTCCCTCTCCTTAACCCATCTGCTAAATGTTTCATATCTGCTGTCACCTTTCATTAATGTTTCATTTCTCCCCTTACAATTTATTTACTCTGATTGTTCTACATAACATTAAGGTCTAGTCTCTATTAATTTGAAAGGATAAGTTGCTTTCTACATTGGTTATCTTCTAAATGTAGCTCCTTAGGCTATGCTTTGTGTCAAACGCCATGCTAAATAGAAAGGAGGTTATCATTTTACTTGAATGCTTAAAAAAATTCTTGGAGGACTTTCTCAGTAAATTTTAAACAAGTGGCAACAAGTAGTTAATTTTTCTGGTATTCTGGTCCGTTCTGTTTATGTGCTAAGTAGAGTATGTTTCAATACAAGGTGGGTGGCAAATAAATTTAATAAATCAATCAATACTCTGTTAGGTAGCCAAAGGTCTGCAAAACTACTGAAATACTTCTCTCAAATGAGAAAATGAGAAAAATACCAGGAGATGGAGAGGAATGGGTTATAGGTTTGTGACTAGGAAGACTACCTTTCAATCAGTGGGAGTATTTTTACAAGATAGATCCGTTGATGTGTCAAGAGACATGTAAATCATACATAACTGGGTTCTAGTCTGTTTTATGGTCTTCATTATTTCCCTTTGATTATTAGCACACACAAAAAAATGGGATATTGCAATGTTGTGGTGACCTTTGAAGATTTGCTGATCTTTTCCTGATCTGGTTTAAATCCCTGACAGGGTTTATAATATTAAGGATGCCACATCTGCATCCTTAATATTGAAAACAAATATGGAGGACCTCTAAAAGGCATCAAAGAGGCAAAGACTATTCTTTATAACCTGTAAATGTGAGTCCAAATGTGTATGTTTAGTATAATGTGTATAATGTGTGAATTCAGACAGCAGGATTTGTAAACTCTAGTCAAAATGTATGAACAAGGTTATTGTCATTTGTTAAGGAAATCATGGCTAAAATTATGGCTGTGTGCAACAGATAAAGCCCCCATAAAAGAATGTTTTTATGATCTTATTGCGTTGATGCATATGAAAGTGTAAATTATTTAAATTTATAATAGAGCAGAGCATTTCCAAGCCAATTAATAAATTAAATTAAATTAATAGACATTAAGTCTATTTCCTTCTTTTTATTATTAAGACTATGACAACAACAATAAAATACAGATTATCACTTCTTCAAATTGGCTTCTTGCTCTTAAAAAAACCCACCTATTTTTCAATCTCAAGGTAAAACATTTCTTCAGTCGTCAGAGGTTGTGGGCTGGAGATTTTTAAGAAGAGACTAGACAGTCACTTGTCTGAGATGGTATAGGTTCTCCTGCTTAAGCAGGGGGCTGGACTAGAAGACCTCCAAGGTCCCTTCCAGCTCTATTCTATTCAATTTCAAGGATCAGAAACATTTTTTTCCTAACTTGAACTTCATAGACCAAACAATAAACAAGGGGATACATTTTCTCTAGAAAATATATGTTACAGAATAGATAACTTTATAAAAAAGATCATGGAAAAGATTAAACCTATCAAATGTCTGAAAAATTTATTGTTTGTTCCACTACACACACACACACACACACACACACACACACACACACACACACAACACAGTGTGGTGGTTTCCACTCTGTTGACTTAATGCTATATAAGCATTTACAAAACATGGTTTTAATTATACTACTCTGGTAGTTACTGCTTGAATAGTTTACTTTCCACAAATGAGAGTTTTTGTTTCGAAAGGCAGTGGTTCAAGCTGTTTAAGAGAGCCCCAGATTTAGCTACTAATTTAATTTCTCATTGATTTCACAAAGAATGATTGAAATGTCTCTTTTAGGAGCTAATTTTCTAGCACTCAAAAGCTATACCCCCCCCCCTTTGCTAAAATTAGAGTTGGAAATTCATGCAACATGATAATTTCTGAAAAGGGAGTTTCATAGGTATAACCTCCATGCATTGAATCTCAGTAAATTATATGTGGTTGGTTTGCTTATGCAACCTGATATTTTAAAAAGGGTATCCATTAAAACAGATGTCCCATTAAAACCTAAAACTGCTCTTTAAAAGTTAATCAGTGTTTCTATGCCAACCCGCAGATCTACCATGCCACTGTGCATCTTAGTCCAAGCAAAGTTGGCAACTCCTGCAGTTGGGAATCAATTAACTGGCAGGAGAAAGTGCTGATCTGGGTGAGTCTAAGAGCTGGGCACCACTTTCTCCTCCAAGCAAATGCACATTTGTGTTGGGCATTTGTTAGATGCATATTGCATCCTTTCTCTAGGTCTTCCAGGGGAATATGTAGCACTTCTGTTTCCAATTTTATCCTAACAAAAGCAACTTTGGGAAGACTATTCTGCCTGTACTTAATTAATGGCTCTAAGTTATTCAGGAACCTTCCATGAATGGTGGCGATATTTTCTCTTTCTCTCTTGGAAGCTTTTCTGACCTCAGACTTATCAGAAAACTATATTTTCTTGTAACAGCAGTATTCATGATGGCAAATATCATGAAAACCAGTTTGGTGCCAGCCTAGAAATCAGGATACTGTGAGTTCTAGTCCTGCCTTAGGCATAAAAGCCAACTATGTGACTTTGGGTCAATCACCAGGTGTCTGGGAGTTCTAGTCCTGCTTTAATCCACTCACTCTTACTCAGTTCAAGCCACCTCATAGAGTTGTTCTTCTAGGGCAAATAAGAGGAGGAGGATTAAGCATACTCACCACCTTGAGTTATTAATGAGTTCCTTGTCATCATTACACCATAGTTTCCTTGGATAGTAAAGAAACTAACAGAACTCAGATCTTTTATTAGCCAATGTCCCAAGTCAGTAATTGATGACTTTAAAAAAAAGATCTATCACAGAAATTGGCATTCTCCGTTGTCTATCAAAGTTAATTTAGCACTAGTACATCACATTTCTCTTGGCTTCCATTTATAGTTTAATTGGGTTAGGATTGTATTAATAGGGTCAGGATAGCATAATCTTTAGATGAGCTGCACAATTTCTTAATTAATGTGTCTGAATGCCACATTATTAGCCAATGGATGTTATTACAGCCTAGTGAACCTTAGAGTACAATAGATGTCAGTAGACACTGAAGGCAACACATTCTTCTGAAATGTTAAGAATGACGCTACATCATTCTATGCCACTTAGAATGATTCAACCATTCAGCCACTCAGAGTTGCAACCTCCAGTCTTTTCCATAAGCCAGGGGTGATGGTGAGGATATTCTTAGTTCTTCTGGCCATCATATCATCTTCTTGCTTCTCACTACTTTTTTTGGATCCCCAATCCACAACACAAGCAAACTTTCATTTGGTTTACATTTACTACTTGTTTGCTTTAGACTTATACATCTATTCCACTTTAGCAAGGATCTGCTGGTACAATAGCACTAAGCTCTTTTCTTAACCAATGGTGCAAACTAATAATTTCAATAGTAATAGTAATAATAATAATAATAATAATAATAATAATAATAATAATAATAATAATAATAAGAAGAAGAAGAAGAAGAAGAAGAAGAAGAAGAAGAAGAAGAAGAAGAAGAAGAAGAAGAAGAAGAAGAAGAAGAAGAAGAAGAAGAAGAAGAAGTTGTTGTTGTTGGAAGGGACCTTGGAGGTCATCTAGTCCAACCCCCTGCTCAGGCAGGAGACATAAAATTTCATAATCCTAGAATGATTGTGCTTGGGACTATAAAATACCCTTTATAAAGGTGCATGCTTAGCTTGTTGATTGGTTAGAATTTTGATGGCGAGAATGTTACTCTCCTCCTCCTCCTCCTCCTCCTCCTCCTCCTCCTCCTCCTCTTCCTCCTCCTCCTCCTATTTCTGTTATTACTTTTATTTCTAATTCTTGTCTTCATATAACCAAAATGAAAACGCATAGCATCTCTTTATTCTTTATTCTCCAAGAACTTAGAGTAGGAGAAGTCCAGCTTAAGGTATAAATATTAATATAGTTGGAAGGGATCTTGGAGATCTTCTAGTCCAGCCTCCTGCCCAAGCAGGAGACCCTATGCCATTTCATAGAAATGATTACCCAATCTCTTTTTAAAAGCCTCCAGTGACGGAGCACCCAGAAATACCAGAGCCAAGCCACTCCACTGATTAATTGTTCTCACTGACAGGAAATTTCTCCTTAATTCTAGGTTGGATCTCTTTTTGATATGTTTCAAGAAGAATGGTGTAATTAATTAATAGCATTGGTAAGAAATAGAATAGTGGGGACATTTTAATCCTTCCAGAGATCTAGAAGAGAACAGATAATGCCTCTCTCAACCAAGATTTCAGTTTAAACACTGCAGGAATACTCGTTCTTCCTTCCACTCACCCGAGCTATTTCTCACCCACATCGTTTTGATTTGGTTTCCCAGTGAGTGCTAATGCAACTCAAAGAAGAAAAATCTCTGTTGTTTGTGATATTTGACACCACTCAAGAAAGAGATAACAAACACTTTTATGTAAAAAGACACACAAACTCTCCTAGCATCCAAGGGTTGTCATTATCAGTTGTATACGTCCAAGGACAAAAAGGGACCAAAAAAATTGCAAGCAAACAAAAAAAATAGCACTGCCAATTTCAGAAAATTGCCAACATTTCATGTTTTAAGCTTCTTTCTTGGCCAAAGGAACACTGATTTCTCCTTGATTTCTGCTGGTAAAGTAACCTTTAAAAATGAAAGGTAAACATACTCACATCAAATCATTGACTTCCCCCTCCTTATTGCAAGGAATATGCTGCAGCACAGAAAATCAGTTTTTCAAAATATGGAAAAGTGGAAAAGCTTTGTCTGTCTGACTGTCCATCTGTCCATCCATCTCCCTAAATGTAGTTGAAGATGCACTGACGTCTAGCTTATATTTTCATTCAGACCAAAACACATGACTGAATTCTTAGATTTTGTCAGTGTGCTGTGGTTTAATGGTTTAATGTCAAGATTCGTTTTTATTCTGCATTCCATCCATCACTTTGGAGATAAGAAAGCCCATCAGGAAAAAAAAGTGACAGGAACCCTAATTTGACATTGCAAACATAGCAGAATAAACAGGGAATCAAAGTAAGACTTTTAAAAGCTAAGAACTCAACTTTTGGATGGCTGAAATGTGTCGGTTTACTTCTGATTGTTTACAATTTCACTTTCCTTTCTACTTCCTTTCTTTTTAAAAAAGTAAATGGAAAAGAAGTTGTGGTTTGAACAACATAGCTAGACATACATACATACATACATACATACATACATACATGTACATAGCATATATAGAGCCTTGTGTTGTGACTCAGGGCCAGCCTGTGGGTCCGACAGCCGGGTCCGATGTATCGGAGGACTCAGATGAGGGGGAGGAGGGAGACGAACCGGCTGATGATGGTTTGGAGGCTTTGCAGAGTCCTCAGCCGGGGACCTCTTCTCAGCTGCGTGAGCCCGAGAGTGCGGAGGATGATGACCCACAGCTGGCCCTGTTCAAGGACGCCCGATGCAGGAGGCAGTCGAGCAGGAACAAACAAAGAAAGGCTATGGGACTCCTCGGGAGGAGGCACAGGGAGACCACGCCCTGAGCTCTCTATAAAAGGAGTGTTTGGGGAGGGGCTGGTTGCTGAAAGCAACTTTTCCGCTTGAGAAGACAAGCTCTAGTGTTTTTGTTAACTGCGTAATTAAATCTTGGCAGAAGCCTTTTAGCCTTGGACGCTCTCCAGTCTCTTCTTTTGAATAGGGGTTTGATAGAAGAGGGCTGGTTCAGAACACCTTGGTGGAGCAGTGGGCTAATGCCTCCTTAAGTAACACCAGCTGCCTGCAATTAGTGCAGGTTTGCATCCCACCAGGCTCAAGGTTGACTCAGCCTTCCAACCTTCCGAGGTAGGTAAAATGAGGACCCAGATTGTTGGGGGCAATTAAGCTGACTTTGTAATAATGCCACTTGGGAGGGGTGTGAAAGCCCTAATAAGCAGGCATATACATAGAATGAAGGCTACTGCTAAGCTTGTAAGCCGCCCTGAGTCTTCGGAGAAGGGCGGGATATAAATGGAATTAAAATAAAATAAAATAAAAAATATATAGATATACCACTTGTCCTTCGGTGTATGTTACACAGAGAAACCATTCCTGCATAGCTTTCATAAGTCTTGTCAAAAGTCATAGCCTGTTTTTGTGATTTTCATTTTTTTAACCTAGGCAGGAAATTCTAATTTCATCTCAAGGGTTGTTTTGGTAGGATTTGTATTTCAATTTAGGAAATGTACAGAGCTCACTTTCCAATTATTAATATACGGATCATCTTCCTTCAGGGATGAGCTGAAATTATATTATTCCAAGTTGATTTTGGACATATGACAACATATTCTCTTGATTTTCTGAATTCCTTTTACTTTCTTTGCTCTGCTTTTTCAGTCTCTGAGGCATTATCTGTTATTTAAGCTGCCTAGCCTGAACCATCCCACCAATCCATGATTATTATTATTATTTTTAGTACTTTAGCCGGCGCGATAATATTACAAAGCCATAAACAGCATTATGTTATTTCTCATAGCCTGGTAGATTTGTAGGAAGATGAATAAATGAGGCAACATACAATGTGATGTAAGAGTAAAGGAAAATAATTTAGGGGACAAAATAAATAAATTTCAAAAATTAAAAATGCATTTGAACTCATGAATGTCACACAAAATGAGGACACTGACTTCAGTTCTTTTGTGCAGTATGTATTAATTTTAATGCAAATGCCTATGGCACCCTCAACAACAAAGGAAGAGTGTTTTGAATTGGTGAAGCTGACTCTGTCACTTGGGAAGAACAAATAATTGGGGATGAGCAAATTTATCAGTTTTATTTCTTTGCTGCTGCTATGCTGTTTAATTTGAAACTCTTTGACAGTCGTTTTTATTTTGGTCAAAGACTAGCATAAATCTTAGGTTTCTTTCCTTCCATTTCTATCCTAGTTTGCATTTCGCCTTATTTTTTTAATCATTAGCACACTTTTCTGCATTTTTATTTAGATAAGTGCTTGATGGGATTAAGGAAACCGAGTATCAATGAATATTCAATGTTCTTTCAATTTGCATGTTGAATCAGGACTTTAACTAAGCTTCCATTAAAATGCAGATCAAATTAATTTCTTCCATCTCCCCATTTATCATGTTTCTGGACTCTAGGTTATTGCTTGTTCCATTATATAATCTATAGTAAAAATGTTTTTGGATGTCCAAATTGCTTGCTTTTATTTCTAAAAAGAAACTGATGTCTTAATAATTCATTATTGCTTAACCTCTGTACAGAGATTTCAAACAACCCCCTCTCCCAAATATGAGTTCGGTCTGTCTCCTGATGACCACGGGACATGCAATCCTGTGATTTTCTGGTCAAGAGTACTGAAGTGGATAGTCATTGTTCTTTCTTTTGCTTTTACTTCTATCTTACAATCCTAGGCTTCCTTTGTGGTCTTGTGGTCTTTAAATTACTAAGACCCTGATTACCTTCAAAGTTCAGACAAGGTCAAATCGATATCTATAAAGTTTCTCATAGCTTTATTTTTCTTCATCTAGTTTTTAAGAGCCGAGCATCACAAATTTTTTTTTTTTGGTTTTTTTTTTACTTCACCTATGTAAAAGGATTAGAATTGTTTCTCCTACCTACCTTTCAGAATCTCCCTTTTCATATCTGGTGAGGGTCAACAAAATCAATATCAGCAAATATTGTGATGTGACCTAGCAGATATTGATTTGTTCAAGAGAGAGTAAAAGCAACTCTCCTTCACATCCAAGTTCCCTTGTACTTTCCCCTTGTTGGGTCATAAAAAAATTGTTTGTCCCTCCTGCTTTAAAAAAAGTTGAGGGCCTCTTTTCCTGGCCTGACTTCTGTCTAGTTACGTGGAAAACAGCTTGATGGTACACAAAGGCAGGGCCTTCTAGGTCAGATGTCACACTGAAACATCTGTCCTATTTAATCTACTAACAGCAGGAAATTGATAGCTGCTGTTCATAACTAAGAAATGGCATGGAAAAATCTCCATCACTCATAAGACAGATGGACAGAACAAATACTGTATTATTTTATCAAAGTTAACAGGTTATTTCAAGATTCTTATTTGTCTCCTATGATTGAGAGAAATTTATAGTTGAATATTGTCCGCTTCCTTAATGCTCAATTTGTAGTTTACAAAATATGGATATTCAACCATTTTTTCCCTATGCCTTCTCAGATCCTGAATCAAAGTGAAGCTGTCTCTTTCTTCTGTTGGGGTCTGAAATAAAAGGGGAAGATATTTTGGCAATTTATTGATCTCTCTGACTATTTCATACAGTTGGTTGCCTGTTATGGTACAATTTTCCCCCTTTCTGTGAATAGTGCTATAGAAACTTAGTTGATAGACCAATCACTTTCCATGGTCAGCTATGGGAACTCACTTCATATTTAATGCAATGCAGAATACATCTTGTATTTAGGGATTTGGAAATCTACTTGAGGTTAAAAAATAGAATAAAGTTTATTTGGGGGATTATTCAAATATAAATAATAGTTGCTTTGCTAGAACTCACAAAGATGTGTTTATTGTTATGAGCACAGCTATTGTCATTCAATGGCCATTTCCTATAAAAAATGAGGACACCCCTTTAATAGCTGTATTCACATGAATATTCAGTTATTTCTTATTATGTATTTCTGAATACATAATACACAATACATATTCAGAAGGAGTGTTATGAGTGGGGGGAAAATCTATACACCGCATTCTTTGAAGATTGTCACTTCCTGATATCTGTGCTTAAAAAGTGAATAAACATACAGCTGAAAGATAGGATGGACCTGTATGTAATGATGAAAATATTTGTTACTTGGAATTGGTCAGAATATTCATACACATTTATTTATATGAGGCAATTGCTTCTATGGAGTTAAGTAGCTTATAGATCCCAGTTCAATTCTGATCTCATTGTGATTACTTGCTTTTAGTTACAAGCAACTAATGTAAGTGAGAACAGTATTTCTCTTTCTATCTCATTGAGAACAAATGATAATAAACTTTTTATTGTGAATAGGAAGAAAGTAGTAAAAGCAAAGGCTGGGTGGATGGAAGTGGGGACCGATGGAAATAGGGAAAAATATAATAGAAGGTTGAATGGAATTGTATGATTTTCCTTAGTGCGTCAGGAATTAGGTTTGCCTTGAAATTTATATGGATTCCTCCTAGTGAAACTAAGACTGATGATATAATCCTACACACATTTTTTTAGGGAATTAATCCTGTTGGAAAACTGAAAATAAACATGCTTCTTCATTTCCCTGCCGGGGCTGATGTATACTGATAAGAAAAGTGATTACAAAATCTTTACCTAGTATAAATTTTATAGGTTTGCACCAAGTCTCGGATATTAGTGTAGCTTCATTTCATGCAAAGCCATGCATCAGGTTGTAACACAGAGATAGTGGGAAATCACCAATGCAAAACTTCAATGCCCATTGGTAGAAAACCTGAGTGAGAAGAAAATTGATCAGCAATACAATCTGAAAAAGTCAACCATCACTGTGCAAACCCAGAGCCAAATAAATTGGAACCGTATCAGATCATTCAAGTTTAATGTGACAGAGGCAGGATTGATAAAATGAGCAAGACATCAGATAATCCGAGGAATTAAGCACTGTGTGTTTGAGTGTAGATATTATTTACAGAACAGATGTTCTGTTGCATATGTATGTGTATGTATACACCGCATAAATCTCATTGCTAACAGAGCTAAGTCTACACATTACAGTTAGTGAAGTGCCAGTGTTAAAATGCATCAGCTTGGACCTTTAATTTCAGGGAGAAAAAGAAATAGACGATCACACCTAGATAACATGCAGCAGATACTGACTGAAGATACGTGCAATATAGAATTATGTAGAAATCACAGATGTAATGAATTGTCATTTTAAAAGCATATTTGACAAACCTTTCATATTTTATTAAACTTTCATTTCAAACTTGCCTTAAGCACAATTGAATGAAGATTGCCTAAAGCTTTGATTTAGGAGCCTGCTCCCAAGTTAGCTTGATCTGTTTTCATTCCATACATAGGAAATCCTGCTTATCTTCCTTGCCTGAGGCAAAATGTAGACATGGGTCATGTAATAGGAAGAAAGCTTATTAAGTGACCTTGACTGAAGCTAAGGTCTAGCTCTCATTAAACAATTAGCATAAAATGGACAGATATATTTCCTCCTGGACCCATGGGGAAAAGGACGACTCTATAAGGGTAGGGTAAATTTTTGCACTAGGGTGGGCAGACACAGGTACAAATGTCCAAGTGTAAAGCTCACTAAATATTTCTAAGATTGGGATATAGCTATGAGGATATACTTCCATGTTGTGCAGTCTTGAATTTCAAATGGAAAGT
Organism: Vipera ursinii; assembly: GCF_947247035.1. Taxonomy (NCBI): domain Eukaryota; kingdom Metazoa; phylum Chordata; class Lepidosauria; order Squamata; family Viperidae; genus Vipera; species Vipera ursinii. The sequence continues at coordinate 11,756,418 of NC_139520.1, forward strand.
TAAGACACACATATAACACAATTTCATCATTATCATCATCAACAAGAGCCTTGGTGGAGCAGTGGGCTAATGCCTCCTTAAGTAACACCAGCTGCCTGCAATGAGTGCAGGTTCGCATCCCACCAGGCTCAAGGTTGACTCAGCCTTTCATCCTTCCCAGGTAGGTAAAATGAGGACCCAGATTGTTGGGGGCAATTAAGCTGACTTTGTAATAATGCCACTTGGGGTGTGTGTGAAAGCCCTAATAAGCAGGCATATACATAGAATGAAGGCTACTGCTAAGCTTGTAAGCCGCCCTGAGTCTTCGGAGAAGGGCGGGATATAAATGGAATTAAAATAAATAAAAATAAATCATCATTTTAGCCATTGTCTATCCACTGCAGGATAAAGACCTCTTCAGCATGTTTCCAACCTACTGTATATGGTCCTGAGCAAATAATACAATTTATTATTACTACTATTCAAACCCAAATTGTTTTATTTTACTGTTCTCAAAGCAAGAATCTAAAAAGATATTTTATTTGGCACTATCTGGAGGATGTGGAGGCTACATTCAGAATAACAGAGTTGGAAGGGACCTTGGAGGGCTTCAGGTCCAACCTCCTGCTCAGGCAGGAGACCCTATCCCATTTCAGGCAAAGCGTTGTCCAATCTCTTGTTAAAAATCTACAGTGACGGAGCACCCACAACTTCTGAAGGCAAACCATTCCACTGATTAATTGTTCTGTTAGGAAATTTCTCCTTATTTCTAAGTTGGTTCTCTCCTTGATTAGTCTCCATCCATTGCTTCTTTTCTTGCCCTTAGGTGCTTTTGAGAATAGATTGTCTCCCTTTCCTTTGTGATAGCCCCTACCTACCATTAAATATTTTCTGAAGATTTTCATTTCCTCCCAATATGAATCTTTATTTATTTATTTTATTTATTTTATTTTATTCCATTTATATCCCGCCCTTCTCCGAAGACTCAGGGCGGCTTACAAGCTTAGCAGTAGCCTTCATTCTATGTATAGGCCTGCTTATTAGGGCTTTCACACACACACACCAAGCGGCATTATTACAAAGTCAGCTTAATTGCCCCCAACAATCGGGGTCCTCCTTTTACCTACCTCGGAAGGATGGAAGGCTGAGTCAACCTTGAGCCTGGTGGGACTCGAACCTGCACTAATTGCAGGCAGCTGGTGTTACTTAAGGAGGCATTAGCCCACTGCTCCACCAAGGCTCTTGCAGTAAGAACAATTGACAGTGGCTTGGTGTTGAGGCCAGCAATGTTTTTTTTTCAAAGGAAAAGATCTGTCCAATTCCTATTGGTTGCTTAAGTCTGTTCCAGACAAGCCTTCTTAAGCTGGTCTTGATGACTGCTTTGGTCAGAGATGCAAAAGAGATATTTGGCCTTTGACTTATACCCAATAAATTTGTCATCTGGGATTGTTTGTTTGGGACTGTTGATCTTGTAGAATCATAAGGTTGGAAGGGACCTCAAAGGTCTTCTAGTCCACCCCCTGCTCAAGGCAGAAGACCTCATACCATCACAGTCAAATGATTGTCCAGTCTATTTTTGAAAACCTCCTGAGATGAAATTCTCACAACACTAAAGCTATTCCATTGATTAATTTTTCTAGGATAGTCCTATGGCAAAGGGGATTAAATTAATAAAGACCTACATGTGTATGTATGTATGTATGTATTTATGTGTATGTATATATATATACACACACATACATACATACATACATACATACATACATACATACACATGTAGGTCTTTATTAATTTAGTCTCCTTTGCCATATATATATGAAGGGACGCGGTAGCTCAGTGGGTTAGGATGCTGAGCTTGTCGATCAGAAGGTCGGCAGTTTGATGGGTCAAATCCCGAGTGCTGCGTAACAGAGTGAGCACCTGTTACTCGTCCCAGCTTCTGCCAACCTAGCAACTCGAAAGCACGTAAAAATGCAAGTAGAAAAATAGGGACCACTATGGTGGAAAGGTAACAATGTTCTGTGCGCCTTTGGTGTCTAATCATGCTGGCCACATGACCACAGAGACGTCCTCGGACAAGCGCTGGCTCTTTGGCTTTGAAACGGAGATGAGCATTGGCCCCTAGAGTTGGAAATGACTAGCACGCATGTGCGGGGGAACCTTTACCTTTACCTTTTATATATATGAAGTGTTTTCACCACCCAGAGTCATTTTGTATTTGAGAATCTATAAATGTGAGCTATAAATAAATAAACTTGATGTCTCCTCCAATAATATCTACATTGAATTTTTTTATTTTGGGGAAGGAAGGGGGGTAGATCAAAAACATCCATCCAATTGAAGAGAAAGATGTAAAAGGAATAAGAAAATTCCAGCATGCGCTGTAGCATGCTATTCAACTCTTTATAATACTTTTAAATAGTACATGAATTTGAGCATTCTATTTCTTTTCTCTGTGCATGGAAAAAAGGAGGCTTCATAAAAGAAGACGACTCTACCCTGATTTCCAAGTGAAATTAAGTTTCTTCAGCCACCCGTCATTTGATTTTCATATCTTAATCTTACTTCCTTTCATCTTCCCCTTTTCTTGCAATGCTAACATGCTGTAGGCTTTTGATAGAAGAAGCTATCTACATGCGTTACCATCTAAAGGTCGCAGCTGGAATGCTACATATATTTAAACGTTTATTAATACTTTTAAATTCATTTCCTGTGTTTCTGTTGAAAGGGGGAAAAATTACAAGAGCACTTTTACGGATTATTAAAAATAAAGTTACAATGAAGAAGAGATATTTTGAAATGTGGAATTTGAATATGCATATGAATAAAAAGGAATAGATTGCTTCTCTATAGAACCTTAGGTTTTTACGATTATATAAAATATTCCTCTCTGAAAAATTGTACACACAAACACACACAGAGAAACATGATATAGTTATAATTATTTATTTAAAAAGCATCACATTTTTATTTATTTATTCCCTTCTCTGCTTTTTGCCAACATTTGCTAGCAGTGCCACCATAGGCCATTTTTTGCAGTCATGCACTAATACCTAATTTCATTGTAGATTACTTAATTAACAATATTCTCTGGGTTCAAATGGCACGCTGAACCAGAAATTTAATTGTGCAGTTCGGAAGCAAGGATAGCAAATAATATGCACTTAGCCTGGATTGAATGTTAGAAATAGTTAGAAATAATAGGCTTAAGTCACATAAGTGAAACAGAGGTTTGCTTAAACCACTGTTGGGGTTAGTTTCACACAACACATTAAGTCTCAAGCAAATCGCATGTTTGTTTAGCATAATCCAAAATCAGTTGCAGACAAAATCCATAAACCTAGTATAGTGCATATGAATGTAGTCTCTGCAGCTAGTTCATTGTTTAGTTAGCTCCCTCTGTGAGATGTCCAAGCTTTTTCCAAATAATTTTTTGGCTATGTTATATGTTGGAGGAAGACATATATTGGGCTTGTGTATTTTTAGAAGCATGGGAGGATGGGTCTATTGCTTCTCATCAACCATTACTCTTCTTTTGTGAATTGACCTTTCTTAGTCAGATTGTTGAAGATCAGATTCTCCAGTTTCAGCATTGGGTTGGTTTTTATGGGAACATAGGTTTCTTTGGGGATGCGGTGGCTCAGTGGGTTAGGACGCTGAGCTTGTCGATCAGAAGGTCAGCAGTTTGGCGGGTCGAATCCCGAGTGCCGCGTAGCAGAGTGAGCGCCTGTTACTCGTCCCAGCTTCTGCCAAATTAGCAGTTCGAAAGCATGTAAAAATGCAAGTAGAAAAATAGGGACCACTACGGTGGGAAGGAAACAGTGTTCCGTGCGCCTTTGGCGTCTATTCATGCCGGCCACATGACCACGGAGACGTCCTCAGACAAGCGCTGGCTCTTCGGCTTTGAAACGGAGATGAGCACCAGCCCCTAGAGTCGGAAACAACTAGCACGCCTGTGCAGGGGAACCTTTACCTTTACCTTTAGGTTTCTTTGTCCTCCAGTAATTCTTTGACTTTTTATATGAATTGTGTTCTTCTTTCCATGATAACCATGAATCTGCCATGTCTGCCAAGAGGATGGTGATGGTTTGGTCCTTGTTTGAGTTTTTGAGGATGACTCTGCTGTCCCGTGCTTTGAGTCAGTTCTGATTCTGTGTTATTCTAGTTTGTGGCATGAAGGTCTGGTCACGTTTTCTTGGGTTTCTGTGGCAAGACTCACAGATCAACCCTGAGCTACATATATTGTCTTCTATTGGGATAAAGTAAGGACTATTCTTCTGTTATTTGAAAGGATTACTAAAAGCTATTTTTCCTAACGTGTAAATAAAGTAATTTTTCTACTGATTTTCTACTTGGGGCAGGTGGAATTGTCATTTTTTGGTCTTTCTTAAATCCTTAAATATCAAAGATTTTTCAGGTAGTTCAAGGAAGTGTGTATCTTCATGTTCATTTATTCAATTAACTTCTTTTTGTGTGTGACTTGAATTGGTGTTATAAGGGATAGGACAGGGGTAGGCAACCTTGGCTATGCTGGCTCAGGAATTCTGGGAGTTGAAGTCCAAGAGTCATAAAAGAGCCAAGGTTGCCTACCCCTGGGATAGGACAAGCATTCTGCCTGGCAACCTGGTTCTGGCATGTTATATTTGAAAATATATGAGTAAGGTTATTCCATGCCCTCTCTTTTTTACATCTACTCACTTAAAAACCCACCTAAATTCACAAGTTTTTTGGGTTTTTTTTTAAATAGACGGGCTTAGGACTAGACTATAAACCCCAGGAAGTCACATATTCTGAGGAAGTACACATAGTATCACACTGCAATTTCTGTTTTATGCAGTTGCTACAGTTCTTCATTGCTACCAAATGTAGTCATTTATAGCTATGACTTAAAGATTGTCTCATTACTCATTTAATATAAAGGAAGGTTCAACTTAAGGGAAGCTATGTCTAAATAGACTAATATAAAATTGTAAGATGACTAGATCCCATAATCTTATTTTAGGGGGGGAAAGGGGGGGTTGAGAATTTTCCTTTTTTCTTTATTTTCCATTTGTTACATAAAACCACCACTTACTCGAGATGGTAAGAAATGTTATTACCGTTTTTTTATAAAGCAGTTGGTTTTGTCTCATTTAATTTTAATTAACATAATACTTTTAATCTTCTTTTTGACTAAGCTGCCACGAGGGCCCCACTGGGATTAAAAGGTGGGAAAGAAATGTGATAATACTGATTAATATTTGATTTGCAAATAATCCTACATTGGCAAGAAGGTTCACTGCACTTTTGTACTTTCGCTTTGTATGTGATTAAAAAATAGAAAACTTATTTACAAAGTCTAGCCCCAGCTTCTGGCATTTGTAAATATTCCTTGGTCCTGAGTAGATCCATCATTGCTACTATATCCAGCCATGTAATCCTACTCACAATAGGATTATGTCAAAATAAGAAACATGTATGCAGCAGGGTGAGCATTACAAAGAAGAAAGAACTACAGTGATATTTATTAAAGCTGTGCAAATTGTCAAGAGGGTGCCTTGTTTTGATTAAGGTTCAAGAGAAATACAGCCATGTTGAAGCTGTTCCATGGACCTTCACAATCCCTTCTTCTACAACGTTGAAATAGCTGCATTGCTTCCCTTGACTGCTTATCTGCCACAACAGGCAACTGCAAAGACATTGGCAGATTCTTGGTGGTATCTATATGATGCAGGTGCCCATAATTTACTTAACGGGGGTTTATTCTCTTTTTCTGGGTTCACATGATACATATAAGGATAACCTAACTGTATGGGCATGGAAATGCAAATTGAGCTGAAATATGGTTCACTGTGGCAGAGGAATGTTGCAAGAGAAATGCTGCTGTGAAAGGTGCCCTTATAGTTAATGCCATACCAGAAGGGATAAATCAATCAATCCCCATCTGCTATATTTCTGTGTGTCAGGTTCTGTTCAAAGCACAGAAGGGGAGCCAGTTAAAACAAAGAAAGGGAACATCCTGTATCTTGTTCTTTTGATTGCCAGTAAAGCAGTATGAGGACATGCTTTCTGTCATGCATGTTTCCCTGCTCTGGGAAATGGAAGGGCTGAAAGATCACTAGAATAGAACCACACATGGCAGAAAATGAAGAAGGAAAATTTCAATTAGGCACCATAAGATAAGGAGGGAGCCATTCCTGCTGTTTTAGGATCGCAGCTGATAAGAACAAGCTCAAAGTGGAACTCGTATCCTTTAGGGGTTCAGGTGGTTCTCTTTCAGGTTCATAAATCGCTTTCCCACTACCATTCAAAAACCAATTAAAACTATGCAATTCTCATTCCACTGGCTGCTTTGACTGCTTCATGGAGGGCACCACCACAGCACGCCAATGAAAGAGCTAACAAAAATGCACCTCTATGGACAAGATAAAAGCATGGGCTTTTCCTCTTCTCCATCCTTGCTATCCTCCATATAGGTGACATCAGTGGTGGGATTCAGCCAGTTCTCACCAGTTCAGTTGTTGCCCAGGCCCAGAATGGACTTCCAGAAATGGTGTCCACCCAGAGAACCAGTTGTTTACATGTTTGAATCCCATCCCTGGGTGACATGCAGGTGAAATCATCAGGAGATAACTTTAAGGCAATTAGATCAAAGGATGAGTGAAAACCTATTGCAAAACAGGACCTTCCGGGCCTGCGAGCAATGCCCAATCAAATGATGTCTTGTATTTCAAAGTGATCTTGATATTACAAACTCTTGTAGTGCTATTAAAATCTCTCTTAATTATGACATGCTCATGATGATTTAGACTCTGGCAAGGTTAATATTCTGTGGATGTGTACTTGCAAACAGAACCACAAAAATCCCATTGGAAGCTTATGACAATTAAGGTTTACTTCTCGGTTCTACTAAACATGCTTTCTCCAATATTAGTTAAATCTATATTTGAATGTATTACTCTAATTATTCAAGATCTAAAATGGACTAAAATATTGAATTTTGATTAAGTTTAGCATGATACATTGTCCTCTGTTCATTCTTTGAGTCTTGAAATCAATGGGTTGCCCCCTTCTCTCTCTCTCTCTCTCTCTCTCTCTCTCTCTGTTGGGGGGGAGAGGAAGACAAGAGTGGCAAAGTTATTGAGCACATTATCTTTTTACTTACATTAATTACTGCTATTCTCCTGGTCTTGGCTTCTGAGTAATTTTTGCATCATTTGCAATTCATTGAAAAGGCCACTACAATTCATCTTTCTAAAGGCCAAAGAACACTCTAGAATTAAGTTTCTAGAACTAAGTTTAGTTCTAAAGGAGAATTGTGTGCTGAACATGGAGACTAACTGCATATGTTTATTTTTTCTCTTTTTATTTTCTCTTGCTTTTTCTTTACAGGACTTCATTGTTGGCAGAAATACTATTTTTATTCTTTCTCCATCATCCCAAAATTATGGCCCATGGATTAATTTTCTGTGCCTTTCTGTCTAATTTCCAGGATCATTGAGCAAGGAAACAATTCAGATTCTATCTTATAAAAGAAATAAAGATGGTGTGTGTGCACACTTGCCTAATTCTTGCTCAAATTCTCAACCCTGATTGTACAAAAAATACCATTCTGAGAACAGAATCCTCCAGAAAATGCTCAAATGATCACGCTGTTCAAAAGTTAATCCACAAAACAAGTCAGATTCATCTAGAACAGAGTTCTCAAAGTGTATTTGAATAGCTGAGTATTGTAAAATTTCTCAATTTTAATTTATAATATTGATACCCATAACCCACATACACCAAAGCTCCTTGGGGTTCTCATTTTTAAGAATGTAATGGCTTCATGAGACCAAAATGTTTGAGAAACACTGGTGTAGAACATCACATTGAGAAAACTAGAAACTCATAAGTATTCATAAGAATACTTTCTGGAAAACATTTAGACAGCTGAATTGGGGTGCATTCTCCATCATTTCTAGGTAGAACAGAAGAGAATTATAGTCTAGCAACAACTAAACAATCATACTTCCTACCCTTTGCAGGAAAAAAATGTGAATTTGAAATACAACCAAGTTTATACTTAACAAAGATATTTCTTTTTCTAGACAATCTTATTTTTTATATTGGAGGCCAATTTAGCATGCTCATACATGTGAAAGTACTTAAATTGAGAAAATATATTGTTTGGAAATTACACATATATACACGCAAATATTAAAAAAATGAATTTTCAATCAACATCATTCTGTTGCTACTGTTAGTATCAATCAGAAATAATCTTTACTGTTCAAAAGCTTACTGAAGTGTAATGTTTAAATGGTCCTAATAAAAATTCTAATATGCTTTCTCCTTAAGCAAATTATTTTTTCTCTCTCTCTTTGATTCATCTTAAAATACTGATGAGAATGTTACATTAATAGTTCCTAATTATAATTCTTTTTCCCCTTTTTCACACACACAAAAATCCTCATCACAGCAGGCGCTTTGCAGATGGACACACGTATTTCTCCCCACTTTTAATACAGCAAGCTGTCACAATACATTTGTTAAGATATGAATACATTATGCTAATAAAAATGGGTAGGCAGGTGCAAGATTTTTTTAAAAGTTCAGTTCTTCACAATTCCTTTTCCATGCAAACCCTTTAAAAATTACCTTCACAGCTTCTCACACTGTATATTTAGGACTCCAAGTATACTTGCGCTTTATGTATACAAGCTGCAATATATCTGACTTCCCCAAATGCTCAGCAGTAGTGATGTGGATGACAGAGTTCTGGAAGTTCAAGCCTACATATTTGAAATTTGAAAAGCACTGCCTTAAATGGATATGTTACTCGTGACACATCATATATTGAAGCTCATCGTGATGCATCTTTCATGGTTTCTAACAATGCTGAGTGTTCATCTAATTGTTTAAATTGATATGCTTGTATCTTGTACCTTCTTGCTGGAGATCACTGGTCAACACAAGATCCCTAGTTTCACTCTCTCTGCCCCTCCGTCCCACAAGAAGTCTGTGAAACAGGGTCAGTGGCTAACTTCCATGGCTGAATACGGACTTAAATTCTGTTCCAGCAACTAAACCATGACACCACATTAGGTACTGATAGAAGAGAATATTTACAAAATAACAGAGGTGGAAGGCACCTTGAAGGCAAACTGTTCCACTGATTAATTGTTCTCAATTTCTCCTTTCAACAGTCTTTCAAAAGCTCCTATTTTTCCCGACCATCATTTTCTTATTTTAGTTTCCTTGCTATCCCTGTTGAGAATATTGGAAACACACCCAATGTGTAGGAAATAAGAAGTTGACAGGATTAATTTTAAGGATGTTCCATTGTGCAGGAGAGTAAGTCACATACTGATATTGATGTGCGGTAGTTGGTATTATAATCTACATTACTGAATGTACCTATTGCTCATTTGGGGGGAAGGTGTATTTTATCCTCATAACTCTATTCAAGATGTTATTTCCTATTATAGAAAAAAATGTTTCTAACAACTAAGTCAATTTCTAATGCAGTGTTTCAGCATAAATCTTTTTTAATCTGTAAATCATAAGCCATAAAGGATGTCCATACTTTGCAGTCCATGTGTATTTAGTTTACAGTGACAGACTGATAAGGCCTGCATTAAAGTAGCTGCCCAGATTATTATTATTTTTGCCGGGAAGGGGGTAGAGTTGAATTTATTTTTATTTTATTTTAATTCCATTTATATCCCGCCCTTCTCCGAAGACTCAGGGCGGCTTACAAGCTTAGCAGTAGCCTTCATTCTATGTATATGCCTGCTTGTTAGGGCTTTCACACACACCCCCAAGCGGCATTATTACAAAGTCAGCTTATTGCCCCCAACAATCTGGGTCCTCATTTTACCTACCTCGGAAGGATGGAAGGCTGAGTCAACCTTGAGCCTGGTGGGACGCGAACCTGCACTAATTGCAGGCAGCTGGTGTTACTTAAGGAGGCATTAGCCCACTGCTCCCATCCAGGCTTGTTGGGTGTGGTTTATACATTTGACTAGGTTCTGTCTGTTTCAGACCATTGGTTTTTTGTTTGTTTGTTTTTGTGTTTTTTTTAAAAAAGAGTTTGCTCTCCAAAATACTTAAATTCACAATTATGATTGTTCAGCCAGCCAGCCAGATTATCTACTACTACCATAGTGATTATAAGGCCATTATAATGGCAAAAGGCTCCTAGTTTAGTTTGGGGAAACAACCTCTGCTACTTGGATAATAGCCTTTCACATGATGGATGATGTCTTTATACTCAACACGTCTGGCAAAGTTTAGTGCTGCATTTGGATGGAACTTCTTTTGCAGAAGATGATATGGAATAAAACATATTAGAATATTGTCACACTGATGGCAATAACTTGTTTCTTTATGCCTTGATACCTGCTACCATTGTAATGAATTGGAAGGCTTCTATCCTTGGCACCTAAGAAGCATTTCTAACTTAAGATATAGCAAAGGGACTGCAAAAATGATGTAGAACAAGAATGATTCAAATGGAATTTGGGTTACATACTGAGTATCCTCATGTATCTATAAGCTATCTTTACATATCATTCTAAATATGTTTTCCTTAATTATGACGTATTGGATTCATACAACATTCCCAGCCACCTTACATAGTTTACAAACCATACAATTTTAATTCAACAATGAGCCAAGCAAGAAACAAACCACATTGTACATTATCATGGTGTAAGACATATCAATTCTTTTTTTTTAAAGTATTTTATTAGTTTTCTATCATTACAATTTATTTGTGCTTAATAAACAATGTGTTGTCTGGGTTAATTTTGCCTAGTCATAAGGATTAAGTTCTTACTCTCTATCCTACTTGAAAGTATACTGTATGTTCTTTTCCTTTGATTCTCAGTGTAAGTCTGTCCATTTCTGCACAGTCCAATATTTTCTTAATTATCACTTCCTCTAATGGTGTCGACTCATTTTTCCAGCGCTGCGGAAATACAATCCTCACTGCAGTTAATATTTATTTATTTATTTATTAGATTTATATACCGCCCTCCTCCCGAGGGACTCAGGGCGGTGTACAGGGCAATTAAAATATAACATACAAAAGTTAAAAATAGATTAAATTAAATTTAGCCTCAAACAAAATCAATTAAATTATGAAATTTAAAACCCCAATCCCTCAGTCCAGACCGGCAAGCTCGAATAACCAGGTTTTCAGGTCACGGTGAAAAGAGCGAAGGTCGGGAGCCATCCGGAGCTCCACAGGCAGCTGATTCCAGAGGGCAGGCTGTTCATCAAACTTTTTCTGGCATTATGCCTAGTAAAAAAAAGTTCAGGTTTAAAATCTACATGTTTTCCTAACATTTTTTTTCTAACCACGTATGCGAAACATATCAATTCTTGACTGAACCTGGTTATGTTGCAAAGTTATCTTGCTCCACTGAGTTCTATCCAAGTGATATTTTTTTGTAACCTAAGCTTTGACTTTTATATCTTCCCTAGTAGTGCTTTCCATGTTTCTGGACCATCTTTATTTGCCTTGATTTAGTTCTTATTTATAAGGGACGTGGTGGCTCAGTGGGTTAGGACACTGAGCTTGTCAATCAGAAGGTCGGTAGTTTGGCAGGTCGAATCCCGAGTGCCGCGTAACAGAGTGAGCACCTGTTACTCGTCCCAGCTTCTGCCAACCTAGTAGTTCGAAAGCACGTAAAAATGCAAGTAGAAAAATAGGGACCACTACGGTGGGAAGGTAACAGTGTTCTGTGCGCCTTTGGCGTCTAGTCATGCCGGCCGCATGACCACGGAGACGTCCTCGGACAAGTGCTGGCTCTTCGGCTTTGAAACGGAGATGAGCACCAGCCCCTAGAGTGGGAAACGACTAGCATGCATGTGCGGGGAACCTTTACCTTTACCTTTTTAGTTCTTATTTAACATGGATGACAATATAAATATGAGAAATAAATAAATAAGCAAACAAACAAACATCATTATCATAAAATATTCTCTTCTGTGGTTGTAAACATTTCTTGAGGTAACTCAGTTAATTGTGGCTTCAAGCAACCTTCAACTGAGCCAAGGCTGAAGTGTACAGGGTATCATTAATATGCATTAAATTATTCCTGATAATGCCAATATTTCATTAGCATTCAGAACAAGGTCAAGATAGAATTCTGTTTGTGATGTACAATTTTCAACAAACCACAGTTAACAACTCCATATTGGACACAAGGAGGAAAACTGTAAGACTATTTATGTCACAGAATATTTTATAATGTTGTTTAAGAAAGAATTTTACTGGGGGAAGGTAATATAATGAAAAATTGAGAGTGGCTTTTAATTTGATTTTTCCCCTTTTATTGATTAACTGTGAACAATGCAAAACAAAACAAAACATGACAATGTGCCTAATTGCATCCAAATGACTATGTTTACCTAAGACTCAGCCTAATTAATAGGTTTTATATAGGGAATGAATATTCGATCCATAAGATGTATTGCCCTTGAATTACACCAGATCTCTGTACGAAATTGGTTGTCTGGACTGTACTATTCTAACTGTATTGGACACTTCCAAATATGTTTGATTCATCTGTATGGACCTGCGTTTTTAGCAAATTTATTTGAATCAGCTAGCTTGATTAGGTTATTCATACTGAAATTTTGGAGTATCCAAATCCAATTAATAATAAGAAATAATCAATACTCAGTGACCTAAGTTAATAGTGTAGAACATATTCACCTCACTCAAGAAAACACTTTTGTTTTGCTTAATACAATAAACTTTCTCTTTCTAATTTGGACAAGTAATTTCTCATGAAGAGCACTGAACATGAGCCAGGATCAGACACTGTGTGTAAGAAATAATTTTGCTTTTGTTAGTTTTTATCTTTTAAAACTTTTAAATCTATGTTTAACTATAGCCTTTTAATAAATGCTAAAACTTTAAAACATATATGAATATGCTGTCAAAATTCAGTTTCACAGCCAAAAAAATCCCTAAATATTGGCAGGATTGTTTTTCTATCAATATTCAAACAACAAATAACTTACTTCACTTGGTCTCTGATGTTTATTTCATTGTGAGTTTCACAATGACAATAAAGATATTTATTCTATTCTATTACTGTTCTTATTACTTAGGCTTTAAAAATAACATCAGTAAACTATTGATGTAGCCCTTAGCTTACTAATGTTGCAAAGTAACCAATCTCTCTTTCAGACTATTTACTCTGAATCAAAATTACACCACGTAGAAGGATGTTTTTCTCCCCTCCACACACAAACATACGGCATCCTATTTCACACAAAAAAATCAGATTCAGCCTGTAACTAAACACATTTTTATGTAAAATAAATAAAAGTCACTGAAACCGATCATTAGTTGAAGGAGAACTTAATCTTCCATCTCCCTTCTCCATCTGTGAAATTTAAATATTGTTTAGACAAATAATCCTGACTGTCTCACTAACTTCTTTAAAAGGCACTTTAATCACAAAATGTGTATCACAATTATAATCATAACCAAGAATAAAGCAAAGAATAACACAATAATAGGAGCCACAGGAATGACTCTTTTTTTATGGCTACCACCCAGATTTTATTGCCAAAATCACTAAGATCTGGTGGTTCTTCCAGACAATGGAAACAGAATAACTGTGAACTCCCATTTTATCCTGATTGATTGATCTGTTTTGTTTTGGCTTTGTTTTGGGATTTTGCTTTTGCAGTTGGTTGCATTTTCTATATGTTTGTGTTTTAGTTGTAAGCCATCCCAGGTTTGGAAGTTGAGCAGCTTATAAAGCATCATCATCATCATCATCATCATCATCATAACAACAGTAACCATAGAAAAATCACAGGTTAGAATTAAGATGGCCACTTGAAGTTACTTTGTTGGGTTCTCATAGTACTTCAGGTATTTGCTTAACTAACTTTCCCACATTTTCTTCTTAGGACTGTGTATGTAGCTCCCTTAAGAAACTTGACTAGTGTTTCTCACCCCTTGAACTTTCCATCTTCTCATAATATTTCTCATAGCTTATATTTCTTATAAGCTTTCTCCCACAAGCATTTTCCTTGAAGCTGGTTTTCATTGAAACTCTGTAGTATCAAAAGTTGACATCAACTGTGTATCAAATCTCAAGAGAAGAGAACTTCTCTGTACTTTAAACAATTCTTTTGCTATCTAAAGCAATATTTATAAATTCGGTATGCTTTTGATATTTTCTCCTCTCGTGAAAAGGTGTGGAGCTCTCAGCAGCGCACATTCATAATCCAAAGGTAGCTCTTCAATTAGATGTGCTTGAATGAATTGCTAAATTGTACTTTCCCAGTTGAGAAGAAATGATAACCATCCATTATAACTGTGAATTTCTTCTAGACATCTACAGTATATCAATCTTTTTTTCTTTAAAATGGAACAAGTTTCTAAAAGCCCAGATGCTGACTTCACTTTTGCAAACATTTTATTTTCCATCATATTTGGGTGAAAATATAGCTAAAAATTAAGCATGATACATCAATAACAAAGTCATTCTCTTAAAGCCAACATCTTACTACATTGACCTTTTTAGTTAAACAGTATTCCAATTTATGTGCAAGAGACAGCTATTGACAAGATTTTAATAATGCAGATGTTTCTATAAGCACAAGAAGCCATGAAAGAGTTTCTTCTCCCATATTTACCTACAAAGAATCTTAAGAATTCCATTGCCATTTGGTGCTTATTATGGCTTTGAAATACTAAAGAGGATGTGTACAGTCTGCCTTTCTTCCCCATTCCTCTGCTTAAACATTAGCAAAGGGAGGTTATTGTTAGAGAAAATTAGATAGTACCCTCAATCACAGAAGAGTGCTGGCATTCTAGGTAGCGAAAGTACACTATACCAATCTTATACCAATCTGCTTATACCAATCTTCGAGGCAGTTAATGATTTTGAGATGCACAGTGTAAAACCTAATAAAAGTAACACGAAAGCAAAAATGAAATTAAATGCCATCGTTTGAGTTGGTGAAAGAGGAATGTTTTTGGCTAGAGTAGGAGCCAAATGCAATTCCTTACAGAGCACATCCAATAACCTGAAATGCTTTTTTGTGGGTACCAAGTAACAGCCAGAACATCTTCAGAAGGGCTTCTGCTGCTGAAGTAAGTAACTGGGCAGGTTCATAGCAAAAGGACCATCCTCAATGCATTTGTTCAATTTATATGGCTGCCCACTTGCCATGTGACTCTGGATGACTAACCAGGCTTAATGGCATCAAGTACAAAGGAAATAATAAAGCAAAACAAAGCAAAGTGCACTGTGGAGCAGACACACACTTCAAAATGTTATATCCGGGCTAGTCCCTCAATAATTTATTTATTTACCGTATTTATTTATTTATTTATTTATTTGATTTATATACCGCCCTTCTCCTGAAGGACTCAGGGCGGTGTACAGGGCAATAAAATAAGAATACATTAGTTAAATAATTTTAAAACCCAAATCCATCAGGCCAGGCCGGCTTGTTCGAATAGATAAGTTTTTAGATCACGCCGGAAGGAGCGTAATCATGATCTAAGGCCACACCTGGAATACTGCATCCAGTTTTGGTCACCACGATGTAAAAAAGATGTCGAGACTCTAGAAAGGGTACAGAGGAGAGCAACCAAGATGATTAGGGGGCTGGAGGCTAAAACATATAGGGAACGGTTGCTGGAATTGGGTATGTGTAGTTTAACGAAGAGAAGGGCGAGGGGTGACATGATAGCAGTGTTCCAGTATCTCAGGGGCTGCCCCAAAGAAGAGGGAGCCAAGCTATTCTCCAAAGCACCTGAAAGCAGGACAAGAAGCAATGGATGGAAACTAGTCAAGGAGAGAAGCAACCTAGAACTAAGGAGAAACTTCCTGACAGTTAGAACAATTAACCAGTGGAATGACCTGCCTCCAGAGGTGGTAAATGCTCCAACACTGGAGGTTTTTAAGAAGAGACTGGACAGCCATTTGCCTGAAATGGTATAAGGTTTCCTGCCTGAGCAGGGGGTTGGACTAGATGACCTCCAAGGTCCCTTCCAACTTTATTATTATTATTATTATTATTATTATTATTATTATTATTATTATTATTATTATTATTATTATTATTATTATCTATTTAGGACTTTAAAAGTCAATTCAGTATATTGCCTTGCAGCTGATGGTCAACAGATGGCTAGTGCAAAGCTTTCAGTATAGGCTTTCCAATGAACCCTGAATCTTGTAGTCCTTTGTCCGCTATAATTTGCCTCACCCTATTTCTGAATTCTGATCAGAGATTTTTTTTTCTTTGTCTGCCCGTATAACCCATGTTTATAGAAGAAGCAATCGCTTTCAGAAATCAGTAGCCTTAACAATTTGGCACAATAACTGCATAACATGTCAGAAAATCATTTGAATATAAGTTCACTGGAGATAATTGGGGAAGAACATTGTAAGAGCTTGTTTCATTCAGGTTTAATTAAAATCTCGGCATTTTCTCTCTTACAACTTCTGTTCGTTGTTTACTTCTATTACTCCATCTCCAAGGTTGTTAATACATCTGGTTTCGATATTTCCAATTAATTCCTGATCACTTTCCTATTTTGAAGATACAGTGATTACATGCTCTTATGACACTCAATGAAATCTCCTACTCTTTCACTGACATAAAGTTGTTGGCTGTACAGCAAGTTCTTATTTTAATGAAGCATCTACAGCCTAAATTTCAGCCATCTTTTATAGCTTGCTAGTTCTCTCTTCGCAGGCTGTACCAGAACAGCATTTTCCTAGACCTCAGGAAAGTATAATAGATTGTCTTTCTATTGACTCAATGGACTAAAGCTCATGTTCTTTAATGATCAAAGCAAAAAAAAAGCATTCCTTAACTGCCTTACAGACTTTCCCCCATGGAAACACAGGAGGTGGAAAGGCATGCAAATAGAGCCGAATTCAGCAAGAAATCTGAATTTCAAACATGCTGTACTTAAAACTTTCTCCTGCTGTGCTCGGAACATCACAGATACATTAGAAATTCTAATTCCAGGAAGAGAATTCTGATTTTTATTTTTTTTAGCTATAGCTGCACAAACTGTTGATGCTGAAGAAAACAGAGAAAAGAATAACCGCGGTCTGAATGAAAGGTTATCTCAGATATACAATGGAGTCTAAATATAGCCATTATATCCAGTTGGACACCTGTAACAAATTATAGGTAGCTCTTGACTTACAATCACAATTAGAACCGGAATTTCCATCGCTAAACAAGACAGTTATTAAGTGGTCGTGCCTTAATTTATGACCTTTTTTTGCCCTGGTGGTTAAGCGAATCACTGCAATTGTTCAGTGAATCACATGGCAGTTAAGCAAATCTGACTTCCCTCATTGACTTTGCTTGTTGGAAGCCAGCTGGGAAGGGTTGCAAATGGTGATCTTGTGACCTCAGCTTCATAAGTAAATGCCATTGCCAAGTGCCTGAATCTTGATCATGTGATTATGGGGATGCTGCAACAGTCAGAAGTGCAAATATCAGTTCTAAGTCACTTTTTTTCAGTGCCATTGTAAGTTCAAATGATCACTGAATGAATGGTTATAAGTCAAGGACTACCCAGTGTGGCTGACTTCCTGTCTGCCCTCTCTGTCCATCCCCCTCCTTTTGCAGTGACCTTACCAGCATGGCCAACCTCCATTCTCCACAGCCAGCCACCCCCTCTCTTCCTACCGTAGTGCATTGAATACTAAATAAATGCTGAGTACTGGGAGAACATTTCTATGTCAAAATGCATCAAATACCAAATATGATGAGTTTTGAAGCAGTTGAGTCCCAATGTACTAGTGCAGGGGTCCCCAACCCCTGGTCCGTGGACCAGTACCGGTCCATGGCATGCCAGCAACCAGTCCACACAAACAAGTAAAACCCCATCCATGGGATGCAGGTAGCACACAAAACCACACACCCTCCAGTCCACGGAAAAACCTCTTTCCATGGAACTGGTCTCTGGTGCCCAATAGGTTGGGGACCTCTGTACTAGTGTAATAAAAACAAATTATCTAGAGACAGTGAAGAATGGAAGACCTGGAGAATGTACAGTAGGTTATCATTGAAATGGGCAGGACAAAGACTTTCTCACAAACTTTGGTCATTCGGGTTTTTCCCCACGTAGAATTGAAGGTGTAAGAGCAACGTTTCGACAAAATCTCATCCATCATCCTCAGTGGTGGCTTAAGCTTCGTTCTTCTGGGAGAAGTGTGTGGTAGTGGCTGTTTGTTCCTCTTTTTTAAACTGCCAGAGGGGGTGTGTTCTGTGGGTGGAGGTGTGCTCTGATTGGGCGGGGGGTTAGTTGTGTTCTGATTGGGTGGGGGTGTGTTTTGAATGGGGGCTGTGTTCTGATTGGGTGGGTGTTTTGAGTGGATGGGCTGGTCTCAGCTGCCAGACTTAGACCTGAACTGGTGAGTTGTGCTGCTTTTGTTCGGCTCCGCGTTTGTTGTGATGCCATGTTTTTATAGTGGGTGTCAGTTGGCTTATTGTGTGGTTTGGAGGGGTTTAAAGTGGCTGATGTTGCAGCTGTAGTTAGGTTTCTGTTTTGTGGTTGTGTGTTGTTATCATTGTGGGTTCGGATTTGCTTTTTGAATGGTTGTGTGGTGGTGATGTCATGTGATGTTATCATGGGTTTGGGTCTGGTATCATTCTTGGTGGTTGGGACTTGTCTGTCAATCAAGGCAGGTTTCCAAATGGCTGGTAGGCGAGAGGTATCATCTTGTTTGTTCATGCTGTGAGGGCGTTTTTCTATCTCAATGGCTTCTCTGATTATTCTGATGTTAAAATGTTCAATTTTGGTGATAGTTTTGTTTTTTTTTAAATCAATTTCATGTCCCGTGGCTTTAAAGTGTTGGAACAGGGATGAAGTTTGTTCTCCCTTTCTGAGTGAGTTCCTGTGCTCTTCAATGCGTGCACTTATTATTATATAAAACTTAATAGAAAATATTAGCTTCCCTATTTGACACCTTGCTGCTGAATGTCAATCATATAACCATGGCTAAATTGAGGTGAAAGAGAAGTAACATACAAGCTTCAATTCCAACTTGTAGAGAGGTTTGTTTTTAATCATTTTCTGACCATATTAAACAAGCAGAAGGGAGACATTTTTGCATCTGATTCTTGGCTGAAAATGTGGGACAACAATGTTCAGGGGGATTTGGAGAGCCTGAGTGTTAAGATGGGCTTTAACTGTTCCACCTTTACACATTTGGCTATCTGTAAGTTCCCAGTTAACCAACCTCACAGAAGTGTCATGAGAGAAAAAACTGCAAGTATATCTCCTCCATCTGTCTGGAGGCAAGTCTGAATTAGGCATGATGCATGTTCTTCTTGCCAGGCATCAAATTTACCGCAAATAGTGTGCAGATACCACCAGGACAGGTGGTTAAATGGTTGCTTCCAGCCTGGGATGTTGAAAACTAACAATTAGACAAGAGTTCATTAAGCAACAGTTTATTTTACATGATATTGCATTTCCTGGACAGAGTAGGAGTGACTGTTACCTCCTAACTATGCCAGTTCATGGAAATAGATTCGTTCTAGAGCTAAATTTTCTTCTTCTTTGTTTAGGATTGACATCGGTAAACCTAATAGATGGTGCTGGATGGTGATAGCAATAGATCTTTGCTAGGATTGGAAAGTAGATTGAATTAAGCCTTGTTAGTTAATACTTGGATGATTATAAGAGCTGCAAACTAGACTCAGAATTTTTAAAAAAGGAAGAGGAGATGATGATGAAGATGATGATGATATATATTCATGGCATTACCAACAGTAAAGTTGGATTTGAAGGAGACCTTACTTTTTAAATCTTTATTGTTATAATTGAGTTTCTATGAGACCTTTGCATATTGTTCTGGTGATTTGGCCCAAGTGAAACATATTTAGCCTTTCAAAACATATTTTAACTTTGTTAGCAGTTTTACAATTAATATTTGAAATTGCTTTAGCCATTTTTATGCACGGAAAATCAACATAATAAATTCTTAGAATGAAAACATCATAGTTAGACAATTTGGTGAGGAAGAAGGCAGATTTCAGTGTTAGCTAGACAAAAGAATTGTGCTCTGCCACTTTGTAACTTTTAGAGGACCTACTTGAAGTTTTCTAGGTTTCCCTAGAGTAGAATCTCCCATTGGTACCTTTCATATATTTAACATTATTAGTCTGTAAGTGAAAAGGAGAGTCAAGAACCAATTTTGTTTGCTTAATATTTCCATTTACAGAATTTGAATCTGAGAGCAGCTGAAGTGAAATCACTTTATTCTTGCAAATTACACTTATCTGAACTGTTTAAAGAATAAAGAAAATTGCCAATTTTCCTTACCTGAATTGTTCAACCTTCCTGATGTTCATGGAAATGATAAACTAACCATATGGAAGGTAGCTTTTATATGATTACCCTGGGAAGATTTTGACATCAAATCCAACTGTTTAATATGTGACTTCTGAAGCATTTAGCAGAAACATTTATAGTTGTTATTTTTTTTAATTAACAAAGGAATTGAGAGAAGATGATTAGGTAAGATTTGGAGAGATGTTGGAAGACTGATAATATGTATTTCCTACATTAATTATAAGGATGCTCAAACAGTTATAAATAGTTATTGTTATTACTCTTTCAGATTTCACAGCAGTAGTCTATTATTTGGAGCTGCTTTGTTGAATGCTGAATACTTCAAATATGCTTTCAGTATGGAAATCTTATCTATGTCTATTTAGAAGTAACCCCTATTGAGTTTGAAGAGATTGATTTTCAGCTTGCCTAAAAATTTGCCACTTAAAAATTTCTTAGTGCAGATGATTAGACAGAAGTTAGTGACAGAATGAATGTTAGAATAAACTTTGAGTTGTTTGGAGATGTACAGTAATTGCTGAAAGGGAAATTGGCTATATACTATTTGCAAGTGTTGCATGTAAAGGAGCAAGAGGGATCAGGAAATGATTGTCTACTGTCACACTTTTGGCATTACTGGATGCAACCAGTGGAAATGTAATTGGACGCAACCAGTGGGAGGATAGATGGAAAGAGATACATGTGCGATGCAAACTTATTGATTAGTTTGCACAGGCAAAGAAATAAAGCAGCTGGCAGGAGTGCTCATGTCATTTTCTATCTCATCCCATGCAAACAAATCTATAAGAAGTTCTCATCAGATACCCATGCTGCATTTATTCTTGTAATATATCTTAACTTCTAGTGTAGCTGTGGATAATTGCTAATCAATATTCATTGAACGTAACAAATGAGGGCAACAGAAGTAGTTGTTTATATTCTGTCTCATCAAATGTGAACTTATGGGTTCTCATTTTTGCTTTTCCTTTGCTTGAACTTACTCATTTCTGTGGCTTCTTCTCTCCTGTTCTTGTAAATCCTTTTCAACTAATGGGACCATTTTCTAGGGTGAGGTTGGAAGGCAAAGTTGTTCAAAAACAGAGATGAATCAGAGTTGATAGCAGAAGCTCCAACTGCTTGTGCAGATTTGTAGTCAGAATATTTAATTTTAAAATCATTTTATTGCATTTAAAAATATTTCACTCTCCCCAAATTTTGTATTTCAACCTGCTTTTCCCCCCCCCTCCTGGTTGTCGTTGTCGTCTGAGGTGGGAGGCTTGGCCTCTGTCTCTTTAGACAAGAATGCCAGTTGCCAGGAGTTGGGTATGTCGGAAGACTTATGTCACCCCCAGGCGGCCTTTTGAAAAATCACGCCTTGATCAGGAGTTGAAACTTATTGGTGAATATGGGCTGCGGAACAAGCGGGAGGTATGGCGAGTGAAGTTCACTTTGGCCAAGATCCGCAAAGCTGCCCGAGAGTTGCTCACCCTGGATGAGAAAGATCAACGGCGCCTTTTTGAAGGCAATGCCTTGCTGCGCCGTTTGGTGAGAATTGGGGTATTTGATGAGGGCAAAATGAAACTGGATTACATCCTGGGTCTGAAAATTGAGGATTTCCTGGAGCGTCGTCTCCAAACCCAGGTGTTCAAACTGGGCCTGGCTAAGTCCATCAATCATGCTCATGTGCTTATCCGCCAGAGACACATCCGTGTAAGGAAGCAAGTGGTGAACATCCCTTCCTTCATTGTTCGGCTAGACTCCCAAAAGCACATTGACTTCTCACTCCGTTCACCTTATGGTGGTGGCCGGCCAGGCCGCGTCAAGAGGAAGAACGCCAAGAAGGGCCAGGGCGGTGCTGGCGGTGGAGATGATGAAGAGGAAGATTAAAGTGTAAACTCTGGCTTTCCTGCCACGTAAACTGGTGGGCCTTTGAGCCTATCTTAACTAACATCATCCAATAAAAAGTATTTCAACCTGGTTTACTTTTTTTTTCAAATAATTTTATTAAGAATTTTATGTTTTTCAAAAAGAGAAAAAATACAAAAGAAAAATGGAGCATAAAAAAGGAAAAGGGAAAGGGAAAGGGAAAAAAAAGAAGTAATAAGATTAATTGCATTGGGAGGTACATCCAACTGCATAGGTTCCATTTATAAATTATTCTGAGTTTTTAACAGAAGATCTGCAATTGAATCTTTATTAATCATAAACTCTGCAAAACAACATTGCTATTTAAACAGTGGTGTGAATAGAGAATCCATTAAGTGTACATCTCATTCTTGATGTGTTTCCTAATTCTCTTTCTCTATGCTAATTTGTCAGAAACAATTCTAAAACTTGAAAGCCTCCTTATTACCTAATTTGCTTGCTGAAGTGTTCAGCCAGGAAATAAAGGCAACAGTCCTTCTCCACTGCTTACCCCCAACATTGTCACATGTTCTGATGTTGAATTATAATTCAATTTCTCCCCTTTAAAATCATCAGCACCTTGGCTCAAATAGAAAGTTACTAGATTTGTTTAAGCCAAAATTAATAGTAATGATTGAAAGGAGGCTAGTTCAGAGACACCTGACTTGTGGAGGAAAATGCGGCATTCAAAATTGTTTGCTGCTCTTCATAACAAAGAAATTAAGAGGAATCCCTACTTTTTTTACTTAGAGTTTGAAAAGGTTAAAGAGTATTGTCTTGAAATTTCACATCTGCTATACTTCTATAGAAAATGGGGGTTATATACATCATTTGGTACCCAGAATTAGCCCAGCTGATAGACTATATGTACTCCACCTCCACCCTGCTGTGAACCTGGCATTTGTTCCAGCATGGACAGGTATATGAAGAGAAGCCCTTTTGGGAAGTGGGTGGAAATAGGGGATTTTACAGAACCAAATTAAGATCTTAAGATTTACAAAGGGTTAAAAGATCAGGGTTGTAGAAGAAGGATTGTAGAAGCAGGGTTGTAAAGGGTTGTAGAAGAAGGAAAGGGCCAAAAAAAGCCCCCTCCCTTGCTCTCCATTGGATGAGATTTGTTTTCTTCAGTTTTATTTGTGAAATGTTCTCAGTTGCAGGCTTGCTTAAACAAATAACCCTCATGACCAACTATCAGCAGAAAGTGTGTTTGCTCAAATTAATTATAGTGCTTTGGGCAGAATGGGCATTTGTGGCGAGCAGCATTCTGTTTCCAAGTCATAACATTTTTTTTTTAAAAAGGCAAAATCCTCAGCTTATAAATTTATACCAGGACCTGCCTCTGAGCCATTCCAGAAGAATAGACTCCATCTATTGACATAGATTGGTCTGAAGAGTTCCCTAGAAGAATGAATCAGACCTTTCTCATTTGAATAGTTTGCAGAAGGTAGTTGCAAGTTGGGATGCTAGGTTATGAAGTTGAAGAAGAACATCTAAATGAATCCATGGATGAGAGTGGGATGAATGACTGGAGTGATATCATGTAAGTGCCAAAACTTTCTTACTTGAGTCAGATGTTAAAACATGGAAACATAATTGTGGAATTCACCTGATGTCATTGGGTACAAATCATGACATCACTGATGTTCATTTTATCCACTCCCAAATGGGTTGTTGAATTTCACATTGAAGATTTGACATATGCTAAGAGCAGAAATTGACAATTTGTGGTCCAGGGCCAGAAGAGGTTACTGATGTTTCCATGAAAGTCCCATCCAGTCATGCCTATGAAAACTAAGTTTCTTGCTTTTTTAAAGTAAGAAAAACAGGCTTAATGTCATTTGATCCAGAAAATATGCAGTGACCAGGTTGAACCCAATTGAATGATAAGGCCATGCTTATTGTGACCTTTGTTGTTCCTCAATTTTATGTGTGGTCCTTGACAGCTAAAAAGATTGTTGTCTATTGGAATAATTGTCCAGTTTCCATCATATGTTAAAACAAAATAGTCATAAGAAGCAGGAACATCTTGTTAATCTGTATGCAGAAGGCACAGCATACCTAAAAAACCAATGCATAATAACAAAGCCTAAAACCAATGTCTCATAAATACAGCCATATAAACATAAAACCAATATTCTATTTATCTCTAAGATTATGAAAATTTCATATGACATTCTGACCTTGGTTGGAACTCTAATAACAATGCAAAATTTTTAACACTAACAGTGGATAAAAAAGTCCCATACGTTTTGGTATTGTTGATTGCTGTGTTTATATAGCTGCATAATTTCATTACAGGGATTTTTCCCCACCCACACCTGGATTTAGTGTGTCAATCTATATTGCATCTAATCCCATTATTTAGTTATGAGGCACCTGCATGCTTATTTTTGTTTTAATGAGCATGTAATGTTTCCTTTGAATGTTGGGATAAAAGAATTCTGGAATCAAAAATTAGCCAGGCTGCACTTCCCAATATTTTTGAACTAATGTAACAGGAAGAACAATTACGCATCTTTTAATCTTTGCGGTACCAAAGGGGGAGACTCTGATGTAACACTGATCTTTGAAGGCAGAGCAAAAATGTTACCTTTTAGTAAAGGTGGGCATTTCATAGCAAATGGCTATCTATTAGAGAATCTGCAAAGAGGTAGGGATGAATAGAAGATGCTGAATGCTAGAAATGGGAAACTTTCCATTACGTTTCCTTCAAGGCATACAAGATATATCAAGCTGTGTTCCATCCATTAATTCTTCCACAAATGTGTTTAAGCAAAACTTTATGAAGCAAGTCATTGCTAGCTCAGCCTTATAGTGAGCTTTTGATAGTTGAGAGGTACTTGAAGAAGCAGGCCTTAGGGGTCTCCTTCATCTGTCTTGAACATCTTCCCATCCATTGCCTTTCTCCAATCTTCCCCATCTGTCATTGTGCAGGGGTAATAGTGTTGAGAAACTTCACTCTAGCAATTTTTGTGAGCTGAAGGCTGCAATGGATGAAATTGATTTCTGTCTGAGAAACAGGTTATAGAACCAAACTAAAAACTCAGTTGAATTAGTTTTTTTAAAAAACAAAACAAAAACAAAACAACAACAACAGTTCATTGGATTTCTAATCATTTATTCTGTCACATTTTGTTTGCAACATTAGGCATATTCTGTGCGGTGACCACCTGCAAGACTTTGGGAGCACAAGAAATGCTCTGGAGGTCCTCATATTGTACACTTCATGAATTCCTTACTGCTCTACTTACTTCCCTATTCCATTTCTCATCCAAGGAGCTTCTTCAGTTCTTGGATGAGAAGCAAAACAGTTTCAAATAAAAACCAAGACAGTCCAATTGCCTTTTGAAAAGCACCGTTGGGACAATCATGATCTGAATGATTGAGAATCTCCATAGTCCTTGCATTATATAAAAACCTTTGGTTATACAGAAATGTGTGTACCTTTGAGTCAACACTGACTCCTGGCAACTAGCTGGACAAGTGACCTTAGCAAGATTTTGAAAGTCATTGCCTGTTTCCTAGGGCTGAGAGAGAAGAATTGGCTCAAGGTCACCTGATTTGGCAAGTAGCGTTCCTGTTCTTGTATCTTCCCGTTCCTGATTCCTTTATTAGTTTTCAGACAGGAAGTTTGGATTGGGTATTCTGTGGTTTGAAAATCCTTCAAATCTGACACAGATTCTAGATTATTTTTTTAAAAAAAATCATACTAAGATGACTTCACACAAAATGCTGCTATTAATGCTTGCAAATTTAGAGCATGTGAAGGGGTAAAAGTTAGAGGAGCTTTAAGAAATGAGGGAATTGAATTGCTTCTGCCTTTAGAATATCTAAATAAGCAAATAATGGAAACAGTGGTTGCTTTTTCTACATTTTTTTTCCATTTTTCCAATTTTTTAAAAACAATTAGGGCTCATCGAGATATTTTATTCATGCTGCTTCACATGGAATATAAATAGAACAGACTAATTTCTTCATTGAAACACATCTTGTTAAAGGCACAAATCCTTGTCACGGGTAATGGAAGATGTATATGAAATAAATGAAGTTGACAAAGGAAATTATGTTTGGCAACGAGATTTTTTTTTTGCAATAATTGTAGTCCATTCCAGCCAATCAAATTTGGGAATAGAGTTAACCTTGTGTGTTTCTTTGCTTTTGCAAGAAAAGGAGGGCGCAAAAACTTAAGCAATGAACACAAGAACATTCCCTTTGCAGTTTGAAGACTACAAAACACAAGTTAGATTTGGCCACAGTTCTTTAACAAAGAAGTTTGAAAATGCTTTATAATTAAAAAAAAAAGATTTATTTATTTATTGGTAGTCCTGCATCTAATCCTTATTATGAAATCCTGTAGTTGAGAGAGGTCACTGATCCTTTTCTGCACTCTTGTGAGAGACAGAAGAAACAAAATGGTCAGAAACTCCTCCTTAGTTGAGTGGTGGAAATTTTTCAAGATTGTGTTTTTACCCAAGAATAGCATTAAAGAAATCTTCCTGAATTCACTGTAGTTTTTCTTACTGAGATCCCTTGTTATATGTGGCTTGACAAGAATCTCAAAATGATAAGAATAAGAGATATAGTGAGTTAATTAAGGTATCTCTTTCTTCATCTATCACATTTGGGCTAGGTTGCTTCTTCTCTCATAAAGCCAGATACCTTCGACTTACAACCACAATTGAACCTAAATTTTCTGTTGGTAAGCAAGACAGTTGCTTTTTTTGCCCCATTTTTCAACCTTTCTGGCCTGTTGTTAAGTTAGTAACACAGTTGCTAAGTGACTCTGACTTCCCCATTGACTTTGCTTCTGTGAAGATCGCAAAAAGTGATCATGTGAGCCAGTTGCCAAGCATCCAAATTTTGATCACCTGAACATGGGGGTTCTGCAATGGTCATAAGGGTAAAAAAGGGTCACAAGACACTTTTTTTAGTGCTGTTGTAACTTCAAACAGTCACTAAACAATGGTTGTAAGTTGAAGATTGCCTGTATTTATAGTGATGAGTAATTAGCTACTAGTAGGCTACCCATGTCTTTGTAGACAGGTTCCCTGTAGTGGCTGATACAAAAGACAAAGAATTCTAGCTGGGTTTACACAAGATACTATTCCTTAAAGTGGTTTCTTTCATTTAGCTTAGTATATTAGATGAACCCAGCCACTTCTGTTTCTTAAAACATGGTCCATCATTTAGTCTTCTAACAATCCTGCTCAGCTGTAATTTCTTGAGTAATCTGTGTTGAAACAAAAATCATTGAGTCAGATCTTTGGCTCATCCATCTTATTACTGTCTATATCATGAACTTATTTTTCTTTCTTGGCTAATTTGTTAACCTCCTTGAAGATGATCTATCATGTATTAGCAGTGGACAGTGAACAAAGCAAAACATATATGCTCATTCCCTGCTTTGAAATGTTTCTTATATCCACCTCCTAGAAGACCCAATTAAATGAACTGTGATGGGGGGAAAAAATCACGGCATTGTGA
Source organism: Vipera ursinii (assembly GCF_947247035.1). Taxonomy (NCBI): domain Eukaryota; kingdom Metazoa; phylum Chordata; class Lepidosauria; order Squamata; family Viperidae; genus Vipera; species Vipera ursinii. The sequence continues at coordinate 11,784,103 of NC_139520.1, forward strand.
CTTATTACTGCCTTACTGTCTAATTTTGCTAAGAAAGAAGAAAAGGGATTGTCAGATTTTGTATTAGCCACATATTTCTTGCCCAGCACGTTTTCTCCAATCAATCCATGCGTTATTACTAGGACAAAACGTCAACAGACTTCTTAATCATTTCTTAGGCTGCAATAGCTAGCTGATTACCTTCTTCTTTCATAACTTGTTTGCTTTCCTCTCTAAATGTCTCCTACTCAGAGAAATAAAACTGAGCAAGGCTTGACAAGATTAAACCCACACATTCCTTGAACATGAAGATGCACACCCATTTGCCTAGTTTAAAATTAAATGATTTAGGATGTTATAAAAATATTATTTTAAAAAAAAATATTAAACATTTAAAGCCAGGAAAATAGCTACATTGATGTGATGTCTTAGTTTTAGAAGTTAATTTACAAACCAGACGAAGGCAAAGCAGCATCCTTAATGTGATGCCTTGACAGCAACTTTATGTGATACCTGCACAATTAATGATTGATTTGTTCAAATCAATCTCCTATAATGAAAGAGATTCTACAAATGGGTTTAGCAACACTAAGATTGAATAGATTCAGGGTCTGCAGTAGAAATGCCAAAAAAAATGGTTCTGTGTCAATAGTTTGTTGTCAAGATATTAAATAATATCTAAACATTGTCAGTTGTGGTTATAAAATAATAATGGATGAAGGGAGTGCAGTAAGCAAATAGTTATTTAAGGAAATATAAAAGTGTAATGACTTTTTAAAAAGACACTAGAATATGTATTCACAATGTGTTTGGTGAATAACATCAGTACTATGCATTTATAGTCATTCAAAATACAGACATAGAATGAAAATTATCTTTTAGGATAGCTGTGTATATTCCACAACTCTGTTTGCAGTTCTTTAAGTTCATTAAGCCATTGCAAGCTCATAATGAGTGAACCTTTCCTGAATAAATGGACTGGAACTTAGCAAGATTTACGAATATACCAATGAATGATATTTTACTGATATCAAATAGGAGAAACTATGACACTCCCAATGTTGTTACCTTCCTCTGATCTTTTCCCCTTACCTTTATTGTCATATCTTTGATGTGGTTAGCTTGCAGACTAAGAACATCTAAAAATATAATAATAAAATCATGCTGGGTAGTCTCTGCTGGATCTCTTTCTCATATGTTTTCCAAGACAAGGAGAAATTCTATAACTATTTTTCAAGGGCAAGTCTGCCTCTTTGCAGGGATGGCAGCTATTGAACAATCTCCATGGGAAGATTCCTTGTCTGATGTCTTCCCTTTTGGTTTAATTGAGTATGAAACCAGGATGCTACCAACAGCTACAGAAATGTCTTTGCAGCTACATACACAATATTTAGAACACACACAAAGCTTTTTGGTTACCTGTTCATTAAATACCGTAATTCTGTTTTCCTTGAAATAATGTTTCATATTCCTGCGAAAGAATTTCTAAAATTAATTCCGGTTCATCAAATTTCATAAAAAGTACTAGGAAAATGTCAAAAAGGCATGTCCCAAACCCTGATGTCTTAGCTACTCACAACTGATTCTTCTGTCACACTAAAAACAAAACAAAACCCACCTCTTTTTAAAACCAGGAGTTATTTTCACCTTATGTCTATAACACAGTCTTATTCAGTGTTTGATAAATTATGTCTGCACCTTAACCATTCTTAAACCCCTAGGATCATTCTTCTCTATATTCATTTGGAGGGTAAACTCTTTCTCATACAATCATTTTGGAATTAATGTTTCCTCTCATTTGGTATTGAATTATTTTCTATTTATATTGACTTGTTCTACAGGAGAAAAAATATTCCACCATTTGTTCCCCTATTTCTGACCAATCAGCACATTTCACCTTGATCTTGTTTTCTTTCTCTCTCAGGCCATTGATTCAATAAAAAGAAACAAAATTATCTTCCTATTGATCTGCATGGTGCTCTAGGAGACCGGCTCTTCCCATGCAGAACTCTGTTTGCTTATAGGCATTTGCTTAAATAACCAAGGCAGTCCATTAATCCACTCCAGTAGTTCAGATTCTCCTATAACATTCCAAATTCCTTCTGGGAGATGGATCAGATTCCCAAATACAGAGAGAATTACATGAACAGTGGTGTCATTGTCAGCTTTCTGTTGCTACTTGACCTGTAGAAAACCTTTTAGTTATTATTAAATTTTTAAACCATTGTGCTGTTGATTTTTTTAAAAAAGGAAACAATTAAAAACAAGAAACAGCTATAAAGTAAACAGCCTAACCTCATTATATTTTTGCTTTTTGTTTTCTTTCTTTTCCTTTTCTTTTTTTTATTGAAAAGTTTTAGAATACATTTTAAAAGCATAAACTCCCTCCCTCCCCCCCACTTACCCTCCCTCTCCCTCCCCCCCCCTGACTTCCCAGAGCTGAATACAGGATATTAACTTTTACAAACTTAAGCTAAAATATGCTAACTAACTAAAAAAAAACCACATTAAATTCTATCACACTTTAACTCCCCTTAAACATAACTAAATAGCTAACTAATAATGAATACCTAATAATACATCATATAAAACTAATACTTATTCATATGCTAAATGAAACTTTTTAGTCCCATATTTATTCTGAATATACTCGTTCCATCTTCTCCATTCCACAATATATCTCTGTTGCGATTGTTCTTTCAAATATGCTGAAATCTTTGCCATTTCCACCAGGTTTGAAACTTTCAAAGTCCACTCTTCTATAGTAGGCAGTTCCTCCTTCTTCCAATATTGCGCTACTAAAAGTCTTGCTGCTGTAATTAAATTCAACAGCTTTCTTTTTCTATTTTAGAATGCAACACACTCTTTTTTTTCTATCTAGGGAAGTGAACTGCTTTTCATTGGAGAAGAATTATTACAGGCTTAGCAAGAATGGATGTGTCAACCTGTTACCTCACCATGTTAGTTGCCCAATATTCACTTGTACACTTATTGTATCCTGTTTTGTGTTAATTTATAAACGTTTATGCCATAGTCAGATTGATCCAAACTTCATATTGTGGCAATTTTTCCACTAGCTAATATCATGCGCTGCCTTAAAACCTTCTTATACTCTGAGTCTTCTCAACATCTTTAGATTTAAGCATTTTGATATATTGTGTGTGTTAAAAAAAGAATTCTACTCATATACATGTAGAAACCAGACGATTGCTTAAACTTTATTTTAACACTTTTTGCTCTGCTCTTTTATGCCCTATTTTTTCCAGATCGTAGAGTAGGTTATGCACATTTTTAAAGGCACGTCTGCTCCTGTTTTTTGGTGTTTCAGATATAGATGGGCCCAGAACAGAATACTTGGCAATGTTAGAATAATGACAACAAAAAGTTAAAAAAAATTCAATTTACAGAATAATTTGATAATGATCAAAAGTCTTGTGCAAATTCTATTTCTGACTTATTCTTCTGAAAAAAAATTACACAAAATATATTTTCCTTTTAGAGAATTGTCAGACATTTTGGATTTCAATAGCAGTTCCATGACTATAAGAACAGACATTATTGAACGATTTAGTTACTGTTTGGATTAGCCTAGTCTATGGTCTATATTATAGAAACAAGTGTTCAGATGGTCATGTTTACTTATAATGTTTCTCTCTTTTTACACCATCTTCTTTCCATCTTTCTCCACAAAATAAAATATTAGGAAAAAGATTGATTAAAGGTCTAAATAGATCTCTGAAGTGTCCTTTCTAAACTGGGTCAAGGGATGTAGGAAATTGGACAGCACTGACCTTTAGGGTTTAGTAACCAGGATGGTCTAGACATTTTTTTTAATGTTTCACTGGCAACTATGGATGGCACCTTCACTTTGCCCACCACAGTTGCTGGAAAAAGTTCAAAAAACCTGCTGTCTGAACTATGATCATTAAAACCTGAAGCTCAATACTGCCCAACAGACACCAACTGTGAAAGCTTACACGAGATATGGAAGGCTCTATGGACTTATAGATTGTCTGTTCTTGTTATAAGGTAAAGGTAAAGGTTCCCTCACACATGCGTGCTAGTCGTTTCCGACTCTAGGGGCCGGTGCTCATCTCCGTTTCAAAGCCGAAGAGCCAGCGCTTGTCTGAGGACGTCTCCGTGGTCATGTGGCCGGCATGACTAGACGCCAAAGGCGCACAGAGCGCTGTTACCTTCCCACCATAGTGGTCCCTATTTTTCTACTTGCATTTTTTACGTGCTTTCGAACTGCTAGGTGGGCAGAAGCTGGGACGAGTAACAGGCGCTCACACTGTTACGTGGCACTCGGGATTCGACCCACCAAACTGCTGATCTTCTGATCGACAAGCTCAGCGTCCTAACCCACTGAGCCACCGCGTCCCTTTGTTCTTGTTATAATGGATAGCAAATATCTGTATCTGAAGATAAGAATAAATTAAGAGATTGGTTTCTTTGTTTGAACATTTACAGTTCTTTATCATGCATTAAGCCATTTGCTATTAGCTATTGATAGCATCTTCATAGCATCACTTCATCACTCAATGAAGCGATACTAAATCTGCCCTCATTACTATGATTTTGACACAAGAATGGTTGGTTGATTCTAGAGACTATAAATCACTGGGAGGAACATGACCTTAGTCACTGTTGTTTCTTGCTTTGTATTGTCTAAACTGGTTGAAAACAGGATTCAGGGGTGGCCATGAAGAAATACTCTGCAATTTGCAAGCATTCACTCACTTTTTTGTTAAACAAAGTCATCTTGGTTTCAAAAGGTTAATTTTCAAACACATGCACAGGATACAATCTGGCTAATATTCACTACAAAAAATGACTTTTCAATCAACAATATGTCATCAGCATAGAAAAATGTTTGTACATTCTGTATATTTACTAAATACTTCTATGATGCACCACATATATTATTTTACAATTTATCTTTGTGTGTGTGTGTGTGTGTGTGTGTGTGTGAGAGAGAGAGAGAGAGAGAGAGAGAGAGAGAGAGAGAGAGAGAGAGAGAGAGAGAGAGAGAGAGAGAGAGAGAGAATATGAATGAAACAACCAAAGGGACATCACATTTTTATCTTATTCTCTTTAAGACTGAACCATTTCATAAGTGTTCTAATTAATCTCATGCATATTTGAACCATACAATAATTAAATTGCCATATAATCTATTCCTTAAACTGATTCAATGATTAATTCCCCAATATAAAATTAGTTTGTAGTTTTAACAAAATGCTTACAAACCAGGAAATTGCAAACATTTAAACACTCCCCACATTTGTACATTTGCTGATAAAAATTACCATTACTTTTATCAAGAGCAATATAAATACTATACAGGTAGTCCTTGACTTACAACCATTTGTTCAGTGAGCATTCAAAATCATAACAGCACAGAGTATTGAGGTACCAAGGTAATAATAATAAACACCACCAGTAGCAACTTTACTTGCTCAAACAATAAAAACAGCTCAAGGCATAGCCCAAACAAAGTGACTTTAGAAGATATTGAAAAAAGAAATATGTATAGTCCTCTTAATTAGTTAATATTTATAAGATCTCAGTGAGCAACCTGCAGAACACATTAACTGTACTTATTTTTACTCTCATTGCATTTTTTTTTTTGATTTGTCATAAATGGGGAAAAAGTTGGGAGTTGATTTTATTTGTCTTCTAAACTTAAAGAATGAAGGGACAATGTATAGAATGAATACTGGAACAATTAATCTTAATTGACATGCCATTTAATAAATTACATATTGGGCCATTTTCTGTATTAGGCAGAAGTAAACATAACTTTGCCACCAAATGTCCATTAAGTGGTGGGCAACTAAGATAGCCCCTTATAATCCACATTTTATGGCATTTCTGGAGGGGAAAATAAGCTCTACACCAGCATTATCTAGATGTTCTTGAGATACATAGTCAATACGTGCATGTACATGTATAGCACTGCTAATGATCTTTCAGGAGTTAAACTCCATGTCAGGAAATGGCCAGTGTCACCAATATGATTAACTATTGTTTACTGAAATGTAAGAAATATTGAGCAAACCGTTCTGGGGATAATTTCAATTCTGACCCAAAAGGCTTCATTGAATCCCCAAGTCTTAACCGCCCTCCCCCACTCCATAACTTCCCATTCAGTTATTACTGCAGAAGAATATGTGTACCATGAGATCTCTGGAGCTAAGAAAAACTGGTGGTATCTCAGACATGACTACCAATAAGCATTGGCTATTCTAGGTTTGGTCTTACTGAGGCAGAGGACAGATGACCCTGGCATTCAAGAGATTCAAATGCCTTTCATGATATCAATCAATTCCCGGGGGGGGGGAGGAAATAAAGTTCTAGAGTTTCAATTAATTCATTGCCAGGGACTGAGGACATAAGCAATGCCCTACTGGATCAGAACCTTGACCCATTTCACCATGGAAAACCTATTGTACAACGTAGCCCACTAGTCTCTCAGCAGATGGTCTTCAGGAGGAGGCATGTTGCTATCAGGTCTAATAGCAGTGGTATGCTGGACCTGGCTTATACTGGCTTGGAGAAACATATTTTTTTAAATTTTATGGAATTTTGCAAGCTGGTTTGGAGCACTACTAAGCCCTGACACTCATCATTGCATCATATCCAGGTGTATGGCAGTTAGTGGTAGAACACAGAGGCAGCAATGAAGCAGTTAGAAGTTATCAGTGTATAGCCGGTAACTCGGTGGTTATATATTATCTGTGGTTATACATGCTGTATGGCTATAGTTTTATTTATATCCTTCTCATCTTCTCTAAGGGACGCGGTGGCTCAAAGGGACGCGGTGGCTCAGTGGGTTAGGATGCTGAGCTTGTCGATCAGAAGGTCGGCAGTTTGGCGGGTCGAATCCTGAGTGCCGCGTAGCAGAGTGAGCGCCTGTTACTCGTCCCAGCTTCTGCCAACCTAGCAGTTCGAAAGCACGTAAAAATGCAAGTAGAAAAATAGGGACCACTACGGTGGGAAGGTAACAGCGTTCCGTGCGCCTTTGGCGTCTAGTCATGCCGGCCACATGACCACGGAGATGTCCTCGGACAAGCGCTGGCTCTTCGGCTTTGAAACGGAGATGAGCACCGGCCCCTAGAGTTGGAAATGACTAGCACGCATGTGCGGGGGAACCTTTACCATCTTCTCTACTATTCCCTCATAATTGGTATCATATTATGATTATTATTATTATCCTGTTGCTTTGCATGTACATTGAGAGCTTCTGTACCGGAGATAAATTCCTTCTGTGTCTAATCACATTTGGCCAAATAAAGTAATTCTATTCTATTCTATTCTATTCTATTCTATTCTATTCTATTCTATTCTATTCTATTCTATTCTATTCTATTCTATTCTATTCTATTCTATTCTATTCTATTCTATTCTATTCTATTCCATTCTTATCCCTATCCCTATTCTTCTCCCACCAATGGGTAATAACAATATATCCCTATGAGTTCCATGAACTGGTTCAACCCTTTTTTGAAGCCAACCAAGGTGGTAACCATATGACATCTAATGGTAGTGAACTCAAGAGCTGAATTTCAATTGACACTATATTAACCCCTCACATTATTAATAATAGACAGCAACAGATGTTATTCATTATTAATCTTTCTTGCTGACTTCTCTGCTTTTAGAGATTTGATAGAATGATTGGATACAATTTAATATTTGAAAATGTGGAATTTAAGTCTCATTAGAATAATAATACATAAGGATTATGATATGTTTCCTATTTTTTGCTCTTAATGTCTTGGAAACACATTTTCTGCTTTCATTTGTAAGCAGAAACTAAATCAAGTTGCAGCCAAGAAATTTTGTAGATATTGTCATATGCAAGATTTTTCAATTCTTCATCCTGATTAAAATAAACAAAAAGACAACAAAAGCAAAAAAATGACATTGCAATTTTGAAATGTCTTAGAATTAAAGTACCTAAACTGCAGTGGAGAATGTTGAATGATATTCTGGCTCCAGAAAACTGCTTATTGCTGCTGACACTGAAATTATAAATCAAGCTAATGTAAATTTTGTTTAGTCATAATTTAGACAAACAAACCACAACTACATTTGACTGTGTTTTCAAGAGTACAAAGTACATCACTGTACTTCCAACAAAGTACACTTCAACACTGGAAGTTTTTAAGATATTGGACACCATTTGTCTGAAATGATATAGGGTTTCTTGCTTGAGCAGGGATTTGGACTAGAAGACCTTCAAGGTCCCTTCCAACTCTGTGGCTCTATTGTTCTAAGACATAAATTCTAGTTTACCCATTCTTATGCTCAGCACTATTGAAGACTTAATTTCTGTAGAATTTATTTTATTAATTTTCCATCTATAACAGGCATGTCAAACTCATGATGTCCCCAGCAATGGGGTGGGTGTGGTTTCACCGTGGTGCAACTGGCCTGCGAGCTGGCACTTTGACATGCCTGATCTATAATATAATAGAGCAATCACATTAGCTGTGATTTTAATTTGATTTTATTTTTAATTTAATGAATTCAAACTTATTTTGCCCAGGGCCTATTTTCAATGTTTTTGGAGTTCCACCACTGTTTTCCCAGAAAAAATTGCATCCATAAATGATGGTTCACAAAAGCCAGTGTTAACGTTCACACAATAAACTAAGCTAAACCCCAAAAGTCCACATTACGGTTGTGTGAAGAAAGCCAAACATTTTCCTACCTTTGGGAGGTGACATAAGGGCAATAGAATAGTATTGCAGGTTGAATTTTCCCAGAAATAGACTCTACTTGGAAAATAGACCAGTCAGTTGTCTAAAAAGTAGAGTATTAATCAAAATGCCAGTGGAAGAGGTTTCTCTTGTTCTAATCCATAGATTTTCATCCTTTGAATTTCAAACTACTGTAAATAAACTGACAACTATACTCTTAGATTCCCTGTGGAGTCTTCAAAGTCTCAATTGATGGTTTCAATCCAGATGCTTGGCAGCATTATACATATGGATTCCTTCCACATGATTACTGATGCAAAGCCTGAGAAGAAATGCTAACTTTTGTAAATAAAATTCTCAGCATACAGACCTGTTCCCAATGAATACAAACCTCAACCTGTGAACCAGGAAGTCATAGTTCAAATCTCTTAAGTATCCTTACTCTTCACGTTTATAGCAAATGCTCTACAGCTGAACTAGTGAAAAACAACAATGGTCTTCGAACCCTCAAATCACATTGCGTAAAAATACAGCAGTAATTGATCTGAAGAAACTGATTTTTTAGAAGTGTGAAAATGATACCATAGATAATCCATACAATTCTTAATCAATAAGAAATATGGACTATAATATGGATTCTTATAAATAATTACTATTATCTTTTTCTATATTTGTAAACAATAACAATAACAATAAAGTTGGAGGTTATCTAGTCCAACCCCCTGCTCAGGCAGGAAACCCTATACCATTTCAGACAAATGGCTGTCCAGTCTCTTCTTAAAAACTTCCAGTATTGGAGCACCCACAACTTTTGAAGACAGATTGTTCCACTGATTAATCATTCTAACTGTCAGGAAGTTTCTCCTTAGTTATAATCTGCAAATAGATATTTGCAAATAGATATTTGCAGATTAAAAAAAAGGAGAGGGAGAATAAAATTATGCTGTTTGGAAAGAATGTCCACCATTCAAATAAACATTTTAGCAATGTAACTCTCTCTTCATAATGATTCTAATATAGTAAAACGAGGCCCAGATTGTTGAGGGCAATATGCTGACTCTATAAACCGCTTAGAGAGGCTGTAAAGCACTGTGAAGCGGTATATAAGTCTAAGTGCTATTGTTATTGCTACTTTCAATATATACTGAAAACAAGGCACTAAGAAACTGGCATAAGGAGGTAATGAACTATATAGTCATCAATTAAAGAATTAAAATAAATTTGGAATAAATACATGAGAAGAATAAGCCTTGATGTTTCTCTCTCACTTTGTTATTAGATATTTCTTTTTATGAAGAGAAGAATTCATCCAGCGAAGAGGTAATGATGTATTAGGATTTCATGACTTAACTGTTAATAAGATGGAGATAAAATCTTTTGAGACTCTAACATCAGTGGCTTAATCTACCTGATTAGTTTCAAAAGCCTCAAATATATACAATAGTATGCAAAGAATTCTTTAAAAAAAATAGGAGGAATAGATTTGACTGAATTTGAAAATCTTATAGTGTGAAACCTAAAGCATCTGCCTGGCCTCATTTATAAATTGCAGGTGCAGTATGACTTAGAAACGCAAAAGTGAAAGATTATATGATCAAATGTATACAAATGTGCAGAATTTTCATCCTCCTTCCACATCTCAACAATGTTTGGTGTCTTCCACTGATCATGGACATCCCCTCTCTCTTTCTACATGACATAAAACTTTAAGACGGGTGGACGTCCACTCCCAGATGCTCGGATAGTTCAAAGAGATGAAGGCCACATATCATAAAGTTGCCAAGGTTTTAAAACATTGGTCTAAGGAATACTAGAATGAAATGCTAGTATATTCAGATGTTGTTTGGCTATTGTGTGAACAGAAAGCTAAATTAGATAGGCATTTGATATAATCCAGCCAGATATCTTCTGAGAAATACATTTTCTTCTTCTGAAACCATATTTTAGTTGTTGCTTCTATTACCGTTATCCATTATTCATATCCCTTTTCCTACTGCCTGTTACTATTTCATTGTGGTTCAATAACTGTTCATTTCCTTTTGAATTTTTATCTCCATTTAGTACAGAAAGCATGTATTTTCTGTTTTTTAAAAATTCATATTTTCTCTCTCTCTCCATTTTCATATTTTATGCAGGCATTGGGTTTTTGTTAAACCAATAATATTTTAATTCAAGAGCATTACCTTTGGGAATGAGTTGTTTTCTTTTATTTCTAGCCATCTCAAAGAACCCAATAGAAATAACATGAGAAAATGAAAAGGTATTTTTGTCTATTTATCTTTATGTGTGATTGCATGTATGTATGTTGTATGTAGAGATAATGTGTATAGTTTCTTCACTTTAGAATCCCCCAATGGATCAGGTTTTGTTTATTTCAATAATACCCATGGAAAACAATATATATATATATTTTCTTTAATGTAATTGTGTCTAATTCTCTGCCTGGATAGGTCCCTGCAGTTTTCTTGGCAAGGCATTTTAAAAGTGATTTGCCATTGCTTCTCTGCAGGAGCTGAGAGAAATAGTCTGGCCCAAGGTTACTCAGCTGGCTTCATGTCCAAAGCGGGACCAGATCTCACAGTTTCTAACCTGATGTCTTAACTGCTGTACCAAACTCTTTTAATCATGTTTACTATGTGGGTTAATCTGCTTCCTCTAGCTCACAACTATTTAATTATTTATCTGTAAAATTTATTGGCCACCCATCTTACCACAAGGCAACTCTGGGTGCTTACAGGATTAAAAAGATAAAGGTGTACGAAATGATAGACGACATAAATAAAATACTATAAAGATCCAAATACTCAGCCCTAATTAAAAGAAGGAGTAGGATGAGAAAGAGGGGAGGTAGATCTGTTATTAATGTAACCATCACCACCCAATGTAAACTCTTCCATTGGAGACCTAAGCCAACTGCAGAGCAAGGTCTTTTAATTCTTGTGGAAAGTAAGGGGAGGGTGGGATTCCACCTTGCTTGGTGTGTGTGTGTGTGTGTAAGATGTTCCAAATGGTAGGCACAATGGCAGAGAAAGCTCTTCTGGATCCTGCCAGCTGGAATATCCTGGCTGATGGGGCCCACGGAATACCTCCTCTAGTGGCAGCAGGTGAGGTGGGCCAATCCCAGTGGGATGGCCCACCCCACCTGTAGCCTGGATCCATTCCACGAATGTCTTTAAAGGTGATTAACAACACCATGAATTGCACTCAAAAGCAAACTGGTATTACATGGGCTATCCCTGTGCCCCCCCCCAAATAAAAACCCTGCCCACATCACCACACTTCCAAATGCTCTCCAAGGGTAGCTCTATGGAGAGAGTGTTGCAATAGTCCAAACATGAGATGACTAGGACTTGAATGACTGAACTTTCAATATGTCACTGTAAAATGCAGTTAGGAAAATAGGTGGAGAAGGCATTTACTTCTGCATTGTTCCATGGAGGACTGGGATTCAACTTTGCAAATGATCTTTGTGCTTTATATTTTTCTCCATGTGCTCATATCTGTACAATAAGTTCCTGCATCTTGGAGGATCCTCTCATACTACTAAATGCGGGCAAGCAATCAGTGTACAGTATATGAAAGAGTAATCAGAAGCACTGAAGGATAAAATTACAAATCCAGGATTCAATCACATGACTAAGAAGAGGATTATACTATGGCAGAGAGACTATGTTCAAGTGTAAGGTGTCTTTCCCTTTAAAATTAATTTCCATAGGCAGATGTACAGTCTGGAATATGCAAGAGATTAACTTTCCTGCATGTAGCATTTAGATTAGCCACACAAACTATTTCGATCACCAATAAATATGTTCCCTTAACCTTACGCTAGATAGGACTTCAGCCTGTTCTTCAAATATTCATGAGCACAAATTTGCTATTGAAAAGAAAAAAAAGAAAAGAGGTTTCTGTAATAGTATAATGAGAATGGATTATTACTCAGTTTGGGGGCCTTATAAAAATTCTTCTCAGCAAGCAGGGAAAGAACTGTTGTGTTTTGTCCTTTTATGTAGGATAAATTGGAAAGTGCACCCATTGTGAATCACCTTCCTTTCTCAGATTAAACTACAGTATATATGTGTGTGTGTGTGTGTGTGTGTGTGTGTGTGTTTTCGTAGATTTTCACAGGTATAGGTATGTAGGTCTTGGTGTATTCGGGTCTTTTCCCGTGTAAGATTGAGAGTGTCTTGGCAATGTTTCGATGAGGTCCCACTCGTCATCTTCAGGCTGGTGTCTTCGGCTTCGTGCTTGTGAGAGCAAAGCGTGAGCGGAGCTGCTGTCTCTCTATAAATATTGGTGGGGTTGTGTGTGGTGCTGGCTTTGTTGCACCATTCAAAAAGCAACCATTCAAAAAGCAAATCCGAACCCACAACGATAACGACACACAAACACAAAACAGAAACCTAACTACAGCTGCAACATTAGCCACTTTAAACCCCTCCAAACCACACAATAAGCAAACTGACACCCACTATAAAAACATGGCACCACCACAAACATGGAGCTGAACAAAAGCAGCACAACTTACCAGTTCAGGTCTAAGGCTGGCAGCTGAGAGCAGCCAATCCACTCAAAACACATTCCCACCCAATTAGAAGACAGCCCCCATTCAAAACACACTCCCACCCAATCAGAACACAGCTAAGCCCCCACCCAATCAGAGCACACCTCCACCCCATCAGAACACAGCCAAGCCTCCACCCACAGAACACACCCCCTCTGGCAGTATAAAAAAGAAGAAAAAAACAGCCACTATCACACACTTCTCCCAGAAGAACGAAGCTGAAGTCACCAGCTTGAGGATGACGGATGAGATTTCGTCGAAACGTTGCCCTGATACCTCCAATTCTACATGGGAAAAAACCCAAATGACCAAAGATCTACATACAAACACCCGCGAAAACCTCAGAAAACAAATATATATATATATTTGCAAACATATAGATAGATAGATAGATAGATAGATAGACAGATAGATGATAGATAGATAGATAGATAGATAGATAGATAGATAGATAGATAGATAGATAGATAGATAGATAGATTACACAGCTCAGACAACTTTGCATAGCCCTGAAAAAGCAATGGGTTCAACCTGCTTTGATGTGAGATCACTCCAAAACTCCAGAGCTTGTAATTAGACTGAGAAGCAAATCAAAATCAAAAAGACTAATCAACGGTTGCATAGAGCACTGTTGATGTTTTCTCCTGCTGCTTCTGTGGCTATTCCAGTTTCCTAATTGGAAAAGCCCTCATATGGCAAATGTTCCTGTGTTAGCACTCCTTTGGATCATGGCAAACCATGAGAATGTGAAATAGTAATCAAATATTACAATGCTTAGCTGTGTAAGAAGAACAGTGGAAGCAAGAACTCTATAAGTCTCCTATTACATTTTCACCAAAAAGTTCTCCTTGATGGAAGAGATGGCACTTAAACCAACTTCCCTATTAAGCTTAATGGGAATAGTTGGGGGGAAATGCAAAAGATATTTTCCATAAAGTACTGATGCTTAATTTAAAATATGCAAACTCACATCATTGTACTTTTAGAAGGTAGGAGCAAAAGTTAGATTTTTGATTCTAAAGAATCCAAAGGACAATTGTGTTCTTATTTGTACACTAGACCAGACTAGGCAGATCAAATTGATTTTTTTTTAAAAAAAATTAAGAATGAAGATGAAATCAAGCATCATCAATAGGCTATATATAATATCAGTCAAATCACGTTTAACTCTTAAGATATAATTTAATTCATTATATTATCTTTAACTGCATATGGTTACCATCTGAAATCACAACTCAGGCCAGATCACAGAACACACAGTTATAGGTGATCAGTAGTTGAACTTAAAAAAAAAAAAAGATTAAGCTGAAAAAGAGAGAGAAGAATACTTTTTGTTTTTTGTGGTTTAGTGCATTATGATTATCGTTACAGGTAGTCGTCAACTTATGACATCAATGGAGCCCAAAATTTCTCTTGCTAATTGGGAAAGCTATTAAAGCTTCATTTTCTTGCCACAGATGTTAAGTGAATCACTGCAGTTGTTACGTTAGTAACATGCTTGTTAAGTGAATCTGGCTTCCCCATTGACTTTGCTTATCAGAGGATCACAGAAAGTGATCACATGACCCTAGGACACTACAATCATCGTAAATATGAGTCAATTGCCAAGCATCTGAATATTGATCCCGTGATTATGGAGATGTTGAAATAGTCACAACTGTGAAAAATGGTCATAACTCACTTGTTTCAGCGTTGTTGTAACTTCAAATGGTCACTAAATGAACTACCTATATTCAGAAGAAAGATTTCAGGGCTCTAAACTTGAGCCTTAGGGAAAAGGGCATGGCTTGTATGTTCCTATAATTTTTGAAAGGTTATTCACCGCAGACACATTTCTTTTAACGGGAAATATTCAAGTTTTACATGCACTGCACGTGTTTTTCTTCACTCAAGTTGCAAAAATAAAAAAATAAAATAAAATAAATGGTTGGTACAATTTGTGTTCTTATTACCTTAGCTTCACGGGGCCTTTTGAAAGGTCAATGAGAAGACAACATCAATGGTCCACAAGGGGCAGTAATTTACGCATTTCAACTTTCTGGGAAATAGTCCAGGCAAAATTAAATTTTAAATTCTCTCCACTTGACCTCTTTCATCAGCGGCTCTTTTCCCTACCAACTCTGCCCCTTTTGGTGTGCAAACACCCACTCCTTAAAAAGCTGCCTTTTCTGCTCTGCACTTATTAGACATTTGTGAAGGTGGGTACTTTAAAACAGTCACAATGCTTCTGAAGCTGGAAGGGAATCCAGACAGGTAGTAAACACAAAAGGTCTAATTTTCACCCAGTAGAAAGTGGTCCTGCAATTGTGCTTCTGAACAGCTTGAGTTTCTCTTTCTAATGCTAGATGAAAATAGTTATTGGCAAGCAAACTAAAGTGGAAACAAACAGGAACCGCAACTACAGTAGACCAGGTATTTATACCCCTTATTTTTCTGATTACAAAATCCATTTAGAATTACAGCAGGACAAGTAGATTTCAGAATATCAGGTTCAGTTTCATATTAAAGACATAATTTCCTTCCTATGTGTGAAATGTCTCTCTTTTTAAAATCTGCTCTCCATAAGGGAAAAAAAAAGATGCATGATTTTAATCAGTTGTATTCTCTTTTTCGAATACTTGTTTTATAGGCAAGGGTTGACTTTTTGGAGTGGAAAATTATTATTATTTTTTTAGTTCAAAGGTGTTGTGTCTTTACTCCAAAATGATAAATAATCAATAATACATTCTAGGGTATTAGAATGTGTGTGTGTCTGTGTCTCTCTCTGTGTTTGTGTGTTAGTGAATTGTTAATATATTCTTACAAATTGAATTCCACTCAAGTGAACCAGATCTAATATAATGAAATGTTTAAAAAATCCTAATTACCATCTAACCATTTAGAATCTAAGGATATTGAAGCGCAAGAGATCAAGGAAGATATAAGATACTACATAAATTATGCAAATGATCAAATACCATGCAAATACTTTGAAAGAAGGAGAATATATTTCATCAGCCTATGTTTTGCTCCTGTAAAGTGCTAAAGCAAAATCATTCACTTACTCACACACACACATGCACACACACACACACACACAAACACGCAAACACATCCATACCACTTTCTAGAATTCAAGTGGGATTAACAATTATTTGAAGAGGTGAATTTTAAAAAAAGTACAAACTGCACTAATATTCTAAGGCAACCCTCTCATTGCAGCTAGATTGACTCTTGTAGTTTCCCCTTTCAGTGGAGCAGCTTTCCTTGGAATATAATTATAATTGTTCTCATTGAATAAATTCAGTGACTTTATCTGTAATTATACCTGGCACCATTTAAGAAGTTTCTGGTAATTTATAATTTGCATTGAGAGGATTCTTTTTTCTCTTTCCTGATATAGCATGCCTGCTGGATTTACTTGTCATAGGACTGACAAAAATTGTAGCTTTTATGACCTGGTGACGTATTTCTTGCAAACTGTTTCAGCATAACTGGGACTCCACTGAAGCTGCTGTAGCTTAAATCCTATCTCAGAGTCATTTCCACATAATTTTTTGTCATTCAGTTGTGCATAGAGGGCTAATCAGTTCATTATAAATTTTAGCGTTCTGAATTATCTTTTTTTTTTGCAAGCAATTGTCAAAGTATACAATACTTGTCGATTGTAATCAAGAGTAGAGCCACAGGGAGCCTGTTCTCTAAATGTTCCTTTTTGTTTAGTTTTTTTAAATAAAGTATCTTGCATTATGGAGAGCAGGGATTGGCCTTCTAATACACTGGTGAGCATGATGAGTTACTCTTAGGAACAGTCACTTCTAGTAAGATGGGCAGCTGTATACAGTTCAGATAAATAGTTTGTCTCTCCTGCTCTATGATCATCATAAAGATCTGATTTAAAATGTTTGCCACGGGCGAATCTTGCTGTGTGTAGCCCATCACAGAATCCAAAGTTATCAAAGGCAAATCTGTTGAAGGTAAAGTTGGTCTACCTATTAATTTTATTACTGTTATTCAAAATGCCCATGGGGGACCAAGAGCTATTTCCCCCCAAAATTGATTATGTAAATAAAGTGCTACTAAAAGTGTGTGGGAGGAGGATTTGCTCTGCTTTGCAGTGTTCTGCTTCGCTTTTAATCTTTCGTAAATAAAGGAACCTGAAGCACAAAGTGAACAATCTAAAAAATAATAGGTGGATGCCTGCTCACCCTTATCTGATAGATATTATTCTGCCCAGTTACACATTGTAAAGTCACCTTTTCCTTCCAATAGTCTGATCTCTAAGTGCAAAAATGTGATGATGATAACTTCACAGTAGGTCCATAATGCTAAACTAAATTTGGCATTGTCTTCATAGGGAATACATTTGCCTCCTTACAGGGAAAATCTTCTCAGTAAGGGCCATTGTCCTATGACTCACCTTCCCCTGAGATTCGGCAGGCCTCCAACCTTCTTGCCTTCGGAATATCTCAAGCTGGCTTTCTCCAGATCATGGAATAGGGTGATGGAAATGGTTATGTTTTTTTTAATATATATTGAGATGTGTTGATTAGGGTGCCAGGGGTTGTTGTTTATACCAGTTGTCTATTTATTTACTGTTGTTTTGACCCACCAAGACGTATGGTTCAGAAACTGATTAACTGTAGAAGTCTCATAACTAAATAAAATAATAAATGGCTTAATGAAAAGAAGGACTGGGATGACATGATAGCAGTGTTCCAATATCTAAGGGGATGCCACACAGAAGGCCTATTCTACAAAGCGCCAGAAGGTGGGACAAGAAGCAAACGGATGGAAACTAATCAAGGAGAGAACCAACCTAGAATTAAAGAGAAATTTCCTGACAGTGTTAACAATTAATCAGTGGAATGACTTGCCTCCAGAAGTTGTAGGTGTTCCAACACTGGAGGTTTTTAAGAAGAGACTGAATAGCCATTTATCTGAAATGTTATAGGGTTTCTGTTATTCTGTTCTGCCATTCTGTTAAATCTGATTTCCTAGTCTCTTCAGCATATTAACCTCTGAATTGAGTCGGCCTTCTGCATCAATAGGCAGATGCCTCTTGTGGAATTACATACTACTTAGATTCTTGCTTTGTTTGACAAGCTTTTCAGACTTTTCAGACTTTGAATTTTATTCCATGGTCCTTGTTACAATCCTGAGCAGAGATGATGGGGTTAGAAAATTTTGCATTACTTTATTCCTGGTGGTCACCTTGAGTTTTTTCACCCCAAATCAGGTTGCCCTATTTTTAAATTAAGTGAGTATGAATTATTATTAAAGTTGGTGGCACAGTCAAGCCAGATGTTTAGACTGAATGTCTCATTTCTATCCACCTATAGAGTCCTTCCCAATGACCTGGGATAGGCAGATGTTGATGTTTGATAGTGTAAAGGTATCATCGCAGGATGTAAGCTGTTCTCAGTGAAGCTGCCGTTTGCAATTAACTGATGGTGATTTTGTCAATGCTGAAGGTGTTCAAGTGGTGCTCCGAATGTTTTGGGATTGCACGCAAGGTGCCTTGTTTTGCCATAACTATTTTACTTTTATTTTCAGGTCTTTGTGTCTTGTGATTTTTCTCCAGTTTTCTCTTCTATTCTGCTGTCTCTGTGTATAGGTAGCCCTTGACATACAAGTGTTCGTTTATTGACCATTCAAGGTTACGTCATTGAAAAAAGTGACTTATGACCATTTTTCACACTTATGACCATTGCAGCATCCCCATGGTCATATGATCAAAATTCAGACAATTGGCAACTGATTCCCATTTATCTTGGTTGCATACAATCCCCTTTTGTGATCTCCTGTCAAGGAAAGTCAGTGTTGAAGCCAGATTCTCTTAACAACTGTCTGACTAACTTAATACTTGCAGTGATTCACTTAACAACACTGGCAAGAAAGGTCATGAAAAGGGGCAAAGCAACAGAAACTTTGGGCTCAGTTGTGGTCATAAGTCAAGGACTACCTGTGCTGCAATGTCCTTATGCTTCATCACACACACTCAGCCAATATACTGTCCAACTTCCAGTGATTCTGAGCAATTGAAGAATGGAGGTGCCATTTGAATTTTACTATGGTTTTCCTCCATTTTTCTACTGTGCAGTTTCCCTGCATTATTTTATCTCCAATCAAGTGATGTTTAGTGAATTTGCATTGATAGTTCATTGTTTACATTTCGAGTCTTTCCCCAAATGACTTTATTCTTCCTGTGGCATCCCACACCGTCTCATGTAGTGCAGAAGGCTGCATGTTAGTTGCAGGTTGCTCCACTGCACTGATTTTAGCTGAAAATTGATGGTTTTCTTTTCATTGGCCAGCATTCTTCTCTTGGTAACAAAAGCAGTTCTTTTTTTTATAGTGGTTTTACAGTTTTCTCAGCCTGATAGTTTTCAATGTTCTTTCCAATGTATATAAAAAAGTAAACTTCTGGGGAAAAAATAGCTCGGTCATTTATTATTGGCCATTTCAATAGTGTCACAAACATGTTCTTCATCTATACTTTTGCAAGTTTCAAATGTGCTCCATTGTTGAATGCCGTGATACTAGATTTTGTTCACTTTTTAAATTTTTTCTCTCATTAACTGTACAATAATCATCATGTGTTTAAAGAATGGTACTTGGAAAGAATGCGCTGTTTGGCCTTGTGTACGTGTTTAACAAAACATGCTTTACTGCCAAAAATAAAAAGAAAAAAAAACAACAACCTTTTTGGGATTTGTGGGATATATGAATATAATTGCTGAATACTGGAACCAAGATGATGCACTTAGTTCCATCTTTTGAGACTTGCATACTTATCAGAATTAATATATGATAGGAAGTAACTTTCAGCAGAATGATTATAAAAGTGGTTGTAACCACATTAGTTCATGCATCTAGATCTAAAGAAGAGATCCAATTTTCCAGCTCCCCGCCCCCCAATATTTGGTAGCAGATTCCATCTTGCCAAAACCAAATCTACCTCTCTAGTCTAGTTCTTTTTAAGAAGAGATTGGGTAAACCGTTTGTCTAAAATGGTATAGGGATTCCTGCTTGAGCAGAGGGTTGGACTAGATGACCTCCAAGGTCCCTTCTAACTCTGTTATTCCGTTAGTCCAAACATCTCAAGAGTTCAATGAGACTCTCCCATCAATGCAAAGTATGATATGAATTTCAGAACAGAATAGAAACAGCAATATACATTTCCTTCTTTCCTTTCTGGTGGTAAAGTAATGTTACCCCACCATGCATTCAGCCCTCATTAATTGTTTCCATTCATCTAGAATGATTGATTGATATTTTTTTTATGTGCCTTCAATTCGTAGTCAGCTCTTAGCAACTATACAGATAGATTTTCTCTCAATAATGTAGCCTGGTCTTTCATCTCTTCCATCGTACATCTTTCTTCTGATCTTATTCTTCTTCTCTTTCCTTTTACATTTCCCAGCATTACAGCCTTCTCTAGGGGCAAGGTATTCCCATAATAGGCTGATTTCTATTTTATTTTTACTTACTACATGTATACTTTGTATGTACCCCACAATCGTTGGATCCAGGTAGGTAACCAATATTGTTATATAAGTAAACACTCTCTCACCAAAATAAGGATATTACTACATGCAAGGAGATGAAAGTTTCTTTTAAATAGAGACACATTCAAAATACGTGCTTTACCTCTGACTTCCAATAAGTAATTCTGAGTCATATAGCTCCAAATTTTGTCCCTAGGTTTCTCCACAGTACCTAATCACTGCAAGAGAGAGCATGTCCTTAAAGGTGACCTCAAAAGGGACGATTTCAATTGTGATCAAGACTTATTTTATAATCAGCCTTTATCCAGAATATTTTAAGGATGTCAAGGATGCTAAATTCTACTAGCAACCCACAGCTCTCCTGAATCAGCAGGAATAATATGATGGGACTAACATAAATCCTTTTATCAGTTCCTAGCCAGCAAGCTGTTAAGATAGAGAATTAAATGGGCTGAGGTTTCATCCATTCTAGCATAACTCTGGTTTGATTGAAAGGATGTGAGGTTGACAA
This sequence comes from Vipera ursinii, assembly GCF_947247035.1. Classification (NCBI taxonomy): domain Eukaryota; kingdom Metazoa; phylum Chordata; class Lepidosauria; order Squamata; family Viperidae; genus Vipera; species Vipera ursinii. The sequence continues at coordinate 11,805,352 of NC_139520.1, forward strand.
TGGCATTCCCGTTTCCCTTCCATGGTCTCTGCACTTCTTTCTAAAAATGAAAATATAATGAGGTTCTGAAAGTTAATTAAACTCTCACATAAGGACAGGGGTGAAGAAATGAATAAAAAAGTCTGTGGCAATGCTTTGAGTAATGCTCCAATTTTATTAAGACAGTGAGCAGAACCTATGGCTCTAGGACCTACTAATGTTATAGCCTTATTGCCTAGTTTTTATTGACAATAAAATTTCTAGGCTGTCTGGTGTGGTAAAACTCCCAAATAAATACTTTTTTTCCTTTAATCTGCTTCCTTCTCCTTCATATATACTCATGTGAGTCATGTACAATGCTGAGTACATTAGGCTTCTACAACTTGTACTCTGCAGTTGTTTTACTCCATTATGGCTATAACTTGGAGTTGTAATTCCAATGTATCTGAAGGACATGAGCTTAAGGAAATCTGGAGTCCACAGTCACAAACAAACAAGAGCAGTTCAACACTAACTGCACAAGTATCATATGCAATTATTTGTTAAATCAAGAGGACAGAAACTGCAGTTCTTATCATCCCTGAAATATTTTTTTAAAAAGTCAATTTTAGGAGAACAAAACAGCTGAGAAATGTTCTTGTCAAGTCAAGACATACCAAGGGTAATTAATGGTACATCCATAGAATTCCATGTCTAGCTTCCATTTCCCTAATAACTCCATGAAATCATCTGGTTAATTAATTCTGCTTCAATTTTTACACCCAGCAAATAAATACATGCTAAGCTGAATGGGTAAAAAAAACATTGTTTCCTCTGTCATAGGAAAGAAAGGGCAAGCTGTAAGAATTCTCTTAAATAGATGTTCAGACACCCTGATGGAGGGATAAAAGTAGCCAAACAAGGAGCCACATGGCCCCAAATGAGAACCATGTTCAGAATATCTCTTCTGTTGAGTGGAGAAGTCTAGGAGAGCTTTCTCCTTACATTCAAGAATAAACATTCTGTTCAGGTTGTGTAAGTCCAACAAGGTAGACCAATCTAAAAAACCAACACCATGTAGGTCAGCAGCACTTTTATTCTAACAGCTCTAGTAACAGAATTTTACAAGTTTGAATTTGCTTCCCCCTTCCTTACTTTATCATTATGTGATCAAGGCAGGGACTTGCCTGAGACATTTTCTCAACTTATTTTCTTAGCTCATGCTCAAGTCCCCCTTACGTGACCATTGGCTTAGTAGTGGTTCCTCCTGCTGTTCCTAAAGGCCATTCTCTCTGTCCTCTACAACTTGTGAAGGAATAAAGGGATAGGTTTGAAGATATTCAAAAAGAGAGAGGAGAGGAATAAAACTTTTCCCCAGTGCTAACTTTCATAAGTGCAGGATTAATTTGCTAAATTGGTTTTATTGGTGAATATGTGCATAGGCAGCTTGATGGCTTCTAGAAATCCACCTTTTTTAAATAGGCCAATCAAAATCAAGCTGTCAGATGAAAAAGACCAGGACTACATGTGAAGGTCCAAATAAAGTGATTTATTGCTCATGCCTATGCACTGGAATCTACTCAACTAATGGTTAGTGTCAACTAATTTTGGTGTTACAGAAGGGTTAACAGAATTCAAAGGAGGTTAGACATAGTCGGTTTGTGGCTACACAGAGCTTCTAGGCTGATTCCTCTTTTGACTTTGCCCCACGTTCTGATGTTCTTTCTCCTACACAAGCACATGGTTTAGATATGTGGTCCAGAACTGAAAAGCATCAAGTTGCCAACTGTTGATTTAAAACATCTCTGCAAAACTGGGCTTCCCTCCCCTATTATTTGAAATTTAGAATGAGGTTGGCGATTTAAGTAACTTTTCCAGACATTCATGGACAGCAACAACTACCAAATTGCAATCTTTGAGCTAGAGCAGTGGGTTCCCAACCTTTTTTATACCCGCACCCCTAGAACGCTTCTGATATATTCTTGCACCCCTTACAAAAGTTCAAAATAATGAATTATGCATATACACTATAATTTTGAAAACCCAAGTTTTTGCATCCCCCTAGAATATCATCTCGCACCCCTGGTTGGAAACCCCTGGGCTAGAGTATGCCTGATGTGGATTTTTCTGGCACTGTGGAGGAGAAAGGGTTCAATATTCTATTAAAAGTTATTTGTGTTATTTATTCCCAGAAGATTTCTAATTAGATGGTGTTTGGCTGTGTATATTTCAGAATAAATCTTAAATAGCAACTGCTTTGGAAACATTGCTTCAAGAATATTAAATTTCCTCTAAGTCAGGGGTGTTAAACTGCCGGCCTGCAGGCCAGATGCATCATGGCAAAACCACACCCACCCCATTGCCGGCAAAGGAAAAAAAATGTTATGATATGTTGTGACATGTCATGTGACATTGTGAGTTTGACACCCCTCCTCTAAGTGCTCTTTGGAGTATAAATGTTTAAAAGCAACTTCCCTATAGCATCATCTTATATTGTAATCTAAATACTATAGTTCTTACAATTTGTAAGCACCTATGTTTGCCTATGGATTTTTTTCTGTTTACATAAATCAACAATAGTTAAGGACATTCTCTCTCTCTCTCTCTCTCTCTCTCTCTCTCTCTCTCTCTCTCTCTCTCTCTCTCTCTCTCTCTGTGTGTGTGTGTGTTTATGTGTTTGTGTGAAGATCAGTTGTGGGTCTGCCTTTTTTGTAACCCTGATGTGAAGGAGTGAGTCTGTATTTTACTGGTTTCCTGACATTTTATTGGAAATTGGAGTAAAAAAAAGGACTTCTTATATAATTTATAAAACATGTTCTTGAAAGGCCTGGAATTTTGCACTCTTGACATAATCTTCCATTTATGCATAGATCTGTATTTTAAGGAAAGTGGTATCTCTTCATGTATAACCACAAAAGTTTCATTTGAATATTTTCCCCAAGATGATTGTCTACTCTCATTGTCTGAGATTTCTACTTCAAATTTAGTGCTGACACCAACAGAGCATAAAATAGATTTGGAGACAATAAAAATGCACTGCTTTATTTCCCCAAGGCATGTACTATATGATGGTCCTTCAGCAAAACTAATTTTATAAAAAGAGACAAGCAACAAAGGTAATCTTCAAATAGAACAATTTATCTATTTTTTCACAATTATTTTACTAAATATTGATTGACTTCCAAGCTTGGTAAACTGCTCCCATATTAAAATGCATGTGAAAATGATTTTGAAAACTTAGAGAATCAGACTTTCTTTTAAAGAACAGTTGTCCTTTAAATCTGATCTGATCCAATGATATATGCTGAAAGAATAAAGTGGATTACAGCATCTCTCTGTTCAGTAATAGTGCATTGTGCAATCTCAGAATGTAAGAATAAATAATGCGACCCTTGTGTGATTAGTTTGTAATTTCCACATAAGTAGCCAGCACATAATATGCTAGATTAAATCCTGGACAAAGTTTAGGGAGGCTGAGTTATCATCCTGTTTTAGTCATGGAGCACTGGGCAACGTTGTACCCGTCCTTCTCTCCGAGCCCTAGGAAAGAAGCAATGGCAAATCATTTGCAAAACATCATGTCATGTAGATTTACTGGACTTAAAGACAAAAAAAAGGAAGTTAAAAAAAGATAGTCCTAAGGCAATACCAATTTTGAAGAGTGTTTTCAATAAATAAATAAACTGATGTCTTTCTGCCAGCTTGATCAAACTCATAAATCTTTTATCACTTCTACTTTATTAAAGAGTGGGTTGACACCCCCCACCCCCACTGCTGGTATTTTCAGACATTTGACCTAAATTGACTTTAAGAAGAGTTATGCACAATCCCATGAGTTTTATGAAAGAAACTCAAAGAAGAATCATCTTCACCACAGACCAGCTGCTGCTTCCAAGTACACGTTAGGTGTATTTATCTCTTCCAGACCAAGTAGTGTGTGTGTGATATATATATATATCATACCATATACCATATATATATGGTATATTTTGTATGTTCACATAATAAAATGAAATGCAGCCCCATCTTTATATTAAAATACAACAGAACAAAACAGGTCCTTTTTATTAGCTGACATCTGTGATGATACTTCTAACATCATCAAACATCAACATCTGCCTATCTCAGGCCCTCAGGAGGTTAATTAATGAAACCTACTCTGATTGGGCTATGAGGCCTGACTTTTGATACATCCTCTGTGTGGGGGTGGGTGTATAAACACATACACACAAACTTGCATGTGTGTATGTGTATATGTGTGTATACACACACACACAAACAAACACACACAAGCACATACACACACACACACACTTTCACTCTGATTTCAGTCTCTAATTCAAGGTAATAATATACTAATGATCAAAGGACTGGCGATACTGGAACGGAGAAAATTGTCATTATATAACTTTATTAAAGGATGAGGACTATACTAGGGTCAGTTTCTAATGACAGAGAAGTAGAATTTGTATAGACAGCAGCTGGGGCACAACAGAGTTGAAACATGAGTTGAGCTTGCAGTTTGAAGAATAATCTTAATAACGATAATCCAGTGATTTTGCTCAGGTTGTAAAGTCATAAAAATGGCATAGATCAGACATGTCAAACTCGCGACATCACGTGACATTGCACTACGTATCGGGATGGTTTTGCCATTGGCGGCAATGCGGTGGGCACAGATTCCGTGTGACGCATCCAGCCCATGGGCTGGCAGTTTGACACCCCTGGCATAGATTCTTACTTGTCATCCGAAACTTTGAAAGTAAAGCTGTTGAAGCTCTTTTTAAGCTAGCTCTTTTTAAGCTAGTCTTTATTCCTTGAACACCAAAAGAAATGTAATGCATAACTTGTGGGTCTTTCTCTTTATGCCATGAAAACAATACTGTTTGCTTTATTGACAACCATTTGCCTTTATGAGATTTTTGACATTGCTTTGGAGGCCTTTAGAGCTTGTAATAAGTCAGTGGAAACCTGGAAGAAGTTTCAGGTCATGCAAAAGTGGTTTATTTTGGCTATAATATTGGAAAAGCTGAGGAGGAATAAAAAAAGATCACAAAGAAAAGCAATGCAAAAGCTTAAACTGGAATTTGGTGTTCATCTCATAGCGCATGAGGCACCTATTGTCTTTATCTCTCAAAATAACTCCTATGTTGAGATAGTCTTTGATTTATTACCTTCATAGTTTGATATTACTCTTTGAATTTCTATAATTCTTCTTTAATTTAATTTAATTTAATCCTTATTTTTGGAATTATCATCATTGTAATAAGTCATTTCTGTTCACACACACCATTGCTTTAATTGTTCATTTTCTTTGCAATTTTATTGTAAAGAATATTGAAGTAAGAGAAGTACAATATTATAAATCCTTAAAGGTGCAATTTAATAATTATTGCTCGTGCCCTTTAATCTACAAATAAGTTCTTGCTGCAACATTCATATCCACCACATTTTATTTTCTAACTTAAAAACTGGATCTGGGAAAATTATCAGTATTGCAGATTTTATTTATTATTAAGACATGCATAGGGCTGCTCAGTTCATATACAGTGGCTTCATGCAGCTTACAATATTAATAAATTGTTTTTCTATTAATAGAAAATTAATAGATATTACTCTATGTCCTTTAAAAATAAATGGTATTCAATTAGTAACACTGCAGTAATGTATTCCACATTGAGCATTAAGATTTCCATCATCTGCCATAGCATCCTGACAAAGTTGTGTGTGTATGCATATACATATAAGGGATGGTAGTTGTGGGTTGCTGGAATAATGAGAAAATAACAATCCCAAAACACAGTCTCTGAAGTAATTTTCTTTAAACACACACACACACAGAGAGAGAGAGAAACATCTTTGTACATTTTTTTTTAAAAAAGAGAAAGTCAGAGAAAAAATTTCAGTGACCATGAAGAAACAACTTAAGCAGGTCACAGAATGGACGTTATGAAAAGTGACTGCAGCAGATGCCGTAGTTCCAAAGGTGATTTATAGACAGCTCTTCAGTCACTGATTTAATTCACTCAGTATAAGGCTCCTAAGGGCTAGCAGTCAAGTGGCCATCTTCCCTGATTTCTTCATTTGAATAATTAAAAGGGAACTGGAATTAAAAGTGGCAGGGACAAAAAAACCTCAGAGTTTTTAATTCTTTTGGTGGAGAAAAACAATGGAAAGACATGGCTTTGTGATCTGATAGGTACCGTATATTGCTTGCCTTGTTCCAGCCCTGCTTTGTAGTAGGCTATTTGACACACATTCGTAGCAAGCACAGACCCTTATTTCTAAGCTTGGCTTGCCAAAGTGGCCTTCTCCAGCACAGTCCTTGAATCTTTTCCTTGAAGCAGTGCAGCAATAACCAGTGGTAACATAGAAAATAGTGCTCCAGGAAAGATCAAAGTGCAGGGAGAACAGATGTTCCACTTCTTACATTGCTGAAAGAAGAAAACCAATGGTATTTCACATTTAAGTCATTTATTTGCTGGCTGGCTGGCTTGCTTTTTCTATTGTGTGGGGTTATATATCCCTTCAATCACAGTAGACCGTAGCTCATTCTTTCTTCTTCTGTTTGGCTTTGAGTTGTTTGTTACCTCTTAAGTATGCAGTGGACATTGTTTTTAGATGGGCTATTTACTAAAACTTGTTTAAGCCTAACTTTAAAAAGGTAAAGGTTTCCCCTGTCCAGTTGTGTCTGACTCTAGGGGGTGGTGCTCATCTCCGTTTCTTAGCCAAAGGAGTCAGGATTGTCCAAAGACATTTCCATGGTCACATGACCAGAATGTTTAGATGCCTAGGTTCATGAAATGTGTTACCTCCCCACTGAAGTGTTACCTATTTATTTACTTGCATTTGCATGCTTTGAAACTGCCAGGTTGGTAGGAGCTGGGGCAAATAACAAGAGTTCACCCCATTGCACAGTTCTTGGGTCTCAAAACTGGACTGTCAGATTTCCAGTTGATAAGCTCAGTGTCTTTACCCACTGAGCTATCACATCCCTTAAGCCTATTTTACAAAGCAATAATTTCTACAGGATGGAGCAATAGAGGATGTGGCAGAAGTTATCAATTTGTCAGGACCTGACAAGTTTTCCTTCTATAGAAGAGGAGAGGGAGTGAAGAATCAGTTAGTTTGGCCACTGCTGAGAATTGTGTTACTTTAAGTCTACAAATATAGATTGTCTAGACTAGGAAAATCTAGTGCCTCCTTTGTAGATAATAGCTCATACAGTTAATCTCTTGAGTTATTCAGATAGTCTCCAGTACTTCATTCCATTTTAGCAGTAGCTCCAGCTCTGGTAGCTGCAGTGCCTGTCAAGTCCAACCTCTCCAACTGTTGATCTTTGCCATGTGCTTCTTTGATCATACCATCTTGATTCAATAATGGTCTGCCAAGCCAGCAAACTATCTTCAACCCTAGAAAATCATGACCTATTCATCTCTTACATCTTCTAGTGGATATCCTTTCAGCTTCTGTGCAGGATGGATGAAGTATGCTCTCCATGCTACTTAGAAAGCTCCCATTTTCTTCATTTTCCCCTCTATTTTGTACCTGTAATTTGCATTATGTAAAGTTGAACATCAGTTCTTCCTTGCTTTGAAGCTTCCATGGACTCACAGAACAATGTGGGAAGGAAATAACTACCTGTTCCCCTATTGATTTCATTATTCTAGCATGCTTTGGAGAAGCAGTCTTATAAAAAATGTCTAAGATGGAGACAGTCTAAGACAGTCTACTTTAATATCAAAGTGGGTAGAGTATATAAAATTATACATGAATGCAAACATGTATGAAAGCAAAGAGGGCATCTTGGCTAGTCAGGAGAGAAACATCTGCCACTACCTAGAATTGAACTCACAACCTTCTGAGTGGGAGGCGAGCAACTTCACCCCTAAGCCACCATGCCATCCTCTATTTTGTGAAAATGCCTGCCTACTTTCTCTGGGCTTAAATAGGGTGGAATAATTCAAATGTCATTTGCAAACGGGTTTTTGAAACTATCACAAATGGTGAGGCTGATAAATATATAAATATAGTTACTCCCCCTTCCTTCCAGTGATGATTACTTTCTCCCAACTGTTTTCTTTTCTTTTTCACTCTGTTTTAATATTTACTATTGTTTGAACCTTATAATGGACTTCATATTTGTCATATCATTTGGTGCTGCTTACCTGATCAGATTTGTCTCTTCCTCTGGGAAAAAAAATAATTGTTGACTTCCTAAAGATTAAATTTGAACTATCATGCTGCCGAAAAATTGGCCCACCATGATCTATTTTGCTTTTATTGAATGTGAAAGGAGGAAAGAGAGAATGAAGATATTACAAACGCATGCCTAGAATAATTGACAACACTCTCCCTTTTATTTCAATATTGCTATTTCAAAATGCCATAATCATAAAGACTGTAGCTCCAGCCAAATACCTTGATTCATATCTTTCCTCTCTTTATTAGCATGGCTTTTGTACTGTTGAAAGAAAATTGTTTTTGTGGTCATCATTATTAGGCAGGAAAAAAATGTTTGAGGAATTTGTCACTATCAATTAGGATTGGGCAATCAACAAATGAAGACCTTGTGTCAAGGATTAAAAGTGGAACATGGGCCACAATTGTTTTTTTTTTCCCTTTCCTTGGGAATTGTCACTCAGATTAAATGCACCCATATGCCAGACATTACAGCTGAAAGTGCCATGTTGTTACTTTTCTAGCATCTCTTAATTGTTTTCTTTCCTCAAGTATATGATCATTACCACAACATCCTGGTAAGATTAAAAAAGGTTCAGTTATAGCTCTGTCCATCCTTTTCCAAGTCAAGAAACTGGCATGGCAGGATTGCAGGAATAATCTTTACTGTCATAAGCTGAAAGAAGATATTCTTGAAAACCAGTTGAAGTTCTTCTCTGTCCTAAGGTAAAGGTAAAGTTTCCCTCGCACATGCGTGTTAGTTGTTTTCAACGTTTTCAAGCTCATCTCTGTTTCAAAGCCAAAGAGCCAGCGCTTGTCCGAGGACGTCTCCGTGGTCATGTGGCTGGCATGACTGGATGCCAAAGGCGCACGGAATGCTGTTACCTTCCCACTGTAGTCGTCCCTATTTTTCTACTTGCATTTTTATGTGCTTTCGAACTGCTAGGTTGGCAGAAGCTGGGACAAGTAACAGGCGCTCACTCTGCTACGTGGCACTCGGGATTCGACCCGCCAAACTGCTGACCTTCTGATCGACAAGCTCAGCGTCCTAACCCACTGAGCCACTGCGTCCTATCTGTCCTATCTTCTACCAAATTAAATCAAAGTGAGGTTATTTTATTTTATTTTATTTTATTTCATACTCTTGAAGACGACCTTCCTCAGGTAACATAAAATGTGAAGATATCCTTCTGCAGAGAAACTAGATAAATTGGATAACTGTAGCTTTGTAATGGTCCACAGAGTCAACCCTGACTGCAGTTGACTATAGGAATAAGGCCCTTCAGAGGCAACATTTTCAGAAGTGGCTTGCTAATATCATCTTCATAGGGTAATAATTTAGTCTAAAGTCATGCAACTGGTTTTCATGCTTAAGGCAGGATGAGAATTCACAGTCCTTACTCCAATGTCTTAGATCACTAGAACAAATTGGTAGTTTTATGGAATATAATTTCTTCCATACCCAAATAAACATGCTGAAAACATAAAGAAAGATTCAGATGCCTTCTGGACCTTTTGGGGTAGAAAGTCTGATTTAACATTCTCATTACTAATTTCTGCCTTTTCAATAATAGAAAGTTCAACATTTCTGAATGGGACAGAGAGTGGCAGTTGTTTCTCACAAACAGTGCATTGTGATGTGTTTATCTTATGTACTGCTTTTGATAAGAAGCATCAAGGACATTTAGAAATGGTTGTGCTTCTCAGAGGTATTAGAGCAATAATAACAACAATAATTGAAAGAAACAGCATGGAATCTATGAGAGCTACAATTCTTTAGTGGTTAGTCTGAAGTTGATATTACCCAGTGCAACATGCTAATGCATTCTAAATTAACATTAATGGTACTCAAGCTACTTACTTATCAGTGGCAATCTATTTAAATTGAAAAAAGGGAAGTGTTCCAGGTTTCTTTATAATTTGAATAATAGCAAGAAGAATGCTACTTTAGGAACAACAGAGCATTCAAATCTTCTGCTTCATATTTACCCTGAAAAAGTGTTCATGCAAGTCACATTTACATCTTTCTGGACTCTGGACAATATATTATGTATTAATTGGTAGTACACAATCAGTTGGAAGACTTACTTAAGGGCAGCTTAACAGACAATGATGAAATGATTTGGGATGAGTCTGAAGTGCTAGAAGCATTTTAGAGATTTGTAGTTCTATTGAATGGGATTTTTTTTTAAAAGTGATGAAAAGAAAGTGATAAATGCAGTCAGCATGGTGAAAAAGGGTATGGCTAAAAATGGAGATGATGCATCACTGATACAGGGTTAAAGTATGGATGTGGTTAATATAAAAAGTAATAAAAATTATAGATTTTTTTTTAAAAAAAAGGTATAAATAATTAAATTTTAAACTACTAAAGAATCCGTACTTTGTTAAAAAAAACCCAAGGCTAAATAATATAAGCTAAGAAGAAAAGAAGTATTTTCGTTTTTTATTCATTTATTGTTCCTTTCCGGGGAATTCTCAATTTTATATTCTATTCTAAAGAATGCTATTCTAAATTTCTTATACATTATTCAAATTAATTTGTACATTGTTTATATTGTCGATCATAGCCTTCCCTGAACCTTAGCAGAGATTCAGAGGCTGTTACAGCAGAAGGAAGATGTTTTATGCACAGGTATAATGGTGGTCCAAAAGAGGCAGGATAAACTAGATTTAGATTTAGATTTAGATTTTATTAGATTTATATACCGCCCTTTCCCGAAGGACTCAGGGAGGTTTACAGGGCATTTTAAAATCATACCAATACAAAATACAAAGTTAAAAGACAAATAAAAGATTAAATTATCCCTGAAAATAAAACCCAGTTAAAATTCTCAGCCTGGTCAGAGAGCTCAAAGAGCCAGGTCTTCAGGTCTCGGCGGAATGAAGATAGGTCAGGGGTAGTCCTGAGCTCCATGGGCAGCTGGTTCCAGAGGGCTATACTATACTATACTATAATACTAGATAAGTATAATATTTATATAGCCACTGGTCCATTAGCAGATGCTGTGTCATGTGCAAAGAATCAGGACCATTGGTTAGATTATAGCATAGATTTATTCAAGTCTATACACAAGAATCTAGTCAATTAAAATTCAACATTAAATTGGTACCAGATAAGGATCAATGGAATTCAGGAGGGCTTGGACTTGGAACATTTGTGTAAATGTAATGACTCTGAGCTGATGTTGTACTTAACTCTGCCTGCTCTTCTCTTGTATCTTGCATCTTCAACTCTGAGGTATTGGGTGAGCGGCTGTTATCTTAATTCATAATCCTTCTTCTCCCTGGAGTCTGAGAAACTACTATGTAGGAGGATGGGACAAAGGACTTAAAGAAAGACATTGTGTTTGTGTAGGAAATGCATGTGAAAACATGCGACTTTTAAAATCTAAATTTAACACTGGCTTCCCTTCAGACCAATTTGGGGTGAGGATAGGGACTTGGCAATACAATTAAAACCATTTTAAATCATTGTCTTGATCAATGATTTTCTTCACATCATGGTTTCACACCTGCCATGTTTTGGTGTTCTTTATCATCCTTTTCTCATAATAGAATGATTTGTTATACAGTACATGCCCTGGTTTGTTGATATTGCTGCACTTACAAAATGTATTTTCCCAATATAAAGTACATCCCCAATATTTCCCATGCTTTGTTATAAAATGAAAATTTGATTGCAGCTTCCTTTCAATGCCAGTTCCCTTCCTTATATGGCAAACCTGTGTTAATATTTTACAGTCTCTCTTTAAAAATAGAAACCTTAAACTGGAATAACAATGATATCAAGCAAGAATATTCAGTGGCACATAAATCTTAACTGCCATCAACTATTTTGTCCCACTGATTTTCCTTTGGAGCACTTAGGATGTAAGTTGGAAAAAGGATAAAATAACGATATAATCAACTATGCAACTAACACATCAGAACATTTGTGGTATTTGAAATAAAATTAGCACCCTCCTAAGTGGCTTGTAAAATGACATTTTTAAAAATAGGAAGTTATGTACTGAGAAACTGACTTGAAATCTGGAATTATGCTATATTTAAAAACCCCAAATAAGGGATTTAACCAGATTTAGCCACATTTATTTTTTTTATTGGTGCAGTAATCTCTGGCATCTTCTTGGAAGTACATTTTTATAATCTTTAAATTTCTTGGAGATGTCTTTCCATTATGCATCTTCATGACAAGAGAGAATGCTTAACTCAACATTGCACTGACTTCATATCTTTCCCATGAATATAGTATCAACTCGCACATTTTTTAAAAAAAACTGACTTTCTTTTCTTAAGGAGTGTTGTTTGAACATAATAATCTCCTGCTACTTAAGCCTCCCTGAGGCCCTATTTCAATGATTTTTTTTTCTTATTCACATAATCCTCCATCAAAGCTTCATTTTATTTGAAAAGGCAGATGTGATCATCATTACAAATTTAAATCCCATTATCTTAGCCTGATGAGGTTGAGTCCAGAAAACTGCTTAGCACTGTAAAATAGACAATTGATAACCATTGTGCCATCTGGCTGAACTCTAATGAATTAAAACTTGTTGGTAAAACCTACAAATAAATTAAAAGAGGTTTGAGATTGGATATTAAGATGCTACAGTAGTACCGCAAATGTGACTCTTGTTATTATTAGTTGCATCTTTTGACTTTGAACACTTAACTATTTAGATTGACAGCCTGTGCAGTGGTTAAGGTATTGAGAAACTGGGCAGATAAAGCTTCAAGTCCAAAGTCACCCACAAAAGCAACCTGGGTAATATTGGGCTAATCATTCTGTGAGCTTAATATATTTCACAGCTGGCAAAAAATGAAGGAAAAAAAAGGTTGTTGACACTATCTACTTCCTGAAAGGATGAAGGTCCATAATAATAATAAAAAAGAAGTGCTGGCTATGCCTTAATAGCTTTCTATTTAAATATCCCATTGACCAAATTAACCATCAAGGCACTGTTATTATCTAAATTAAGCAATAACTGTCAGCCAAAAAGGAAACATGATTAGATGAGCAAAATCTACTTTACTGTTAATGGAATCTTGCAATTCTGAAAGTACAAACTTTCCATCAACAATTTTAACTGCTTAATCAATTAAGGCAGGTCATTCCTAAGTTTCTTTCGTAGACTACTGAACCACTGGGGACTCCTGAGTCTCTTATCTAATTGTTTTCTAGGAAACATTTCTCACTCTTCCCCCTATTCGCCAAAGTCATTACGACATTCCATGGCATCAATTGGCACAAACTGAGTAACAGTAGAAGGCATTGGCAGAAGCCACATGCTCAAAGTTGTCTCCCACAGTAGGCGTGGATCTTCATGTTTGTAGGTACACAGGGCTGTACACAGGGCTTCTCCCCCTTGGTTCTCCAAGGAGTAGCATATGGCACTCTGCCTCATTCTTAATTTCTAGTCTTCCTGATCTGGCATTATCAGGTGTACAGAGACCCATTGGTCTTCCAAATGTATTGCCTACAAAGCCTGCTAAATGCATAAGTTTTGCAAACCATTGCTCTTCTCTATTATCTAGTGCAGGGGTCTTCAAACTTGGCCCTTTTATGATAGCCAGCGTGCCTGGCTGAGGAATTCTGGGAGTTGAAGTCCACAAGTCATAAAAGGGCCAAGTTTGAAGACCCCTGATCTAGTGAGTTAACAACTGATTCAAACAACTGATCCTATCTAGAAACATTTCTTGGAGAACTTGCATGCAGAGATTCATTTCTTCTGAATTGAAAGCTGCCATTTTTCTTAGTCCCACAGCTGATTCTTCTTAAATATGTATATAGCTTCAGGAAAAAAAACCACAGACCTGTACTGTTCAGAAATAAACACAGTGTTCTAATGTACAATAATTTCTTGGCTAAAATAGATGAATAAAATTGCATGGTATGTTATATAGTGTTTTTAAAAATAAATGGAATGAATGAATATTAAATTGTTACTATGCTTTGATACTTTGAGTTGTTTGCCTCCAAATTATGTGTTAATTCCTACTACCATGGCTATACAAACACAGGCAGACACACATACACACACACACACACAAACACACACACATACATACAGGGAGAGAGAGAGAGACAGACACACAGGCAATTTTCCAAGACACTGCAACCTCCTTATGAATAACAGCTAATTCACTGTTTGTCTAATAGCCTTTTATGTGCATTTTCATACTACTGTATGTGGGCAGCATTAGTTGCCCAGTGACAGTTCAGTCTGTAATATTTGAAATAAAAAAGAAACTCTCTTCTGGACAAACACAATCTAGGTATAGTTGTTCATGTGCTGAGAAGCTCATGTTTGGAGTGCTATAATGTTCTAAGCTAAAAAAAGGAAAAGAAAAAGAACAAAGTATTTATAAGTATGATGTCTGTTTCCATAAAATAAAGGAACATCTGCTTCTTAGGAGGAATGTGTGTGAAGAATTTTGATTATTCTGTTGGAGAACAATTGTTGAATAATTTGGAACACTAGGAAGAACAAATAATTAAAAAAGGCTGCTCACTGGAAACACTAAAGATGAAGCGGCCGGTAACAGATTTTGGGCCCATAATGGTAAAACAAGAATCCTTAGAGAAGACTTTGATGCTTGGAAAAAATCAAAGGCAAATGAAAAGAGGGTCCACAGAATTCTAGGTCGTTAGACATAATAGAATTTAAGGAGGTTAGACAGGATGACTAACGCATAAATTCAAAGAAACAATTACTGACAAACAATCCAGGCCATGAAGGGACAGGATGTCTGGTCTAGATGAACTGATAGCTTAATATTAAGAGGAGTGTGAATAATTATTAGAACCATTAACAAATATAATGAGTGAAACTAAAACAAAGAGAAGACCACCAACATAGAAAGTGATATATATTACTTTGATTTACAAAGAAGGGCATAACCCATAGCAACCAGAGCTATAGACCTATTTCCTTGTTTAATACACATTGCAAAAGTTTTAGAACAATATTGATAGACTAAAGAAATGTGTTTCAGATATTATACATATTGACCAAAAGAGGAGGAGGAAGAGTAGGAGAAGCAGGAGGAGGAGGAAGAGGAGGAATGTGATAATGGTGATATTTGGGGATGTAGAAAAAGCTTTTGACAATCTGAAGTGGCAATTCCTGATGGTGTTTCTTAATGAATCCTGAACAAGAAACTCTAAGCTTGGGTTAAAAGTATATCAACAGGGAAAGTAAAGATTATGACTAATGGAGTTCTCTGTAGATTAGTAAAGAAATGACGCTAGGATGTTCACTCTCTCCTTTATTATTGACTGCATTATAAATATTGGCAGGAAAAAAAAATCCAAGGTGATAAATAAAAAGTCTCAAAATTTATAGAGAGGACTATAAGAAGGTAATGAAGTATTAACTATAAAAGAACCCAAATATCCATGAATAAGTTAATAAAAGCAATTCATAGTTTTGGAGAATATTTTGGATACAAAATCTATTTTCAAAAAATAATGATGAACCAACAAATCACTCAGTTTCACCTATGTTCACTCTCTCTGGTCTACAGTAGGTTGCAGAGTTGTAAGAAAGAGTAGGAAAGAAATAGATGTACACATAGTTTACATAAACCAGAACAAACTCAAATGCAAATTATAATCAGAAGAGGTGGGAAGCTGAGAAATATTATCCACCAATCTATTTATCCTCTTTTTTAAAAAAAATAGCAATTCCACTCAGCTTATTTAAATTTGTTTCAGATGACTTTGCTGACAATTGCAGCACTGAAGGACAGATGAAGTGTATCACTTCAGCACTTAATGGAGGTGCCATTTTTCACGCTCATAGATAGACAAAAGTAAATCATGTTTGTGTAATAAAGAAGGGCAATATATATAAGGAAGGAAGCTACTTTCTCAATTTATATCATGCTATTGTTAAACTCCTATTGCCATGCTTTGTTTTGTTCTTTAGGTTCAAGAAGGAATTCAGAAAAGTGACTAGCTTGCTTTCTAAAATGATATAATCTACTTCCACTATGTTCATATTCACACATTTCAGATTTTATTTCTGCTGTACTCTAGAAGTCTCCTGTTTACTCCTTGGTGTTGGAGAGCAACTGTCCCAGTCAGAAGAAGGGCATAAGTGAGAAGTTAATCTAAACTAGGCCTAGCCCATGGGGCTGCCCTGGAGACGGCAAGGGGCCACTCCTGCTGCCTCAGCCCCACCTCCCAGCCCAGCTGGGCACTCCCCCTGGGTATGCTCACAGTTAGTGGTGAGGAGGCGGTGAGTGCAGGGGGCTGGCAGTGCCCAGCAGCAGCTACAGCTCATTGGCCCCTCAGCTGCTCATTGGCCAGCAGTGACAGCCATCCGGATGTGAGCTTGGGCTGTCCTATAAGCTGTGCTCAGCCCTACTCCACCTACACCACAACCGTGCACCTTGGGGCCCAACAGCCAGGCCATCCCTGCCCCACCACCTTCCATGCTTCTCCGTGATGGCGGCAGCACTTGCACCACCAGAAGCAGCCCCATCCAGAAGGAGTCCGGCCACCTGTCTGGTCTCCTCCAGCCTGGGAAGCTTGGGATCCCAGAGGGGAAGCTGCCATTGCAGCCTGACAGGCCAAGCAGCCTCCTCAGAGTGGCACCCATGAGCCTCATTGCCCGCCACCTTCCTGCACCCACCTTGAGCAACCTGGCCAAGGAGAGTGAGCACAGCAGCAGCAGCCTTGAGGATGAGGTAAGCATGGGCAGACATACCTTGGGGAAGTGGGGCTGGGCTGGCTGCACCTATCTGGCCATGCCCACCCAATTAGGCCCACCTAATCTCAGTGACCCACCCATGTCCACCCAGCCACGCCTACCCAGTCTACCTGGTCTTTTGAGGGCAACCACAATGCTGATGTGGCACTCAGTGAAATTGAGTTTGACACCCGTGGTCTAAACTCATTATGTAAACACAAGAGGGCAAGATCCCCCGTCTGATACTCCCTTAATTCCATTGAGCCTTATTTAGTCTTTCCCAACTTGAAAGCTGCTAGTCCGGGGAATAGGCAGAAACAACAGAATGATAAAGTAGCTAGTTTGAACTCAACTTGTGTGGATCTAGTTGTTTGTGCCTGACGCTTAATTTCATACTCATTTTGGTTACAATCAATCATAGTGCACTGAACAGTATATATTTTACCATTTAAATTATTCATGCATTAGTTCATTTACCAAAGTTGCCATTGAAAAATAGCCACAACAATATTTAGAATTTTTATTCATAGTCTGTGCATTGGGGAATATACTGATTAAGTTGCTTTATTATCTATGCTACCCAAATGGAAAAAAAAGTTGGAATTAAAAGGTAATAGCCTGACACATTTCTGAGATTTGCCTTCCAAACCCAGCATATTTCATTATTTTTTTCATGTTATGGGGGTGATATTTAGAGGTTTTGATAATGAGGTGTTCAGCTTTTGCTTTCCACTAAATGTGCTATAGTTTAAAGCATAATATTAAGTCCAATAGATGAAAATCAAATCAATTGTGCAACTGAAAACATCAGAAAGGAAGTTCTTGAATAGATCAAAACTGCACAGGAAGGAGATGAAGAAGTAGCCATTTCATATGTTAAACTTGTGTATTGGTTTTAAGAGATTGAGTTTAAGGTTGGGAGGGGGGAAGAGGAGGATTGTACCTTCAAGGCCATCTCTAACTAAAGAAGGTAAGACCTTGGCGGGTTTTCTAATGGAAGGGAAACTGATTCTTTCAATTAATTGGAGAATATGATTAATGACAAAATTAGAAAGGTGGAGAATTGTGTTTTAATATATTGTGCAAGGGGCGGAGATTTCAATTCCAGATTCCTTCGAGCAAGCATTTGCCAGTGTATTAGGCAAATAAAGGACTTTTAAGGTAAACAATGCCTCAGAGTCACTTGAAAAGCCCATACGTCGGAAACTTGGCAGATGGGGTTTGTGATGTTCAAAATATGCAAAGCCAAAACAAACAAAATAAACAAAGTATTTGGAGTGTTTCCCAACTTGCAGTTCATCAAGCTCACTATTGTGTTTTGTCAGATTTACTGAAAGCAAAAGTGGTAGGATTTACTTTATGTCAAAACATGTAAAGCTCATATACTTCACGCTTGGTAGCGTGAATTACAATGATGAACATGTTAAAATATACAATACAAACAAGCATTTAATCCAAAAGTAGTGGAGACTGACTGGGATTCGTTATGACAAAATAAAGCAGGAATTGTAACTGTGGACTATGGAAGATACCTTGATCAATATTGCTCCCAGTTAAAGTGAGCAAAAGAGTACAGGGGGTGAAACTATCGAGAAGCCGAGTAGTATTACTCATATAAATTTCAACAGTTTCTTCATTTACAAGGTTTAGTACAGAACAATGCTGCTTGTTTCTGTTCTGCAGATTCTTCATTTGAAACTTTCAAACCTTCATTTGAACTTGCAAGGGCTCCAGTTAGTTAGAACAGGATTAGATGCGGTAATGACAATGAGGCCATCTGAGCAGGGAGTTACCAGAACTGATTTGACTGTGGGAGGGAAATTTGGTTATATCCTATTACAGCTTTTGTATGTTTGGCTTTTTTTTCAGATTGATGGAACACATTTCAACGAAGTTTAGTACAGTGGTTAGATTTTCATACATCTGCAAAGTCTATAAAATCATACTACGTGTGGTCAGCATGTGGTCAGTTCCTGATCATAAGGCTGCTGTATATTCAGTCATTGAAACTCAAATACTTTGGCCACCTAATGAGAAGGAAGGACTCACTGGAGAAGAACCTAATGCTGGGAAAGGTTGAGGGCAAGAGAAGAAGGGGACGACAGAGAAAGAGGTGGCTGGATGGAGTCACTGAAGCAGTAGGCGTGAGCTTAAATGGACTCCAAAAGATAGTAGAGGACAGGAAGACCTGGAGGAACGTTGTCCATGGGGTCGCGATGGGTCGGACACAACTTCACAGCTAACAACAACAACAACAATATTCAGTCAAGTGAATTGACTGCCCTATTCAGGTCTTAGTGAATTAAAAATATATTCAGGAAGCTGTATAGGCACAGATGTCAGGGGAAGAGTACATGTATGCCCATATCTCTAAATTTACTCAAGCAAGTAAATAGAAATGGATTACATAGTGATGTCTATACTGTATGCGGGAAAGATGTTGGGAGACAGAGTCAAAAGACATGACTTAGGGAACAGAAGATAAAAGACTGCATAGCCGGGATAGTGGGTGAAGCAAGAAGCTCTAAAGTGACCCTCCCCATTTTCTGAGGCTGTAAAGGAGATGGTGGCAGAATTGTACTTCAAGACTTGCAAGAATCTGTTAAGGTAGCTCTACCATAAAGCATATTTATTTCATTTCATTGTGTTTCCTGTCAGGTTTACCCATTAGCTGACAGCACCACAGAGGTGATACACATTCATGTTAAAAAATAGAAAAATGCTGTATGACTCAAGAGCGGATTCATTAATTAAACAAATAACAATGACAACCTGTTTATATTACTTTATACTGTTGCAGAAATTGAGCCATTATTTCATGTTTTGAACAGGACCTCCTATCTTGATGAAAGGCAGTTATGCATTGAATATAAAGTCATTTCGTGCATTAATTTGTTAAGAAAATCTTTCTGCTGTACTGCAAATTTTCTTTCCATTTGACCCATTGATCTCAAATAACTCAGAATTTGCTTCATTATGCTACTATGGCTTTGATTCACAAATAGTTTAAAAGCCTACTTTTCAGAATCAATTATTTAATTACCCTTGATGTTAGCTTGCATTGATCTGCATTTCAGAAGTAAAAGATGAGACAAAGAAAATATATTCTATTTTTAAATCCTTCTTACTCTCATTGAATGTGCAAAGAAAAGTATAATTCTGAATAAAATCTTCTGCTTTATACATTAAAAAAAAAGAAGTCTCACTGGCTTTTTTTGTTATTCCCCCCACCCCTCCTGCTTTCTAGTCTATCCAAGAACCTGGAATTCTTAGATGATCGTCATCCAATTGTTAACTATCTCTGAACCTGCTAATCGATTGAGATCAATCAACATTGACCAAGTAGGTGCTGTGGTTTATATGTGTGCATTTTTTTTTTAAAAAAAAGTCTCCATCCTACAATTTTCACTGCTATTTGATTCACAAATACTGAAAAGTCACAAATACTGATAATTCACTGAGCATCAGTTTTATACATCTGATTACTTTGAATTACATCTTTCCTTCTGCAATCTTTCAGAAGTACCTTAAAAGACTGAAGTCCTCCAGTTAAAAACAAAATTGAATGGAATCAAATAGGCTGTGTAATGAAACTCTCTGTATAAAACATACTTGTGCTAATGAAATTTAATTATTTTTTACAAAAATAATTAAAATGGATGCCACTTAATTATTGTAGAGTTTTTGGGAAATGTATTAGCAATCAAAATGTAAACTTTTAGAGTCTGAACAGCATTTCAAGACAGTACTACAATTGCTGTAATTTTGGTGATGGAAAATGATAATGTATTCCTTAGCACAAAAATAAAGCCTTTTGAAATCCATTCAGGGATAGGATCTTTGTTAAATAATATTCACTGGTGTTAACATAATTAAAAAAAATCCTTTGAAACACTAGACAGCTCATACTTTGAGTAATAACGCAATAATTTACAGCTTAGGGACTGACTTGTGACAGGAAATACTACTTGTTACAACTACATTTTCCAGGAAATATTATACAAATGTATATTGGTAAATTCCCTTTGATCTACTTTTGGTGAACATCAACATCCAGGCCTTGATAACATTGTCAGTGGCAGCTTGAGATTCTAATAAACAATAAATTGCTGGTCCAACGCCTGAGGCAGGGATTTCTTTTGATGTATTTTGGTCAGAGTGTAGAGAAGGTGGTTAAAGAATGGCAGAGCCCGCTTCCTAATGACACTTCATCTGATGAATATCTTACCTTGCCACATCCTTAGAAGCCCAATGTTCTGGGAGATTTCCCAGGATAGAGAGGTTTGTTAATTTTCTTGAGGCTCTACTTTTGCTATGGACCAGAAAGATGGGATGATGCTAACACTGTCATTAGATATGTGTTCCTCAAAAGACCTCTGAGTAATGAGACAGGATATGTGATACAGCAGAAAGCAACAGATCAAATAATTAAAGAAATTAATTTAACATGTTATGTATCCAGTTGCAGGCATCTGCATAGCAACAGCCACTAGGGGGCGTTGGCCTGGACGGTTTTGGCGGGAAACCTAGTTTCAGTGGGAAACCTAGGGCCAACCCCATTGGCTGGCCGCCTACCGGGCCAGGTATATAAGGAGGCTAGGTAGCCCTTGTTCTCCAGTACGCACTCCCCACAATAAAGAGCTGAACACGTACTCCGGCTGGCGTCTCTTCCTTGCGTCGGACCCACTACGTTACATAACATGAGGGGGGAAAAAACAGACATCCTTAAAATATGTTGCATCTTCTCCTTTTCCATCCAGACCTGAGTCTTTAACCTTTGCAAACTTCAGGGGTACAGTTCTATTGTTTAGTTTCTAAATAAACGATTATTCTTTTTTTTTAACATTAAAAAAATGGCTTTGACTGAAAGGAAAACTTATTTCCTGGACTTCAAAACTAGGCAAGAGTGTCATGCTAAAATGCTAATATTGCCTTTGAAAAATGCTAATAATGAAGCTTAAAATTCCAGATAACAATCCCAAGTATCAGTTCAATTTATTGCAGTCGCAACAATCACAAGTACTGTTATCAGTGTTCAATAAAATAAAGAAGATTGGCTTCAGAGAAAGAGAATGCCATATCCTTGTCAGGTTGGATTCTGACTTATAGAACTGAATCAGCCCTAGTCTATCCGATGCATGATTTTTACAAGAAAGTTTAAAAAAAAACTGTTCTAAATTTAGTATTGAGCCTTTTAAGCCTTTGGTATCAGGAACTATCCATTCAATCAAGGTTTTGATTATATTCATGCTGCTGTATCTATTTGTTTAGATTGACAATCTCTATGATAAAGCTTTTAAATTATTGAAGATTTAGTATGGTTTTGTTTTGTTTTTAATTGCATTATTACTGCATAGTTATTAGGAATTGAATTTGACTTTCAGGAGGCTTTATTTCACTTTAATTTTTACTGCACTTTAGCCTTCAGTATTTTTAAATTTCTTTTAACAGTGTCCATCCAATGTATTACCTAAAATTCCAAGCCAGAACAGTTGATAAGAAATCTGGAAATCGTAGTCCTTATACATCTGGAGAACATTAAGCTGGGAAAGGATTATCCATGTTATGCTGGAAATTATCCTTGTAAATATCAGGGGAACATTGCCTTATTTCACATCAATGATGACTGCATTTGGCATTATTTATTTATTTTATTTTAATCCCATTTATATCCCGCCCTTCTCCAAAGACTCAGGGCGGCTTACAATCTAAGAAGCACAAATCAATGTGCTTAGCAATAGCCTTCATTCTATGTATATGCCTGCTTATTATTAGGGTTTTTGCCCCCACCCCAAGCGGCATTATTACAAAGTCAGCTTAATTGCCCCCAACAATCTGGGTCCTCATTTTACCTACCTCAGAAGGATGGAAGGCTGAGTCAACCTTGAGCCTGGTGGGACTCGAACCTGCACTAATTGCAGGCAGCTGGTGTTACTTAAGGAGGCATCAGCCCACTGCTCCACCAAATAATACTGATAGAATATTTGTAGCTCTGCATTGAATTGTGGGGTCCCTGGTGCTCTTTGAGCTTGGTTGTTTTCTTGCTGACATTTCATTTCCAAAGCGCTGATGATGTTACTCAATTTGGTAAGGAAACATCTGCAAGGAAACAACCAAGCTCAAGGAGCACCAAGATCTCCGTAATAACAATAATTTGGCGTCGCCCTCTAATACAAAGCTATATAAAAATAATTATGAAAAACTATGGGGGAAAATTCAAAAAGAATTGGAGAGTTGGGAAAAATTGCAATTGTCTTTGTTGGGACGGATTGCAGCAGTAGAAATGAATGTCCTGCCTAAATTTTTATTTTTATTTCAAATGATACCGATTCTTAAGAAAGATTCTAATTTGGAGGAATGGCAGCGAGGTATCAATAAATTTGTGTGGGCAGGGAAAAAGCCACGAGTTAAACTTAAGATTATGCAGGATACTCGTGAGAGAGGTGGCCTTAAATTGCCCAATTTTAAACTATATTATGAAGCTGCTGCATTAGTAGGAATAAGTGATTGGATTAATTTGACACAAGGGAGGTTATTAAATCTTGAGGGCCATGATTTGTTGTTTGCTGGCATGCATATTTGTCGTATGATAAGAAGGTAGACAATGTGTTTAGGGTGCATATTTTAAGACAGGCATTGCTGAGAGTTTGGAAGAAGTATAGACATAAGTTGGGTTGCAAGATACCATTGTGGGCAATTCCAAAACACGCAATAGAAAATATACATGCTGGCTTCAAACATGATGTGACTACGTACAAGGAGATCCTAAGTTTGGAAAGAAAGGTCTGGTGTTTGAAGTCATATAGCCTCTTGCGAGAAGAGAAGATTGTTCAAAACTGGTTTCAATATACTCAGTTACGGGCCAGGTGGAAAGAAGACCAGAAAAATGGTTTTACAATGACTGATGAAAATTTGATAAAGCAAGTTAGAAATCAGGGTCCAGCACATATCAAACGGATATATCTTGCATTGATAGAGATTGACTCAGAAACAGAGCTTGTTAAGGATTGTATGATAAAATGGGCCCAAAACATCCAGGAAGTTATCACAATGGACACGTGGGAAAAGATTTGGGTGAGGAACGTAAAATTTACACAAGCTCAAAATCTAAGAGAGAATTTTTACAAAATGTTTTATAGATGGCATTTAGATCCTAAAAAGCTTGCAAGTATGTATCCGAATTATCAGCCTAAATGTTGGAGGTGCGGTGATGAAGATGCAACATACTTTCACATATGGTGGACATGTAAGAAGGTTAAGGCTTTTTGGATAAAAGTCTGGTGGAATATGCAGAAGATTTTTAAACAGAGGATAAAGTTTTGTCCGCAACTTTTTTTGTTGGGAATAATTACAGACGCTACAGTTGTGGACACCAAGTTGATGTTGAATTTAATTACGGCAGCAAGACTTTTGATAGGTCAATATTGGAAGAAAGAGGAACTGCCGACCATAGAAGAGTGGACTTTAAAGGTTTCCGACCTGGCAGAGATGGTGAAGATTTCGGCCTATTTGAAAGATCATTCGCAAGAACGCTATATTATGGAATGGAGAAAATGGATTGAGTTTATCCAGAACAAGTATAGGGTTAAGAAGTTTTATGTAGCATTTGAATAAGTCTTCTTTCGTTTTTTTTTCTTTTCTTATTTTAGTTTCTTTTTATACATATTCAATATTACTAAGGCTTGTTTTATCCTATATAAGCTAGAGAGTGATGGATTTTAGAGTTTATAGTTGTTAGTATATGATTGTTTATGATTGCTTTTTATATATATACCTTGTATTTAGCTCTGGGAAGTCGGGGGGGGGAGGGGGGGAGGGGGGAGGTAGGGGGGGGAGAGGAGGGAGGGGGAAGGGGGGATTTTTAAAGGAAAATTGTATGTTAAAACTTTTCAATTAAAAAAAACAATAATTTGGCATTTATTCTAATTATAAATCATTTAGGAAGACTATATTTTAGTGTCTCTTCGAAAGGCTGCATATTATAATATGTTTGGAATTCTTTTATTTAGTTCATTTTCCATCAGTTTGTCAGATAGTTCCAAGCTGATCTGCTTCATGTACACAATTCAGATACTTTTTAGTACCGTAATGGAGTTTTGGATCCATTAGATAAAGAACTGTCCCCAAATAACCAAATATACGGCATTGTTGGGGCATCTTCTTCCTGTTGCAAAGTCCAAGAAGTGTTGTTTCTGTTTTGTGACTTATCTGCAATAGCAAGTCTACTGTTTTGGCAACTGGGTTGGAATATCATAGCTAACTTTTGGAAACAGGGAAGGAAAGTACGAGGGAGAAACTAGGAAAACTCCCAAGGCAATTAATGTGCAATTAGAGCTTTTAATTAGAAAGCAAGTCTGTACTTCCAAATCAAAAAAGTTAACTTAAGCTATAGTAACTTTTCAAGTATCAGCACTCTTCGTGTTCCTAAAGCTTTCCTTTTGGCTTATTGAACTAGTGGGTATCTTTGTTGAGTATTATCTTTTAGTTTCCAGGGTCCTAGTTTTGCTTTTTGTGGTAAAATCTTTTCTTTTTTCTTTGAAGAAGTTTTGCTTCTCACCAAGAGGTTTCTTCAATTCTTCTTCAAGCTTCTTCAGAACTGAAGAAATGTCTTCAAGGAGAAGCAAAATGAGCCTTGGTGGAGCAGTGGGCTAATGCCTCCTTAAGTAACACCAGCTGCCTGCAATTAGTGCAGGTTCGTGTCCCACCAGGCTCAAGGTTGACTCAGCCTTCCATCCTTCCGAGGTAGGTAAAATGAGGACCCAGATTGTTGGGGGCAATTAAGCTGACTTTGTAATAATGCCGCTTGGGGGGCCCCCGAAAGCCCTAATAAGCAGGCATATACATAGAATGAAGGCTATTGCTAAGCACATTGATTTGTGCTTCTTAGATTGTAAGCCGCCCTGAGTCTTCGGAGAAGGGCAGGATATAAATGGGATTATATATATATATATATATTCAAAGGGAAAAAAAAGTCCATTTGCCATTTGAAAAAACACCTTTGGAACAACCATGACCTGGACGACTGAGAATCTCCATAGACATGCAATCAAGAAGTGTCACTGAGATTATTAAGTCTACCTCTAGACCTGTGAAGGAAATATAAGCAAATAAAATTACTACCTATCTACTAGAGAAAGATGAGTGTAATTTAAAACAATGCAAAAACAGAATATATCTTAAGCCAGCTTTCACATATCACTCACTTGCATAAGAGCCTTGGTGGAGCAGTGGGCTAATGCCTCCTTAAGTAACACCAGCTGCCTGCAATTAGTGCAGGTTCGAGTCCCACCAGCCTCAAGGTTGACTCAGCCTTCCATCCTTCCGAGGTAGGTAAAATGAGGACCCAGATTGTTGGGGGCAATTAAGCTGACTTTGTAATAATGCCACTTGGGGGGTATATGAAAGCCCTAATAAGCAGGCATATACATAGAATGAAGGCTACTGCTAAGCTTGTAAGCCGCCCTGAGTCTTTGGAGAAGGGCGGGATATAAATGGATTTTAAAAAATAATAATTCTTTTTTCAATTTGGAAGAAATTAAACCACATTTTTTTCTTCCAATGTGCCATATGGCATCCTGGATCTTCAGTGTAGCCATGAGATAGTGGTCTCACTGTGGCAACTAGAAAATGCACGCCCCTTATACTTCCAACCGGATTCTCTGTTCCTCCTAATTGATTATTTTATATGAGGTTTTTTTTTTTTTAGAAAAAACACGTGTGTACTTTCAAATCAGCCTTGACCACTGGCAAATGCCTGGATAGGTTCCTGCAGTTTTCTTGGCAAGATTTTGAAAGCAGTTTGTGTTAATTCCTTCCTAAGGCTGAGAGAGAGAGAGTGACTGGCCCAAGGTCACCTAGCTGGCTTCAATCCTAAGACAGAACTAGAATTCACAGTTTTAACCACTATACCTAAGTGGTTTTCATATATTATTATAGTTTATTCATTTTGCTGAATATTAGATTTTCCAGAATTATTTCCTCATTCAAAAAAATCCATATCCTGATCTGTTTTATATAATATCCACCATCCTGGTGTTTATTCATGCTTTGTTTTGCTTTTCTTCAAAGTTATGTATGATTGATTGCACAATGGGTTCTCCACCTCACTGTAATGGAAGCAATTCCCCAGGCTGATTTGAATTCACTCAGAGGAGTGAGAAACCAAGAAATAAAATCACATTTATTTGAAAGATACATCAGCCTACGGTGGATTTAAACAGTACTTACAACTAGTGCAAACAGCTGCTCTCTGTGAGAATTCTTTCCAAATTGAAAAGTACATTCCTACAGACTTGGTTGTCGATTTTCTTTTCTGAATTACTGTGTAATTTTCTCCACTTACTGAAAGTTTATATAATCATATATGATCAAAATAGAGACAAGCATAATGAAGAAGACATTCAACAGAATTGCAGTTCCATGGACTTTATGTCATTTTACCATGTCTGGAATTAAAACAGTGTTATTTATAGACTGAGACATAGCAATGAGTAGAGGTAGTACCAGGGACTCAAAGGCCTTTGTCAATAGATACAGATGGTCTGTGTCAAAATAATTTGCACAAAGCAATCATACCAGAGAATTCACATTTTCAACAAATTTGCATTTCAATTAATTTGCAAGAGGATCCAGGAATTTTCAGTGTAGTAATATTAGAAAGGGGTAGGAGAGGAAAAAATTGTCTTCAAAGGATATCAAAATCATAGACCCACCTGCTTGCAAGTCATTACTTCATCATTCCATCTCCTGGAAAAACTTATTATATTCTGCAATATTTACAAATGTTCACTGAGATTACATAAATATTGGAGAGGAAGCTAAATCAGGATTTGTTTTGTGCTGCATTTATTTGCCAGTGCTTGTGCCAAGTGCCAGTTGGAGGTGTTGTAAGATTTTTGAAAAATGCCCCAAAGCTATGTGATCTCTCCTTCCTTCCTTCCTTCCTTCCATCCTTCCTTCCTTCCTTCCTTCCTTCCTTCCTTCCTTCCTTCCTTCCTTCCCTCCCTCCCAAAACCAGAATACTTTCTGATGAGGATAAAGCAAGAAATATGTGGAAGGGACACTGAACAATGGCTCCACTTTTCATAAGAAGCAGAAATCTCCGAAAAGGGGAACAGGAGTGGTTACAGCTATCATTTCAGTTCATACAGGATGAACAAGTCCTCCTCCCTTTGGCAATGTGGTTTAAAAATAGTTGGCTTTAATTGCATGCAAACATATTTGTAATTAATAGGTAGATTTACATACAAATTATGTAAGTACTAATTGGAGTGG
The DNA here is from genome assembly GCF_947247035.1 of Vipera ursinii. Lineage (NCBI taxonomy): Eukaryota > Metazoa > Chordata > Lepidosauria > Squamata > Viperidae > Vipera > Vipera ursinii. The sequence continues at coordinate 11,833,464 of NC_139520.1, forward strand.
GGCTCTTTGAAATGCTACATGTTTTGACATTAGGGAGGTTGATACACTTTAGAATACCTGTCTCATAATTGCAAGAACCCATTTCAAATGGTGCAGTTGTGTTGATTAATGAACAGCTGGAGAATGGAGGAGGAGGTCATGACACATCATTATAGTTGAAGTCTGATTGCCTAATTAAAGATGAGGTTGACAGAAAGTGGGGGCCCTATGCCTGAAAAGGATCTGAAACTGAAGAGTGAATCCTCTGTTGAAATATGTCTTCTGCTTCCCTGCAATTTTTCTTTTCCTGGTTTATATGGCTATGCAATCTTTTGTTTTGTTTTAGGAGAGATATTTTGAGATTGTACTGAGATTTTGTAAAAAGTTGTAGGAGATCCCAAGAGTGATAGTTCCCATGCAATATTTACCCATTACTTAGCAACCTCTCCAGATGTCCACCTTGCTGATCTGAAAATATTTCTTCAGAATGCTTCTCTTTTAGATATACTTGAAAGATGGGAGGCTCCCTATTACTGGAAAGAATAACTTAATATAGACACACAAAAACCTCTATGTCGTTTCACACTGTATCACGACGACTTCATTATAATTCTCATTTAGGAGGAAAATTCTGTATCATTTCAACATCCTATTGAAGTCAGATAAAATAAAAATAAATGTTCAAGATAAGTGTCCCAAAAGGGCTTTTCAAGAAGCAACAGGAGTTTTTTTTAGCTTTTTCCCCCCTTGAAGATGTTTTACTTCTCATCCAAGAAACTTCTTCAGTGAAACATCTTCAAGGAAAAATTACCAATAGTAATAGGGACCTTGAATGCAATCACAAAACATCTGAAGCCCCATTCAAATAACATTGGCATTGACAAAATCACCATTAGTCAATTGCAAAAGGCAGCTTTACTTGCAACAGCTTACTTCTTGCAGCAATACCTTTTGTTAATGTTGTTAAAGGAAGGAACAGATGAAGTTATTAAAGACAGCATGTGTAGCGATATAAACAAATCCTAAGACTTTTGAAGTTTTACTTCTGTATATTTCAACAGAAATATATTATTTTCATTAAGCTTATGTAGCCAAATAGCCAACAATAATTCATCTTGGATCTCTTCTTTTTTCTGATTCTACTATTGTTGCAATGATTATTTCCACTACTTTTACTTTTTCTAAACTACGTTACTTTTTAGTTCTTTGAAATTATGCCTTAATAATGCAGTATGTTCTGTATAAATGGGATATCATTTGTTCTACCTAATTTAATTTCATCAATAGTTATTCATTAGATTGAACAACTTGGACCTTCATTATGAAAGATGGGGGTTCAGGTGACTTCCTGGATAGCAAAAGTTTGAAGATGGATCCAGGTAGTAAGAGCATAATCACTTGCTAATTGCTATGTGATTATATTTACTGTTGCTTGTCAAGAGTAAAATGGCATCCTAATTACATTTCAAATAATGCTATTCTTGTACCCAATAGCTGTTGCTCAACTGCATGGAAAATCAAGGTGAGTTAATTAGTTATTTCAAGGCATAAACCATCTAACTCTGGTCATTACAGGAAGAATTGATGAAATAAGGACTAAAAAAGAATACTTCTTTCCAATAGGAGAAATGCTATTTAAGGATGACCAATGAGTAGATATGTTAAGGTAAAAGGTAAAGGTTCCCCCGCACGTGTGTGCTAGTCATTTCTGACTCTAGGGGCCGGTGCTCATCTCCGTTTCAAAGCCTAAGAGCCAGCGCTTGTCCGAGGACGTCTCCGTGGTCATGTGGCCGGCATGACTAGACGCCAAAGGCGCACGGAACGCTGTTACCTTCCCACCGGAGTGGTCCCTATTTTTCTACTTGCATTTTTACGTGCTTTCGAACTGCTAGGTTGGCAGAAGCTGGGACGAGTAACAGGCGCTCACTCTGTTACACGGCACTCGGGATTCGACCCGCCAAACTGCCGACCTTCTGATCGACAAGCTCAGCGTCCTAACCCACTGAGCGTAGCTCCTTTTAAGGTTTATGGTTTTGGTTTCCATTAACACAAAATTCATCTGGAAGTCATCACCAAGAACATCTTGGGAACTGCCAGATGCAATGTCACATAGAAAGAATGTAGAAAAACGGGGAAATATTTCTGCATTTCTTTGTCAGCAGAAGAGAACCTCAGTGAAATTTTCATGGATGTCCTTTAACTTCTGTAATTAATAAATGTCCAAGAATTTTGTGTGAATAACCTTGCATAGGGATTCACTCCCTCCCTCCCTCCCTCAAATGTGGAAGTCAGAGAATCTTTATTGTCATTTCTCCCTCTGCCAGTCCACATTTGCTTCTTTCACTGGAGTGGTGTGTTTTTCGTTTTATTTTGTTTTGGTGTAATGTGATATTTTTTGCAGTAAGGTAAGAAAGCAATAGGTTGAGAAAGGGGTGTGCATCTTATCTTCAGTTTCCATGGATCTTTTCAATAGTATGTAACCTCCAGGATTTCTTAAGGCAGGGTTACATTTACAGTAAATACCACTTTGTGATATTTTCATTAATAATGATAAAATTAAGGTAGTGGCTGTGCTACTAATCGCTACTAATTGTTTAGTGGAGCTGTTGTCACTGTTAAGATGCTAGCCCTTGACAATTTTCCTCTTGGAGAAAGTTGAAAAATAATTAATCTCACTTCTTTGTTCACAAATGTGGTGATGAGCAAAGAACAGTGTGGTTTGTTCTTAGCTTTGGTTCAAGCCAACCCATAAATTTATAATTGTTAAGAGACGCTTGATACCATCAAGCTATGGACAATTCTATATTTTAAAGGAGCATCCATTATTAACTCTTAGATGTTTCATGCTTCCCCATTAGTAATTTTTAAGGAACCCATAATAATGCATAACAATTATGCAGTGCAAATAGATGTATACTATCGGTACAACTCAGGAGAGTTGCTAAGTGTGCAACTTCCTTTTCTATCCAGTGCATTCATCATTCAACAAGGCAATCCCAAAAGGTATAAACACATTTTCTTTCTACTGAGATACCCTGCACTTAAACTCTCCCCTCCCCCCATTTTGTTTCATCTTTGAATACAGGACTAATGGATCTTTGATTTCAATGTCCATAAGGGGATAGTTGATGGTGTGTACAATTGCTAATGGTCAAGCTTTGGAAACTCTCTAAGCTCTTACATGCTTGTGTAGCAATTGAACACGTTCCAATATTTTGTTTCTTTCCCCTTTGAGAATGAAATAGAATCATATGCCAATTTTTTGCAATGGCAAACAGCAGACTCAGCATGATTGCTAGTATTGTCAAACATAGGATCATTTTATTAATAATTAGTTACAGCAAGCAATCAAATCTACACAGACTTTTTTTGCTTATATTACAATGCAAAGTTGATGCACAACATCTGACCTAATTATGCAGTCTCTGATATTTTAATGTTCTGTGATCCTCCAGTATTTTTTTTTAATTCAGAATCCCTGTTTTCAAAAGGATGCAAAAATATCTATATCTTATATGTGTGCGTATACTTACATCTAAAGTATGTGCTTATAGAAATTTGGCTCTTCCTAATATTTTTATGGGACTCTCTGAACTTTCATTGATAATGGAGGAAATTTCCAACAGTGTCCTTATATTCACCCACCCCTATGTATAGAACATAAAATAATAGGTTTGAAAGGGAACTTGGAGGTCTTCCAGTCCAACCCCCTGGACAAGCAGGAGACCCTATACCATTTTGGACAAATGGCTGTCCAATCTCTTCCTAATAACCTTCAGTGATGGAGCACCCACCACTTCTAGAGGCAAGCTGTTTCACTGGTTAATTGTTCTCACAATCAAGAAATTGCTCTTAATTCTTGATTGGATCTCTTTTTAATGGTCTTCAACCAAAACTTGAAAAACATGCAAAAAATCCAAAACTTTATCCTGATGATATTTTTCTGTAATGCTCATTCTCACATTTGTAAAGAACTAGGAACATTTTCAGATGATGCTGGTGGAAAGAAAGAAAGAAAGAAAGAAAGAAAGAAAGAAAGAAAGAAAGAAAGAAAGAAAGAAAGAAAGAAAGAAAGAAAGATGCAGAATTCACACAACTTCATCCCAAAATAACTCTTACCTGTAGGTTATATAATTTGGGTGATGGAGCCTACCTGAATTCTCCTTTAAAACTGGGGTGATATTCCATAATTGCAGCCTTTCAGTCTTAAGATAAAAAAGGAAAGGAAAATCTCTTTTGGGCTGAGCTCTTCACCAGGTTATGCCACAAACACATCCATGTAGCTTTCTTGTCAACAGTACTGGAAGTAGATTTGCTTCCTTCCAAGATACACACACACACACACACACACACACACATACAGACAAACACACATACAAACGTTTGTGTTTGGGGAGGGGTGTTGTCAGTCTAGTCTATAACCTGGGATTTTGTATTCATCTCCCATACAAATATTAACTAGGTTGGACCTTCTTAGCTTTTTCAAATCAACCAAAGGTAGTTCGATATCAGGCACTGTTGTTATTCTCATTTAATAGATTAATTTGAACAGGTGGATCTAGTTTCCCAGTGTAAATCCATTGACCTTTATTTGGCTTTCTCCATTTCTCCCTATGCAGTTAATTAAACTGCTCTTTTCCTTCTCTTCTTTGGCTCTACTCCAGACTTCAAAGACCAACATTCATTACACGAGCATGTTCTTACATGGCACTTAATAAACTAGGTACTATTGAGATTTGGACACTAAGAATGGCTGATCGAAGAAGAATTGACGTTTTTGAACTGTGGTACTGGCATCAATTATTGTGTATACCATGGACAGCCAGAGTAACTAACAGAGAGATGTTAAATCACATAAAACCAGACACATCTCTAGAAGCTAAAATCATAACCCTACGTCTGATTTACTTTGGCCATGTCATGCCTGCAAATTTATTGGAGAAGACAATGATGCTAGGAATGGATAGTAGAACAAGACGAAGGGGCAAGCAAAGAACATGCTAGCTTGAAAACGCTGAATCTGATTCAAAGTTGAACATCCAACAATTGAAAGAAATTGTGCTTGACAGGGCAGCATGGAGAACAGCTACCTATAAAGTCTCCAAGAGTCAGACAGGACTAAAATATTAAAACAACTATTCACCTGCAATAATGCACAAAATAATGCACCAGTCCTTTGGAACCGCTCACCGGCTGAACTCCGGATGGCCCCCGACCTTCGCTCCTTCCGGCGTGATCTAAAAACTTATCTATTCGAACAAGCCGGCCTGGTCTGATGGGTTTGGGGTTTTAACACTGTTTTTAACTAATTTACTGCATCGGGCACAATCGTTTAATTTTAAATCTTATATCCTGTATTCTTATTTTTATTGCCCTGTACACCGCCCTGAGTCCTTCGGGAGAAGGGCAATATATAAATCAAATAAATAAATAAATAAATAAATAAATAAATAAATAAATAAATAAATAAATAAATAAATAAATAAATATTAGTCACTGTTCCATTGTGAAGAGCAGACTCTTTCTATCAGATTTCACCATGTCATTTTCTTCCTATGATATTTTGAGAGGCTTCCAACTCTTCTAAAGTGGTGGCCAAACTTATTCTCTCTTATCTATTCTTGCCCATCTCTCACATATATGCCCTCTCTAATGGCTTTTATTTTAGCCTACCCTGGTGTAATATACAGTGTTTGAAATGCTATATGACAGCACCTTTTTAGTCTTCTTACCCTTCTCTTTATGGCAGGAGGAAAAAATAATGACCGAGTTTCATAAGTAGTCCCCAGTGAATGGGGCAATGAAATAAAACAGCTTTCAGCTCTGCTTAGAACTTAGATAGCTACCAGAAAAAGTTAGTGACAAAATGAACAAAGATGGGGAAAGGGGCATAACTCGTATGCTACCTACTTTTTTATTATTATTATTATTATTAAGGATCAGGTGCTTCTCAGACTCCCCCAGTTTCTTTGTTATTTGTGACATAGTGGGGTCAGAAAGCAGAGTTGACATGTGTGTCGACGTTGAGTTTTTCATTTTCTCTGCTTTCTTTCTTTCCCAACTCTTAAAAAGAGTCATTTCCCTTCCAGAAAAAGAATTTGGGGAACATTTCTCCAAACGCTAGCACTAATTCAAGAAGATGGATCAAGGAACGTTCCACGGGGAGAGATTTGTATTTTATCTGGAGGGACAAATCTGCCTTCCCTTCTTTATCATTTTTCTTTCTTTTGCCCGTCTGTTTTTTCCCCCTCATTTGATTGATCTTATTTCTACTCCTTTTTTTAAAAAACAAAAAATATGTTCAATTGTGTTCAATTTTTGGAGACTGCCTGGACATGTCTCTGCAGTTTTCTTAGCAAGGTTTTTCAGAAATGGTTTGCTGTTGCCTTCTTTGTAGGGTTGAGAAAAGATGACTTTGTCCAAGGTTGCCCAGCTGGCTTTGTGCCTAAGGTAGGATTAGAACTCATGGTTCCTGGTTCCTGGCTTTTACAGTCTCCTCAGGCTTCTTGCTGATACCATTAAAACCAAAATCCCATTCAAAAACCACTTGGATAAATTCTGAGAAATCATCCATGACATTTTTTTCTCTGCCTCACAAATTTCGGTAGAAAATTTTAAAATTGCTGTTGAACCAAACTCAACTTCTATTGCCATCTGATTTCATTTATTGTCCCATAACACATTTGTGAACATTTCACCAATATAACCCAGTCTGTGAAAGCAAAAGTTTATTTAAAGCAATTGAGAACACATATCTAAATTTCATAGACCTTGCAAATAATTTAGAAAGATGCACATGCGTGGAAGAATAGCTACTGGTGGAATTTCATCATGAGTTTTATGAGCAATGATGCTTAAGGCAATTGAGTAGGCAGGTGAGAGTGGTTATCCTTTTGCAGCTGAACAAACACACATTAGAGATTTTTTTTAAAAAAAATCTGAAACAGTGCCATGTGTTTGCTATTTTCTTTAATCATCAGTGTTTCATTGCTTCATTCACTTGCTGCAGGCCAATTCTGTTTGATAAGAATTCTTTCTCTCCCTCCCCAATTCTACCAGTTGTTTTGCAGAGGATCTAGGAGAAGAATAAGCTGGAACTTACAGGTGAGCACTGAAGCTAATTTAGCAAGATGTGGGATGAAGGAAGAGAAGTAAGAGAAGAAAAATGTGAGGGCAAATCACAAAAATGTTGCTGTACTGTTTTTCAGTTGATTTATATAGCCCTATAACAGATGAAGGTTAAATGTAGAGGAACATATCCAGATACTGTCACTGTTTAAAAGGTAGGCTTGCTTCTTAATAACTGCTGCAGCACAAGGCCTGCTCAGATGTCCTGGAGCCCAGAACATTCAGATAAAAAGCAAAGAAGCAAATGTAGGTTCTAAAATGGATCCTAATAAAAACAGATCTATTTTAGACAGATCTATTTATTTGAACCAGCGTATCCAAAATACAGTACATGTAGTTCTTGCCACATTAGAGGCTGTAAATGATAAGTCATTCTGGTCAAAGGTTGAGTCAGATCTGATTTTATGACCATTTTTGTGGCAATTATTAAACAACTAGTGTCATTAAGAAAATCCAGCTTCTCTGTGGATTTTTTCTGGAAATCAGCCAAAATGCTTGCAAATTGCAATTGCATGACCATAGGATACTGCAGCTGGTCACAAATGTGACTTTTTCTATTATCCCTGCCTTGTGAAACATCTTCTCCCTGAGATCTCTCAGACTCATACTCTCCTAGCCTTGCAGAAGGTCTTGAAAAACAGCTCTTTCCCCCAAGCCCAGGGCTGAAGCCTGATTGAAACTTAGTAAATGTGGATGATGTGTTCTGGGAAGCTGTGTTTGGGAGTGCTGAGTATTGTTTAGAAGCTGATTTTATGGTCATTTTATGCTTCATTGTGTCCTTATCCATCTGGGGTTGTTGTAAACACAATGAATGGCCATACTTTTTAGTATTTTTGCTGGGTTTTGAAGCAGGAACTTTCTTTGTGTTAAATGATAATCATGACTGCTGTTTTCAACTTTGCTGTTAAAGGGAGGACTGGAAAGTGCATAGTAAGCATTGGCTCAAATGAAGGCCCGAAGCAGTCCTTCCTGTGCAAAGAAGCCAATGATCTGCAATGTTAGCCTGGAATAAACTGAAATGCTGTAACCCAAATGCGGAAAGACATTCAAAGCTACATATAACAGGGAAGTGTTCTTTGAAAATAGCACAACAATCGCATCCTGAGGTCACTTTGAAAGTCAGTGGGGGATTAATGGAGACTAACACAATCTGTTTCTATTCTCAAGAAATAGTTGCTTGCCTATTCTGATGATAAAACAAATGAGCAGTTTGGATAAGCCTAAAGTTGGCTTTCTGGAGAGAGTGTATTTGTTCAACCAAATCTTTGTAAGTTTATAAGAAGCTGAGAAACAGTACCCTCTTCTGTGTGGTCAAAATCTCTAGAACAGGATTCCTATACCTGCAAATGTTCAAGGATAGGACTAGTTATGATCATTGTAGTATAATCCAGTGGAAGAAATGAAGGGAAAGTAGATTATAGTTAACTTCTGAATATCCCAGTAGTAATGTACTTTGAGAGTTGGGTTATAAGGAAGGCTAAGTGCCAAAGAAATGACGCTTTTTTAATTGGTTTTGGAGAAGTTTCTTGGAAGTTTCTTGGACAATACAATCTGTGAATAGAATAGAATAGAATAGAATAGAATAGAATAGAATAGAATAGAATAGAATAGAATAGAATAGAACTGGAAGGGACCTTGGAGGTCTTCTAGACCTGCCCCTGCTTAAGCAGGAGAACCTATACCATCTCAGACAAGTGACTGTCTAGCCTCTTCTTAAAAAATCTCCAGTGATGGAGCACCAACAATTTCTGGAGGCAAGCTGTTCTACTGGTTAATTGTCCTCACTGTCAGGAAGTTTTTCCTTAATTCTAGGTTGCTTCTCTCTTTGATCTGTTTCCAACCATTGTTTCTCATCCTTCTCTCTGGTGTTTGGTGAATAATGTGACCCCTTCTTCTTTGTGGCAGCCCTCAAATACTGGAATACTGCTATCATGTCTCCCCTATTTCTTCTTTTCTTTAGATTAGCCAAACCCAAGTCCCATAGCTGTTCTTCATATGTTTTAGTCTCCAGGCCTTTGATCATCTTAGTTGTTCTTCTCTGATTTTTTTTCCAAACTCTTAATGTCTTTTTTGTGATATAGTGACCAAAATTGGCTGCAGTATTCCAGGTGTGGTCTTACTAGGGTTTTATAAAGCAGTATTAATACTTCATGTGATCTTGATTCTATGCCTCTGTTTATACAACCCAGGATTGTATTAGCTTTTTTGGCTGCTACGGCACACTGCTGGCTCATAGTCAAGTGATCGTCCACTAGGACTCCAATGTCTCTTTCACAGTTAGTGTTTTTAAGCTAGGTGTCGCCCAGTCTGTATTTGTACCTTTGTTTTTTTTTCCTGCCTAAATGTAAGACTTTCCTTTTCTCCACATTGAAACTCATTTTGTTCAATAGGGTCTATTGTTCAAGTTTGTCAAGATCTTTTTGGATCCTGAGTTTGTCTTCTGGGGTGTTGGCTATACCTGCCAGCTTGGTGTCATCTGCAAATTTGATGAGTTCCCCTTCAATTCCCTTCAATTGACTAGGTCATTTATGAAGATATTGAATATTGAATTCACGGGATATCTGTGAATCCTGAAGGAAGTCAACCCTGACTGTTCTTTACAAGGACAGATACCAAAGCTGAAGCCTAAATACTTGGGCCACCAAATGAGAAGAGAGGACTCATTGGGGGAAAAAAAACTCTGTTGTTGGGAAAGATTGAAGGCAAAAGGAGAAAGGGATGGCAGAGGAGGAGATGGTTAGATAGCAGAGGACAGAAAGGCCTGGGATGGTATGGTCCATGAGGTGGCAAAGAGTCAGACATGACTTAGCGATTAAACAAAAGTCTGAATCTCAATTTCAACAATTAAAAATACACACCCATAGTTTTTATCCTGGCATCAGAAGGCAGATAGTTTCTTATTGTGGGTTTTACCCATTTTTCCCCCTAAATGTTACTGTTATATCTGGCCTTTTTACATAGAGCAGCCCAACATGTTTGGCTTACAGTCATCTCTTAAAACCAAAATTACCATATCCTTTTTAAAGTATATGATGGCTTCCATTCCATATTGTATCCTCTAGTACTTGAAGCAGCCATTTTAAATTACATTTTTCTACCCCTTTCATCAGCATGGATATGAGATTAACAAAAATACAAACTACTTTTTATGGCTTTTTCTCTTTCTTCTCTGAGATCTACATGCACTATCATAAATACTTCTTTTGAAAGTAAACAAATTCCTCAAATGGACTTTTCTGAGTCAGACATTAGTGTTGCATGGATACAGTCAATATTATTCAGCAAACTAACAGTAGTGCTGTCATGGGGGCCATTTTGTTTTCCTGATTTATAAATACATTATCTCTAAAACAAGCTGCTCAACCTTTTATAAAACAAACCAGATAGGCAAACAAAATTTAGCCTAATTAGGTTTTTACAGGAAGTCCTGTTTGGACCAATATTTCACATAACAGACAGACACTTAGCAATGTAAAAGGGTTGTCTGTTCTTAAGGATTAATCACTTATCATAGTCATATGCAATTAGTTACCCAATATAAGTGGTATCTCGTGTTCTACTTTCACTTCCCTTAGATTTCTTTTGTATCAATGGATCAATTTTATTTCTTTTAAAAAAGCTAGTGTTAGACTTGCATAGCATGCATTTTCAAGGATTTGGCATTTTTAGATAAAAGTCAGTGTACAAAATCCTCCTTTAGTTCATACTACGAAAAAATGTGATAGCTTTATTATTTTAATATGTGCCTTTTAGATACTACAAAAAGTATATCTAAAAGGCACATATTAAAATAATGAAGGTATTAAGATCAAAAAGATTTGGGAGATGGGAGAATCTCGTTCATTTCCAAACATTCCTTTGATATAGTAAAGTTTCTATCTTCCCAAAGACACAGCAAAGGTTCAGGGTGGTTGTAAAATTGATTGTCTATCTACAATCCCTTCATATTTTCATGCTTTCTCTATTTAACATTTCTAGTTTGGGTTTTTCTTTTTGTTTTTGCTGAAGTTGCAAAGCTAATTGGCTTCTTTCTTGATTGCCAGAAACTAGGTAAGGATGGGAAGAAGTCAAGTTGTTTTTAGAGTATGTCAGATACAATGGAACATGCAGGAGCCATTTGCCTAACTTCATAATGCAGAGCTGATGAAATGTACAACAAATCTAGTATATACATCTTTGTCTATCTAGATTTAGGACTTCTTCAACCTTATATGAGGAATAAAGCCATATTTATCATGTGGATCTTCTTGCAATTTACTTCTAAGATAGTTTTAACCCTTTAGTCTAGAGATACTCCACATTTTGGAGTGTGTGCATGTCCAGAAATAAATTTAATGTATGAGAAAAGAAAGTGATAAAGACAGTGAGTGAGGTATCATTAAAAACTAGAGACCAACTAGTAGGGTTTGGGGGGCTTTTTTTTTTTGCCTGACAGAAACTGTCTGTGTGTAGGTGTCCTCAGCTTCTCCCCCCCACACACACAAACCCAAACACATGCAACTGTGCTACAACTAAATCATATTATAGCCTTTGCATGTTTTCCACTGCAAAATATAATTCTTTCAACAGATGACTTGGGGGAATTGTAGTGTAAAATTTCAATGAAGCTTCTGAGGACTACAAAACTGCATTTGGGGCTTGCAAGTTCTCTACAACCTTCCATCATCCAAACAGATGGTCTTATGGAAAGGACTTCCAAACCAGTGTCTATAAGATATTAGACTTAAATATTGTTTGTTTATTCTGTGTTGTGTCTAGATCAAACCTTAAACTGCCAAAATGAGGCCCTGTTTTTGGCTATATCGTTAGCCAGAAACAAATAACTTTTGGTACATTCTATTGCTAATAATTGTCAGACTAACAAATGAGCTGGGCCTTGTGTCTCCACAATGCACAGCATTTTGTTATCTGCCAGCAACCCCCACTTGAGCAAATTGGTTTTGCACTTAGGTCTTCCCACCCTCAACCTATTCAATCTCCTTCAAGGGAGAGCTCAGATCCCTCAGCCATGTTCTCTTCTGGGATCATTCCTTGTTCCATTAATTCTCTCCTCCATCTTCTAATTCAGTTTTACACCTGCGTGCCTTCAAGAATATTTCTTCTACTCATAAATCTCTTCCTAGACCTAAGTCAATGAGTTTGAGGCATATGCAAATTTAGAGGATGCTGGGGATCCTTCTCTTGTTTAGTTCTTTTGGCATCTGCTGCTACTTTTCTCCTGATCCTAGGTTGAACAATACCAACAAGAGGATACATTTTCTCAATCTGTGTAGATTTAAGGCATATTTAAGGTATATATCCTGTCATTGGGCATATTTCTTCATTGACAGCAACATCAACTTGTTTTGCATCTGTGGATGCACTCCACACTGGAGCAACATATTATGCTGCAGAAACATGCAGGGCCAAAACCAATGTTTGCAGCAAAATAAATATTGTGCAGATATTTGAATAACCAAAATTTAAATGTCTAATGCTGTGTTGCTATTGCTGCCTTTCTGCATCTAGGCATGTTTCCAAAATTGAAACTTTGAAGCTGATTTCTTTTGCCTGAACTCCATGAAAATGAATGAGGTCTTGCTTCAGTAATCTCATACAATTTACTTAGTTGTCTTAATTTGTCCATGGTTCAAATAATTTTATCTTTCACTTGTGGCAATAAAAAATCTTGCCTTTGCTTCTGACCCTCACAAATTAAGTTCTTGCAAATATGATCTTTCTAAAAGCTGCTAGATTATGTTTACTTTACCGGTGGGCTACTATGGAACTATCTCAGCTTCTTCTCTTTATGTCTCTTAATCAATTTCAAGGATGTTTCATCTTTGCTATTAATCCCCTGGAGATTTTCCTACCTCCCTACTTTTTCTTTCAGCTTTTAAGTGTTGGCATTTGCGTATTATAGGATCCTGTGTATCTTAAAATAAGAAAACCTAAATGCAGACTTTACACTTCAAAGAAAATGTGCTAATTTCATTAAAGTAATAATTTAAAATCAAAGCTGTTAACTGGTGGAGGTTAATCCCACCTGCTGAACTGAAATCTCTAACATCATTGCATGACATTTGATTTTGTATTGATTATATTCAATCCTGCTGCTAACTGGCTGCCCCCATATGTTTTGCTATGAATCAACTGCTTTCTCGGTGCTCAAACAATCCAATATTAGTAGCAAATATCATTTCTCAAATCTAACAACTGTGTGGTGGATGTAGCTTAATCTGATTAGGGAGAAACATGTCTTAAGGGTATGTTATTGATGTCCTAACATATTTGATATTAATAACCCCAACTATTTTTTATTACATACATGGATTTATTATACTTTTAAAACATTTTCAAAAAGCTTTTCTTATAGTAAATTTGGCACATATTTTTGTTAGCTGGAAGAATATTGATGCATGATATGAGTATATACATACATTTTTTTCCATTCTGTGCAATACTTTGTTCAGTACAAAAGTGAATTAAGATGGATCTTTGGAATCAATGTTTTTATACTGGATTCTTGTGCTTTATAAAATTATGGTATAACTGTATTTCATTACTCTTGCCAGATAGAAATGATTTATTACATTATTTTATTTAATGATACTAATAGTTGATTACATTATTTGCAATGCAAAAACCTGTCAAGCTTTGATATGCCTTCCCTCCAACTCTGTTGTGTTTGTGATCTAAATCCTTCAAATCTTGTAGAACCATGCACTAATAAATCCATTCTTAATTTAAAAATTGAGTTTATTTAAAGCAATCTATATGTAGCATGTTGCAGCCCTGAACCATCAAATAAGCATTAACTTAGTTATGTGGCATTGATGGACCATCCATCTTGTTCTGATATTTGAGAAAGTACACGTGCACAGTCGTGTGCACAAATACACTTCTCGAGATAGAGTTCTGTCTTAATGAAGAAGGGGAAAAAAAGTCTGTTTTATGCTACACAGAAAGTCCAGATTAAGTGACTGGCTTCCATCATTGCAGAGAGAAATAAATACACTGCTAAAATAAAATAAAGTAGAGTTTCAAGAGAAACAACAGGAGGAGGAGAAGGAGGAGGAGGAGGAGGAGGAGGAGGAGCAGGAGGAGCAGGAGGACGAGGAGGACGAGGACGAGGACGAGGAGGACGAGGAGGAGGAGGAGGAGGAGGAGGAGGAGAATCTTAAAATGAAGGTTTCATTTTACTATCTCTCTTAGCTTTTGAATGAGTTAAAAATCAGCTGCATAGAATGATCCTCCAGAAATATATTTAACAAAATTATGATTCAATAAAATTGGGTTCTTTCTCTTTAGCTTTTCCTCTCCCTCCCTCCTTCCTTCCTTGTATCCCCTATAACAAACATATTTTATTTATGAAGATGTCACTTTTTTGCCATTAGACTTCTAAGAATGTCTTTGGAGATTCTCAGTCATCCAGGTCATCCCAAAGTTGTTTTTTTCATGAGGAAAGCGAACTTTCTTGTTTTTCTTTGAATGTTTCGCTTCTCACCCAAGAAGCTTCTTCAGCTCTGACTGGAGCTGGTGGGGAATGGAAGGATTTATACTCTTTGCAGATAGCTGGCCATTTGTCTTCTTGTTAAAGAGTCATTGAGGCTGAATGGAAGCTTATTTGTGTCTCCAGGGTCACCTGAGTAGTGCAAATGGGTGTGGAGCCTTCTTGGAACTGCTGAAAGGACTGTGTTGTAGACTGTTGAGAGAGGTCTGTTCATAGATGGCCTCTTTGACCCCTCTTTCAAACCAGCGGCCCTCTGTGTCCAAAATGTGGACTTTGCTGTCTTCAGAGTGGCCTTTATCTTTTAAATGCAGATGGAGTGCTGAATCTTGTTCTGATGTGTTTGTTCTCCTAATGTGGGTAATTTGGTTTTCCCTCCTCCTTCTTTGGAAATTTTTTTTGTCCTGCTAACAATTAGCTATTTTTTCCATATATATTTAACCATCATGTTCTGGAAACACGTTTACCAGAATGAAAATAAATGCAATAAAGGGAAGTTGAATTATACTGCTGATTTAAACATACATTGTCTGTAGTATGTTGAAAGAAACTTTGTAACTTAGTCCCAATGATTTAATCCTAGATAAAACATACAAACACAGCTTGTACCAAAATGCAAACCCCATGGAAAATTTCTTATATAAATTACAATAAATGTTCAAATTGATTGCTGGTTTTTTTCTAAATACTTCCTTGTTCATTTGATGCATCACCTTTGAACATTAGTAAGTACAGTAACATTTTCTTTGCAAAACATGTCTTTATTGGCTTGTGGGTCTGACTTTTTTGTATACTTTATGTATATGAATATAACTGCAGTTTTAGGATCCGTATTGCCTATAAATTAGAGAAGTGCAAGATGATTACACTGAATATGCCAGAGTTGATTTGACAAATTTGTGGTTTTTTTTTGTAATCCTTTTATTCTGAATTGATCTAAATAATCAAATCAAACTGCACTGATTATCTAATCAACAATTTGAAGCAAAGCTGGGTTCAATGTAAACACTATATTGATTCTGTTATAAATCTTTGTTTATGAACTAGTACAGGAATGAAGACATCAAAATTTCCTTCTAATTAGTGGTAGAAACATACAAGAAATTATAATTTTGCACAGACATTAGCTTTGAAAAATATGGACAGTCTAGATTTTAGCTTGTATATGTGCCTTGAGATTCCCATGTGTATCTTGGAAATGCAAAATAGATTTATTTATACAAAAAAAACCCCAAAAAACATGTATATAGTCTACATCCACCAGAGACTTATTCTTCCTGAGCAACAGTAAACACCACATAAATTCTGACTCCAAATATGGCATGCCACTGCATTCTGTTTGACGAAATGCTCCAATATTCAGAACCTGCAGTTCACAGTCAAAAATTATAAAATAATAGTTTAAATAAAACCCATGGAGCTTTTTCCACGCACATGATCGATAACTGCTGATTAAAATTACAGCAGTGCTATTAACTTTTTAAGAGCACATCATAAAGTCTATCACACTCTTTCTAGCCTTGTGTGATAATCCAGTCTAAAATAGATGCTTAAAAGGAGAAAAAGCAGTCACCTGAAAATTAACTAATAATAAGTTCCAAGCATTAAAAGATAAAACTATAATGAAAGCTACAGTGTTATTCTTTTATATTTTAAAGCACATTTTGTTGAAGTATTCCAGGAGATGACCCTTATTTTACAACAACGTATCTGAAAGGCTGATTTTTGTGACTCATATCCATAATTGTTAAGTAGCCTTTGGAGTGGGAAGAGCAGGGATAATGAATCTTCATGGCTATTTGTTAAAAATACAAAGATTTAAAAATGCTATGTAGAATAATTATTGAACTGGATTTAACATGGCATAGATAAGGCCAAAACAATATACACACACAAACACATAAACCTTCTGTCTCTCTCACACACACACAACAAAGCTGTCATTCTAAATATCTACATATTTAAATGTAGAACCAGTTTAGTGGTTGCCACAATAAGCATCCATTTTCAGACACTGAGATATTGATACCAACGCATGTATATTCCTAGGCCAGGGGTAGACAACCTCGGCTCTTTTATGACTCATGGACTTCAACTCCCAAAATTCCTGAGCCAGCCATGCTCAGCCATGCTGGCTCAGGAATTCTGGGAGTTGAAGTCCATGAGTCATGAAAGAGCCGAGGTTGCCTACCCCTGTCCTAGGCCAATCAAAAAAAAAATCACTTCTGATAGGAAAATCATCATCATCATCATCATCATCACCATCACCATCACCATCACCATCACAATCAGTGCCAGATTCAGATTGGGTTGACATCCACCCTTAACAGTTTCTGCTCCCTTTCCAACTCCACACAAGTGATTACAGAAACCACACAACCTTGTATGCCCTTTGTAAAACACATTCTCTGTTTTGGACCTCATAAGGAATATGCAATATTCTGGTACAGTACTTGTTAAAGTGCAGGGGGAATTAGGTGGTTAATTGAAAGTTTAACCCTATGTAATGCTAAGTCATTTGACCCCTCTGTTACATATTAGATGACCTTTTTTGTGTTCCCATGTCACCCCATTCAGTATGTCATGTACATAGGATCTGGGTCAAATTTAAGCTTTATGGCACACTTGTTGCCAAAATTAAATAGTATGGTCAGAGAGGATTGTCTGTAAAGCAAGGTCTTAAGACTGTATGCATCCTGAAGTCTCCAGTTATTAGTTTGTGTAACAAATAGTAGTACCAGAGCTATAAACTAGGCCTTTACTGCATCTAAGAATACAGGGACATTTTAAGCATTCTTCTATAAATCAATTGCATTGTAAAAATATATGGTAGCTAGAAGTAAACATACAAAATGTAACGATGATTCATAATATTACAAAACATAAAAATACTGGTTCCTGGCATTAATGCAGCAGAATGTGCTATGAAAGTTATATTATCTCATTAGGCAGGACAATAGTGAGTCCAAGAATAGTTATTTAGCTGACAATATGTCATTCTTCTTGCTAATTAAATTCACTGTTTCATATTAAAAGATATTGTTCCAAAGCAGCAAACCATATTCATACAAGAAAGCTAGAATTACATTAATCTTTCAGGTAGAATTACACAGGTAGGTAGGCAGATAGTATTACACAGTTGTGCAGAACTTTGTTCTCGGCAGGGACCTTTAGCAAGTTGATAATCAAAAAAGTTTATGAAACATACATTTAAACAATTGAGCACAGATAAATATATAGTATGACCTAGCCATTCCAATATTCAAAGGAAACACCAATATGAACATGAATATAATGTACAGTGTTGCTAGAATTCTAAAGAATTGCACATAATCAATATAGTGATTGCTTAAAAGCCTTGCAAGCTTCAGTGATTCAGAATTTTTTTCCACAATTGGCTGGTTTTAAACTCATGATACAAACTGGGAGGGTGAAGGCATTTGGGTCTATAAGCTTCAGAAAATTCTGTCTTGCAGAATTTTGTATGTTTACTTCTATAAACATTTTGTATGTTTACTTCTATCTACCATATATTTTCTTCTATTTACTTCTATCTACCATATATTTTCCAACAATTCTCTTGAAATTAGTCATGAGATGTACAGTCTAAAATTGTTAATCATAGTACAAAACCAGGAAAAAAAAATATGCAGATTTGTGAAAACCTTTCATTGCACTGCTTCAGCAAGAACAAACTGGGTGAGTCTGTACAAATGTCAGAGCAAATTAATTCTTCCTCTATTATTAATTGAATCGGTTGCTTAACCTGGTTAACATATATGCACAGAGATATTGGAAGGTGCTAAGTAGTAACATTTGTAAAGCGACCATGTTTTCTAGAACTAGAGGGAAGGAAAAAGCTAAGAAGAAATGCATTGAGAAATGCATTTAGCCAAATATAGTATAGCTGTGAGTGAAATAGGTGGTTTCTAAATCCGATGTATGAATAAATAAATAATAAAAATAGTGAGATTTAAGTTGTTAAGTATGGTATAAACTGGAGATATTCCTAATTCTGGCAAGGCATATTTGATAAGTTGAACATGTGCAGGGCATCTCATAAAATGACAAATGCTGGTTATATTTCTAATTAAAAATATTTATTTATGTACCATGTTGTTTCTTACTATGCCAGGTTTACATTGTTGTTTTCCCTTCCCCAAATCTCCGAACAGTAGCAGGCCAGTATTTTGACATTTGAAACATACAGGGGTTCATACGTGAGTCCTAAGCAAACCTTTGAAATTAAGATGTGCTAATGTGTTCTATTTTGTAACATGACAGCTCCCAACTTGTTTTGAAGAAACTTTAAAACCATTTACGGTAGTATGGATAAACAAAAATCATACAGGGCTCCAAAGAAATGTCCATAGTCTGTTGAGCATTATATGTTTTACTTATTTCTTTAACTGTAACTTTTTTTATATATTCCTAAGATTGGCTTTGCATTTTAATGAGGGATCAAAATGCCTTGGACTAATTCTGTTAGCAGGGCAAGCTGCCAGTAACAAATTGCAATTCAGTGCCAAAATATTAGCTCACATTTAAAATCTGTGGGTGGTGGAGAGCCTGATTTAGTTAGAGCTGTGAATGTCCTAAGAATGCAGAAGGGCAGTGATTCTGAGAACTAAATGGAGGATCTTTCTATGTAACTTATGCTGTATCAACTTCAGAGGAGAACTCTTTGGGAAGGAAGGAAGGAAGGAAGGAAAGAAGGAAGGAAGGAAGGAAGGAAGGAAGGAAGGAAGGAAGGAAGGAAGGAAGGAAGGAAGGAAGGAAGGAAGGAAGGATGATTCACCATAAGATTTTGAAATGTTCAGTGCTTTTTTTGTAAAAGAAAAAGGTGCCGGAACTCACACATGTCATACAACCTGCCTTGCCTACCCTACAAATTTCCATCCAAAAAAGGTGCCGGAACTCCGTTCTGAGCGTTCTATGAGAAAAAAAGCCTTTCTACATATTAATGTTTTCCATTGCATGAGATATATATTCTCATGGATCCACTTCACCCACAGGAGAAAAAAATGGAGTATTGGGATACAGTGACTGCATTCCCACAACTTGTTTAACCTGGCTCCTGAATTAACCCACTTTCTGGGTGCAAACTGAACTATGGATGTTTGAACAAGTTGGATCCCACACCCTAAGCTATACAAAGCATATAAAGCTAATAAACCTTAATATGTTTACGAATGAAGCTTTATAGTAGTTCATCTGATGCTGATGTAGTGTTTGCACTGTGTGTTCCTAGCATGGAAAGATGGTGTGTTGGAATCATTAAACCATGAAGATATTTTTACATGGCCCAATGTTTTTCATCTATCCAGTTTTACATAATTTAGTCAGTCTTACTGGGTAGGCCAGGTAGGAAACAAGATCAGATTTTTATTTATTTTTTATTTTTATTTTTTTTATTACATTTATATCCCACCCTTCTCCGAAGACTCAGGGCGGCTTACAAGCTTAGCAGTAGCCTTCATTCTATGTATATGCCTGCTTGTTAGGGCTTTCACACACACCCCAAGCGGCATTATTACAAAGTCACCTTATTGCCCCCAACAATCTGGGTCCTCATTTTACCTACCTCGGAAGGATGGAAGGCTGAGTCAACCTTGAGCCTGGTGGGACTCGAACCTCCACTAATTGCAGGCAGCTGGTGTTACTTAAGGAGGCATTAGCCCTATCTTGCCAATCTGAAAGTACAATTCTTCTGCTTTTTCCTAGGACTGAGAGAGAGGGACCAGCACAGGGTCACCTAGCTGATTTTGTGCCTACAGCAGGATTAGAACCCATGATCTCCAGGCTGGTATATTACCGGTAACCACTATGCCAAGCTGGATCTCCTGTCCATTTAAGTATATATAAAATGCTATTATCTTTACAATTCTTCATTTCTCTCCTCTTCTTGGAAAAAAGAAATACTGGGGTCATAGCTTGAGATCAAAATGAAAATGCATCCAAGAGTGAAGAAACCATACTTTCTCTCACTGATCAGCTCCATCCTGGTACTGTTCTAAATCAGATTAAAGTTTAAATACTACTACCACTAATATTTTGATTTAATTGGCTTTTATATGAGGTTGTACTCTCCCTCTCTGTGAGTGACTCTCCCAGCTGAACTGCTCAGAAGCAGAACTATTTTTGTTTCTGAGAAAGGGAGAAAAGTGAGTGACATTTCTGACAGCAAGACTGTCATTATAAAAATTAGTTTATAATGAATATGGGTTTCAGGAAAGGGCTGAAGAGGAAACCCCATCTGCTCCTCTCTGTGTTGCAGCGTTAAAAGGAGCAGATGGACACCAGTAATGCCAAAAAAATAGAGCAAGGAGAGATGTGCAGCTGTGCTGCTTTATCCCTTGGTAGAAAGTCCCCCTCCCTTAAATTCCTAATTTCCCCTCTCCTGCTTCAGAGGGCAGAAGAAGGACAGATGCAGTTATCATCTAACTGCATCTCCTCTCAAAAATGTGGAGCGCCACACCAGAGAAGCACGTAAAAAGTTAAAGACTCCCTTGAGTTGAACTGATCTTTTGATGATTAATGGACAGATATTTTTAGCAACACTACAGAAAAAGTTGTCACTGGGTTTTTTTCCCCCCCTCTGTAATGTTGATTCTATTTTCCAGTCTTGTCTACATTTATGGAAAAACCTGGTGGACTCCTACCTCTCCCTCTGAACTAGGCAGATTATTCCTCATTTACATATTCCAGGACTGGATGAAATGTCCTTGAAATATTTCAATTCTTTAGTGCCCCTAATTTCCTTCCACTTTTTTTTTTCATTCTGAAATTGCTCCAAACTATTGTTTGAGGTTATATTCATCGTAATTTGATAATACAGTAGGGCGATTTGGAGTCCTTTTGAATGCTCTCAAGGTAGGGTGGAATAACGCAGACTGTTTCTGAATCCAAATATTCCAGAGATCTTTACCTATGGACATAATGCATCCAGCAAGGACAGAATGTTGTATTATGTGTGAAAAGGTAATCTGGCTCTAGATATTACAGTGGAAAGCCAGGGGGAATCAACGTAGTTGAGATTTGGCCATTTCCACAGCACTCCCCCAAAACAAGCTTCCTATTCTGATTAGTTGACCTTTACAGAGTCACAGAAGAATAGTTGAGCTACCTTCTCTTCACCATGGATGCAGTTTTCAAATGGTCCTTATTTAAGAGCAATCTATTCCTCTGCTGTATATCCAAGGAAAGAACTGCTTGCTGGTTCTTTATGTACATAAAAAGGAGTTGAAATGGTGAACAAAGTAAGTCTGCCTTCTATTAAAGGCAGACCCTTTCCTTTTTCATTTTTTTAAAGTTGTGTGCTTCCTGTTTCTAGTGCTTTGTATCCTTGTGTTTAAGGCTCACAAGAGTGAGAGTGTGCCTGTAGAAAATTGTATCTCCTTGGCAACGAGACATTTTCCCCTAGGAATGCTAACTTTAGTGTAAATGAACAAGAAATCCAGCAGATTCTCAACTATTCTAATTTTTTCCTGTTTTATTGTAAAACACCCATGTGAAAAAAAACTCTAGTCTGGCATTTTGTTTTTACTGTGTTACCAAAAATATAGATACATAAATTTGGAAATCATATATTAAAAACTGAGAATTTGATGTTCACTTTAATGAGTGTTAAAGATGTTGGATTCAGAGTTAGTTATGATTAGACACACCGAAATCAAGAGAAAATAAATTCTACCACATTTGATGGATAGGTTTAAATATTTACTAAATCATCATATTTTTCTTTTAGTTAGTGTGATCTGTAAATGACAATATCCACCATTTCAAAACTTGAAGGTATGTTTTCATGCAAGTATGCTAGACAACAAGTTCAGCTGTAGCTTTTCTGCAGAATTACTAATCCAAGGACAGACTGTAAATATTTTTCCAAGATGGCAGGCCACATCAAGCTCCTTAATTTTTCTCAGCTGCAGAAACCATTCACTTCAAATAGATGAGGCATAAATCCAGGATAAACAGTCCACTCTTGGCTCCCATTAAGAGATGGCCTGCTGTTTTCATTTCATTGTGACACTTTTTGTTTTCCTCCCTGCTTTCCAGTATTAAATGTGGACATCTTTTTTCCCTTTTGTATGGATGACCATTTATTTAGCTTATTAAAATATCCATGCTCCTCCAACAATTTTCTTGTATTGTACATTTCTTTTCCCCACAGGCCAGCCTTTGCATAACATCTGCAAATGTATATCAATATTTTGTTTTATGAACCATTACAATTACTAATATATTTGGGAGTGTAAGATCACAAAAGGTTCATTGATGTGAAGTTTTGGTACCTTTCAAAGTAATGCTCAAGCAGATGTCAATCCCATTATTTCAGAGTTCTTGAAAATGGTCAGTATTGACCCACAAGGATCAATGGAACTGTCCAGGGATCAGTGTTGTTGTTGTTGTTGTTATTATTTATTGAATTAATTTCATATAATAAACATTTGGTCATCAATGAACAATCTGAAACTTCATGAGCAGTTGATGAGTGGAAGGATTTTGGGATGCTTGTCGATCAGATGGTCAGCAGTTTGGCGGGTCGAAACCCGAGTGCCGCGTAACAGAGTGAGCGCCTGTTACTCGTCCCAGCTTCTGCCAACCTAGCAGTTCGAAAGCACGTAAAAATGCAAGTAGAAAAATAGGGACCACTACGGTGGGAAGGTAACAGCGTTCCGTGCGCCTTTGGCGTCTAGTCATGCCGGCCACATAACCACGGAGACGTCCTCGGGTAAGCACTGGCTCTTCGGCTTTGAAACGGAGATGAGCACCGGCCCCTAGAGTCGGAAACGACTAGCACGCATGTGTGGGGGAACCTTTACCTTTACTTATGCTATTTGAAGGCTAGTAAATTATATTTGCAGAAGCCTCTTAAAAAGACCTAAGCTGTTTAGCAGCAGAAGTATCTTGCTAGCAATGTCTTGGCCAGAATAAACTTAGTACCAAGGATTCTGGAGCATAGAATTCCAGTTCCCTCTTTCCCTTTTTTTTCTTCCTTAGGTCTGAGAGGCTAATTTTAACACTTATCCCTGGACTTCACAATCTTAGCAAAGTACCATGGTCTATGAAAGTGCACCACCAGTCATTCCTTACTCTTTCAGTATTCATGTAACCAGTCTAGTCTTGATTATTACATGAACTGACAGCCTAGGAAATAAATGCCTAGGATTACACTACTAACCTCCTTCTAAATCTGGAGTCACCTATGTTTCAAGATCCCATCGTAGATGTTTTGCCTGAAATGTCCAAATAGGGTCAAGCCTGTTGATATCAGCTCATTCATAATTCTTTACTTTCGCATGCAAGAAAATCAGCATATTCATCATTTTTTTTCTGCATTTGACAATCACACATTTTGTCTCTGCATGCATTTTATCTAAAGTACATATTCTTGTACACAGTTTGACCTACATAATGCATTTTGATATGCATGTTTTTTTTTTTTAAGTTGGAAACTGATACAAAATGACACTACGGAAATCTATTCAGTGAAGGATAAGAATACAAAATCACCTCTTTGCTTGTGTTTGCCGCTCATTTACAAGTGTAATATGTCCAATATGCAGATAAAATGGTCTGTTCAGCAAGTAGTCAAGTTGAGAAAGGTAGAAAGACATCCAAGTGACTGATTGCTCAAAAGCTCAGGTACATTATGATTACCTCAATATAGAAAATGGCAACAATTTGGTAATAATGTGCTTTATTAAATAACATGATTGTGATATGCACAGTTAAGACACAAATGTGACAGAAATCTGTTCACATTTTAATATGCATTGTATACTACATCAGGAGGCTCCTCTGTTTTGTTAATCATCCCATAATTTAAGAAAAGCTGAAGGTATTTGTAGCTGCTGTCATTTAAAATGGAAGAATGGCTAAAACGGAAAGTGTGTAGAGTGGTTCTTGGTTATTCTGCCACTGATGCAATCACTAGCCTGAAAGAATGCAGAAAGAAATCGGGGAAATATGTTTATTCCAAGCAATTCAACAGCATCTGGCTTAAAGCTGTCCTACAAGTTTTCTCAATGAAACTTAGCACAATTAGGGTAGTGTATGGCAGTGAAAGTTGGACCATAAGAAAGGCTGAGCGCAAAAGAATTGAGGCCTTTGAACTCTGGTGCTGGAGAAGACTCCTGCGAGTCCCTTGGACTGCAAGGCGATCAAACCGGTCAGTCCTAGAGGAGATCAACCCTGACTGCTCTTTAGAAGGCCAGATCCTGAAGCTAAAACTCAAATACTTTGGCCACCTAATGAGAAGGAAGGACTCACTGGAGAAGAGCCTAATGCTGGGAAAGGTTGAGGGCAAGAGAAGAAGGGGATGACAGAGAATGAGGTGGTTGGATGGAGTCACTGAAGCAGTAGGGGTGAGCTTAAATAGACTCCAGAAGATGGTAGAGGACAGGAAAGCCTGGAGGAACATTGTCCATAGGGCCGCGATGGGTCGGACACGACTTCGCAACTAACAATAACAAATGGCTAGAAAGGGACGCAGTGGCTCAGTGTGTTAGGATGCTGAGCTTGTCGATCAGAAGGTCAGCAGTTTGGCGGGTCGAATCCCGAGTGCCATGTAACAGAGTGAGCGCCTGCTACTCGTCCCAGCTTCTGCCAACCTAGCAGTTCAAAAGCACGTAAAAATGCAAGTAGAAAAATAGGGACCACTATGGTGGGAAGGTAACAGTGTTCTGTGCGCCTTTGGCGTCTAGTCATGCCGGCCACATGACCACGGAGATGTCCTCAGACAAGCGCTGGCTCTTCAGCTTTGAAACGGAGATGAGCACCGGCCCCTAGAGTTGGAAACAACTAGCACGCATGTGTGGGGGAACCTTTACCTTTTTAAGGGCTAGAAAGACCCAGCAGAATTTCTCCAATTTCACTGGGTTAATTTCAACCACTCATTAGTTCAGTTCAACCTCCTCTACAGTTTGCTTAAAATTAAAAGATATGCCCTTGAGTCCAGAGAAAGAAATTAAAAAATAATAACTTTGCATTGATACACCTGAACAACTTGCACCTGAACATCGGCAAGATGAAAGAGATGGTGCTAGACTTCCTGAGAAAAAAGGAGGAACCTGCCCCACTTTACATCGGGGAGGACTGTGTGGAGAGAGTTTCCTCCTTTAAATTTCTGGGAGTCTACCTCTGTGAAGATCTGACCTGGAAAGTTAATACAACCCAGGTGGCTAGAAAGGCCCAACAGAGGCTTCACTTTCTCAGGGTCTTGCAGAAGAACAGGGTAGAACAACAGCTAATGACCCTTTTTTACCGGTCTACTATAGAGAGTGTCCTCTCGTATGGTATTGTGGTTTGGTATGCTGGTCTGACAGCCGCGGATAGGAAAGTATTACAGAGGGTGGTGAGTACAGCACAAGGCATTGTGGGCTGTTCCCTGACACCACTGGATGACCTCGCCAGGGCTCGTTGCCTTGGAAGAGTGAGGAAGATTCTCAGGGATGACTCAAACCCTGGACGGTATCTCTTTACTCTCCTACCATCGGGTAGGAGATATAGGAGTATAGCCAGCTGCACCAACAGGCTGAAAAAAAGCTTTTATCCGTGGGCTGTTAGGCTTTTGAATGAGAAATAACTTTTGTGAATTTTATGCAGAATTGACTTGGGAGGCCGGTGTGTGGTGTAGTTGGTTCACATGGTGTAGTAAGATGGAGGGTTTGTTGTCACTGTGTGTTGAGGGGGAGCACAAAGGGAGGCTCAGCTAATCTCCATGTACACATAGTTGTACTTTGACAATAAAGGTTCATTTCATTTCATTTCATTTCTGGGTGAATCAGGCAAAAATCCAAATTGTTGATTTAACTTAGAAAACTGATACAAATGAAAGCCAAGGTTTGTTCTCCAGGTTTGTGGGTTGGTTTCTGAATGTTTCACTATCAGACTAGGTAAGATCTTCAGTGGAGTTTAGGGGAAGTCAGTATTCTTCTGCTTAAAAGGGCTTTGTGTGGTGGGTAGGTCTTGTGATGGAACCATGGTGAGGGTGTGTCAAGTGATGGTCTTGTGATGGGTCAGGTGTGAGTTATCAGTGGGATTCTTGTGTTGGATCTTGTGATGGGGAGGTTACATCAGGTGACTTTCATGGGGAGGTGAAGTGCTGGTTGGGGGGGCTTGTGTGGTTGGTTGAGGGCCGATGCTGTCTCTTCTTGGCTGTGCAGTTAATTTGGGTTTTGAGGAGTTTGTAGATTGGTTGTAGGTCAATGTGTCTGTTAATGGAATGGCTTGTGGCAGGTGGTAGCGTGGCCAATGATTTGGTGTTCGTGGATCCTGGTTTTTAATTAAACAGAAGAACACTGACACCGACATCCCCTAAACGCTGCTGAAGATGTTACCTAGCCTGGTAATGAAACATTTGGAAACCAACCCACAAGCTTGGAGAACAAACCTTCACCCTCATCCCACACCAGAGCTACAGATATTCGCCACTCTTGCAAACAAATGAAAGCATTTAAATCAGAATGACTTGACTCCGATTTCCCTCATTTAGCAAAAATAATTTCTATACAGGGCAGAAATGTTCAGATTCATTTGAAGGCTTCTGATTCAAGTTGCCAATTCAGTCTGAAAAGCAGATTCAGTTTGAAGATTTAGTCAAATTGCTTGGGAATCCAATCTTCAAATCAAATAGGTGCAGTCTTGTTAAGCTCTACTCTAGGTTTGAGGGGAACACACTTCTTATCTGTTAGCTACTGAATGCTTATTGTGCTACTAAGTATAGAGTTATGTGGACTAATCTAGTTTTTTTGTTGTTATTTTTTCCAGTGGTGTGATTTTGGGATAATCCATGAGAAGCTTCTGGCTTCTCAACTCTGTCCTAAAGGAATAATATAGGACAAAGTAAAGAAGTTAGGAATATTATCAATATTTTCCTACTAGATCTGTTATAGGATAGGCATGAGATGGTCCTGTCTCCAACTCCATATTTTCAGTTGATGCATGGCTATAAATATAGGAAATATATAAATCATGACATGGGAAGGGAATCTTGTTGAGGTTATGTGTTTTAAATTTAAATGTTTACTCTTGAATCCTTGGTGGTCTCTGAGCTTAGTTGTTTGCTTGAGGATGTTTCATTACCCAACTAGGTAATACCATCAGTGCTACTGAGTGTGGGATTCATTTCTATTGATGATACTTTATTTCTTAGGACTCGAGGAAAAAAAATCTGTTTCTTTTCTGTTTTCTTTGATTCTGTATGCTGCTCTTTCCTGCTTTTCTCTCTCTGTTAGTATAAAATCATTGGATACTGACCTGAGTTTTAAATGCAAATACTTCAAACTGCTGAAATAGGAAAGTGTTTCTTTGATTCCCAGGTAATCAGAATAAGGCTCATCTCCTTCTCAGCCCGCATTATCAGTAAAGTCAAATGTTTCAAGTTAATGCACTCTTGGCATATGCAATGTGCTGAGTGTGATGATGGAAATAACATAGAATTTAGGAGCATAAATATTCATAGGCAAGGTTGCAGCTGATTTTATCACCCCAAATTGTCTTAGGCTGCTATCAGGGGACAGCAGCAAAATGACATTTTTGTCAACATTTGGGAAGAAAAGCAAGGTGAGGAAGCTAAACAGTACAGGTGACCAATATAGAAAATTGAAGATTAGGCAACAAAGGGCTAATGAAGGGGCTGGATGAGAAGTCTGTCATGTTCTTTTTTTTCCAATTATATATAAAGGTAAGGTAAAGGTTCCCCCGCACATGCGTGCTAGTCGTTTCCAAAGCCGAAGAGCCAGCGCTTGTCCGAGGACGTCTCCGTGGTCATGTGGCCGGCATGACTAGACGCCAAAGGCGCACGGAACGCTTTTACCTTCCCACCGTAGTGGTCCCTATTTTTCTACTTGCATTTTTACATGCTTTCGAACTGCTAGGTTGGCAGAAGCTGGGACAAGTAACAGGCGCTCACTCTGTTACGCAGCACTCGGGATATATACCAGCTTATTATAATTGAATCCATCACGTTCCTTCAAAATGAAAAAGAAAAGGAAGTAGTAATGGAAAATGAATAGCAAAGCTTTCTATTAAAAATATAATGATTTATTTTAGGAGAGTTGGTATATGGGGAGGTCCTTCGTGCTCTCTGAGCTTGGTTGTTTTCTTTCATTACCCAAACTAGGTAACATCATCAATGCACTGGTGTTAGCTAATTTGGTAATGAAACATTACCTCCCATTTCAACCCTGAGTTACAAACATTCTATTTATCAGACAGTTTATTTGTCTAATTAGTGGACATCATGCATAATATCAACTTAAAGGTCCAAATATGAGATGGTATCAGGTTTCAAAATCTTGTGAATTATGCTCTACATCTGCACCTTTACACAGAGAGAGAGAGAGAGAGAAAGAGAGGAGAGGGAGAGGGAAATAGGGAGGGAGGGAGGGAGGGAGGGAGAGAGAGAGAGAGAGAGAGAGAGAGAGAGAGAGAGAGAGAGGAGAGAGGAGAGAGAGAGAGAAACAATGGTTTCCCAGTTTGTTAACTAGGGGTTCTCCAATCACAGGTGGATGGGCAAAAGGGAAATGAGAATATTGTTTGGTAGTTCATAGATTTTCTATTTCTCTCAGTTCCTGCTGTTTAAACTGTAACTAAAAGTAATTAATAGTTAGTCTGAAAGGTGCTTTTTCAGAGGCAACTGGGCAGTTTTTTCCTTGAGGAAGAAGAGCTTTCACTTCTCATCCAAGAAGGTTCATCCACAATGACCTCTGCTTAGACATAATTGACAGGTATCCACAGACAAACCTGTCTGTCCTCTGGTATTCTTTAATATTCTCGTATTCAGCGTCACTACTGAGGGATCAAATGGCAACCTTTATTCGGCTTACCTCGGTTCCTTCACAAATTGCTGTGATAGATCTTTGTATGGGAATCTTCTGCGTTGGTTCGTCATCCAAAGTTGCTGAGAGTTGTTGAGATGGGACAGCATATCAATTTATTGTGGTTGGGGCTGCTTCCGGTGGCTCCGCGGCGACGGAGGGAGCCTTCCCGGGCTGCCCGCGGCTCAGCTGGTGTTTTTTCGCCCGAAACAGCGCCGATCAGCTGTTCGGGCGAATCTGAAGCCCCCTCCTCGGGAGAAGAGGAGGGGGTGAGCCCCCAGGTGGGGGTTGAGTTCTCCGGGGCCGCCTGAGCTTGGAGCTTGGGCGGCCGAAGGATTGAACTCCCCCGTAGCCTGGGCTGCTCCCAGCTGACCAGCGTCTCTGCTCCGGACTTTATGGAGCAGAGCCAGGCGTCTGCGACCATCCCTGCTTGAAGGAGAGACTATGAAAGGGAAAGAGCAGGCAGAGCAGTACAAGAGGGAAAGATGAAGAGATGAAGAAGATTTTATTTTACTCTCAAGCTTGATGGACTTTGTTTAAAACTTAAAGTGAAAGTGCGTCACAATTGTAAGTAAAAGATGGCGGCTAAACCTCCCCCTAGAACTTTTCGGAGTGCTGGAAATTCTCCGGTGCAACAACAATCATTGCTGCAGGCGTTGCATTCTCCTGATGTATTGACATCGAAGGATCTTGAAAAACATACCCAGTTAATTTTGGAGTCAATGGGTGTTAAATTTCTACAGATGGAGGAGAAATTGGAGAAATTGGAGCAGAGAATGGAAGAAAGGATGGAACAGAAACTTAGAGAAATGAAGGTAGACATTTTGTCCTCAGTGCAAAAAGTTGCTAAATGTGTGGAGGTGCTGGATGATCAAGTGCAAGACTTGATTCAAAAGAATGCTTTATTAGAAGCAAAAGTATTGGAAATTGAAGATTTAAAAGACAAAATTGACAGTGAACAGAGCTTGGCCCAATTTTACCAGATGCAGTTTGCTGTGAGAATTAGAGGCCTAAAAGAGAATATTAAGGAAGATTTAAAGCAGCTGGTTTCTGAGGCTTTTGAGGGAGTATTGAACCATCCAGCATCTGAATTAAAACAAGGTATGGACAAAGTGTTCCGTGTGAATTCGTGGATTGCTAAACAGAGAAAGTTGCCTAGAGATGTGGTGGTTTATTTTGTAAAAAGGGAAATTAGAGATGAAGTTATACAAGCTGCCTACGATACCAAAGTTGTGATTGCTGGTCAACAAGTTTTGGTTTTAAAAGAAATTCCTCCAAAGATTTTAAAGAGAAGGAAGGATTTTATATTTCTTGTGCAAGAGCTCAAGCAAAGAGATATAAGGTTCAGATGGGAGATCCCAGTTGGGTTGAGCTTCATGTATGATGGCAAAAGATACTGTTTGAGTAATGTGAAGCAAGCGCATGATTTTTATAATAATGTCTTGGAAGTAACCCCATCAACACTTCTGGAAGCTGCAGAGGGATCTGGAGAAGGAGAACATCAAGAGGATGAAGATGCACAGATAGACGAGAAGGGTACAGGAGGAGTTCAAGCTGCAACTCTTTTGGATGATCTTAGAGAACAGAGGGTGACGCGTGCTGCCTTAAAACGCTCAAAAAAGAAAAAAAAATAAGACCAGTAGAAATCTATGGAACTTCCACAAAATATTTATAGTTAAGTGGTAGTTGTGTTTTTAAAAAAAAAAAAAAGTTTTGGGATGCTATGTATGGTAATAGATTTTTTTTTTTTTTAATTTGGAATTAATGGACAACTTACTACAGAGGAAGAGGAAGAAAGTTTTGTGGGTTAATGTGGGTTAATTTGTGTAAGAACTATTTATTAAAGTGCAAATGAGAATATGTTAAGGTAATAGTGAATTGTGGAAGAACATAGATGGGAATGATGCTAGTTTTCTTTTATTTTAGTTTTTTATATATATTTAGTATTATTAAGGATTGGTTTACTATATACAAGCTAGAGAGTGATGGATTTTAGAGTTTATAATTGTTAGTATATGATTGTTTATGATTGCCTTTTAGATATATACCTTGTATTTTGCTCTGGGAAGTCGGGGGGGGGGAGGGGGGAGGAGGGGAAGTGGAGGGGGGGAGGTAGGGGAGGGAGGAGGGGGAGGGGGAGGGGGGGAGATAGGGGGGAGGTAGGGAGGGGAGGAGGGAGGGGGAAGGGGGGTTTTTTTAAAGGAAAATTGTATTTTATAAAACTTTTCAATAAAAAAAAAAAAAAAAAAAATTATTGTGGTTGGTTACGCAGTCAGATGTTTAGATTGTATTCGACATTTTCATCCATCTACCAAGTCCTTCCTAAGGATGTGGGATAGGCAGATGATGATGTTTAATAGTGCTGAAGTTATTGTCACAGGATGTAAGCTGTTCCAAGTAAATCTGCCATTGCCTGATAGTGAGTTTGTCAATGCCGATGGTATTCAAGTGGTGCTCCAGATGTTTTGGGTTTTTTTAATTATTATTATTATTTGCAACATTCAGTTTTATTCTAGTATTTTCTTAAACAGAGAACTTGGAAAAAAAATCTCTATGAAGCTATTCCAGCATTTCCTTTTCATGCATATTCCTAGATACCTACTTTACATATACACACTTATTACTAATATTTTCATTCCTGCCAGATTTGTGTGTATTCAGGTCAATAATTTTGTAGCTAAATGTATGCCTTCCTTTTTTTAAAAAAGAGATTATTTTACTTTAACTGCCCCTTCTTTGCTATCTTCCATTCCTCCTCTTTAATTTATGTCACCCAAAAAAAAGGTAAAGTTTCCCCCGCACATGCGTGCTAGTCGTTTCCGACTCTAGGGGCCGGTGCTCATCTCCGTTTCAAAGCTGAAGAGCCAGCGCTTGTCCGAGGATGTCTCCGTGGTCATGTGGCCGGCATGACTATAGGCCAAAGGCGCACGGAACGCTGTTACCTTCCCATCGTAGTGGTCCCTATTTTTCTACTTGCATTTTTACGTGTTTTCGAACTGCTAGGTTGGCAGAAGCTGGGACAAGTAACAGGCGCTCAACTCTGTTACACGGCACTCGGGATTCGACCCGCCAAACTGCCGACCTTCTGATCGACAAGTTCAGCGTCCTAACCCACTGAGCCACCGCCTCCCTTTTATGTCACCTATTTACACCTAATTCACACACTGAATTTTCACTCCCTCCCATATCTTGCACAACTGAGGTTTAAAATGATGTGGAGCTTTTATGTATCTGAAGGTAAATAAGCTATAATTTGCATTACTGGAATATGAAAAGATAGACTTTTTGCTAGAATAGGAATTGTAAGAGCTGGGCCAGTGGGGATTCCATATTGCATTCTTATCATTAGAAGTTTGGCATCTGTAAATCTTAGTGGATGATGCTTAGGGGCCTCAGTGTGAAATTCTGAAAACACAGTATTCTTTGAAAACATCCCTATCATTTCGGTGTTGAACAAGTAAAGATTAGGAAGGGATTAGAAGGGATTCTTAGTTGGGCAGACATGCTTCTCTGTTTCCCCATCCAAACATTCACCCAGGAGTTAGTTCATTTCTCAGTAAGACTACAGATCATTGAAAAATGGGCATTAAAACATACAGAAATGTAATCTAGCTTTTATTTAATGGAATTGGCCATGTAAACTTATAAAAGACATACAGTCCTTATGCCCCTCCCCCAAAAAACCTAGTTTTCTATATCCTGCATTGTCCCAGCAAATAGGATTAAACTCCAACCTTGCAAATTAACCCAACATTTGGGGATTGCCCCTTCCTTCCATGTGCCATTAGAGGGTTACTCTTATGATGCAGTATGGCTTTGGAAGTTGATTTCAAAAAGGGCCACCACAAAAAAGAGAGAGCTCTAACTGTGAATAATAGTTCATCGTCACTTATCTGTGTAAAATATTCTTGCAGGTATATTGTATTTAATTTGCATGTTGATATTTTGATTGTGTACATCTGGATATGCCCATAAACAAACTTTTCTTCCTTCCTTCCTTCCTTCCTTCCTTCCTTCCTTCCTTCCTTCCTTCCTTCCTTCCTTCCTTCCTTCCTTTCTTTCTTTCTTTCTTTCTTTCTTTCTTTCTTTCTTTCTTTCTTTCTTTCTTTCTTTCTTTCTTTCTTTCCTTGTTAATTCATTTATCTATTTCATATGTTCAAACCATCCATGTCTCTCAAAAAGAGATTATCTCAGCCTGCATCACATACAACAATACTTTGTCTTGGTGATTATTTGAATCACCTCTTCAAGGTGCTTTGCTTCACTCCAAACTCTGTCTAGTTCTGCCAAAGATGTCCAGGTCCCATGAACAGATTGCTTATTTGTTTTAAAGTGGCAACAGATCTTTCAGGCTTATCTCAATGTTTTCTGTTCAGTCCAAATTTTATACGTGCAAAGAAGATACGTCATCTGCATTTGTAGAACAAATCCAAAGATAAGCCAAATAAAATTTCCTTGAAAGGGTCTCGGCAGCAGGAGTTAACGAGGATCATTGTTATTCCAGCAACTTTATGGAGGCTAGTTTGCTTACTAAATAGCAGCAACTATTTATGCTGCGCCAACAGAGTCTTGAATAATCCTAGCTTTATTTCACCATAGGTGACCACTCCTGTACCTTTTAGTGCTCTAATTTGAGGCACTGGGGTTCACAAAAACTAAATGGTACAGGCTCCTGAGTGCAAGAGTCCCATATCCAGAGCAAGGAATAAGCAGCTTCATTCTTGAGTGTTTAGAGGCTGCTCTGTTGCACCGCTTCAAGAGGGAATTTCTGACTGAAAGCATTGCCAAAACCAAACACCCCCTCAAAGCTTTGTGCAGAACTAAACATATGATGCTGCAATCATCACTTAGGAAAACTAATGCAGCTCTGTTAATAGCCTACCACCAAATGAATGTTAATCATGTATTGCTTTAGGAGGGGAAAAAAAAGAAACCACATCAATTTTATTACATAGAAAACAAGAATTAAACTGACTGATGTGGAGTGGGTGAAAGTGTTGGACCTGTCCTTTTAATCTTCATAAATGCTGTTCTTTCATCCTCTCATTGGGATCACCTTCTGCTGAATTGTCAGAACTGCAGATTTTCTTTTCTTTCCCTTAATAAAGAGTGGCTAATTTTAAATCGGGTTGATTTCATCTCATTAGTTTTTTCAAAGAAAGAAATGTTTGAGAAATGTCTAGCAGCCACAGAATGTAGCTCTCTTTACCACAAAACACAAATTTCCTCTCTGAATTTACGAACAGCAACATATTCTGAATTAATTTTAAAGTAAAGTGATTTTCATTAGAACAAAAGGTTTCCAGCTGGAATTAGCTTTGCAACCCAACTGTCTCATAACCAATTGGGTACGGCTTTCTCCTTTTGATGAAGGCCAGGGTCATACAGCTTTTTGAGTAAATATGAAATATCTTGCATTTTGTTGTTGTTTTGTTTGTTTAAATGTTCTTTGGGCAATTTATGGGCAAAGGATTGGTATTTGCAGGGAGGAAAAGTAACACAAAATGCTAAAGTACATGAAGTAGAATGACTTGCCTGCAGAAGTTCTGGATGCTCTAACACTGAAGGTTTTTAAAGAAGAAATTGGACCACCATTTGTCTGAAATGGTATAGGGTTTCCTGCTTGATCAGAGGGTTGGATTAGAAGATCTCCAAGGTCCCTTCAAAATCTGTTATTCTGTTACATGTAAATGGTCCCCTTGCTCTTGAAGCTAGTGAAGATATTTGAAAATTTGAGAGTTTATATGGACACTTTTGAAAAAAAACTTTAATGTGAAGCTTCTCCCATTGATGAATGCTAGCTATAGCTGGTCCAGCTAGTCATAAGTATTAACCTAGTAAATGAAATTCAAAGCAGCTTGTCCAATAATCTAAAGCACACATCAAACATTAATTAGATAGCTTTATTAAAAACATATGTGTGCATGTGCCTACAGACATTGGCTCCACTGAAAAAGGAGCTGTCCTCAATCTGCCATTGCTTCTCCAGAAATTGAGGACACCAAAACTGGACAATTGTTGATTGTTGACATAACTGGATATCTCTGCTCTGTGAAATTTAAACTGTAAGTGTAGCTCCATTGGTCCCATAGAGAGTCCTAGTTTTGGTTTGTTCATTTATTTCTCACACTTTGTTCTTTCACAAGACTGAGTAATCTTTTGTGAAACTGCTCTGTTAACAAGACTCCTCTTTTATTCATTCTGTGAGTCACATTGACATTCTTTCACAACCTGACATGGCCCAGGTTCTGGATATTATCAAGATCCCTTCTAGATTAAATTTGCCTATCCAGTGAAATCAAGTAGAGAAGATTTGCTGAGAGTCCCTTTCCTCAAGGTATGGCATCTATAGGGACCCTTGAGGTCACCATACTTGCTATGGAAGAGTTTATCTCTGAATATCCAATTGTTCTCTATCTTAGTAGGCTTTTGAAGTTCCTCTGCATCAATATAAAACTAATGCCTTGGTTGCCCCAGTTATCTCCCCATAGTCTATCTGTGTTTGGCCACTGCTGAGATTTTTTGGGAAGGTTTAGGTATTTAGGCTGGTGAAATTCCACTCTCAGGCTAAGCAGCCTTGAAGACACCGGCACAGACCAGATTCCAAAATGCTCTGTTCTTCCTCAACTGTCAAGCCCCCCTCCCAATTTCCCATCATAAAGGTATACAGCCTTATTGCCCATTTGCTCCCACCTCCCTTCCCCAGTTAATGGCAGGGTGCCAGTGAGGCACCAAGCTGAAGGCGATGGACCTACAGCTTTTTAGGAAGACATTTAGGGATGGTGATGTTCGGTCCAATGCCCATTTAATTGCATTTTCATGATTTGGATTTCATGTGTTGGATGTTGCTATTAATGATTTTAACCCTGTGCCATTCTAAAAAGTCACTTGCAATCTCTGAAAAAGCATCTTGGCGTTTAATCTGAACCTTCATATAGTCTATACTATATTTCATGAAGACCATCTCCAAACTTTTCTCTCCTATACTAAAAGTGGGCTGCATTGCTATTGTGATTTCCTGCATTTTAAATACCTGCTGATTTTCTGGATCAATCAAATCTCAATCACTTAACATTGCCTTGACCAAGTGCAAAATACTTTCTGCTTGCGTAAGCAAGCATACAAGCTCCAAACAATGCTCATTTGTTAAGAAGGTTGCAATTAATGCAATTATGATTGAGACTCTGAGATTACCTCTTGCCAGATGGTGCTGTCTTGATATACGATCAGAGCACCACTCATGCTGGCTGGTCCAACATTAATGCATCATGTAAGCCATAATCCTGCCGACCATTACTATGTTAATGCAACACTTAGCAACATTCTCTTGATTCATTGATACAGCAAGAGCTACCAGGAACCTATTAGGAAAAGCCAACATCAGTGTATTTTATCGCAATTTTTTTAAATATATATATATATATATTTCATTAGAGAAAATTTTTGGCATTGCAGTAAAAATATAATAATAAATCAGCAGCACAAGACTAAATGCTATGATTAAAGGACATTACATTAGGGATGCTTCTAAAATTATTTTCAACTCTTCCTCTCCTTAAAACCTTGAATTACCCCATTGTGTTTCAAAACCAGAATATGAAACTAATTTAGCTTCACCCCTTTCTGAGTATTTTAAACTTGATCACAGCTTTCCATTTAATCCATTCACTCCCCCCCATCGTTTACATTACTGGTCCTAGTCAATTCTAATTTTTACAATGTAGGACTGGCAATATAGAAATATAGAGACTTGGCAAAATATGAAAATTAATAAAGACGTTATGATAAATTGCAGATGTTCCAATTCTGGAATTAATTTTAGAAATTCTCCAAGAAATTAAAAGGCTGGAGAGAAATATAAAGTCAGGGAACAAGACAAAAAGAAAATTGGGATATCCCCAAACTTTCACAAACCTTTAGTTTCATAGTCTTCTGTATTGTGGAATGTCTTAACTTGCATAATTTGTGAACTTGTCCAGTAAATTAAATACTTAATAAAACAAGTAGTCCAATAAAGTTGATAATATGGTCTCACAGGTATCATAACATCTGTTTCCGATTCACTGATTAAACCACATTTAAAAAGAAAGCCGGAAATCTCATGAAATTACTAAAATGAGTGTTTTTGGGGTTTTGATAGAGATGTCATGAGTTTTGTTATGGGAACTTTGTTATGAAAAGTTTTGTTTGATTTATACCCTAGTTTGTTTATTTTTTTTTATTTTAAAAAAATAATGTCACCTGTGATATTCCACAAAATCACACAACATGCATGTTGATTTTTGTCTACTTTGATTGACAGCAGAGTTTCAGGCAGGAATTTCTCCCTGTTGTTGACAGGCACGACAAAACTATCCAAACTAGTTTTTTTCTCAATTATTTCAAGCTATAGGTTCTGAACACGATAATGTGCGAATGCCACTATTCATTAATTGGGAAAATCACCTAACAAACTCAATGCACTAATCAGTAAAATGTGTTCAGATCACAGGCTTAACTTTGTTGTTGAATTGACTCATTCTCTAAGTTCAACAATTCATAAATTAACCAAATGGCTCAATTTACACAACATAACACACAAACACACACACACAAAATAAAATTAAGGTTAAAATTGGTCAAATCCAATAGCTACTAGACTGTCAACTAACTGTTAAGTATGTTGTATGAACTTAACCAAAAAGACTGCTTTGTGGGAAGAAACTTAATAATAGCAATAATATTGTAAAGTTCATAGGAGACTAACATTGTAAATCATTGCTAACCAGGTCACTGACAGTTCTCTTGCTAACCTTTGAAAAAAACCTGATTGACTGCAAAGAAGGTTAATGCTCCTGCTGAGAAAGCATTCTATAACATTACGAGATACGGTTTTGTGAAGGGTAAGCACATCTTTCTCTATTAGGATAGTGTTGAATGTTCACTTAGTCTCTCTTTTGGGGACAGAATTGCTTTAGGGGTTCAACACACTGTGTTATTGCTTAGACTAGACCAACCTTTGCTTTATT
This sequence comes from Vipera ursinii, assembly GCF_947247035.1. Classification (NCBI taxonomy): domain Eukaryota; kingdom Metazoa; phylum Chordata; class Lepidosauria; order Squamata; family Viperidae; genus Vipera; species Vipera ursinii. Next base: position 11,871,893 of record NC_139520.1, read on the forward strand.
TGCTTCATATTCAGAAATGTGCTAATGAAGACATAGGGAGTCTTCTAAAGTATGAGTGGAAATCACTCATTGCCAACCAGTTTAACAATATACTGCCTGGAAATGAAATTGAAGAATTCATTAAAATCTGGTAAGATCTACCTGATAATGAAAGATCCAAAAGAAGAGGCAGCACCAGGCAGCTACAAGCCAATTATCACCAGACAATTTTCAAATTCATAACTGGTGTTGTCACTGATGTGTTATTCTGTTATTATATTAGTCCAATAGCATGGACTATTCGAACCAAAGACCTGACTGAAAGCTAGGTCTTTCCACCTGAGCAGAAAGAAAACTTCCCAAAGAATGAAAGATCACCTCCTAACTGGCAAGATGATTTTTGGAAATCTGCAAGAAAAGGAAGACCACCTTCATTCAACTTCCTCCCACGTGATTGGACAATGAAGTTCCTATAAATAGCAGGAGTCAGTAGAAACATCAGAGGTTTGTGCAAAGGTCAATGGCATAATGGAAGACATGGTTACTGGTCAATGGTGATAGACTGGGTGAGGTTAAAATCAAGAGAGGAATCTTTGAAAGAGACTCGCCATCACCTCTACTGGTTGCAACAGCATTGACAAATAAGCCATAGCTGCCAGACATTAAAAAAAATCTCCCAGGCTGAAGCCATATGAAAAAAAAACCCATATGAAATGAAATCACTGCTCAACATTGCCTGTATATTATATATACAGCCATGATATTGTAGTGGAATAGACAAAAGTGCTATCCTTACTATCAACAAGGGAAAGATAGTGAAAACTGAAGGAATCAAGATGCCCTATAGAAATAACATCAAGAGCCTGGATGAAGATGATCACTACAAATACACGGACATCCTTCAGACTGACAATATCAATCACACTGAGGTCAAGAAGATGGTCAGAAGTGATAAAATCACTATCAGTCAATTGCAAAAGATAGTTTTACCTGGAATAGCTTACATCTTGCAATACCTTTAATACCATGAAACAACAATAGCACAGTTCCTTGGGGAGGACTTGGATAAAATGCCAGATCCAGTCTAAACAAGTGGTTAAGTGTGCAACAAAACTGTGATAATAATGAAGTAGGAGGGGTCAGTTGCTCTTTGAGAGTACAGGTATGATAGAAAGTAACTGGATGTGTTACTTTCTGTTAAAAAGGTTCTTACACCTGTGCTCTAAGGAAACAAACCACATCTGGATACCATTATGTAAGGTCATCTGCAGTGCACATTCCATGATTTGCAAGCAACCTTTGCTTAGAAACAACCTTCCTCTAAAATTTTAATTTTATCTGATCCAAAACCATTATGTTGTGTCTGTCCAACTTATTTAACCCCTCCCAATTCTGTTTTATTTTGCAACTGCCTTTTTTGTTGATTGGATTCTGTAAACGTGAAAGCATTGCTCAGGAGCTTAAATACAAAGGGATTTTCAAATATGATATCGCTTTGATGTTGTTTTGCACTGTTTCTTTATGGGCTAATTTTATTCCAGCAGTTAAACCTTTTCTTCTATATGCTATATTTTGCATCTGGTCCAATTTAAAGGGACACCCTTACATTGACATTGAAAATATATTCATCAATTTATTTAGTATGGAAGTATGGTAATGTATAATCAAAAGAAGACCCCAAATGGAATGCAGTCATAAGTGTAAATAATTCTGTATTTTCCATCACCCAGAGTTACTTAAACAGCAGGGTTAAGCAATAATGTTTGTTATGATTATGTTTCCATTAACCACCCACAGATGTCCCCAGATGTTTTTTTTTTAAATCTAGGGCTTGGTTGTTGGCAGAGATCAGCCAAAAAGTATAATAACAGTTCATCCATGATCCCCTCCCCCCAAAAAAAACCCACCCCCACACACAAACACAATCTCTACATTCTGATGTTACTTGTAATATTTTCAGCCCTGCAGTGACAAGAATCACACAAGAAGTGAATGAATTTGTTTGGGCAAAGTTATTCTAATTGATACAGATGCAATAGCATAATGAGCTACATACATTACATTATGGTGTTTTAAACCTAACTAAGTATTAGAAAAAAATATTAAAAGCAAACAAATCAATAAACAAGAGGCTAAAGTTATTCTGCAAGCTATTGTTACAGCATTGACTGAAATCTACACCATCAGATGACTGGAAATTAAATTCATGGGGTGTTTGTTTCTCAGATCTTACAATTTACAATAGCTATTAAAATGACACAACAGAAGCCCCACTCCCCCATGCACACAAACCGCAAGCATCCAACAAGAACCAAATGAATTAGCAAACATTAAGCATCTCATCAAATCAACCTCTCCTCATCATTAGCACCAAAAGGCAATAGTTCAATCTATTAGCAACCCATGCAACAACTGAACAACAACAACAACAACAACAACAGAAAGATGGAAGGCTGAGTCAACCTTGAGACGGTCAGGATCAAACTTCTGGCTATGTTAACCTGCAGTGCTGCATTCTAACCACTGTGCCATCATGGCACTTAGTGAACCATATCAATTGTATTTGGACAAACTGGCCTTCCCCTGAGTCCAGGAGGATGTCACACTTGTTCTTAAAGGAAGGGCAACCCGAAGTAGAACTAATTTTTGAACCAAAAGTCAACTATATTGATTATATGCAGACAGTAAGTCTTTTCATGCTTATGTTGTCCCAGTTCTTCATGGACCCGAGTCACCACAGATACTAAAGTCTATAAATCTTTGAACTTGAGGTTGGCTATGTTCAACTGATTACATCAGCCTATTAAAGGAAAATAAATAAAGGTTATTCTTTTATAAATTGTATCAAATGTAACACCAATGAATTGTATCAAATGTAACACTAAGATGTGGGGCTATCTATTTCCTGCTCAGACAGAGAACTCACCAATGGTAATCAACAAAGTTCTTTTGAAATGTTAAAAAAGATAGGAACATCTCAAGGTTGTGAGAAAAACAAGATAATGTAGTGACGGAAGTAAGGAAGTTGTTACAATAAGTCTTTTGGATGTAAAAGTTCAAAGAAGATCTTTTAGAAATGTAAATGACATCAAAGACTAAGGTTTTTTTTAGGAGTAACATGTATCAAGAAGAGAAAGTATAAATGCCTGGTTTGAAACTTGTTCAGCGTGCTCTTTGAACCCAATCCAAATGGGAAGGGTTTAAGAGGCCGCGTTTGCAAACGCTTTTATTTTTTTTATTTTCAATTTTATTTTCAATAAATTTTTGCCTTTGTTAACCAGACTTGTCTTTGAGTTGTGAGTATCAAATTTTGGGCTTTTAAATCTCACACTATTGATTACACTTTATCCCAAACTTTCTTTCACTGATTTATTTAGATGTTAAATAATATAGGAAAGAGAGCCATACTGTTTAGCACTGCACACTGAAAGAATCATAAACCCGACAACTCTTGCTAGTATCACCGACTGGCATCATAAAGGGAAAACAAAATATGACACTATGATTACAAACCCCAATTCTTGCCAATAGTCCAGAAGGATATTGTGGCTGATGGTATTAAATGGCACTGAAGCCAAATGTCTGATTAGTCAAGGAGGGGTGCACTTCTTCTCTTCAAGACCCAATAAGAATCACCTATCAATGTAATCAATGCTTTTTCGGTCCTATAAGGTAAAGGTAAAGGTTCCCCCGCACATGCGTGCTAGTAGTTTCCAACTCTAGGGGCCGGTGCTCATCTCCCTTTCAAAGCCGAAGAGCCAGCGCTTGTCCGAGGACATCTCCGTGGTCATGTGGCTGGCATGACTAGATGCCAAAGGCGCAAGGAACGCTGTTATCTTCCCACTGTAGTGGTCCCTATTTTTCTACTTGCATTTTTACGTGCTTTCGAACTGCTAGGTTGGCAGAAGCTGGGATGAGTAACAGGCGCTCACTCTACTATGCGGCACTTGGAATTCGACCCGCCAAACTGCCGACCTTCCGATTGACAAGCTCAGCATCCTAACCCACTGAGCCACCGCGTCCTATACCTTGGTCTAAATCCTCACTGGAAGTTTCCTTAGTAACTCCTTTCTCAAGGATCATCTGTAGTTGAATTCCTAGCACTTCGACAGAACTGGAAAATTAGACACTGGTTCAAAGTTCTCAAATGTTACTTTCCAGATTGTTGAAAATCATTAGCTTTAATTATGTCTGTCACTTTCATCGGATTGGGCCTTACCTGACTTTCCATTTCCTAGTCAGGACCATGTGAGTTGTTGTCATAAAACTCTGGCTCAAGTATCCTAGGGATCTTTTCTTAAGTCAGCTTCTGAAGGGCTGAAGATCTCCTGTTCTGCACTGACCTACTCTAAAATGGTGTAATTCAAAACTTTCCATTAATTCCTTTGCTGTAGATGCACTTCAGGATCACAGATTTTGTTTTTTATTGGTCTGGTCCTAACTTCCCTCTTGCAAATAATATGTAAAAGAATTAAGATAGCATCATCAGCTTTCTGTTCATGTCCTCCGCATTTTGTTGCTTTTGCATATTATAATGAAGATGGGCAATGGAAAACAGCAGGTAATCTTTATCTGGTGTAATGGAGGTCAGTAATTAATCTTGCTCTAAAGCTGTCCTCAGTCTAAGGCATTGAGATCACACATCAATGCTGGCTTCATAAAAATGGGAACAGAACAATAGTTCGACAGTTAAAGCTTTTCTAATGATTGGCAGTAAAGCAACAGTCAGGATTAGATTATTTGCTAATTGCTGCCTGCTCTAGCTATTCTGTGTTTTCCTTCCTTCCTTCCTTCCTTTTCTTTTCTTTCTTTTCTTTTCTCCCCCTGCTCTTTATATCTACAAATATTTATAGACAACCAGTGCTGTTTTCAAGAAGTTTCTAAAACACTTGATACCTGTTAAATTCAACTGAGAACAGATTAAAACCTCCGAGGTTGCCTCTGTGAATTTTAAAAAGGTGCCTTTTTGTTCAGGTGTCAGACGCTGGCCAATAAAAGTGAATGGGAAAGTGTCTTGTGTGAAGACCACTATTTCCCCTTGTTCCCTGTAATTATACCACAGTTACATAAATGTAGCCATCCTATTGAACATGGCCCAGGCATGTAGCCAAAAATCTGGCTAGTTACGTCAAAGCAATATGCAAAATATAGCAGCCTCCCATTTCTTTTTGTTCTTTAGAAGGAGGACCTCATGTTGGGAGCAGGCAACGTGTTTTGAATGCAGAAAGTCTTTGGTTCAATTTCTAGGCATTTCCAGTTAAAAGGATAATGAAGGAAAGACGAAACAATGGTAGGAGGAGTGGGCACAATGGAGAAATTATCCACTTTAGTGTTAGGCATTTATGTTCCTTTTGCCATGTTAGACTTCAATTGAGTTGAATTGAATTGAATACTTTATTTGGCCAAGTGTGACTAGAAACACCAGGAATTTGTCTCCAGTGCCAAAGCTCTCAGAATAATGATAATCATCATCATCATCATAATAATAATAATACCAATAAGAGGGAGGAGTAAGGAAGATAAGGATAAATAATAATGCTACAACCAGACTACATGGATAAATACACATAGACAATAGATAGCACTGTGAAAATTAGCGTTCAGCAGAATGATGGCACAAGAGAAAAAAACTGTCACTGTGTCTAGTTGTTTTGCCCTGCAATGCCCTGTAGCACCATCCCAAGGGGACGAGTTGAAATAGTTTATGTCCAGGATTTGAGGGGTCTGCAGATATCTTCTCAACCATCCTTCTGACCCACACAATATACAGGTCTTCAGTGGATGGCAGGCTGGTTGCAATTGTTTGATCCTCGATCCTACATCAAAAATTATTTTGGCCACAGCTGACTGTATAACACATATTACAGTCCTGAAAAAGAGTAAGTTAAAAATAGATGAGAGTTTTGTTTACCTTAGCAATTAGAATATTCTTATATCATCAATATTTGTGTATTGGAACTGTGAAACACGTCAGATCCAAAAGCAAATTTATGTTTCTAAGACAAAGGTTGCTCATTTTGTCTCAGTTGGCAATGCCTGAAAACAGTTGTCTCTTTTCTGAGAATTGCTTAGCTGCCCTTTGAAGCTGGATTGTAATTCCTGAAAAAGTCAGATTTGGTTTAAAGGCTGTCAGTAACATATCATGTATGCACTAGCATACTCTGAAACACTTTTTTCTCTTTTAAATTCAAAGCACTGCATAGTCCATCCACCCACCCAAGGGAGAGCATGGGTAGCATCAGCTGAACATCCATGAAAATTAGATAATGACAAGCTAATAAATTGGGAAGCGGTAAGATGGTAAAGACAAAGCTCATTAGACCAGTGTTTACCAATCTTGGCACCTCTAAGACATGTAGGATTCAACTCCCAGAATTCAGAATGCCAGAACTTAAGTCCACACATCTTCAAGTGGGTAAGGTTGAAGAACACTTCAATAGACACTGCAGGTTCAACTATAGGCCTTCAATCCTGAAACACCCATGTTGTGTAGTGTATGTTAATGTCAATATATTGGTTACAGATACTTCACTTTCCAAAGTCTAATGGTCAAGCATCCTGACCTTTTCTTAAATCCCCCCCCCCAAAAAAAAAACATGGAGCATGTTCTCTTGGGAGTGGTGCTTAGCCTCATTTTTTTAATGTTAGTAATGAACTCAAGTTTTTTTTTTCTTTAACTAAAACTTTCCAGTTTGAATAACCCTGAACAAGTTTTTCTTAGTGCTTTTAACTGTTTTACAGAAATTTCAAATGTTTGTGGTTTTGTATTATAGTGAACCACAGTGAGTATCTTATGAACAGAAATGCAGAATATAAAATGTATAAATGAATGAATGACATGCCTATGTTGCTACAGTATATCTCTGATATATAGGAGGAGGCTAATTTTCAGGCTTCAACACAAGAGTCAAGTTTTGATTATTTGGTTGTGGGGCTATGCTAGATCTGAAGTTTTATAAGGCTATCAATATCCAAATTGATAACTACTGAATTAATAGGTTGGCACAATATACAATAAGAGATAAAAGATTAGGTGATCATCAGCCTGTAGCATAAATTAGTCCATCACAGAGAGAGAGAGAGAAAGAGAGAGAGAGAGAGAGAGAGAGAGAGAGAGAGAGAGAGAGAGAGAGAGAGAGAGAGTCTTCCTCTTTTGAAAATAAACGAGTACTATCTGTTAGTCTAGAGTCTGAGCTTATCGGTTCTAAATGTACCTTGGTGATTTTTTTTTTATTATTACATTTATATCCCGCCCTTCTCCGAAGACTCAGGGCGGCTTACAAGCTTAGCAGTAGCCTTCATTCTATGCATATGCCTGCTTGTTAGGGCTTTCACACACACCCCAAGCGGCATTATTACAAAGTCAGCTTATTGCCCCCAACAATCTGGGTCCTCATTTTACCTACCTCGGAAGGATGGAAGGCTGAGTCAACCTTGAGCCTGGTGGGATGCGAACCTGCGCTAATTTGAGTGACCAAATGGGTGTGCTCTGGTGATTTGAGTGTGAAGGGTAAATATGATTTGTAAACCACAACTTACATCTTAGAAGGTAAAGTAAGCTTTGATCTGTTTGTGGAAAAAATTAATCCTAGTAATAACTCACTTCTATTAGAAATTGTAATGGAGCATTGTGATAGCTCTTAGTAATTGGTTAGTACTATTGTTGATATATTCCTTTTTTTTCTTCGAAAAATACAAAATCAATCTTGTACGAAACAGACGGTACATCCAAATCTGTGCAGGTTTGTTGGAAAGCCTTCTTGTGACTATATCTGTTGTGAACTAACACAATACCCAAAAGACAGCTGGGAGGAAATCTGCTAAAACGATGGGGCACGTATTGATTGAAAGACAGAAGGCAGTTTAATATAATTCTGTTGCCTTATAAAAAAAGAAAGGAAAGTGAGGAAAAAGTGTCCATGTGGTTGACCTTCTCCCATGAAAGATAAAATCTTCAATAAGTTTCTTATATTAGACCAAGTGTGTGTTGCACCAATTGTTCTCCAAAATGCCAGATGTCCTAAACAGGTTTGCCAAATTTGGAAGAAATGAAACTGAAGGATTAGCTTGCTTTGCTAGAAAAGCAGCAGAAATTCAAGCAACATCAAATATTCTTGTTCGTCTGTTCAAAAAATTCTACACTTCATCTATAGGAAAATCACAGGGCTAATCACCTAAAATAATATTTAAGTGTGTGTGTATGCATGCATGTACATTCACATGCACACAAATAATGAAATAACAATTAAATTATAATAGAAAAGTCCATATGGAGGAATAAGACTCCATATGTTGGGAGAATTCAAGCATTCTCCTGAATCCCCTTGGTGTGTGTGTGTGAGAGAGAGAGAGTATGTGTTTTTGCTATCTTCTACCATCTTTCATTTAATTAAGGAGCTTGAACATAAAAGCAATAATTACCCAGTCCCAAATTGATAAAAGGTTTGTATTCAGGCCACCATGAAAACAGAAAGCTAAATTTAGAGGACAGAAAGCTATATAACAGAATAAAATCAAGTCATGGCCAACACTTAAAATGGGGTGTGATTCACAGCAATGTTTGGTTCATATCTTTTAGCACTCAAGTGACAATATCTCAGGTGGTCAGACGGCATGCCACGTTATTGCGAAAAAGATAATTTAAAATTCCTCTGCTAGTCTAAAATGCATTCTATATATGCAAAATAATACTTTCTTTTCCCACCACTGACATTTTTTTGGGAAAAGAACTCAACTTCGTTGTTGTGAAAATTAGATTCTATTTAAACTCTGCCTGATGTATTCAGAAATATATTTCAATTTCTGCTTGTCAATAAATGGCTTTTGTAGACTTTTGAGGTTGCTCCTTCTTTTGGGGGTTAGTTACAGATGCTCCAAAGAAGGCATTTTTGAGACAAATTATCCATGCGGTGGTTGCATTTTATGTAAGGTAAAGGTAAAGTTTCCCCCGCACATGCATGCTAGTCGTTTCCGACTCTAGGGGCCGGTGCTCATCTCCGTTTCAAAGCCGAAGAGCCAGCACTTGTCCGAGGACGTCTCCATGGTCATGTGGCTGGCATGACTAGACGCCAGAGGTGCACGGAATGCTGTTACCTTCCCACTGTAGTGGTCCCTATTTTTCTACATGCTTTCGAACTGCTAGGTTGGCAGAAGCTGGGATGAGTAACAGGCGCTCACTCTGTTACGCGGCACTCAGGATTTGACCCGCCAAACTGCCGACCTTCTGATCGACAAGCTCAGCGTCCTAACCCACTGAGCCACCACGTCCTGCATCTTACATAGACGGTTACAAAATAATGTATGAGAAGCTATTCTTGAAAAGAGACCAAAATCTGGTTTTATTATTGACTGGAAATCCCTTATGGACTTTTTGCTGAAAAAAAATATGAACTGGTACTTTATGGATTTGACGATTAGAAAGTGTATAAAAGAAGGGCATTAGGATATAACCTTAGAAAGAATAAAATATAAATGTACTAATAAAGGATAATATTTGTAGCTCAGGGTTGAAAAGAGGGGTCCTTGTTGCTGAGTTTCCTTGTTTTCTTGCAGACATTTCATTACCCAAACTAGGTAACATAATCAGTGCAGTGCATATAAATGTACTTATAACTGCTGCTAAGATCAGAAGCTACTTGTTTATTACTTTTTTCTTTTATTTTTAAACTGTTGTATTTCTTTTGCTTTATTTTTCTACTTTCTTACTACTTTTATTACTTTTCCTTATTCCTCTTTTTTCATTTCAAAATCTCTATTGTTTTTATTCTTTTGAAAACTTCTTTAATAAAAGAAATAGTTATTAAAGACAGAAAGAAAAGTATCCAGAAGTTGGTTGATGCAAAACAGGGCAGATAGAGATCACACAATGTCTACACTGAAAAGTTGCTTTAAAAGTAAAACTTGGTTTGACAACTACATACTGTAGGTGCATCCATCCAGTATTCTTAACAACAGCATAGAAATACTATGCCACTGCCATTTTCTGGAATGTTTTTTTCAGCTTCCTAATCTAGCCTTCATTTCTGCAATTTTGTGGCTTTCATCTATCCAAGTACCAAAGAGGCCTGACCTTTAATATTTTGGGAAATAATCAAGAGTTGCTACCTTCTACAAAGGAGAAAAACTGAGTATACATTAAGGCAGGGGTGTCAAACTCGCAATGTCACGTGACGTGTCGCGACGTATCGTGACTTTTTTCCCATTGCCAGCAATGGGGTAGGCACGGTTTTGCTATGATGCATCCAGCCCGTGGGCCGGCAGTTTGACACCCCTGCATTAAGGTGTTAATATTTAAAGTCCCACATTGCTTCAGACTTGAACCAGTGTCTTTTTTGTTATCCTATGTGTAAGTTAAGATTTGCAGATAAACTACTGTTGAAGATGGTCCAGTTGTCATAGGCTTTCTTACTTGGTATACATGTTAACATGTTCTAATGCATCTTTCATCCCTTCCAGCCTATGGAACACACTTCCCAATGTCCAGATTAGCAATAGCAATAGCACTTAGATTTATATACCCCTTCACAGTGCTTTATAGCCCTCTCTAAGCGGTTTATGGAATCAGCATATTGCCCCTGCAACAATCTGGGTCCTCATTTTACCCACCTCAGAAGGATGAAAGGCTAAGTCAATTTTGAGCCAGTGGCTATTGAACTGTTTGGTAGTTGACAGAATTAGCCTGCAGTACTGACTTAAACCACTGAGCCACCACAGCTAATAGCATGGTACTCCATTTAGGAACACCTTTCTTTTGCTAACTAGGTGGTTATTGTTGAGTAAATGTCACATTTTATATTTTAATCATTGGGAGCTAGGTTGAATATTCAGATGAATACAAAGGTGAGAGAGTAATAATGTATTAAAATTTCCAGGTGTGAGAATCCTTTTTCTCATGAAGACTTGCACTTCTCTTTTCTTTTTCTTTCTTTTTTTTCCCTTTTGGCATCAGATGTGTCTCTACAGCCAATATTTATGGTTAATTAAAGATGTTATGCTTCAATTCTATTTTGGCTTGGTCCAACGTCTGATATTTTAAGGGGATTATGGTTTTAAATTGCAACCATGCATATAACTCACACTATTTTTTTCCATGCCAATCCTCATTTAATTTGATTTTTTAAAATTTCTTCCTCTTTCCTTCAGATGATTGATTTAGTGCAACGATTACCAAATTCATTAGACACTGCCAGATAAATTATCCTGGAATATGGCATTCAGTAGCAAAGGGGCAAGTTTCCTGCTTATCATTTTATCATTTTGTTTTTAGTGATCTGCATGTTCTTTGACTTCCTGCACTTCAATTACATCCCCAAAGAAAGCATAATTAGAGATTTTATATCATGTGAGGTATTTTTTTTTAAAGAAACGAATGTGTGGGCAGAAGTCATGGAAAGCTAAGTAACAAAAAATACCAACACAAATAGTATCAACCACCAGTTACATAAAGCCAGAAAGTGGTCTGTTGGGTTTAGGCTCAACATAGATTCTAGGAAGAGTACAGAAAAGAGCAACAAAAATTATTAGGGGATTGCCGGATAAAATGTATAATGAATGACTATGGGAACTGGGAATGTTTAGTCCAGGGGTAGGCAACCTCGGATCATGGCTGGCTCAGGAATTCTAGGAGTTGAAGTCCATGAGTCATAAAAGAGCCGAAGTTGCCTACCCCTGGTTTAGTCTAATGAAGAGAAGGCCTAGGAGGAACTCTCACAGAAAAGAGTGGGTCAACCCACTCTTCAAAGCACCTGGGTGCAGGACAAGAAGTAAAGAAGGGAAGTCTAACAAAGAGAGATCTACTGTAGCTTAAGGAGAAATTTCCTGTCAGTGACAAAATTAATCAGTGGAGTGACTTGCCTCCATAAGTTGTGGGGGCTCCATCACTGGAAATTTTAAAGAAGAGATTGGCCAACCATTTGTCCAGAATGGTATAGGTTCTCCTGTTTGAGTAGGGGGTCGAACTACAAGACCTCCAAGGTCCTTTCCAAATCTGTTATTCTGTCCTATGGTTGGTGGATTATATAGTTTAACTTGATACGAATCCAAAAAGTAGTTTTGTTAGTAAATTATGGTAAAATAAACCAGGATGTCATGAATATCCATCTCCAGATCTATATAAGCCCATATATTAGATTGAAAAGCCAGCTATTTTCCTCTACACCCCTGAAATGTGACTTGATTTTAGGTGCAAATCTTAACAAAGGTGACTTATTCAATAAATCATAGCTAAAATACACTTGTGGTTTAGTATGCTGAATCCAACCTGTCTCGTGTACTGTGCTAAAATATTTCTTAGATTCTGAACTCTGCCCTTAGATCCACAGGGTATTCTGAACCCCAGATTAAAAAGTTTGTTCAAAGTTGCACACACACTTGGTAGCTGTCATTAAGTTTAGAGAAGCAATTCTTTTGCTTTAAGTTTGTTCAAAGCTGAGCATTAAATATATTTGTGTTTCATTGATAACAACATAATGAATTCCTTGGAAGAACAGATGGGATGTTCCTTGATGCAAATAGCAGTATAACTATCCACCAGTTACAGGTCCTCAGAGAGGTCTTTAGGTCTTCCACCTTGCAGGAGAACAGATGGACAGTCCTTACCTACAAAATGACTTTCTTTATTAGGACTAACCTCTGTTCTAAAAAAGAAAATGGCCAAATATCCCAGGGTAAAAAAAAAGGAGAAAAACGCAAGCAAACATCTGGAAAACATTATATTCTCCCTGCCCTTGTGTCAGCCACACTGATATTTACTTTTTTCATAATCTCCTTTATATTCAGAATCCATCCAACAAGTTTCAGTGTGACCATTTTAGCAGCTGTTTTGTTCATTTTAGAGTTATTATTTTATTATTCTTGAACTCGTGGTTCAGTTTCTTTTATTCATTTGCTGCAGCCTTTCTTTTATGCCATTGGTTTATATTTAATTTTTTGGCTGGCGATTATCAAATGTTTCAGGAAAATTGCTTTGGGGAAAAAAATGTCTATTTCAAAAGGAGACTTATAAATCCTTAGAATGTATTGCTAATCTGGGGGCTGTAGTAATCTCCTCTGACAATATGCAAAGCCTCTTTCATTCTCTTGCATCATAAACTGTACGAGGGTACATGTCCCCCTTGGCTTCATTTCAAATCCTCATTGCAAGATGGCCATTGAGACCTCTGAGAAGTGCTGACCCTCAGCTCAGGAGAGGTTGGAAAAAGAACAGGAAAAGAGGAGAGGAAAATGAATACAGGCAGTCATTTATGACCACAATTGAGCCAAAGTTTCTGTTGCTAAGCAAGACATTTGTTAAGTGAGTTTTGTCCCATTTTATGACCTTTCTTGCCACAGTTGTAAAGTGAATCACTGCAGTTGTTAAGATAGTAACACGGTTGTTAAATGAACCTGGTTTCCCCATTGATTTTGCTGGTCAGAAGGTCACAGAATCTGATCACATGACCCCAGGACACTGTGACCATCATAAATATGAACCAGTTACCAAGCATCCTAATTTTGATCTTGTGACCATGTGATGGTGCAACGATCAAAAGTGTAAAAAATGGGCATAAGTAACTGTTTTCACTCCCATTGTAACTTTGACTGGTCATTAACAAATGGTTGTAGTCTACTTGTATCCCCATCTATTTTTTTAGGATATGGATGGACAATAACTCTATTGTCCATCTATGTTCTCAATCCCAAAAACTGGCCTATTTTTCCTCCTCTGATACTCATATGTTACTGGATCTTAAGCATTCTTCTTTTGCTAGACCAATTTGGTCTTTTTCACCCCACCTTCTTTCCCCAAAGCAAGGTATCAGTACATGTCCAAAGTTATTGTTTGGTGCTTGCATATTCTCCTCTTGCTTCAGCCCCATCCACCATACTGACGCTACCCAAATTCCCCATGGGCGTTTCAAACAACTCTATTGTCCATCCATATCCTAGATGCCAAACACTGGTCTACCCTCCCCAAAAGCAAGGTATCAGTTTTGCTCTATACATGTTGAAATATGTGGTTTCTTCACAACTCTTTTCTCCCACACATCTTTCATTACTACTGAAGATATGATTTGGGGATCAATGCTGGGAAGCTGTGGCTTAAATTTAGCCCCTCTCTGTATTCCCAAAGCAAGCTCTGCTTCAAGAAAATAGGAAAATCTCTATCTCCTGAAAGCCTCTTCTGAAGTGGAGTGATGCATTGTCCTTGCTAAAATTATTGCTATTAAGAGGAGAGCAGGGCACAGTTTGATATGATTGATGTCTCCTTTTTCTCTTTAGCAGGTGAATGTCAGGAGTACCAGCTCCATGGTTACAAGTAGGCAGTCAACAATTATTTGCTGCCAAGGATTCCTTCATCATAAGGATTGGCAGAATGGTTATAGTAACGAGCTTCTTTCCATTAAGTTGAGCGTATTACTTTCATTTGCTTTGCTTCCCTATCAGCCTTGAGAGGATTCATGCACAGTGCTGACGTTCTATCTCCTGCCCTTTAAAATCAAACAAGTAAAAAGCACATATTGAAAAGCTATTTAATGCATGTTGGACTGGGCTCCTTCCAATGCAGATTACTTATTGATGTGCAAACTGTCTGAGACAAGCCTCAGCATCATATTATAAAGCAGTTGTGATTTAAATTGCTGTCAATTGACAATTCAGTCAAATGCTCAAGTCAAAAGCTAACAAATTCTACTGTTACTTTAAATTCTTATAGTGCTTTATAAAGTTGTGTATCACTCAGGAAAGCACCCCGATGGGATTGAGGCCATCAGGAGAAAGGCCCTGTCTTTAGTGCTTTTTATAGAAATAAAATCGCAATAGCTACTTAATCAGGTTTTTTTTTTTTTAAAAAAAAGGCCTTTGTGCAATTTATATTTCTTTTGGTTGGACTCTGGTCTGACGTTTTGCTCTCTAATCCGCAATTAATTTCTTTATGATTCTACAAAATAGGATTAAGTTGATTGAGCTGAAAATAAAACTAGAGCATTAAAAAAAACACCTGATTTAGTGGAGAAGTTTCTTTAACTTTTTTTTTTAAAAAAAGAAGCTTTGACCGCAACCCTCATATCTATGCAAGGGGACTGGCAGTGGAAAAAAAAAAGCAAGCTGATTCCTGTCTACATTCTCTGGTGGTGCATTTAGTAACCTAGGCTAGCACAGTGTAGAAGGGAAACTAGTACAGAATTTCACTCAGTGATTAGCCACACATCCTAGGGCAGAGAATACCCTCAAAATCAGCAGTCATTTCCTTTTTTGTTGTTTGATATCTCTTCAGTGACAAACTCAAGAAATTGCTTAATATACGGAAAAAGTCA
Source organism: Vipera ursinii (assembly GCF_947247035.1). Taxonomy (NCBI): domain Eukaryota; kingdom Metazoa; phylum Chordata; class Lepidosauria; order Squamata; family Viperidae; genus Vipera; species Vipera ursinii. The sequence goes on from NC_139520.1 coordinate 11,887,165, forward strand.
GCTTGGGATTTTTTTTGTGTGTGTGTGTTTTGTTTTTGGATGAAGTCCAAATTTTAGAAAAATGAGTATAATTGGTGCCTGGAATATGGCTAGTGTGGATGTAAAAAGAGAAAGGCAGATTCCACTTGTTTGTTTGTTGGGAGCGGGAGAAGAACTTCCTGAACAATAAAAGCATAATCTCCCAGAGAGTTAGTAGGACCTCTGTCACTGAATGAATTCAGGCAGAAATCAGCCATCTTTTGGGATATGTAATATAGATGTGTACATTGATCAAGGAATTACACTCAGCGGTCTGAATGACTTTGATCTCATCACTCTTTCTAAGGGGTTAAAACAGTTGTGGGAATAAAAGGAAGAAAGAATCTCAGGCAAACTCTAACAAGTGAAATATAAAATAAATAAATCCAGGGTGAATCCAGAATCACTTATAAAGTGAGATGGGTGGCATATAAATGTAAAAAAAAATAGTTTCCATATTTTTCCCAGTAGCAGACTTCTCTGGTTGGAAATTATCAATCCAAGCATTCTATAACCTCAGATTTATTTATTAGAAAAGAGGTTAAAGTAACCACGCAAGAATTCTGACAAATACTTTGCTTTCCAATTGAAAAATCTATATATAGGCAAATCACTTAGACTCTTTCTTTCTTTGTCACACTCTTAAGTTTTGAATTTATTATTGGGGTGAAATACCAAATTTATATAAATTCAATATTGCTAAAATTGCAAAAACTATGAGCTATAATAATAAGAAAATATTTCAGGATCCAATGGGTGGGTCATCCAGACCAGAGATTTAGAGAGGTGACCAACCCATATTGGATCCTGCAACATTATCCTGGATCACATATATTTGCCTTTATTCACAAAAAAAGAGAAAACTATTATTATGGTGTGATCTCAGTGTGGATTCTACAGATAAAATCAACATTTTTTTTAAAAAAAAGATGAACAGTAAACTAATTAGTTTAGGTAGCAAGCTTTTGCATATTTATTTCCTGTTTAATAAAAAGGCTGAAGCAATGGCCATTAGTGTTTTAGAATATGCTTCACTTAATATGCAAGATTCACAAAAATTAACATAGTAATTATGGCAGAACAAACAGGAAACAAAACATCTAAATATATTTAACTGATTAAATAATTTTGTTTCTTTGTCTTGTCCGTAATCTCCCACAGATGGCAGCAATATTTTCTAGCATAACCATCTTCAACAAAGCTTTCACTTCATTTTTCAACTAGTATTTATTCTGAAATGTAACCATGGAAAATTTCCACAGGCATTTTTTTTAGCAATAACAGGAATTGCAATCACTAGGGCTTGTGTCTTTTGAACTGCTATAGTGAAATAAGTTTGGGAAATTGCTATTGGTGAGCTCCCATCTCTGGAATGTCACATTGCTGTAATAAGATGGGAAAAGTCTGTGCATGAACTTTATGTAGAGATGGTTCCTCTCATTCTGGGAGGGAAAAAAAAACTTCTAAATGTAACTGTGTATGTAAATCATGAGGCCTGAATCGGCACTTACGAGTTCAAATAATTTTTTGATCAATTTTGAGGGATCAATTCCATTCCTGTTGCCTTTCCACAGCTCGTCTCACTGATCAATTGTGGGGAGTCTTGAAATAAAAACAAATGATAATCAATTGGCAATATTGCTCATCATTTGTTTTTATTTCAAGAGTCCCCACAATTGATCAGTGAGTTGAACAGTGAAAAGGCAGCAGGAATGAAACGGATCCCTCAAAAGTGATCAACAATTCATTTGGACTGGTGGGTGTCAATTCAGGCCTCATGATTTACATATACAGTTTAAAAAGCTGGATGCCCTAATAGTTTTTGTCAACAATTGTTTCAGTCTTTAAATAGAAAAATATATTTATATTTTTTTGATAATTATCAACCAGTTAATCTATTTAATACAATTAACAGGATCTACATGTGGTCTCTTACATTGGAAACCTTTAAACTAAACACTTAAAAACAATCTTTCTAGTAAATGTACTTCTCATTGCTGGGAGAAGTACAATAGAGCAATTCTGCTCTGCTATCTGGTGGAGAAATACAGATTATAATCGAGGTCTGCATTTATTGATTTCAAGCAAGCCTTTGATCACATCTCTCAAATGAAATTATGGAGAAACTTAGAAGTACAACAATTGATTGTTGTCTGCTCATTCTTATCTATAATACCAGAGGTAAGATACAATGGATCAGGTGAGCTCTCTCAATCCCTAGTAGAAAAGTGTTGTTTTTTTAAGGCCTTTATTATTGCCCAAATGTTATTTATTTGTTTCATTAATTTCATTGACAATCATTTAACTAAATCAGAATTCTATCCACCAATTACTTGAGGCACGAGGTGTGACTATTGTACTCACACTGTAGTATTATGGAGTCATTTTATTATTACCACCTATAGGACTGAATATGTGATTAGCCATGTTTATAATGGGTTTAAAAGGATTCAGAAGCCTCACCTGGATCATTAACAGTCAGTAGCTTCAGCAGTTTGAACTATCTAGCAGTATTTTTTCCATTCACCTGGAAATAATAATCTTAATAAAAGTTTTGTATGCAGTCCAGAAGGTTCAAAACAAACAGACAATTGAATGGCTGTCTTCTACACAAGAGAAATTTGGTGTAAACCAGGTGCTTTGACACAGTTGTGTTTGTGTGGCTAAATTATCTAGCCCCATCCCTCTGTGGAGTGGAATTAAGTTTAGGAAATAGGCATATCTATTTGGGACTATTTTGACCAAGTTTTGAAGGATCATGCTCCAAATGTCCTAACTGCATTATGAACGCTACAATGAAGATATTTAAATTTTGGTTACAGATGAATTTATCATCACAAGGACTGGATTCCCTACAACATTGGTAGATCATTTTCATCCTGAAATTAACCTTGTACAGTATAAAATTCTGCTGAAGGTTTTCTGCCAAATGTTATAGGAGTGAGCTATAAACAAATAAGAGGAAGAGTTATTGAGTTATTGACACCCAAGAAGGTGTGTATTCTACAAGTATATTAGTTAGGGTTTGGTTACACAGTTCCTAAGCAGAACAATGTCTTCAAGAGTTCGTTCTTCCTTTGATTTTAATCATTTCCTTTCAAGCAATCCTTGAATGTAGATATAAGAATTTATATCTTGGTGAAAGATTCTGCCATAGATAAACACTGCTTAGCTTAGCTTAGCTTAGCTACTTGGAAATTTCTTTTCTTCTCCAGCAGGTTCATTTAATAGCTAAACTAACACAAACATAAAAATTAAGATAAGTGCCTTACTGAATTGCAATAGAATCATATCCATTAAGCCATGTACTTAGCATAACTATCTAGTTCTGTGGTTAAATATATTTCAATCAGCAGGTACACTTAAGTCAGTGTATATGTATTCCCAATAACTCTATTTTGCAGGACAGGTTGTGTGAATCGTAATTTCCTTCACTGCCCAATATATCCATATCTGCCATTCTTGAGGCTACCATGTTTGTAATTTGAAATATTCAGGGTGCATCTATCATTTTAGTTGAATTTTCTACTTTTTTATGCACTGAAGTATCTTCCTAAAATTTGTAGAATGTCTTGAGTAATTTTGTTTTTTGAACAACTTCCTTCTGAAAAGAAACTGCAGACAGATAAACATATCAGCAAGCTGTTCATTTAATAGCAGGTTAGTGAATGCATGGTTAATTGTGATGCATTCAAAAGCAAAAGTCTAATATATTACTGGAACGTGCTTTTGGAAAAAAATCTGATTTTTCATCTTAATCAGCCTAAGGTGTCAAGGCTACTAGCTGGGAACCAAACAAGACAGAATCTGCAACCCCTTGATTTTGTGAGATTTGTAATGAATAAATTTATGACATAAATATTGTCATTACTATTACTCTGAAATAGGAAGTATACACCTGTTCTTTGTGGGGTGGTGTTGAGGAGACAGGGAATGAAATGCGGACTTGATAGACAATAATAATTACTGAGCATTTACAAACAAGATGTAGGCATGTTATATGTTGGCAATGATTAATGCACATAATGTAGTAGGAAACACTGCTTTTGAATAGTACAGAATAATTATTGTTCAGTGGACACAAGTTTTCAGATAATATAACTATAAAGACTGGCTCACTTTTATTCATTCTCAGTTTATTTTTTAAAAGAGCTCAAAGTGTGTTTTTTCCCCTCTTGTGGGCAGGATATTTAAAGATCTGCCTTGTCCCACGTAAAATAAATCCCATCTTTTGGTCCTGTGGTCCCTTTGATATTTGAAATTCTGTGAGCAGACCATTGAGAGGATTTCGTTTCAATGGCTACAAAATGGTCCACCAAAGCTTTTGCGATTTATTCATTAAGCCAAAATAAGAAACCATGATTTAACCCAATGCATGTGGCTGAAAGGTGAAGCCAGTCACAGGAAACTCATTTTAGATGTATTGAGGCCCAAAGCTTTCTCTTTCTGTCTTGCATTTTGAATTGGTGCAGTTTCTTAGAGCTTTGCATTCTATGCTCCTCTGAAAGTTTGCATCACCTCTTTCCAGCCTTTAAGAAGTTGAAATCATTTAAGCATAAACGATAAAAAGTTCTTTCATTTGAAAGGCGCCATGTAAGTGTCACCTGGTCCTCTTCTCCTTCCCTTCCTTGTATAAAGCTGTGCAGCTGTTTGCAGCTCGGGAGTGCTACTCCCGTTTGGAATGCATTCACATTTTTTATGACCATTTCATTATTTATTAAAAATGTGAAATTGATGCTGTGTCTTAATGTTTTTATGATTGCCGTTTATTTTGCAAAAGCATTTGTATTTTTCTGCCATCTTATCTTCAAACTCAGATTCAGGCAAATATCCAGTGGCCCATTATGCTGATTATTAGTATTTGCAAAGATTTATGTGAAAATAAGCAAGAACATTTTAATGAGAATATTTTGCAAATGAGGCTATTGCAACAATTGAGAGGGGGGGGGGAAGAATGCTCTCACAATTAGCTTTCTTCCTGCATTTTGCAGTATTTTGTAGTAATGCTAGGAAGGAATGATCTTGGAGATGGTATCAGGTAGGAGGGGGAGAGAAGCTGCCTAAAGAACAATCAGATAAGAGATGAAAAGCCGGGAGCTGACCCTTCCTAACTTATCAGATGGTAAAAAGAGATAGTGGGAGATTTGTACTTTCAGACTTGCAAAATTCTGTTAATCTAGACTTACAATAAAGTAGAATTAGCTCATCTGGCCTGTTTCCTGTCTGATCTACCTGGGAACGTTGACAATATCAGGGGGGGGGGAATGGACACTTCTCATCCCTGCAAGCAAGAATGGAGAAACAAAATTTAATTAATTTGATATACTGGTGTGGTTGTTTTGTTGTTGTTGTTTTGGGGGGGCTCTACTGATCAGTTGCTTTGAAATGCAGAGATAACCTTTTCTAATGCTGAAACAATGTTTAACCCTAAGACATAGTGGTGACAGAAATCACATATTGATTAATAAGAAAAGCGCAATAGGGACAATCTAAGACAATCACAAGGGACACGGTGGCTCAGTGGGTTAGGACGCTGAGCTTGTCGATCAGAAGGTCGGCAGTTTGGTGGGTTGAATCCCGAGTGCCGCGTAACAGAGTGAGCGCCTGTTACTCGTCCCAGCTTCTGCCAACCTAGCAGTTCAAAAGCACGTAAAAATGCAAGTAGAAAAATAGGGACCACTACGGTGGGAAGGTAACAGCATTCCGTGCGCCTTTGGCATCTAGTCGTGCCAGCCGCATGACCACGGAGACGTCCTCGGACAAACGCTGGCTCTTCAGCTTTGAAACGGAGATGAGCACCGGCCCCTAGAGTCAGAAACGACTAGCACGCATGTGCGGGGGAACCTTTACCTTTACCTTTAAGACAATCACTGATGATAATCAACTAAGTCTCTGTTGATCCCTATTACATAGGAACACAGTTATAGAATATTTGCATTGTGGCACCCGGCAGTAGAAGTAGTAAAATAATTTATAAGTAAGTAGTACAGTCTGCACTTCCTACATTAAGAGGAACCCACTCATGAGCTATTTTTTTTGCTATTCTCAACCCAGTTTGAAAAATGATTTGCACATATGCACTTTTCATTCAGGATTATACTCCATGCTCCATGCTTCTAGTAAAGTTTACTATTGCCCAATTTATGCCAGGAAAAATGTAAGTGTGTTTAAGGTTCTTAAAGGCTCTTCCCCTTCCCTCTCCACCTATAAACTAACATTGTTACAGTTCTGGAAGCTGACCTAGAAATAGTGTCTATTACCTCTTGAACATATAGCTTGTTCTGAGAAATGCTTTCAGAAAATAGGTCTTCTATATTGTTTTTGCATTCCTGAAAAAAATAATTGCTTTACATCATTCCTTGTAAGTACTATATTGTGCAGTATAAATTGGATTGCTTACCATTGAGGGTATTGAACATCACCCAGGAAGACACATGACGAAAAGCTTTTTCTTGCTCCAGATATGATACCGACCAGTTGAAAGATTTCATTCCAGCTTCTGTTAGTTGTTGTTGTTGTTGTTGTTGTTGATAATAATAATAATAATAATAATAATAATAATAATAATAATAATAATAATAATAATAATAATAGGCTTGGGAAGTGGTGAAAGGCTTGGCCTAAGGGGAGAAATAATCTTATGTTTTAATAGATTTTTAATAGATTACAATGGAACACAGGATGGACCTGACAAAGGGACTTTGGGAACTCCAGCTCTACAGTCACAGGGTTTATAATGTGTTTGATGGGAAAGGGTCCCATCAAACTTGGGTCCTAATTTCTTTGAAGGTTGTAGAAACTGTACATTCCCATGCATTTCTTGTCAGCCTGAATTTTGTAAGCCTCCTGGGCGTCTGCAAGGGCTTTTCTCATGACCAGCCATGTATTTTGTAACTGGGAGATCCATTCTTTTAATGGTGGCACTGGAGGGTCATTTAGGGGTAGTTCAGTCATAGGCTTCAATTCCTGACCAGTAGCCACCATGAAAGGAGTGAATCCTATGCTAGTATGTACAGAATTGTACTTCAGCAAAAGGCAACAAGTCAGTCCAATCATTCTGTTATTCTTCTAATTATGTAGATTGGCACTTTTTTCTGTATTTGATATTCACCTTTTGCATGTAGTCTTCTGTAATATGCCAGAGGTAGAACCTTCATTTGGGCTCTCTTGAACTTTCTTGATGTCCTCATAAAAATCTAAATGTTACAGGAACAATATTAATAAGTTATCTACCTCCTCCTGTGCTCATGGATATTTCTTGGCAGTTAAATGATATTGCATTGCACCATCTGTGCAATCTCAGTTCTGGTTGTGGGTCACTTGCAATGCTGTTATAACCCTCCCTCTTAAAGAAAAATCAGCTTAATTAGAGTGAAAATTCGAAAATCAGTAGGTGCTTCCATCAAACTTAAGGAACGTATTTTAACTGTAGAGAGTCTTCATGCAAAACTGTAATATAAAATACAAGTGAAAACAAAATAGGGAAATGGGGGAGGGATAAAAAGGGGGAAGAGAAGTGGGGAGTAAAGGAAAAAAATAAGAACAAAAGCATTACTGCAGTACTGAATATAGCCTAAAATATATCACTATAAACTGCAGATTTCTCTATTTATTAAGATGCTTCACATTTCAATGTGCCTTTCCCAGCTTTTAAAATTCCCTTCCATGGAATAAAGCAAACTACAAATATTTAGATATTAAGAAGTTTTGGTAGAATTAAGTGATGGAAGTTATAGAAAATTCCATCAGAGGAAATAGGTTGAGAGATCATTCTGTTATAATAGTCCAGGTAGGTCTATTAGTCCAGGTAGGAAATATATCACCTAACGTTTTATTTAGACCTTTTATTAAGATGCTTCACATTTCAATGTGCCTTTCCCAGCTTTTAAAATTCCCTTCCATGGAATAAAGCAAACTACAAATATTTAGATATTAAGAAGTTTTGGTAGAATTAAGTGATGGAAGTTATAGAAAATTCCATCAGAGGAAATAGGTTGAGAGATCATTCTGTTATAATAGTCCAGGTAGGTCTATTAGTCCAGGTAGGAAATATATCACCTAACGTTTTATTTAGACCTTTTAAAGAAAAGGGGGAAAAATGATTTCTATGTCTTTGTATGTTTCAGAATCAATTTGCTACCCATGTGATTCAACTGACCTCAGTATATCTTGTTCAAAGGTCTTATTGTCTGGTAAGAATACCTGGTGGGTTGTTTTTTTCAATATCACTTTCATGGATGCCTCCATAGTGCAGAAAGAGTAGGTCCCAAAATGACAAGAATTCTATTAAATCACTATTCAAGAAGTATCAAGAAGTAGCCTGAAGGTAGAAGATAGTAGTGTAAAATTAATTGTTGTGTATATCCTAAATTGTGAAAGTTAAAGCAATCAACTAAAGGCTGGATCTGAATGTATGATACTGTGTTTATTGACATTTGCCTATCCAGTCATCTATAATTGTTTGTGGTTCTCCATGGTTTCATAATGATATCTAAAGTTAATAGTTCTTCCCTTTTCTCTTTGGTCCCTTTATGTTGATATTGTCTATTTTGACAAGTAACAGTTCTATGACAATTCAAACAAAAGTCTCCATCACTCCCCATCTGAACTCTGAAAACACCTTTTTACAGACTATTCATGTTATTATGAATTATGGCAACAACAACCTAATTAGGGCTTAAAGTTGTAAGAGGTACTGTAAACTGGAGAGGGATAGACTGTGTTTTCAGAGCTAAACAAGCAACTGTTTCCTGCATTTCTGGGACTACAAATAATCTGATACATGCAATCTGATACCCCCCCGTCTTCTGACTGATTTTGAACTGGAACTCTCAGAGTTTAAACATCTAGACAAATTTGGCTGATTTGGAAGCATTTTCCCCCAAAAGGTGAAAAATTAAATCCATCTTCAGTCTGAATCATCAACTTGAACCAACCTGATTGTTCAAGTGGAATCAACAATTAGAATCAATCAAGTGGCAATTTACAAAACTCTAGTTCCTCTTTCTCTTCCTTTCTCTGGAACTTTTGTATAGTTGCTATTTTCATAATAAGGTAGCAAAGTAAATCTCCCTTTTAAAAGCAGTTGATATTTTTAAAATTATATTAAGAGACTTTAATATTTTAGCAAGGTAACCTAATGAGAATTATTCCTTTACAAAGATTTTTTATGGTGTCTTTATCACATCTAACTGTTACAGCATATAATTAATCAATGTATGAGTGCCATCATCACAGCTATTGTTGAGATTAATGACCATTTCAGGATTTTTCAAAAGTAAGGGCATATTTGGATGAGCACCCAACCACTGAATTCATTTTACAGCTACCATTTCAGTTTTTATGGGCTTTCTTTAAAAAAAAAACTTTTATGTTTTTAAGATTTTGTATGGCATGGTTTTTAATGGATGTAAGTCACCCTAAGCTATTAAGGATATTTGTTTGTTAATTTATTTATTTTAAAGAGTTATACAGCTGTCCGTCTTAAACACTCTTCAGCAACACTTAAGTCATTCTTAGTTAAGTAACTAAATTTACATTTTCTAAGTAAATAAGACAACTACATTGCTAATCACATAAAATTAAACAGCCTGTATGCAATTTGTCTACATAGTGTTTTATTTCTACAAAGAAGACTTTCTTATTTAAATAGTATGTGTAAGCGTCTGGGATGAATGCTTATTTCTGTTGGTTGATATATCTTTTTCAATTACAGCAAATATGCTTGCTTTAAGGTATAAGATTTTGGCAACTTCTAAGATGCCTCAGGGCTATAGAATTCCTGTCCCAGTTTTGATCATATGTTAAAACAAGAGGTATATTCACATGTGTTTTCAATAATCCCTTTTGTCCCTCTAAAGCAGGGGTGTCCAAACTTTTTTCAAAGAGGGCCAGATTGGATGAAGTGAACATGCTGGAGGGCCGAACATTTTTCCGAACATTCTTTGAACAATTACAATTAAATGCAAATGAATTATTTTATGCCAAGTTAATTGCAAATGACATACTTTTCATTTTATAACATAAGATCAACTGACAGCTGAGTTTTCACAATGTATTTTAAATAAATTTTAAAAAAAAACTTACTGTGTGAGCTGTTACCAGAGAGTCTGACCTTGTCAAACTTACTTTGACAAGGTCAGACTCTCTGGTAACAGCTCACACACTTCCACCACTTCACAAATTCTGCTAGGCCAGGGCCCTACCTACCCCTGTCCAGCTCCCCACATCCCAGCCCATAAAATGGCTGTGAAACACAGAATGCGCGCACGTGCACACACACACACACACACAGACACACCCGCCCTTCCCTGGATGTCGCCTTCGCCCAGGGGAGCCAGAGGGCTTCGAAGCCGGGGCAGCTCCGGCGGCAAAGAAGGCGCGCCCTCGCTGCACCGGCACAGACGCCGCGCCAAGCCCGCGGCGGGGGGAGGAGCGTGGCGGTTCGGCCAGACAGGAAAAGGTGCAGGAAGCGGCCGCCGCCTGGTAACGGTGCCCGGGCTCACAACGTGGAGGCGGTGAGCAAGCACGCGCTCAGGGCAAGGCGGCCGTGGTCCGGTGAGGGAAGAGCGCCGAGGGAGTGGCCGGCCGGGCTGCGCTGCTGCCGAGCGAAGCTCGGCCGGGGTGCCCGCTCTGCTCTGCCTGGCGCCAGCTCAGAGACTCCACCCGCCAGGCCCTTCTCCCGCTCAGCCAGGCCAGGCGCGCACCGTCAGCCTTGCTGCACCGGCACAGACGCTGCGCCAAGCCTGGGGCAGGGGGGGAGGAGCGCGGCGGTTCGGCCAGGCAGGAAAAGGTGCGGGAAGCGACCGCCGCCTGGTAACGGCACCCGGGCTCACAACGTGGAGGCGGTGTAGCGAGGCTGACGGTGCGCGCCTGGCCTGGCTGAGTGGGAGAAGGGCCTGGCGGGCGGAGTCTCTGAGCTGGCGCCAGGCAGAGCAGAGCAGGCGCCCCGGCCGAGCTTTGCTCAGCAGCAGCGCAGCCCGGCCGGCCACTCCCTCGGCGCTCTTCCCTCACTGGACCGCGGCCGCCTCGCCCTGAGCGCGCGCTTGCTCGCCGCCTCCACGTTGTGAGCCCGGGCACCGTTACCAGGCGGCGGCCGCTTCCTGCACCTTTTCCTGCCTGGCCAAACCGCCACGCTCTCAGCCAGGCCAGGCGCGCACCGTCAGCCTCGCTGCACCGGCACAGACGCCGCGCCAAGCCCGGGGCGAGGGGAAGGAGCACGGCGGTTCGGCCAGGCAGCCAGCCCTTCAACCCACCGGAGGAGCGGCAGATCGGCACGGCCGGAGTCGGGAAAGCCACTAGAAGGGGGAGGGGAGTCACCTCTCCCCGCCGGGGGGTCGCCCAGCCCGTCCCGGGAGGCTGACATTTCTGCAGCTGAAAAAGTCGTCTCGGATTCCATGGCGGAAGGTCACCCCCGGGACTCCAGCGCCAGGCAGGGCTGAGAGGGGGAGGGGGGAAAAAGGGAGGGAAGGAGACAGGGAGGAGAAAGGACGAATGGGGGGAGGGAGGGAAGGAGAAAGAGAGAAGGAAGGAAGGAAGGAAGGAAGAAGAGAGAATGGAGGCAGGAGAGAGGAAGAAGAAAGAGAAAAGAGAGAGAGAGAGAGAGAGAGAGAGAAAGAAAGAAAGAAAGAAAGAAAGAAAGAAAGAAAGAAAGAAAGAAAGAAAGAAAGAGAGAAAAGAAAGAAAGAAATCGGAGGCTTGGACAGACCCCGCTCCGGGGCCGCCACCACGGAATGCCCAGCCTCGGGGGGGAGTCTTCTGCAGGCGCACCCTGGCCCCCTCCCCTCCCCTCCCTCCCTCCCGCGGCCCGTCCCCAAGGCAGCGCCTGCGGGTCCCCGGACTCACAGCATGCAGAGGGCGAAGGCGCCGGCCACGCTCTCGCTGTCGCGCACCAGGAAGCTGCCGGCCCGCCCGGCCCACGCCAGCAGCTCCTCGGCCGCCGCCCGGCTCAGGTCCTTGTGGTACCAGAGCGGCCAGCCCGGCACTGCCGGAGCCCCCGCGCCCGGGAGCCCCAGCGCCGCCGGAGCCGCCGCCATGGGCAGCTGCGGCGTGCAGGGAAGGTGCTCAGCGGGATGGGCGGGCAGGCCGAGACCCCCGCCGGCCACCCCCGCCTCGCCCACAGTGCCGCATGGCCCGACCGGAGACCCCCGGCCGCTCAGGGCATGCCCGGCCCAGCGGCTCCTCCTCTGGGCTGAGCTCCGGCCGGGATGAGGGCGCGATCCGCTCTCTGTGCGCTTCCCCTGCGCACTGGAGCCGCCCCGGGCCCCGAGCAGGCCTCGTGGAGGAGGAGGAGGCGGAGGAAGCCGCGTGGAGCCCCGGAGCCTGGCTGGCGGGGTGGGGGCGGCAGCTGGGCTGGCCTGCGCTTCCTGGGGTGGCCCCTCAGCGGGGGAGGTGGGAGCAGCTCCCGAAGGGGCGGCCCTCAATCAGAAGGGAGGGCCGTGGGAGGGCCGCATTTACATACAGCAGGGAGGGCTGTTGCGGGCCGTATTAAACCGCCCCGCGGGCCGCAAATGGCCCGCGGGCCGGACTTTGGACATGCCTGCTCTAAAGGGTGCCATCAAATTGTAGCTTTTTTCACAGCAGTTATAGTTATCCATGCAAAAGCAATTCAGGGTCTCTTGATAATAAGCATGAAGTTGTGTAGGAGAAGAGGACAAGAAGACAACAAGCTGATGGGGAAGTGTGAAGTGATGCCTGGGAATGTACAAATATCAATAAAATGGTCTAGGATGGATGGTGTTACCCAGATGGATAATTAAATGTCTGCAAGAAAAAAACAGAAACACCAAGCTCAGAGAGCACCAAGGACCCCACATGTACAAATATTACAGACAAGCAAGAAAGCTCATAGTCAATTGCCTAAACACAAATGATGTAAGCAGCCCAACATGGTTTGATTCTTGCCTTGAGCTCAGAGGCAACCAGAAAAGGACCAGTGCTGCTGAGGCAGGCTCTAATACAGGGAGGGAGGTAAAGGTTGTATAATACCATGGTACCCAACCTTTCTAGCTTGGTGGCCCAGCCAGAGGGGGAGGGGGGATGGCTTTGTGTGAGTGGAAGGCGTGCACACAAGCACATGCAGCTCCATTTGCATAAACAGCAGCACACATGCCCTCTGCTCACATAAATGGAGCTTCGCAAATGCTCACGGACCTGCCACTCACACAAAGCCACTTCCATCTCGCTACCAAGGCCAGGCCACCAAGCCAGAAAGGCTGGGAACTGCTGGATTAGGCAGGAAAGCTGCTCCCAGACTCCTCCTAACATACCGTATAAATATCGATCAAATGCCAGCATTCCCGTCAATAACAGAATAACAGAGTTGGAAGGGACCTTGGGGGTCTTCTGGTCCAACTGCTTGCTGAAGCAGGAGACCCTAAAACAGGGGTGTCAAACTCACAATGTCACATGATGTGTCACAACGTATCGTGACTTTTTCCCCATTGCCAGAGCTGGGGTAGGCACGGTTTCAGCATGACACATCTGACCCATTGGCCGGCAGTTTGACACCCCTGCCCTAAACCAAGTGGAGCCAGGGTTCTGAATGGGCTGAAACCCAGGGATTGGGGATCCCTGGTATAATACTTTACAAACTTTCAAGTCTTTTATTTGTTATAAGCAGGGCTTTTTTCTCATAGAACGCTCAGAATGGAGTTCCGGTACCTTTTTTGGATGAAACCTTGTAGCGTAGGCAAGGCGGGTTGTATGACATGTGTGAGTTCCGGCATCTTTTTCTTTTACAAAAAAAGCACTGGTTATAAGGATTAACCACTAAAGACTTTAACAATACAATAGACAAAATTATGCCCTGACATTTATTTTTTATTTTTTATTTTAATTCCATTTATATCCCGCCCTTCTCCGAAGACTCAGGGCGGCTTACAAGCTTAGCAGTAGCCTTCATTCTATGTATATGCCTGCTTGTTAGGGCTTTCACACACACCCCCAAGCGGCATTATTACAAAGTCAGCTTAATTGCCCCCAACAATCTGGGTCCTCATTTTACCTACCTCGGAAGGATGGAAGGCTGAGTCAACCTTGAGCCTGGTGGGATGCGAACCTGCACGAATTGCAGGCAGCTGGTGTTACTTAAGGAGGCATTAGCCCACTGCTCCACCAAGGCTCTGACATTGTGTTTAATTTTATAGAAATAATTCTACATGCTTTGTTTCATTTAATCTTATAGAAAGGACTAGGTATATGTTCTTAGATATTTATTATTATTATTATTTTGTTTAATTTTATGCCATCCATCGGCCCTACAAGGTGACTCTAAGGTATATTTGATTATGCATCAAATTGTGCATCATCTGATTATATATCATTTGATTATACATCAAAGATTATAGATGTATTTGAACATTCATAATAAGGTTAACCATTACGTTACCTAAAACCCTGTGGCAATAAATGTGAAAAACAAAATCTTCAGGCATCTTCATTTTCTTGATGGGGGCAGTTTTGATCCAGAGAAATTGGGTCTTCTCTAAAATCTGATGACTTTAGTAAGTTTTTATTCTATGTACTTTACTTTTCTTCCTGGGGAATGAGCCTTGGAATGATTTTGAACTGGTTTTCATTGGATATGAATATGTAAGATGTATCTGTTATATGTTTACATTTTAATGCCTTGTTATAACAGAAACATACTTTTGACTCTTTTTCTTAATTTGATAATCAGCATCTAATATTTAGCATCTAATGAGTTGTTTGTTTTAAATGAGAGACTTATTTTTGCTTCCCATTAATGGGTAAACTTTATCATTTCTGAAACAAATTCCTAGGATTTTATTTTTGTCCACTGTACCTTCCCCGCTCGCTTTGGTGTCAACAAATGGAAGGAAATTACATTCACTCCTTGACCCAAAAGTGTGAATGGAATAAATCAACAATTTATGCAACATGTCCCTACTTGCTAACCCTCTCCCGCTGCTTTCTCCATTTTTAATTATAACTTGATACAGTTTCCTCACCTCGGCTTTCATTCATCTCACATTATTTTGACCCAATACCTTCCTGTTCTGTTTTTTTTTTTGTTTAGTTTGTTTTTACCTTTATTATTAGGTCACTGAAATGACCTACTTTTCAGGTGAGAATAAAGGTCCTCATTTTTTAAAAAAAATTCATTGCACAGCTTCTATAGCAACCCAAAGGGGTTTGTAAAGAAAAGTGTGTTGAGACATAATAGCAATAGCACTTAGACTTATATACCACTTCACAGTGCTTTATAGCCCTCTCTGAGTGGTTTACAGAGTCAGCATATTTGCCCCCAACAATTTGGGTCCTCATATTATCGACCTGTGAAGGATGGACGACTGAGTCAGCCTTGAGATGGTGAGACTCCAACTTCTGGCAGTGAGCACAGTTAGTAGGCAATACTGCATTCCAACCACTGCACCATCACAAACTCCATTCCACATATGGTAGGAAAGGATAGACAATGTAGTCACTGCTAAAATGGAGGAAACTTTTCAGCAGACTTCATACACTGGCTAAGATGTCTTAACAAGAAAATCTGCCTTTTTTTCCACTTCTCAGATCATCTCCTTGTGCTTGGATTCAAATTATGTTATTTTTTGTTATTCACTGACTATAAGCATTAAGTGATTTCTTCTGTGGATGAAATGAGCTATCGCAAAATATCTGATTGAAACTGAAAGTTAGCGTTTCCCGATTTTAGTTTTAACATAGAGCTTTTTACCGATGCACATGAAAGTAGATTTTTTTTTTGTTAAACAACTTGACTGTATTATGCCATTTCAGAATTCAAAAGCAGGCTTGTACAATAAATTGCAGTCTATTCATCAAGACCAACCAATCAATATGTCTTCAGATATTGAACAGAGATCCAGACTCTTCCCCTACCCTCTTGCCCCAGGATGATAGTTTTCTATATGTGGAATTAAAAAAAACACAACCAGAATTATTGAATTACTATATAAAAATTAACAAGTGGATCATTTATTTATATCTTTGGAGGCTCAAACTTAAACTTTTCCGTGCCTCATGTTTGAATGCATCTCCCAGTATATTGCAGGATCCAATATGAGTCGGTCATCGGGACTGGTGGTTTAGTCTTCCAAGCTTTCAGACTCATCCTCATGGTACTAGTCTCTAGTAGAACGTGTGCTTTGAGCTATTCTCTGTGTAGTATATATATGGTGCCTGTTATTGTTTCTTTGTGCTGCCAAGCTCTCCCTTCCTAAGTACTTGATAAGCTGGTGGTAAATCAATACTCCAGCACTTTTCTATATCTAGACACCATGCTGCTACATATAGCAATAGGAAAATCACAGGTTTTAGTTCACAAGAATTAAATTATAATTTTCTTTTTTTTTAGTTCTCATTTAGACCTTTGTTTACCAAATGGGGAAATTTTAAGATGTCTGGACTTCAACTAGAATTCCCCAACCAGAATAGCCATTGGTAAGAATTCTAGGACTTCCGTTCTTAGAATTTATTCCATCTCAATAAGCACACAGTATAAATATATATAAGGTGCAAAGAAAACAATACGATTTATTTAATATGAATATGTTCAGTAGAACCATATTTACTATGATCATGTCCTACTGAACATGTTCTGTTCTTATCTTTGTATCTTCTTATATATTTGTATTGGTTTTATACTTTTTATAGGGTCAAATGAATCAATCAATAAAGTTTCTGTTCAATAAATAAATGTAATAACACCAAAGGCTGCGGCCTAGTATATGGATATTCTTTTTATATCCAGATGTGCTTCTAGAGCAATTTTTTTTCATGAAATTATTTGCCAACCACTCATTTGTTTTATAGTGACTCTTGAATAACATATCCTTGGTATGTACTGTATACGTAATAAATTTGATCATCATTCTGGTAGAAAGTTGAAAAAAGTGACTAGATGATCCTATGTTAGTTTGAGGCATTGGTTTCACATGTATGTTTGGAACAATCCAATTTGAAACCATGGTATAATGCAGAAAAATGATTTGTTCTACTTTCATGCTTTAAGAAAAAAAACCTTGAAGGAGGCTGATTGGACCTCACTAGCCATTTCTCTCAGCTGGAAATGAGCTTCCTTGCTTGCAAGTTGCAACCAGTCAGATTTGACCCTTAGAACCTTTTGGTGCTTTCCTTCAAAGGGTTATTCTGCTTGAAGCTTTGCCAGTTTGATATACACCTTCAAATTTCCACACCTCCCTAATTTGAAGTGCCTTTAATGCAATAGCATTTTAAAAATTATTTCTTTCTCACTGTTGTGCCCATTAAAGATTAAATGCACCATCAGCAAATGGAAAGCAATGATTAGTTTTTGAACATTCTGCTATCTTGCCAGGTCAAGTGATTCAGCTGTTAAGGAATGTGCTCATTACAGTTAACGGCAATAATATTCATCATGTTATGGTAATCGGATTAGATAGCTAGGTGTTGCTGATAAGTGTAGCAATCTGAATGAAGCTCTCTGCTGAATGAAAAATATTTCCTCAGCTGGCAGGGAAAAGAAGCATCTCCAAGAACAAATTAGACCAAAGGAACAACTCTGCTTTATGGTGTTCTTTCTATTTCTAAGTAACAACATTTGAAAGATTTTTTATTGTTTCTCTCAGAATCCATTTATATCATATTCATAAGTGTATGTTTAAAACGTTGTTCCTGGATTCCGCCATCTCCCAAGGAGGAGGGAACGAATGTGTATTGAGCCTGTATTAGGCATTTCAAAGGAAAAAAGAAGCCTTTTGAACTGGGGGAACCAAAGGGAGGGTTAGGTTAGGTAGCATCTGGCTTGTGTCACGGAAGAGAGCAATAAACATGAAAGGTCCTAAGTTCCTTTTTCCCACGAGAGGGATGATACAAGGTAAATGATGGGGGACTGACCAAATGGGGTTAAGGGGGGGTTGAACCGGGAACTCTTTATAAGGTTTTAGTTTGTTGAACAATATTAAGTCCTGTCTTGTATTCCTACAACCAAGCATGTCGTAGTAAAGATTCCTTTTGGACTAGATTTGGCTCCAAGAGTTTTGTCTTCCTAAGATGTGGTTTGGGGTGGGTCCTGACAGTTTCTATTAAAGAAATATCTTTAAAAAGTCAATTTGCTTATAATTATCTATCTATCTATCTATCTATCTATCTATCTATCTATCTATCTATCTATCTATCTATCTATCTATTTATCTATCTATCTGTAATCTGAATGTTTCCATTCAATACAATATCAGCTTAGAAGGGATGGATTTTATTTTTTATTTTATTTTCAAAAAAGCTTAGAAGAGGAGTTATATATACAGTGTAAAGCTTTCTTCTCAGAGATACTGTTACAATCAATTTATAGTCTATTAAGGATATACAGCCCAACTCTTGGCTATGTGGATATTTGGCTGGAGGATGGCCAGCTACCAGAAGTGTTATTTGTTTTATATATTATGCATCTGAGGTGTTTATTTTATAGCTATACACCTTAAGACCAGTAAAATTGAGATGGATTGTTCAATCAAATCAGTCAGTCAATCAATCATGTTTCAGTAAGATCATTCCAAAGACAGCTCCATCTATCAGAATACTCCATTAACATATTAAATTATGGCTTGTTACTTACCATTTGGTTTTACAGAACCAAAGTTAAATGGTTGGACCTATTCATTTTTGTTTTTGTTTTTTTCATTTTTCATTTTAAAAAAATATCTACCTACCTACCTACCTACCCACCCACCCACCCACCCACCTATCTATCTATCTATCTATCTATCTATCTATCTATCTATCTATCTATCTATCTATCTATCTATCTATCTATTATCTATCTATCTATCTATCTATCTATCTATCTATCTATCTATCTATCTATCTCTAACTTTGTTTTCTCTATTGGTCAGTGGCACAGGCTGTGTGAAGAACTATTCTTACAGATCCATGTAGAGCTTAGTAGAGCTCCAAGATCTTGGTTTCATGTTGCTAACAAAAAAGAAAAAGGAAAGAAAAAGGAAAGGGAATAAAAGTGGGTTGCTATTTCAACTTTAATCTATCTACCTACCTTTCCATTCAGTTTGTATACCACTTTTTCATACCAGTTGAAAACCTAAAAGCATTTTACAGAATATAATAAAACTCAAACATAAAATAAAACTATAATGCTGAATGTGTTCATTTCTTTCCATTGGAAAAAAATACCTTTATCTTTTTAGTCCTTGGGTTTTACACCAAAGCAAAAAAAAAAGTGTTCACTTTCCATCTTTTCAGAGTCATGCATGACTTGTGTTTATTTTTGCATTATTTTGAACTAGGGGGCAATGTAAAATCTCTTTCATTGGTGTTGGGATAGTTTCTGATTTCAGTTAGACATCAGGGTAGCCTGTCAGTTTAAAGAGTTTTGAATGGTTGAAAAAGTACCATTACTACTGCTATTTCTTTCAAATATTTGTTAAAAAGACTGGTCTGAGTGTCTGTGTGTGTTTGTGCACATGTGTGGGTGAACTTGAAGATTATACTTAATAGGTTTCTGTGCCTAAGTAATGTTTCATTGTAATATATTTGCATTTTGCTATATAGATCACAGAATAATAGAGTTGCCCATGGATGGCAAAAGATCCTTATCCAAATCTGGACTATCCAGTCTGTCTGTGTGTTCATGTGTCTATGTGTCTCTTTGTTGTTAATAACAACAGTAATAATGGCTTCTTTAACAAACCCATATCCTTCATTTTATAAAGAGAGAAAGGAAGAGGGGGGAAGTTTTCAAAGCACTTTCCTTGGAATCTCAATTTACACCCACCAAGCTGCAATCGTTTTTAAATTAAAGTTTTTCTGCTCATAAATGCCAGAAGTGCACTTTCTTTTATTATGCTAAAGAGCAAAATCCTGACAAGGTGATGTTGGGCATTTCTGTATTCAATGCAGCATCTGCAAAGATGCGGGAGCCATTTGTTAAAGCCATTTGTCAGCAAGAGGGCCAACCTGGAGAAAGACAGTATGAAGATGCAGGAAGAAAACAAATACTGCAGGATGGGAGCCTAGCAAATGTTATTACATCTGTGCCCACTTCCCACCCATCCTGCTTTTACTGAAGTGACATTGTTATGTGAATTATAACCTCAATAACTAGCAAAAGAGTTTGTTGTCAGTGATCTTGCAGCTAAATGACTCTTTTCAGATGCGTTGCACTTAGATATGTAGTCTGGCTGGAATTGGATTTTATCTACAGTACCAAGCCTTAACTTTTTGTTTTCCTTTATGCAGATTACTATTTTAAAGAGCTTTTGCAGACTGCCATGCATATACAAGCAGTTTTCATCATTTCTGACATTGCCTATGGCCGGTGGGAGTCAAAGTTACATAGCAAGGCATGCAGCTGTTTCTAACAATGCATTGTGTCTGCTTACAAATATATTGCACTTGTCACAGTAGATTGTCATGCATTATTATGAGTAATAACATAATAGGATGCCCAAGAAGAACGCAGCCTCTTCTGAATCTGTAAGAGATGCATAGTCTCTGATGGACTAGATACTAGGAACTGTTGATCAAAAGGAGGATATTAATATGTATTTGTAGGCTCTAAATGATCTGCTGATATTAAAGAGTGAGAAATTACCAGAATTTCTCAAAGGAACCTCATAGCTGTTTTTTTTTTCTCTATCTCTGTCTCTTCTTCTCTCCTATCTCCTCTCTATAACCCACAGTCTATCAACTATATCCATCCATCCATTCATCCATCCTCCAACCCACCCACTCAGGCTTAACAGCTTTGTAATGAACTCCCTAGACATTCAGAGTTACTTTTCTCTCCTTGTTTTCTGGAGAGGAACTGCAACCCATTTTTTTTTTCAGAAAAAGCACATGAAATGAGGGGAGGAGGAGGAGGAGAAATCTATGCCCATATACATGATGCAGAGAAAAATTCTATTTGGATGCCACTCAGAACTCTCCATTTACTGTTAGTTAAAGGAGACATGAACCATTGGAAGAGAAAGAGGCAGATTTTTTGGGGGCGGGGGCAGGAATGAACATTGTAGGCTATGTTTATCATTTTTTATAGACACTCATCTCACAAAAAAGTGACTCTTCATGTACAAATATACACAACATCAGTAAGGTACTGGCAATACTAAAGAGGACTGGTCTGTAGTCCCCAACTCATATCATATTTTGCAGAAAGGGTCCTTTTGTTTTTTTTTAAAGGCAAATAAATACACTAGATCTACTTAAGATAATCATAATTCAATGGAGTTTTTAAAAATCTGTTTTTAAGGAGGGAGAGAGTCCTGTTGAAAATGTCATGGTTCCACCTCCCCGTACGATTGCAGGTTTCATGCCCCATGTTAAGAAATTCAGAAGGAACCTTGAGAACCTTGTTTTGAGCATTAGTATTGGCAGCGGGGTTGTTTGGTTTTTATTCCCCCACTCATCTGCTGGGTGGTTGCAGCAGGTTTTGGTCAATTCACATGACCCTGGGACACTGTGACCATCATAAATATGAATCAGTTGCCAAGCATCTGAATGTAAATCACAAGACCCTGGGGATGCTGCAACATTCCAGCTGATCGGAGCTTCTTCTGGGCTCAGCAGAAGTGCCGGGATCAGCACCAGGCTCCGCTGAGCCCTGACAGCCCTGCGGCTCCAGCCATCTCTCGCTCAGGCTTGTGCGGTACTGCCACCGCTTCAGCTCATTCCCCTCCCCTGCTACCACTTTTCTAGGATGGTCATGTACCACCTGCCAATGTGCCAATGTACCACAGGTGGTAACCATACCACTGGATGAAAAGCCCTGGTTTAAGGAGTTGAAGACTGCAACTCTGTATTTTCCTCTTACATGCTCCTAAACTCCTTTTTGCCTTTAAATCTGAAGTATGGCACAACAGTTCAAGTCATTGTCACCACCACCATCATCATCAACAACATCATCATACCACCCAGCTCCTGCCCACCTACCCATTTGAGAGCATGCAAATGCAAACAGAATGCCTCCTTAAGTAACACCAGCTGCCTGCAATTAGTGCAGGTTCGCATCCCACCAGGCTCAAGGTTGACTCAGCCTTCCATCCTTCCGAGGTAGGTAAAATGAGGACCCAGATTGTTGGGGGCAATAAGCTGACTTTGTAATAATGCCGCTTGGGGTGTGTGTGAAAGCCCTAATAAGCAGGCATATACATAGAATGAAGGCTACTGCTAAGCTTGTAAGCCGCCCTGAGTCTTCGGAGAAGGGCGGGATATAAATGTAATAAAAAAAAGATTAATAGGTACCCCTTCAGTGGGAAGGTAACTGTGTTCTGTGCACCTTTGGTGTATACCAATGCTGGCCACATGACCACAGAAAACGTTTCTGGAAAATAAAGGCAAATAATGCCTCAGCCTAGAAATGGAGTTGAGTAACACTCCTAAAGTTAGACATGACTGGACAGAGAAAACTTTACCTTTTTACACATAATTTTAAAAAAGAAAAAAAGATCCATGGATAAGTGGCATAAAATCATACTGATCTGACTATTTTCTCAGGAGCTGATTCACTTTAAGATGTAAACAATATTAGCAGTACAAGAAATGTAGGTGCAGCTTTGGCCTCCAAGAGACAATTACAAAGAGCACATTTTTTGACAACTTGTACCATATGTTGAAAGCATGTGCTTTCCCAAAGTAAAATACCTGACCCTGTCGTTGCCACAAAGCAGCCCAGGAGTAAGGAGTCTGTTGTCATTTGAATATCAAAAGATCTAAGATATGTATTAAATGAAGCACTTGACAACTCCAAGTAAAATGTAATCTCATTTTTTCCACCTCATCTGGTCAATAATAAATGAGTTTTAGAGTTTAAATCAAGACACGAAGGATTTCTTGTAGTACATTATTGATGGAACACACTTAGTCTAACAACATTTTCCAAGGGAAAAATGTATTATTTACTGCCTCTGTTAATACAAAACCTAAGATAAATAAATAGATTGCCTTTCTCTTTTTAAAGGAACAAATCAGTTCTGAAGAACCTTTGTAGGTTTGTTTGTTGTTTTAAAGAAATGTTGGTACATATTTTTAAGTTTGATTTATTGTTATAATGGACACTTAGTTTCTTTTTGGCTCTGGAAGTATTGCATTTACTACTAGCAGTCTAACATCTATTTTATATGGCTTCCATTTCAACCATGCAAAGATTTTGTAGCTAGTCATGTTCAAACATGATTCTCTTTTTAAATCAGCATGAAAAATATTCTGAACAAATTATCTGGTTTCAGGAGCAGAATATACTCACTATGTCCCTCCAAATTTGTTGCATTAATCCCCAAATGTTGATATTTTGAGATAGTATCATTTCATCAATATTTTAGCCAAGCCCTCAGACAATAGGAGTTAAAAAGTAGGGTAAATTGAGGAGAAAATTCTAGGTATTTCCCTAAGCTAGTTGTCTTATCTAAAACTGTAGTAAGTCATTTTTAGCTATGCTTTTTTTATTTACATGACTAGAATTGTGTGCAAGATTTTTCAACTGTGGTTTTGCTACGAGCCTCATTCCCATGCCATACAGGTGACCTTTGCCCCCCTCTAGAGATGTTTTATTGGCAGTATATGGTAATCTCACTTGCAGAGAAACCACAAGGGTAAATGCCTTTAAAATAATGATGCCATCCCCTGGCATTTTGCCAAGCCAATTGATAGCTTGTCTCATTTCTGAGCCAATTCTGAGCCTGATGCATTTCTTAGTTTCCTTTAAAGTGCAAAATTATTTTATATCTCACCTATCATGCCCAAAAATGCTTATTTATTTATTTTTTAAATCTGAGCCAGAAAACATTAATAATTTTCTCTTCTTTGAGATAAGCTTTGAATTCCCCCTAATTCAGAAGAACGTATATATTGTATATTGAGCATATAAACATATACAACAATAGATAGTGGTACTTCGGTGCTCATCGCTTATTGGATCTAGGAGGCACAATGAGTAACGAAAATGATAAGTACAAACAAATTATTCCCATAAGGAATAATGTAGTGAGTCACAAGGCAGCTGACACAGACAAGTTTTAGCTTGTGCATTGAGTACCAAACAAACAATGAGCACCAGGACAACATTTTTATGTCAAAATGTGTTGAGCACCAAATTCAATGAGTTTCTAAGCAGTGGAGTACCAAGGTACCACTATATATATATATATTGTTGTTGTTTTAACCATTTAGTTGAGTCCAACTCTTGCCGGCTTTATAGGCCAGTGCTCTCTATGCTACCCTGTCAAGCACATTTTCTTTCAATTGTGGTATGTATGTATAATATATGCATATATATGTGTATACACACACACACACACACACACATTCTCTCTCTCTCTCTCTCTCTCTCTCACACACACACACACACACATTCTCTCTCTCTCTCTCTCTCTCTCTCTCTCTCTCTCTCTCTCTCTCTCTCTCTCTCACACACACACACACACACACACACACACACACACACATCCATCCATCCATCCATCCATCCATCCATCCTGTGGACACAAAGTCATATAAATCCCTTCACTGAAGCAGAAAGTCCACTTGCCAATCAAGCAACTTGAGTAACCTAAAAGTGCTGTGTTTCAGTGATGTGGGAGAAAGTCTTCTCAGTGGTCTCATCCAGTACTTCTAGTTTAGGAACTTTGATGTTGCCAGAGCTGTCCAGTACAGACATATTTTAGCAATCTCAAAGTTAGCCATTTTCAGTACCAACAGGAGAGTCTCTTTAAGCAAAGTTGAGCAAAGTTGGTCAGCTTGGAAATACTTCAGTATGCACCAAGAAAGTTTTCAGGTTCTCTCCTGTAGTGAATAGACTGGACTGTCCTGAGTTTGCGGAAGTTGCCAAACCAAGCAACACTTGGACCAATGCTATGAAGAGAAGCTTCCTATCAACCTTCTGTGTGGTGTGCCTCCTTTGAGAGAAGGGGCTATGAATTGGGTTGAGTTAAAACAGCCTGGTTGCTTCACTATAACTGAGGCAGCTTTGTTTGAACCTTTATTGAAGGCATGAATGGGGCAGAAACAGGTTTATAGTTAACTTTGGCAAGCAACTTAAGAGTTTTCCCTTCAGATGTCCTTAAGGCAAGGATAAAGGACAAAACACCCATGTCGCTAGTGGCATCCCATTTAAAGAATATCCAAATTTTTGATCTTTTCTCTTGAGGATATTTCTTAAAAAAATATCAGCTAGCCTTCATAATGGAAAAAATGGAACTGCTTATTGCTGTCTGTTGGTTGCTTTATGAGACTTCTAATGTGCTTTTTTACATTGAATCCCTGTTGCTACATAGTGCAATTTAGCATATCTTTTTTTTCCATTTCCTGAAGTTCTATTGACATCATGATTAGATGATAAAACCAATAATATTATAAAACATTTGGAATATGCTCAGTAAAAGCATTAAATAAGATTCTTTAATTTTTAAATAAATGCGTAGAGCTGACATTTAAGCAATTTATAGAAGTTAAAAGCTTTATTATTACACATTTATCTACTAGGAGTAAAGCTTTTGATTACAGCTGCAAATCTATTTCCAATTGCCAGCATAGTGACTTCCTTAAAACATTTATTTCAAAGAATCATTTATTTATTTTTCTTTATATACGTACATGTTATATAGGATTCTCTAAGGCAGTGGTGGCGAACCTATGGCACGCATGCCACAGGTGGCATGCAGAGCCCTCTCTGTGGGCACGCGTGCCGTCGCCCCAGTCCTAGGCCTTCAGCTGTGTTTTATAAAACCTTTTCACTTTAGGCCTCCACTGCCATGTGCAAAAAAAAAGAGGTTCAAAAAGAGGGAAGTGGGGTGGTTTGGGGTGGGGGGGATTTGGGGATATATTGTAAAATCTTGTTTCTGTAAAACTTTTTAATAAAAAAAATTCAACTTCTCACAGGAAAAAAAAAAAAGATCTCGCAAAGTTGGAATTGTTGATTGAACTTTTTAGTCCCATCCAGTCTGCTGTTACCACCGCAGCCACACCCAGCCAATGAGCCACACCCACCCAGCCCCTGACGATTCATAAGCAGGTTTTGGGTTGCAGTTTTGGGCACTCTGTCTCTAAAAGGTTTGCCATCACTGCTCTAAGGACATTTTGATACTTTGCTAATTTTCCTCTGTTGCTATCTTTCCTTGTTGGTTGATTCATAATAAATAAATCTGATATTATATCCTATCATCCCATTGATAGTTGTAAAATAAAAAAATCTGAAGCCCACATATAAGAGATATCTAAATATTTTTGAGCCAATCAGTGAGTACAGTCAGGTGAGCCAACCTTTTCTTTTTTAAATAATATCTTTATTAGGTTTTGACATCCTACATTAAAATGCAAATTAACAGAAGAGGGAAAGGGAATGACAAAAGAAAGTGACCAGAATACTTCAAATAAATATAACAAAAGTGAGCTCCAATTTTATTTATTACTAAGTTATTCAAAATACAACCACCCCTTTTAATTTTAAAGAAATAACACCAGTCTATAAAATATCTTTAAATACTAATAGCCATCATATTAAAAAAGCCAGTAGTCATAAAATCTTGTTCTCTTGATTTCATGTAAGTCATCAAATGTAAATAACTTTATATTTAGAAACTACAATGTTTCTTTGGTCAAATCCAATCTAGTTTTTAAAACTCAAAATCAAAAGTTGATTCTTCTCTTTATCCTGTCTAGCAAGTCGCTTGAAATTTAATCAAATTATTGCCTCTAGGAATGGATATAATATATAAAAACATGCTGTATGCTTGTTTGAAAAAGTATGCTTTTTCTCTCTCTTTTTGTAATATATTTTTTTGATTTTTTTAAAAACACCAATCACTTAATAATTTGTGAACAGTGTGTTGTCTGGGTTATATTTGTAAAATAATCACTAACAATTGATTTTTATCATCCATAATCCACATAATAGTTATGGTTGATTTCCTCTTTTCCCAAAATATCCTCTTTTGCAAACATTAAGTTAATACAATTCTTATTGTTTTGATAGATAACAATTAAATGTAGTCCTACAAATAATAATCACATCAATATAATATTTCTTTTCTATCCAATCATTCTGGTTGCCTTATCATAGATCCTGTTACAGTCCTTATTTTAATTTGTTTCTCCCACCAAATTCTAGATATTCTTACTGGTTAAGAGTTTCTCAAATATTAATTACATTTAAGAATTTAACTCTGTTTTTTCCATATGAACCATCTCACACTTTTACATTTCTTAAAAAAATAGATAAAACAGTAGAAAAAAAGAAAGGAAAGCAAGAAGCATAAAAGAAGCATAAAATAATATACTACTTAAAATATATATCCCTCCTAAGTAATATGTATTTATTTCCTAAATTTCTTATTCTTTTTAACCATAATTAAAAATATGTTTAACCTTTAAACATTCCATTTAATACATCTAGTCATCTAGTCCTTTAACTTTTATTCAAAACGTTCTTTTTTATCCATTATACGGTAATTTTCTTAAATTCAATCACATTTAAATATCTAAAACATTTCCTTTATCTAAGTCATTTCAACTTTTTTATATTACTCATATCAAGAAAGAGAACAAAAAGGGGGAAAAAAGCATACTATATTATATTTAGAGACTTCATCCCTCTTAGAATGACGTATATATTCCAAAAATTTTCTGTTTCTTTAACCGTATTCAAAAAACTGTTTCTTTTTTAAGTATTCTCTCTGGTAAGTCCCATCATCTATTTTCTTAGTTTCCACTTTAGTCTTTTTCTTTTGCCCAGTGTCTTTCTTAATCAATGTATTTTGCTGAATCAAAAGGTTTTCTGTATGTTTATAAATGTTGCTGTAGATATAAAAAATAAATCAGGAGAAGTGTCTTTGTACGGGACTTCTGTCTTTCCTTGTTTGTTGAAAATCTTTTTCTTTCTCTTTCTCTCCGCTTATCATTTCCTTTCGCTCCAATGTTCCTGACATCTCTACAGTCCATTTTATCCAGTCTGTTTTCTTGTCCTCAGATTTATTTTGTAATCTTAAGGGATAAGTTGTTTTTTTTCCAATTCTTGTGAATTTTTTTCCCACTAGGATTAAATCATGTTTCCTTGTTTTGTCAAGTTCCATCTTTAAGTCTCTATTCTCAATTCTATATCCATTTATCTGTTTTATTTGTTCCTTCTCTGTTGTTGTTTTCTGGGAATTTTTTGTTATAGAGTTAACTTTGAAACAGATTGATTGATATTTTCAAAGTTGTTTTGGATTTCTTTGTGATTTAAAGTCATTGTTGTTTGAATTAGTTGCAGTGTACTATATATCTCCTCCTGTAACACATTTATGTTTTCTTGTTATGTTCTTTCTACATGTCTCTAATCCATGATAGCCAAGAATTTGAGTTTTCCTCTTCCTTTCTTTTCTCTGTAAATAGCTTTAGAGTCCCAATTAGATAGACATTTGTAATCCAAATTGTTCAAAAAAGATTTTTTTTCTAAAATTTATAATTGTCTGTTTGTTTACAGTTTACAGCCCTGTTCTTTGTTGTTAAAGCTTTCAAGGTCATGTACACAGATTAGCTTTTCCCAGATTTTGCCAAGTCTTATATTAAAGTCATAGCTGTCATAGTCTTCATCTGCCACTAGGTGTCAGCAGCTATTTGTTTTTCCAATTTCCAAAATGAACAATTTATCTTTGAAATGAGAGTCTTAACCATTAAAACAATTTTAGGTTTATCCAGATTTAAGTTTCAAGCTTCAGGTTTTATATTTATTTCACTTCCATGTATTTTGATCCTCCATAAAAAGATTAATTTGCCACTTCCATTAGTATAAGGGTGGGGCAGAAATCCCCCTCCTTCCCTTTCAGAGATATTTTGCTTCTTGGGGATCTTTTCCAAGAAATTAAATGTAAAATAGAAAAGAGAAGATCAAATTCCTCACCGAGTTTCAAGCAAACTGTTCACTGTTGTGTTGGTTAGTGCTTTTAGACTTCGGTTGCAAGTAGCTTGGGCTGGTTGATACAATACGGCCAGCCTTTCTCCTGTTGGGTTAGAAGGCTTTCCCCACGTCAAACGGAATGGCTGCCACCATTCCAGAATTGCTGGAGCACCCTTCTTTCTTTGTCACCTCTCTGGGGCAACTTAAACCCATTTAGGGTCCCCAGGCAAGGCAAAATTAGCTGTGGTGGTGCAGAGAATCTGCAAGCCTGTGACCGGTCACTACTGTGCAAAACTGGAAGTCAGTATGCTTTTTCTTTATCTGTTTATTTGCTATCCCTAAGAGAAAAGGTTTGGAGAGTTTTCTTGCAAACCTCCAACTAACAAATGTAGTTACAGACTGGATTTAACTGGTCAAGTGTTTGCTAATTATATAATAGGACAAAAAAGGATGGAATTAAGACTAACTTGCACTGGCACTGATTCTCTGTGGTCCTCATAGTTATCAATTAACTCCAATACAGCATATAGCTCTGCTCCTGAATTAAAGAAGGGGTGGGGACCTAGGAATATCACTGAAGATTTAACATTCTTGACTGATCTGATTTCTCAGTAAGAAAATTATGAGATCTTGAGGACTGAAGAAGCTTCTTGGATAAGAAGAAAAAAGTCTTCAAGGAAAAACAAAGTCCAGTTGCCTTTTGAAAAAGCACCTTTGGGACAACCATGACCTGGATGACTGAGAATCTCCATTGACAAAGAGGTTTTTTTTCCCCAGTAAACCAGGAGAAGGGAAAGATGTCACTGCATGATGTAAGCAAGGACCTAATAAAAATGACGAGGAATTCCACTTTACAATTGATTTGAAACGACATAGAACAACCCTTGTAATTAGAACCTTTCATTTTGGTTCTTACACATTCAGGCAAATATCTGAATAACTTATAAGCTTGTTTTTATTATAGAGATGGAGATAAAATATAGCCTGCCGAAAGCCTTCTTTGCATGAATTTAATTGACAGATTCTGCTTGACATGATTACTTTGGGAACTAGCTCTGGCTGCCTTCAGATTTATCTAAACGGATGCATGTGAGCGTGTTAATACCAAATCATATCCCATTATGTTAAAGGGATAAGCAGGTTATGAATAGATGGCTACTAAAGCTTAAGAAAGTTCAGTAAATTCCAGCATACTTATTTGTGGTTAAAAAGATACAGCATTTTAAGAAGACTCTCATAACAGTGCCAAAAGAAACTAACAAACAAAAAAAAACCAGTAGAAGCAGTAGAGGGGGAAAAAAAACAAAATAAAACAAACAAAGCTAATTTAGAACCTGTCTCATTAATCAGATCTGCCTGCAGCTAAGAAAATGTCACCCAACTATGCCTTTGCTTTTTTCCTTTACATGCTGTTGATGAAGATACTGACGTACAAAACAGCAGTAATTGGATTTCTGATTGTGGGCAATGGTAAAATGAAATAAAATAAAAAGCAATGAATTGGAATGTGCTTTGTGACTGACCTCCGGGAAAAATGCCTGGGGCCTTTGCTGCCCACTGTGCTGCCATTATTAATGGCCATTGTTCACTCCACTTTGTTAAAATACTCAGAGTCCATCTTTCTGTTTAAATCATATTGCAATAATACGCGAATTTAGGTGAGTTGCTTTATGTCCTAAGAGCTAGCTACTTAGGAGGAATGTTGCAGGAGTCTATTTCCAGTCTTTTTTTGTTTCCTGAAGTATTCTCAGAGGGATACATGAACCGGTGATGTTGAAGACAACATTAAAGATAGGAAATAATTGTTCTTGTACTGATTCGACCGACAGAGTCCTGATGTTAAGACACTTATCGAGAATTGGTCCTCAACCTGGAGAGATGACTTATTTATTTCGCTACTCACAAATGAGTTAATGGGTTGAAGAAACACAAAAAGGCCGCACACAAATCATCAGAAATGGTGCCACTCCAGTTAAGATTAACAAAACTGCAAAATGCAATTCAAGAACTGCAGAGACTAACAATAAAGTTAGTGGTAGGTAAGAAGAGATTCCCTTTGGCATAGCAGTAAAGGTGATGGCTTAGAAAACAGGGCTCTGTTCTAGGATTCTTGTAGATATGAAAACCAACTGGGTGACTTTGGGTCAGTCCGCGTCCTTGTCCCACTTCACAAGATTGTTGTTGTAGGGAAAGGAACTAAAGGGTATATATTTAACAGCTTGAGTCGACCCAACATATATATATTTTTTAAAAAGTTGGATAAAAATGTAACAACAACATATTATCAACCATTGGTTATGCAAGCAGTTAGTTCAGATACTTAGATAAATTTGGGAAGTTTCATGATAAGGTAGAGGTACCCTTTAAAGAAAGTTTTTATTCCTGGAAAATATCTTCTGGGATTGCTCGTTGTCCTTAAGCAGCCACTGGAGATAAATACTTTCCAAACGACCAGAATACCTATCAATTATGGGGAGGATATGGTTTTTTCGAATAGCTCTGCAGAAGGAACATTGAAGGAGTATGTGTCCACCTTTGGGATTGGAGATGATAAAGGGAAAGAAACACTCTTTATAGCCAACGGGAACAACAGTTTCCAGTTGCAAAACTCTAGGGAAAGGAATACTATTGACCTACACTTTTCTCCACAGCACAGAACTTTATTTTTTCTATATTGATCGACCTTGACATTCCGTCTCTCCTTTCTCCTTTTTAAATGTTTTCTCTTCTTCTGAAATCTTAAATGGAAAAATAAGAATAAGAATAAGAATAAGAATAAGTCCTTTGGGAGTCGGGCGGTATATAAACCAAATTATTATTATTATTATTACTATTAATAATAATAATTATTATTATTATTATTATTACTATTAATATTATTAATAAATAATAATAATAATAATAATAATAATAATAATAATAATAATAATAATAATAATAATAATAATAATAATAATAATACTTCAGTGACCATTTTAACTTGGGGCATAACTCAGATCTAGGTAATGTCAACACCAAAACCTGAGCAAAACAAAGGCTAACATCTCTAACATCTCTAAATTCATAATTTGGGAGAGTCAACCTGAGATAGCAGGTTTCTAGATCTGTACTGCAGCTAGTCCTCATTTAATGAGCACTTGAAGTTATGACCAATCTCCCTAGAGCTAATTTTGATCTGATTTCAAAGTTCCAATGGCACTTCGAGGCACACGCCCTCAGAGTTACATGATCACATTCTGAATGCTTTCATTTACAGCCATTTGCAGCATCCTGTGGTTATATGGCCATGATTTTTTACATTTTTTTTTAAAAAAGGTTTCTGATGCTTACTTTCAGTTTCTGGTTAAAAAAAAACAACATCTATTGGGGAAAAATGAGTTTGCTTAACAACTACTGTGTTCCTTTAACTGCTCCAAACAAAGTTGTAAAATCAGACATGTTTTTGTGGTAACCTACTTAATGATCACTCCGACTTGTGTAATTCTGGGCTCAGTTACGATCGTTAAGACAAGGATTACGTATCGGTGACATATTTGAAAAATATAGTTACTATTTTGGCTTATATTTATTAATATAATAGAATATCTCATAAAAAAAACCCAGCTTGCAATCTGTCCTGTTTGAAAACCAAAGAAACCTTTGCCGGAAATTTGAATTAAACAGTTGTAGGTGCTGCAAAGTAATTCTCAGTGGAATGTGAAGCAGCCATTCAACAAATGTTGAAGAATAAAAAAACTGAGAGTGAGATTATTATGAAGTGTTAAAAGCACTGCCTGGCAGTTTAGATAAACAAAAATCAGAGTGCTCACAAATAAGAGCCAAGAGTGACATTCTTTGCTTTTAAAGGTTGCTAAATTAAGTAGGCTGAATCCTGCATTTGAAGATAATAAAGGCAAATCCATTTGCTAATACTATTTTCGCTAGATGAAAATCAGAAACTGAGATTGGAGGCAGTCATAAAGGATGCCTACAATGAACTGAGTTCAAACATGATTCCTACACATAAATGTGAATATAATTATAGGTTTAAAGAATTATTTCTATTACCATTCTTCACAGAGTTGTGATTCCCAGGAATCCTTGAATTAAAACCATAACACTGAGCTGAAATTTTTAGTATTTAAATATTTTTAACAATGGATTTCTGAGTACTGTATTTACTTGATTTCATTACAATCAGTAAAGCACATTATACTTGTCAGCCAGATGGTTAGACTGAATTTAGCATTTTTGTCCATTATCAAATTCTTTCTAAGTACCTGTTATAGGCAGATGTTGTTTGATGATGTTAAAAGTATCATAGAAGGATGTAAGCTGTTCCTGGTAAAGCTGCTTGTTGAAATTGATTGATGGTGATTTTGTCAATGCTTATTATTATAAATATATTATTTATATTTGTATCTAAATATTAGATACAAATATCTGGGTGGCTCACGAGTAAAAAACAATTCAATAAAAATAACTTTAAAAATCATGATACAAACATATAAAACCATATATAGTCAATTTAAAACAAAAGAATTATGATCAGTGGTACAGCACTACAATACTTTAGCATCATGGTGTTAAACTAGTTCAAAGGCATGTCAAAGAAGGATTATCCCAGAGTTGAACTAATTATTTCTAGTTGGCACATCCTGGAGATCAGTGCCTTTGATTAGCCATTCCAGCTTTTTAATGGCATCGATTTAGGGAAGATCATATATTTATGGTATTCTATTTATGGTGGCACAGGGATAAGAATTCAGTATTACAGGTAAACTCTGCCCACAACCTGGAGTTTGATGCCAGTGAGTTCAAAGTTGACTAAGTCTTCCATCCTTCTGAGGACAGTAAAATAAGGATCCAGAGTTTGTTTGTTTTTTTTGTTTTTTTGTTTTTTTTTTGGGGGGGGGGCAATATACTGACATTGTAAAGCATCCAGAGAGTGCTGTAAAGCACTAAGGGGGAGGTATATAAGTCTAAGTGCTATTGGTATTGCATTTAATGCATTTACTAATGGACAAAAACTCAAGCATTATATTTTCTTTTTCCAAGTGCATGTGATAAATTTAAAAAATGAGATATATAAAATTAATTGTGAATTGCATATTTCTTTTTTATTAAAATAATATTTATAGATTCTACTCATAAAGGGAAGTTTTTCAAAATATTCCTCGTGGTTAAACTTCCCCAATCATATTTAGTGAATGTCTCTTTAATTAAATGAATTTTGACCAATTATTAAAATGACCAAATCTAAAATACCTGTTAGCCCTACAAGGTAGACCAGATCAAAAAATATTCCATATAGGCCCCAAACTACTTTTATCAGAATGGTATATAGTAGCACAATGTAAATGGCCTTATCTTCCTCCTTCTTTTATCATCTTGTGAATTGGAGAGGTAATTGTCTGACATATTATTGTAAACTTGTTTCTTTATATGGGCTGAATCCACATTTATCTTTTTGTGCCTTGATAAACTATTATTATTATTATTATTATTATTATTATTATTATTATTATTATTACTACTACTACTACTACTACTACTACTACTACTACTACTACTACTATTACTAATATTACTATTATCCATCAAGGTCCTCATCTATGTTCTGGAGATCATCCATTTTCAAACCAAGCATGTAAAGTCATCATGCAAATGTGAGTCACACGATGTGACTAATGCAAATGTTATATTTATATACATTACTTCACAGATATGATGCTTGTGGCTTGTCCTAGATGCCTATTTATCTAAATGAACAAAATCATTGAAGTCACCACAAGATGTATCTCTGCCAAATTTGACATACAGTAGCTAAAAATATCTCCTCATATGTTCAGAATGAACATATTGATTTATAGGGAAAGAACAGATAATCTTTTAGATAGTCTGACTACAAACTATTCAAATACTGTTGCTCTAGAAATAGAATGAATTTTTATGTGGATGTAATCCAATTCAGTGGTACATGGATATCTAAGACAACACTGAAAATCTGAAGAGCATCCTGTAGATTACATTTTAAACCATGTTTCCATTCCATTATGCATCCTGTATTCCAAGTTAGCTACATGAGGAAATATCATTGCTTGAAATTATTCAAATCCTATAAGAGACCATTCAAACAATCATGAAGATCAAGAAATAGTTTCCAGGCCATTTTTTTTAACCACCAACAGCTTTGTAACTTCTGCTTCTGGAAAGGGAGTATATTTAGAATGGAAACTTTTAAGAATCCTTGAGAAAAAAAAGGGAGAGAGAGGCTTTGATCCCTTGGATTGGGAGAGTAGCTAGAGTAAAAAAGATAGCAGAGAAAATATGAGATCTGTTCATCAGGTGTATTATTTTCTTTGGACTTCAACTAGCTACTCTCTGTCTCCTAATTCAACAGACCCTGTCACTCCATCCTGTTAGTTTTAGGATGGCTAGTATAACAACACAATGAAGATTTTAATACTAAGCAATTACCTTAAAATTAAAAACATTATCATATAACCAATGGTTCTTTTTAAATGTTATATTTAACTTTACATTAAAATGTCAAACAATTTCATGCTAGTAATATTGAGATCCTAAATTATTAATTAATCAATTATAAATTATAATTAATGTTGATATTTTTCCTTCCCTTTTGCTATTTTTAATATACACACACACCTGTGTGTGTGTGTGTGTGTGTGTGTGTGTGTGTGTGTGTGTTTACATTCAGTCATGTCTAATTCTCAGTGGCTTCTTGGATAAGTCTTTTCAATTTTCTGGCAAGTTTAATGTTGCCTCCTTCCTAAAATTGAGAGTGAGGGTCTGGTCCAACGTCATCAAAGCCTTTGTGATCAAGTTGGGACTAGAACTCCCAGCCTCTCAGTTTGCAGCTCAAAGCCTTAATCACTATATCAAACTAACTCTCCCCTGAATAATAGAATGCTACTAAACTCTAATATTTCATATAAGTATCAATCTACTGAAACCAATATCTAAATTTATAACAATATAATAAAAGCCTGTCCAATAATTAAATCTGTCAAAGACAATGGCGTATAAATTCCATGGGCACAATGAATATCTAATCACTACCTAAACCTAGAATGAAGTGATAGATAAATTTCAGTAAATATATTCTGTGTCTATTTGTGTGGATATATAATTTTCTACCCTTCATTAAAAATATAAATCTAAGAATCCCATCACAGCAGTCAGACTAGTAGTTAAAAGGATGAATGCATTTCCATACATATATTAATTTCAGAAATGTATTTTAGATAAATTCACTTAAAGGTAATTCAGGCTAAGCAACTTTATTTAGCATTCATTCTTCCACATCTATAATTCTGAGATTCTGTCTTAATATCCCAGAGAATTATGCTGGCCAATAGTTTTACCGCACAGTCTTGAACAGTGCTTTCTAACAATTGCACGACATTTCTGAATGTGTATTCTAGCTTGAACTCAAGTCGGAGGACATAATTCTCTATATTTTCACCCCTCCTGCTGTCTTTGTGTTTCAGAGACCTACAGGTATATCACAAAAATGCTTTTGGTGCTTTTTCTGCTCTTTATTTTTTTTATTGCTTCAGCCATCCCATTCTCCTCTGTGCTAGCTGCAATTTCATGTTATCTCCCTTTCCGTCAGTTCACGTCTTTTTCATCTGCCTTTGGCTCCACCGTGTCTCTTATCTTTTGCACAGTCAATTCAGAACTCTGATAACTTCTACCTTTTCTTGAACAGCCATTTCTAAGTTCATTTCCCTGCTGTGGACTCCCTGAATTCAGAAGGCAGAAAGTCATATTTTTTGTTGTTTTTTTCTTTTAATAGGGCAGAAGCGTGGGCATACTGTTGTCTTAACATTTTCTTCCTATATGGGGCAAAAGGTCTACAACTGGATTCTTCCTGCCAATAAGTCATACTTATGTTACCTTACCTTCTCCGCTGCACTTTTCCACTGCTTCTTGGCTCTTTGTTGTTGTTAGTTGCGAAGTCGTGTCCGACCCATCGCGACCCTATGGACAATGTTTCTCCAGGCCTTCCTGTCCTCTACCATCTTCTGGAGTCCATTTAAGCTCACGCCTACTGCTTCAGTGACTCCATCCAGCCACCTCATTCTCTGTCGTCCCCTTCTTCTCTTGCCCTCCACCTTTCCCACCATTAGGCTCTTCTCCAGTGAGTCCTTCCTTCTCATTAGGTGGCCAAAGTATTTGAGTTTTAGCTTCAGGATCTGGCCTTCTAAAGAGCAGTCAGGGTTGATCTCCTCTAGGACTGACCAGTTTCATCGCCTTGCAGTCCAAGGAACTCGCAGGAGTCTTCTCCAGCACCATAGTTCAAAGGCTCTTAGGACTTTCATTATAATGTTCCATCTCCTCCTCTTCCTTCAACTTCATTAAAAAAAACCAAAAACCTATTATGGAAACAAATGAAGGCAAATATACATGTTCCAGGATAATGTTGCACTGTTGCAGGATCCAATCTGGGTTGGTCACTAGGAGCAGAGGTTTAGTCTTCCAAGTCTTCAGACTTGTGCTGGAGCCGATCCTCAAGGAACTTCTCCCTAGCAGAGTGTGTGCTTTGGCCTGTTCGGTGTGTGGTGTTTATATGGTGACTGGTTGTGTGCAGCTTTTTAGTTGATTGGAGTGTTGATAGGAGGCTATTAAGTCATTGGCTGCTGTTTCCTTGTGCTGCCAGACTCTTGCTTCTTCTCTGCTAGAGAGAAGTTCCTTGAGGATGGACTCCAGCCCAAGTCCAGAAGCTTGGAAGACTAAATCTCTGGTCCCGGTGACCAACCCAGATTGGATCCTGCATTACTGTGGACAGTTTTTCAATATATCCATCTTACAGCAGTTATGGGCAACCCAGATTTTGGGCTGTAGGTTGCTTACAGTTTTCATCTTTGACATAATTTTGCTTAGCAGAACAGAGGTTGGAATTTTTGGTAAACAATTGAATTCTATGATCGGACTTCCTATTCATGGAAAAATTGGTAATTTTCATAAGAACCTACAGTAAACTTCTTTGGTCATCAATATTCTCCCTATATCCTCTTAGCAGTAAAACTCCGAAATAAAATAGTTGATCCCAAGCATCAAAATCAACATACAATATTTTAAACTGGTAAGTGTAATCTCTCCAGCAAGACTAAAGTAATGTACAATCAGTGATTGACAGCTATTAAGCATTCCAATGTTGCAAAAGCTATTTGTCATTCATTTTCTTTCTTTTGATAATCTGGGTGACACATCCCAGCTTGATATCTGCCTGCCAATCATTCATTTTTTGTTAATTAGATATGCTTATGTGCAAAGCAAACTGTATCCACCCCTTGCATTTAAAAATGTTGTTTGCATCACATGTGTTGATATCATGCTTTTAAGTATTTAAAGTGATACTAATTATAAGCAATGCCTCCTTTATAGTAAAAATTTTGATTTTTCACAAATACACTTGTTTCTATAAGAAAGAAATACACAGATGTTTTGTTGACACATTTTCAATATCTTGGTAAAACAGAGAAATAGGGTAGGCACACATTTCTTTTTGAGGGAGATGTTTGTGAGTTGTTGCATGCTTAACTCTTTCAAATGTTACTCTGGAGGAAGAAGCATACATGCAGAACATTAGATTACTTCCTATAAAACTGGAATCAGCAACCTGGGCATCCATAGGAACAGGGAGAGATGATCACTGACACATGCATCGTGCTGTCCCCTGATTTTCGTTCGTTCCGCTGGGACCTGAAGACCTGGCTCTTTGAGCTTTCCGGCCAGGACTGAGAATTTTTAATTTTTAATTTTTAACTTATTGTAATTGGGTTTTTAATCAGAGTTATAGGGGTTTTAGATTTTTAATCAAGGATAATTTAATCTATTTTAATTGTTATTAACTTTTTGTATTGTAATGTTGTTTTAATTGCCTTGTGAACCGCCCTGGGTCCTACGGGAGAAGGGTGGTATATAAGTTCCATTAATAATAATAATAATAATAATAATAATAATAATAATAATAATAATAATAATAATATGATGTGCCCAATATACTTATGCCAGTTGCCATGATGTCATTGCATAATTGCAAAGAGTATTGTTTTGTTGAGATGGGCAGCAAACAAAAAATAAATATTGCATTATTTGCATATCATCAGAGGAACATCATGGCTTGTTACAGATCATGCAAGTTAAGGCAATTAATCAGTGGAATGGCTTGCCTTCAGAAGTTGTGGGTACTCCATTACTGGAGGTTTTCAAGAAGAGACTACATAGCAATTTTTTTCCAGAATGGCATAGGTTTTCCTGCTTGAGCAAGGGGTTGGACTACAAGACTTCCAAGGTCCCTTCCAACTCTGTAATTCTGTTTATTCCCACAAGAGCCCTTGAGATTTGGGATGCTTCAAATGCAGGGTTGTCAAACTGCTGGCCTGCGGGCTGGATGCATCACGCCAAAACCATGCCCACCCCACTGCCAGCAATGGGAAAAAAGTTGTGATGCATCGTGACATGTCATGTGACATCGCAAGTTTGACACCCGTGTTCTAACGTATCTTCATTTTGTTCATAATCAGTGAAACAATAGCAGCTGAAGAATTAAAACAGGCAAGCAGGCTAATTAAACAGGACTTTCAACCACATTTAAGTCCATTTATATTTGCTGCACCAGGGAAATTGAGCGTGAATCACTGTCTTTGCTAATTGTTCAGGTGGTCTGAATCTGAACTGAGTTGGTCAGGCAAAAATGCTAAGAGCACATCTTTTTCTCATATTCCTTTACTTATTTTTTCAGCTCTATAGTCACTCTATGTCACTGTGGTCTCATCTGTTTGAAAGTAGAAAAGCAAATTGCAGTCCATTGCATTAGAATGAACTCTTTCTCAAGCTTTATCCACCTTCAAAGAGGAAAGCAGATGAAACAGAAATGAATTGCCTCCCATGCTCAAACTTTCAGGACTTCTAAAGGGACTAAAATAAAAGACTAGTGATATTCAGAGATTTATAGTTATGTGAAAGGTCCAGAATCCCCTGGACATTTTTCACTTCGTAAGCTAAAGTACAGAAAGTCTCTAGGAAAAAGGTTTTCTGGAATTCTTTCTTTTTTGCTTGTATTCTACTTTTAATTAGTTTCCTAAAATATATAAGCAATGCCCTTTAAGAGACGATTTAAAGAGATGGAAATTAGAGATCTGCAATGAGTATGGCTATTATTTTTTGTGATAGAGTTCTTTCTCTTCCCCTCAACCCATTGCCTTTGTTACCCTTCAGAGAAGTAACAAAGGTAGGTGTGTATATCTGTGCGCCTTGATGAGGCTGGGGTGCTATGTAAATGACACAGTTGCTTGGGATTTAGGATTAAGATGTTAGTTTGCATAATGCCAGAGCTTTACAGCAAGTGTAGGCAGTGGCAGAAAACATTTTTGAAACCCAAAAAGCCATCCCAAAATAGCAGCTTGTCTATTGTGCTCTGAGCTTTTGAAGCATAGTCTCCATTAGAATGGAGATTCACCATGTGATTCATTTACATCAGGATTGCACAATTTGTGACTCATTGAGGGAAAAACTGCTTCACCTTAGAAAATGCAAAAATGAATCTAATCTTTTTTTTTCCTATGGAGCAAGACAGATTTTCTTCCAGCAGATGTTGGTTCAGATTTTAAATCAAATGTCTGGACATGAATTTGATGGTCTCTTTAGGAAGAACAAGGGTTTCTAGGGCTGAAATGAACAAGCATCCGGAGCACTTGATTTTGTTTCTTGTTTTTGTTCTTGTTTGTTTCTTTTCAGAATTAGAAGGCCTTGTGCATTCCTGAAAATCTTATAGGTGAGTCCAGGCAATAGCAATAACATTTAGATTTATACACTATACCACTTCATAATGCTTTGCAGCCCTCTCTAAAAGGTTTATAGAGTCAGCATATTGCCCACAACAATCTGGGTCCTCATTTTACTGACCTGGGAAGGCTGAGTCAACCTTGAGCAGGTCAGAATTGAACTCCATTCTGTGGGCAGAGTCAGCCTGCAGTATTGCATTCTAATCAATGTGCCACCAGGCAAAATGTCAATGTATAGAGAGGAATATGCAAACACTAGCAAACAGTCCCAGACCATAGATCAGGGGTCTTCAAACTTGGCCCTTTTATGACTTGTGGACTTCAACTCCCAGAATTCCTTAGCCAGCATGTCTGGCTGAGGAATTCTGGGAGTTGAAGTCCACAAGTCATAAAAGGGCCAAGTTTGAAGACCCCTGCCATAGATGAAGCAGATTATCTGCAGATTATTTGCCTTTATAAGAAGGATTTTCTTTGTGGTTAATCATGCTCTATCTATAGTCAATGTGCTCTTTATGGACAGCACATTAAGAAAAAATAACATGCTCGATTCTGCAGTCTTGCAGCATCATATGGTCATTTTAGAAAGAAAGAAATATTAGCATGTGAGAAGATCTCAGTACTGCTTTAAGTGTGTAGAGTATTTTTGCTGTTTGAAAAGAAGATGGTAAGAGTCAATCCCTTGATTTGTTTTAAAAAGTGGCCTGGATTCCATTCTTGAAAAAAAGCTATTTGCTAGCCAAACTTTGTTTACCCTAGCATGCGTGCTGTTATACATCCCTTGTAGAGAGATCCATGGAAACATTGCTTTATATCACTAGCTTACTTCTAATTCCCAATGGTGCTTAATATCTATTTATTTGGATTTTGCAATTCTAGATAGGAAGCATCCAAGCAAAGCAAAATCAGACGTTTGTCCTTACTTTGCTTGGTAGATTTATGGGGCCTCGTGTTTCATAGTCTATATAGATCTATTTTATGCTCTTTTATAGCTAAAGCAATCACAAGGTACTTTAGTCACTTCCATCAAAACAACACATTCCTTATGGATTTGTGCAGAATTTCTAAAGCACCTCGTATAATAGAGCCACCAAGAATGACCCCATCATAAATCAGAGTATAGTAATTACCTTAGATACAATACTGGGAGGTAACAACTATAGCTCCTATGATTTCTTCCTGAGGCCCACAGCCATACCTATGTCTTGGGAGTTATCCCTCCCTGTGTATTATGTGCTACTTTTTATTTATTTATTAAATTTATATGCCACCCATCTCACTGATAAAATGACCCTTTTGCATCCCAAAGTCTAATATTGCCATCAGCTGTAAGTAAAGGATACCATCCAATTATCAGTGTTGCCACTCCATTTTCCCACTGTACAATATTTTGTACTATTGTCTATGGAGATTCCCAGTCATTCAGTTCATGGTTGTCCCAAGGGTGCCTTTTCAAGAGGCAACTGGACTTTTTCAGTAGAGAACTGAAGAAGCTTCTTGAATGAGAAGTGAAATGTCTTCAAGGAAAAACAAGAAAGTTCAGTTGCCTCTTGAAAAAGTGCTTTTGGGATTTCTTACTATTTATACATAGAGGAAGGCTTTTTAATAGATCCAGCTATGAATAAAGTAAAATAAAAGCAAGGAGAACCTGAAATATGTATTTTCAGAATATCATCACTTTTAATAAGCCACAAAATAAGTACATCAGAACAAATATCCTTTAAAAACTGCTTGTTTCTCTGGCACATATTGTAGCATATTAAAGTGTTCTGAATAGTCATCAGCTCAACCCAGCACCAACAAGGGATAATCTAACATAATATGAAATAGAAGTAATGTGCTCTTTGCTCTCCCTAAATGGCACACCTGTTTTGGCTTATGATTGTTGCTTGTGCCTGAAAACACACAATGACTCTCTCCATAACAAAGCCAGCATCTTCTGGAGGGAAGTCTCTAGGTTCTCATAAATTGTCAATTGGCCAATCAGTCTCCCAACAGAAGCACTGCTTATTAGCTTCCAACCAAATTTCCCAGGTGTCACAAAATCAGTAATTCATAACATAAGATTCCTTAAAATGCTTGGCAACTTTAGAGTGAATGCACAACTTTTATTAGTCATCACACATTTACACCTCGCCTCACATGATATTGCCGAAAGAAATCCATCCATATTTGTTCTGTCGTTCTCTTACTGATTGAGGAGTTTTCTGCAGTAGAGGGGAATATGGGACTCTTTCAGCTGCCAAAGAAAATTTCCTTCATTGAGACATCTGTCTTGCAACTAATCTCTCTTCCCCACCCTCCCTAAAATAATCCCAGAGTGTAGCTAAGGCCTGATTATACAAACCACATTTTGAGAATCTGTAATCTCTTCAGACCCAATCTTTTGTCATGAAATAGCAAAGACGTCATCTTTTGAACAGTTCCAATTCATCAAGAGTGGAACCCCATAGGATTAAGGTTCCCTCTGCTGGTAGAAAAACAAAATCCTCTCACACAATAACATGCAGTTTTTTGAGTTATGTAGGTTTCCCCCCCCCCCCTCTGCTTAGGTGGAGAACAAAGGACAAAGAATAGGAAAAGAGACTGGCTGATGTTAAATTCTGTATTTAATCCTAGTGTCAAAATGGAATGTAGAAGGAAAGATGCAAACATTCAGATTAGGCTTGACCACAGTGTTAGGAAACCCAGCATCTCTAATTCTTGAAAATGGTACCTAGAGTCCCTACAAATTATTTCTAATATTTTTAAACAATCTTGAGATATTTTATTCTTATATTTTGCTTGATTTTTTTGCAAGATCTCACAGTTTCTCTTACTCCCTGAATCAGATCTGAAAAATATTTGAATTGCCAAGATTTT
Source organism: Vipera ursinii (assembly GCF_947247035.1). NCBI lineage: Eukaryota > Metazoa > Chordata > Lepidosauria > Squamata > Viperidae > Vipera > Vipera ursinii. The sequence continues at coordinate 11,930,680 of NC_139520.1, forward strand.
GAAGGAGTATATGCAACTCTGGTCGCTTGAGACATTGCATCATTTCATATGGTTGGGTGATATGATATTCCCATCTGTTAGTTGCAATGATCTCAGTCATTTAAACTAGTTTAGCTAGTTGTATTAGACCATGGGTCTTCAAACTTGGCCCTATTATGACTCAGCATGCCTGGCTGAGAAATTCTGGGAGTTGAAGTCCACAAGTCATAAAAGGGCCAAGTTTGAAGACCCCTGTATTAGACAGTTATGACAATACTTGAAAAGCTATTCACAGCAATGCCAAAGAATAACTTATCCTTATATATTTTTTTTAAAAATTGTATGGACATCTCAAAACACAACTCTGAGCAGCTTACAAGGCATATATAACCTACAGGAAAATAAAGTTTGGCTCATACAGTTAGAGCTCCTGTATATATTTTAAAAGCTACAGTTTTCATACCTTTGCAAACAATCTGATATATGGCATTCAACTTGGTCTTTATGACAATGAACTCTTTATTTCAGGAGATTCCAACTTGGCAATTTAAAGACTTGTGAACTTCAATTCCCAGAATTCTCAGCATGGTTGGCTAGGAATTCTGGAGGTTGAAGTCCACAAGTCTTAAGGTTGCCAAGTTTGAACACTCCTGCTCTAATTTAATGAAGATATGTCAAGTAAGTAGGTTTCTAGTTGATACAGTTTCTGCTGACCTGTCTGAAGATAAGTACATCACTTTTTGCAAATGCACTGCAATTTTGAGTTATTTCAAGAGAAATCTCTGTTCAAAAGCGTCCATGGAGCATCCCTTTCTTTTCACATTTTCAGGCAGTGTTTTCATGATACCAACAGGTGTTCAATTGAGATTTGATTTACTTACTTTCTTTAAGTGCATGCAATAACCTGAAATGCACAGAAGGTGTCATTCTGCCATGCCTTAATTTAAATACAAATTCTTTATATAGAAGGAACCAAGCAATTTAATTGCACATATGTGAATATCAGCTATGTCTTACTGTCTTTTTTTATTTTCTTTTTCAAATCAAGGCGCCCAATAATAATAAATTCTCACCATGTCTTAACTGCATAAAAGTTTATTCAGGAACTGACATAAATAGTATAAACAAAATAATCAATCTAATACAATAACAGTATATTAAGGTACATTGTGGTGATAGCTCCTCTCTCCCACCTCACTTTTAATTTGGAAAAATAAGACACATTGATACCTGTTCAGTGAACAATAGAAGTATTAGGATGTTAGAATTTTTATTAAACCCGTGCCTGACAATTTTTAGATTTGCATGAAAATAAAAGTTCACTCCTGCAAATTATGCATCAAAGTGCTGAAATCAGTGACAAATGTGATGTGAAACAAATTGAATGTACGCACACACACACAATATGGGGGAAGCAGTCAAAACTTCTTCTTACCTGCCCTATTTCCTGCCTTTAATTCTTATTTTACTGCCCCACCTTTGATAGTCACTCCAGCTATCTCAGTATTGTTTATAGCAGGGATGTGAAATCTGCTGCCTTTTGAATATTTGGATTCCAACTCCTTTGTGCACCAGCTTCTGTTACCACTGGCAAGGCAGTGGGAGATACAGATGGTAAATTTGGTAAGCATCTGGACTACACGACAATTTCTATCCCACCTCTATACCAATAAGGTTTTATGGAGCACAAAGCAAACATTTTGCTTCTTAATCCCTTAAGCTACAGTTCTGGCCTGAGGAGATCTGGAACATTCTAACGAGCACCTGAGGGCCTGACAGTCGAATATTTCTGCGCACTGATTTTTTTTATTTTTGTTTATTTGTTTATATCTCACCTTTATTATTTTTATGAATAACCTGATGCAGAAAACATATCCAGACACAACTTCCTCCTCTTTATTTTTCCCACAACAAGAACCCTGTGAGGTAAGTTGGGCTGAGACAGAGTGATTGGCCCAAGGTCACCCAGTCTGCTTTCATGGCAAAGACAGGTCTTGAACTCATACTCTCCCATTTTCTAGCCTGCTGCTTTAACCACTAGACCAAACTGGCTGTCCTACTCTCTACCAACTCTGTTTTCTTCAGAAAACCTCTAGTGCTAATGTTATATTGAGCACTATACTATACATTAAGGGATGCGGTGGCTCAGTGGGTTAGGACGCTGAGCTTGCCGATCAGAAGGTCGGCAGTTTGGCAGGTCGAATCCCGAGTGCCGCGTAGCAGAGTGAGCGCCTGTTACTCATCCCAGCTTCTGCCAACCTAGCAGTTCAAAAGCACATAAAAAATGCAAGTAGAAAAATAGGGACCACCACAGTGGGAAGGTAACAGAGTTCCGTGCGCCTTTGGCGTCTAGTCATGCCAGCCACATGACCACGGAGACGTCCTCGGACAAACACTGGCTCTTCAGCTTTGAAACGGAGATGAGCACCGGCCCCTAGAGTTGGAAACAACTAGCACGCATGTGTGGGGGAACCTTTACCTTTATACTATACATTAATACTATATGTGCAAATACTGTTCAAACCAAAAAATTGTATTAGTCTTAACATGAACATTTATGTTGATCTATGTAATATTTTCTGTATACCACCCAATCCAAAACCTGAACATTTTTCCTCTTGATAACATTTGGTGGCTACTCAACTTTCAGGTATCCCTGCCACCTTGAAATGAGAGAGCAACAACTTAAAATCTCTTCAAGCATATCTCCCTATGAGACATTAAATCTTTTATCTCCATGTTAATGTCTGCCTTGATTACTTGGGGAGCAGGTCTGATGCTGTCTCATACTCCAATTACATTTTCCTCTTGAAAAGAAAAATTAAAAGTGAGTTTCTGAAATGCATTAAATGGAAGAAATAGAACAACACATAGTCCCTTGCAGTTTCATTATGTTTATATTATTTCGAATTCTCATTACAATCACTGTCAAAATAATAGGTTCGCGTTTGTGTTATGTTCTCATTACAACCTTGAACAAGGCATCAGAATTTTAATGCCTTATACATGCAAAGAATTAGAGCTGGAGACTGCATTGTTGTGACCTTTTCAATATTCAGTAAATAGATGACATTCTTCTTCCCCATCTAATCCCACCCACTTCTCTGTTTACAATTCTGCTTTTTTTCTCTTTTGCTAATTGATGAGGGGAAAGAAAATGGCGAACTGGTTAAAATACTGCAACCAGCAAAGGTCAACCTAATACTGCAATGACCGTTGGAGCAAACAATCCTTTGCAATGATATTTCTTTGATTAATGGATAATTACCATGATGACAAAAGTGATATTGATAATATAATTGTACATGATGGTAAATCTCTCTCTGCCTCAGACAATGTCATATAGTTTAATCAGCAGTAGATTCCTTCTTTTCTGCTCCTTGATTCCATTACATCAGCATGTTTGGAGGAAATGACAACGACATAGCTGACTTCATATAATTGCCCTTATGTATGTACAAAACCCACAAACAAAATTAAGTAATATTAGACTTAGCCTTTAATGCTTCAAAAGTACAGGTGAAAAACATTCAGGCCAACATATATACGTAAGCAACAAAAGTCTTCGAGGTGAACCCCCGAAATCTTTGAAAAATTGACTCTGAATTTTGATACCTAAAATGAGAAAACAGGCATGTTGTTAAATACATGGAGAGTATTGTTATCACAGCATTTATTTGCCACATCTAATCAAAGGGAAAAGGGAGTTTGAAGTGGAGCCAACTTGCAAAGGAAGGAAATAGAATCAACATAGGCAAAAATCATATTCACTGTCCAGCTTTTCTAGTTTGTCAACCCAAGCACTTGATAATTCTAGTTGGAGATTTCCCTCAGCATGTGCTTCTCTCTCTCTCTCTCTGGTTGTGTGTGTATGTGTGAGTTTGTGTCTGTATGTATATGTACAAGAGAGAGAGAGAGGGAGGGAGGGAGGGGGAGAGAGAGAGAGATGCTGTATATACATACATATATATCTGTCAGAAGCTTCATTTTCAAAAGAGCAAGGTCAGAACAATTAAATGGAATTATCTTCAATTTATAGTAACCCATTAAAATGATTTGCCTATAAAAGAAGGAATTGCCATTTATAGAATTGCTTTTTGCTGAGAGAAATGGAGACATTTCAGTGGTTTGATTTGGTGAGGGATTCAAAATTGTCCTCTTCTTTATTTCCCCTTTTGCAGTTTCAGGTGTTGAGGGAGATACAAAGTTCTGGTTCTGACTATTCTGGCAGCCACAACCATTGTTATTTGATGCTATTGTTGTGTGTCTTTGATAGTGTATCTCCATCTCTTTTTGTATATGCCTTGTACTATGGGATCCCAAGACATGGGATGGGTGTGGTGGACAAAAGTCATTGGTGTTGGAACAATGAACTAAGAGTCACCAAGTTGTCCACCATAGGAGTAAAGGCCCCAAATTATCCCCACCCTGAGGTTCTTGGTCTCTAAGCCAGTATATTTTAGAAGCAATGATTTCCCATGCTGAGAAAGAGGGATCTAGTTAATAAAAAATTACACCATTTTGCTGGTGTACTTTTGCCCACCACACCTTAGGCTAAAAGTAAAATTCAAAAAGAATTTCCTGAAATATGGAGATGTTTTCTCTGTATTCTCTGTAAAGATAATTCTTGATTCTGCTCTTAACAGGGCTCCTATTAAGAGGAATAAATAAAACTCTACAATGAAATGAAACAAAAAATGGATGGAGAATATATTCTTTTATCAACTATATATAAAAGGTAAAAGGTAAAGTTTCCCCCGCACATGCGTGCTAGTCATTTCCGACTCTAGGGGCCGGTGCTCATCTCCGTTTCAAAGCCAAAGAGCCAGCGCTTGTCTGACGACATCTCCATGATCATGTGGCCGGCATGACTGGATGCCAAAGGCGCATGGAACGCTGTTACCTTCCCACCGGAGTGGTCCCTATTTTTCTACTTGCATTTTTATGTGCTTTCAAACTGCTAGGTTGGCAGAAGCTGGGAAAAGTAACAGGATTAAACTGGGTATTTTCTGAAATTTATTTCATCAGGCTTTTAAAATTAACATTTTAAAAATACATGTACAGTATACTGTATATTGTATGTACATGCATATTTTACCTAACCTTAATAGGCATTCACATCTTAAGAGTTCATTTAAAAAAAAATAATGCATTTTTTGAAAGCTTAATTATTGTGTCACGCTTTAGCTTATCAGAAAGCACTGAAAGCTTTAATTACTTGGTACTTTGCTTGGTTCTGAATGCATGCAAAATTTAACTGTTTCCCCAGAAGCAAATAAAGACCACATTTATGGTGTTATATAAAAGTTATGGAATGATTTAGAATAATTAAGTCAAAAGCTGTGTTACTCAGGGTTCCACTTATTTAAATGATGCATACAATTAATTTGAAAGACTTAATCCTGATTGAAGTATAGTGCTAGACAGAAAGAAAATCAGAGAAAGATGGGAGACCTTGGCCCTGTCCTTTTCAATAATAATAATAATAATAAGAACATTGATTTGTGCTTCTTAGATTGTAAGCCGCCCTGAGTCTTCGGAGAAGGGCGGGATATAAATGGGATTAAAAAAAATCCTTAGTACCATCTTTATACATAAAGTGGCCATAGTGATCAAATGCCCATACAATTAAAAAAAAATAAGATTTTCAATCCAATCACCTCTAATGCAGTGTCTCCAGTTCTATTCAGTTCTGCCCAATTGGTAGAGAAATCTAGAATTCAACTGGCTTCCTTTGGATGGTCACCTAGTTCTAGATTATTAAACAAAGGGAGCATCCCATAAATTCAGCTAAGCTATCAGTCATTATCTTTCCTGGAGGATTTTCCCTTTTCTTTTTCCAGACCTGTCAAATACCTCAGCCATCTCACCACAAGGAAGAAGCACAGGCCGTAATGTTGACCTATTTCTTAGTTCTACCATCCCCATCTTTAGAGGATAAATATTATAATAGGTCTTTAGGAGATTGTATTTGCACTTTCAGAGTAGTTGAGCTCTTCAACTGTGCTTCGTTGCATTGTTCATTGTATTGTAGAGCAGGGATCCTCAACCTTGGCAACTTTAAGACTTGTGGACTTCAACTCCCAGAATTCCTCAGCCAGCTTTGCTGGTTGAGGAATTCTGGGAGTTGAAGACCACAAGTCTTAAAGTTGCCAAGGTTGAGGACCCCTGCAGTAGAGTACATCATGCAGTTTTTAGCTAAATGTCTATATAGATCAGATTGATTGATTGATTGTGTGCATAAAGTTTAATCTGTCGATACCTGTAATTAAGTTTGTTACTGTCCCCTTCTCCATTAGTTAGATCTCATCTTGAATAACTTCCTCTGTTCTGAGTACAATTTAAATAAAAACAAAAACCTCAGTTATTCTGGAAGAGCAGTAAAGAATGAGAGTAAGATTTTGTCAGAGGACTGGGAACAAGTTGCCATCAAGAGACATCAACAGAAATGTGTTATGTTTAGCTTTGAAAAAGCAATGATAGAAGAGATCATCATAGCATTTTGAAAGAGTATTCTGTAACAGCTTGAACTTAATAAAGTTCTTAGGGGAAAACAAGGCAAATTTCAATTGAATGTTTCAAAAAAAAAAGAAAGAAAGAAAGACTTTAACCCTAAAAGCATTTTAGAGGGGAATCAGTTTCCTATGATATGTAGTCAAATTTCATTAGCTTTCTTAAGGTAAAAACTGGATAAACATTTGTTTGGGATGTTTTAATTTGGATTTCTGCCCTGATTGCAAGATGGGATTGATGGCCTAAAAGGTTTCCTTGTGAGTGTTTAATTCTATGTGTTGGATCTTGTACTTCTGGAACTTATAGCGAGCTTTTCCCAGTTGCTTATTCAGACTTTTCGATAGCTGAGTTAAGCCAGATCTTAAACTTAATCTTGGGAGAAGACTCAAAGGATGTAAACACGATCCTGATTCCTTCTTCTTTCTATTGCTCTTAAATATATATTTTAGGAATGAGTAAACATGGTAGTGGGATTTATTTTTTCTGTCCATACGTGACCAGTAAGGAGCCAGGAAAAGCTAACATGAAAGAAAAACCTCTCATTGTTTCCAAAAGTTCTCTTCCTTCTGTTAACCAAAGAGGCTTTGAGGAAATTGATCCTTGCAAGCTAATTTAATCCTCATTTTTTTAAAAATAATAATAATAATGTGTAGTTTGGTTAAATGAAGTTATGAAACATTTGAAAAAAGAAGTGTGATTTGTGAGAATAAAAACGTCCAGGAATGTGAATTCAAGTATTTGTTTATAAAGACTTGTGCATGCTTATATATTGAGGTATATATATATTTATTTTTTTTAATTTATTAATATTTCTATACCGCCCTTCTCCCGAAGGACTCAGGGCGGTGTACAGGGCAAGAATAAAACAGAGAGATTTACAAAAGATAAAAGATAATTAAATACATGCCCAATTAAAAATACAGTTAATACATACTAAAAAACCCCAATAAAAATAGTAAAAAACCCCACCAATCCCCCCTCAGGCCAGGCCGGCTTGCTCGAACAAGTATGTTTTCAGATCGCGGCGAAAGGAGCAAAGATCGGGCGCCGTCCGGAGCTCAACCGGTAACTGGTTCCATATATTGCTGGGCCGCACATTAACATGAAACCTAGTCAAAATTAACACACGTGTGAAAGTGACAACGATTATAAAAGAGGCTGCTTTTTTGGCCCTTTCTTATTTATCATTTGGGTACATTCTATTGGCTTTTTCCTTTTCCCCACTGGGAATTTCATTCCCATAGATTCAAGCTGTTTATCCAACTTACATGATGTGGGGGGGGGGGGAAACGGCTAGCCAAAAAAGAACTATATTACAAAATGTAATTACGTGGCAACTCTATATTAGAAATTGATACTGATAGTATTCACATGGTTGAGCACAGCCTAAACAAGCAATCAACTATTGAAGGTTAAAATCTTCTGATTTCCTTTAATGAAGGTTATATGCCTTATTTATGTAGGAATAAAACACATCACATGCTGACCCATATGTAGTTAGTGTAAAGGCTCTGTAGGGCCCATATGAGCTTAGCTGTCAGAAAAAAATATTATGACAGTATTATGGGATATATCTGCCTGTTTTCTCAACTGGGTGTTATTAATTAATATTTTTTCTCCCTAATTAAATCCCCTCCCTTTTTTGGGAATTGGATCTTTCAAACATATTGTCGCACTGCTGATGTGTAGAGTTCCAGTGGGGCCGAACATCTGGCAGTGTATTAAGTTGTAGTAACAAAATCAACTTTCCTGAGAAGCTCAGCACATTCAATGTGACTGCTGCAAACCCAGTGAGATGTCAGAATTTCAATCAGGCGTACACAGCATTTTATAAAAAAAAATAGTTGCAGGTTGGTTGGGGTATGCAGAGAGGGATTCATATATGTGAATATATATAAAAAGGGGAAGGTTAGGGTTCCTTCCTAACTTTCTTTTGCTGACCATTAAGCCTCTGGAGGCTCCTGCCTCTTTACTCTAATTGTTTCCTAGACAAACCCATTTTTCCCCTTTCTTTGCAAAATATGTATGGCATTTTAGTTAAGATTCTAGTGGATTACAATTAATGCCATGAAACAAGCATAATAGAATAATAATCAATATTGGTAATTTAATCAGCAAATTAGTTACAAAGATTAAAAAAACCCAAAACAATTGAATTCAAATTGATTCACTAACCACATTGGGAAATGCACCCATAACTCAGACATAGCAATAACATAGCATGTGTTTCATGGTGCCATCAATTCAAACCCCCCTTAATTTAATGTGGAGAGAACACTTCCCAAGAAGCTTTCTCAACTTCAGAAATAGGAGCAGACAGGAAAGGTTTAGAATGCTAGAAACACCATAGCAGGGAACACTACCACCACCTATTTGGCCAATGGGAAGGTCAACATTCAAACATACCATCAAGATAAATTTGAAAGAAGTCCTCAAGCATCTTAAATTAAGCCCCCTCCCCAAAAAGCTGAAATGCTTTGTGTTGTTAGTTGTGAAGTCATGTCCGAATCGTCGCGACCCTATGGACAATGTTCCTCCAGGCCTTCCTGTCCTCTACCATCTTCTGGAGTCCATTTAAGCTCACGCCTACTGCTTCAGTGACTCCATCCAGCCACCTCATTCTCTGTCGTCCCCTTCTTCTATTGCCCTCGATCTTTCCCAGCATTAGGCTCTTCTCCAGTGAGTCCTTCCTTCTCATTAGGTGGCCAAAGTATTTGAGGTTTTTTTTTTTTATTATTATTCCTGTGTACAAAACATTTGCCTACCAAAAGGCAAATGCTTTGTACACAGGAATAAAAAAACCCAATCTTTAAATAATTTAAAAAAAATGTGCTTTGTCCCACTTCTTAGATGGCTGCTGTTGATCTGCTGCCGATTACTCAAGTGTTCTTAATTGCTTGTTAACAATGGAACAACATCAGATTGCATAATTCTTTGATTCTGCAGAGTGAGCAGAATGATCAAGAAATTCTAAGAAGTGGCACTGAAATAATAGGCCTTGTCAAGTACTTCATGAGAGTGTCCACAGCTTCTCTTATAGAACAAATGTGTGATTAGTAATGCTATTAGGGGCAGATCCAGGGCCAAGGATCATGGAGGCACATTCAGTGCATTCAGGCTTTCCTCCACACAGAAGAACAGAAGAACAGAGTTGGAAGGGACCTTGGAGGTCTTCTATCAATTTATCTAAAAGATGCATTCCATTTCTGCTCAAGTTCTAGTAGTAGTAGTAGTAGTAGTAGTAGTAGTAGTAATAATAATAATAATAATAATAATAATAATAATAATAATAATAATAATAATAATAATAAGTTGGAAGGGACCTTGGAGATCATCTAGTCCAACCCCCTGCTAAGGCAGGAAACCCTATACCATTTCAGGCAAATGGCTGTCCAGTCTCTTGTTAAAAACTTCCAGTGTTGAAGCATTCACCACTTCTGGAGGCAGGTTGTTCCACTGGTTAATTGTTCTAATGGTCAGGAAGTTTCTCCTTAGTTCTAGGTTTGATTAATTCTCTCTTTGATTAGTTTCCATCTGTTGCTACTTGTCCTGCCTTCAGGTGCTTTGGAGAATAGCTTGGCTCCCTCTTCTTTGGGGCAGCCCCTGAGATATTGGAAGGCTGCTATCATGTTCCCCCTTGTCCTTCTCTTCATTAAACTAGACATACCCAATTCCTGCAACCATTCTTCGTATGTTTTAACTTCCAGTCCCTCAATCATCTTTGTTGCTCTTCTCTGCACTTTTTCTAAAGTCTCAATATATTTTTTTTAATATTGTAGCAACCAAAATTGGATGCAATATTCCAAGTGTGGTCTTACCAAGGCATTATAAAGTGGTATAATGTTTCATGTAATGTTGATTCTATACCCTTATTGATGTTGCTTAGGACTGTGCTGGCTTTTTTATCAACTGCAACATACTGCTAGCTCATATTTGTGTGATTGTCCATTAGGAGAAAGTCTACAGATTAGTGAGAAAGAATGGTGAGAGAAAATGAGAAAAATATACTGTACTGAAAGAATGGAACTTGTGAAAAGAAAAACTGCTCACAAATAAATTTGTTTTCCATTAGCATTTTGTCTTCTGATTCATATCATTGATAATGGCTAGCTTCAAAAGACTTTGATTGAGAAAATAGTGTGGCATGAAGGGTTAACTTCCCAATTAACCATTTCCATTCCTAATATTGTGATTTTAATTAAAATCCCTTCCACCATGGATGAAATTTAATTGGTTTTGTTTTAAACAACAAGTTCAGGTTCATTGTACAGTATTGGATCTGTGTACTTATGTGGCCCAAAACATTGAATAATCATTGTCAATATGGATTAGTTCTTAAAGTAAATGTAAGATACAGGGTAGAACCATGGGTTTTCAGCATAATAAAATAGTAAAGAACATATTTAATAGTTTAAGAAATAATAGCAATAACTTCCTTTGCAAATTAAACTATTTTAATTGACAGTGTTCCTTGTAAGTTAAACAATAAAACAAACTGAAGTGAGTTTGGGTTTTGCATCATATTTTTCCTCAGATTTATTCTAGAAGCAGATGCTAAGTGAAGGCCATTAAGGAACTATCCATGTGGATATTTTTAGTTGAATAATGAGAAAAGTATTCAAATAACTGCCTAATGTTTATCCTTAACCTTATCCCTATTTATTTTAAAGTCTTATGTATGCATCATTAAACCTGTTGAAAAATGTATTAACCTACCAGACACAACCAACCCCCAACAAGTTTCATTTATCACTCTCTTCTTTTGTGTCCTGTTGATGTAATATAAACTGCTCCAGCTTTTTATGCTCCTAACTCAATCATTGGCTTGTCAAGTTCTATACCGCTTGCATCAGGTGTGAGGATATAATAGCCTCCCAGATTTTGCTGAAGTACAGTTGCCATCATATTTTACTGTTGGCAGTGTTGTCTGGAGTTGTTTGGATTGGGAAGCCACAGATTGTCCACTGTAGTCTACATTGTCTGACACTTTATCTTCAAGAACTTAGAATGGAGCTTTCTCTAGATACTATACCCTTGTTTATCTGCACGGTAAGGAGTTTAGTATGATTCTGAAGATAATTCAGAAGGGGAAAAAAATCTCCAAATATCCCATTTGAAGGGCAGCTCTTATGTTTGTAGAATATAGATCTTTTATTTATTTATTTAGCAGAGAGAGAGAGAGAGAGAGAGAGAGAGAGAGAGAGAGAGAGAGAGAGAGAGAGAGAGAGAGAGAGAGAGAGAGAGAGAGAGAGAGAGATCTTCTAATGTCTGAGGACTCAGTAGATGGACATCTCTAATTTCTACTGCAAGCATTAAGAGCAGAATTTATAGCCAGTAGGATCAGGTCATCTTGCCAGCTTTTAAAAGATCTCATCTGGGCAAAGACAGTCATAAGAACTATGTTCTGCTGGATAATCTAATTTTTGTCTTCTGTGAGCTCACAAATGTTCCTGATCATCTGTATGTATGTGTCTGTCTGTCTGTCTATCTGTCTGTCTGTCTTTCTGTCTGTCTGTCTGTCTACCTACCTACCTAACTACCTACCTACCTACCAACCAACCAACCAACCAACCAACCAACCAAGACCAATTATGGGCTTTGCACATCAAAAATTTAAAAATGTCTAACTTGACTCTGCTGATACCTCAACCCACCCCCAAAGCAAAAGAGAAACAATGATTTACATATTCATTTGTTTTTTTTAAACAGTCCGATTATGTCTGGTGCTATATATTATATAAAGAAATGTCAAATAATTACAAAAATGAAATACAAATAAAACAAGCTCATTTTCTCAGGGTTTGACACCACATAAGACCACAGCTTTCCTGCACGCTCTTGTGGTGTCAGACCCACATCACAGAGGGTCTGGAGGCTACAGAAGAGCACATTCCTTCTCGCATGGTCCCTGCAGCCTCTGAAAATCATGTGAGAATGGGGCATGCTTTCAGAATAGTTGTTGGGAGTTGGTGAATGCTGGTGTGTCACCCAAAATGTTGTGGATTGCCACCTTTGACAGGTGTGTCACAAGTTCACCATCACTGATCTGGATTCTTCTCTGCTATGTGAATATTTGTGCCAAGCTGACTTGTGGCTTTCAGACAGGAACAAGAATATGTCAGGAAGTGAACCGAGGATATTTTTTTCTTTCTTTCTTCTTTGGTTGGAAAGGGTTCTTGATCACTAAGTTGTTGTTCTGCCCTGTGCAGTAAACGTGGAAGTACTTAATATTAACCAAAGAACATCTGTAATTCCTCTTGGACATTTGTAAAGCAACTTGCAAATTCGAAAGCCCAAATCTTCATATAGGGACAGCAAACAGACCGGGTAACAGCTGAAGATATTTTTTCTCTGGTTTGGCTGATCAAACATGTGCTTGTGAATACACACAGCATTTGACCTTACAACAACCATTCTTGTAAATGTTACCGAGCTGCTAATATTGTTTCAATTAAATAAAAATTAATGCTTGGAAAATATCACAAAAGGGTAATCTAATATTTAATCATTAACGGTTTATGCAAAGGGACATTTACAGAAGTATTCTTAGAAATGGTCAATTTCAAAGATTTGATTCTGCTTTCATAACTCTTTTTGTCCTCCCTCCGTTTACTCCCCACTACTTTTTCCTGTTCTGAATTTTCTATTTATTTCATAGAACATTTTCATTGCTAGGGAACTATGTTTGAAATAAGAACATTTCTAAAAGAGAAGAAACAAAATTACATTTAAATTATTAATTGGTTATGAAGGACATTATTAAATAATCTGTTCTGAAGCATGTTGGGATTCCATTTGGCTAAAGGCAAGCATGTTAAAATATAGATAATTTCAGTTGTAGATTTAAGAAAACATGTAGATATTATTTTGTTTTTAAGTATGCAACCTGCTCTCACCTGTCAGAATTACAGTTTTCATAATTGTGTCTTAATGAATAAACCGTGGTTAAACAAACTGCAGCTTGCTTCTATGACATTATGGCTCTGAATACAATAAAATAAGCTGCAGTTTGTTTAACTATGGTTTATTCATCAAGACACAATCCTTTTGTATACCAATTTAATTAAAAATTACAAATACAACAATAAAGAAACAAACTAAAATATAATAAAAAGGGGGAAAATGGATGGCACAGAAAAAGTAGAAAAAAGGAAAAAAACAATATAGTAGAGAAGAAAACTCAACTGGTGCTGTAAAATTTGTCAATTCAAAGATTTATAATGACTGAAAAGCAGTAAACAAGCAATTTCCAAATATGCTTGTTTGCCATTAAATGATCAAAAAAGGAAACAGGGTCCTTTCAAAGGCATCAACCACAGTTTAAGCAAGATGGATAAACTCTCATCTGCCAGCTCTCTCAATCTGCAGACCACTGATTGGCAATCTCCTCGTGAAGAGCAACTGCCCTATGCACTTGTTGGCGATCTCAAATCTTCTTTTTGTTTGGTTTAAAATCAAAAGAGCCATCTTAGTTACCAGTTCTTCATCCTATCACATTCATCTTAAGTGCATCATTTTGCTGAACCCAATGAAACCACGGTTATAATAACTGATGCACAAACCCAATATCTGAGTACATAAAATGTGGTAATCCATAACCAAATAAGTTAAATTATAAATTATGGTGTAATGCAATGTGTAAACTCTGTCAATATATTCTTGTCATATGGGCTCAGAATGACTGATGATGAGGACTAGACTTATTCAAGAATACTTTTGTTCAGTTAGTTCCTGGAATCAAACTTCTAAATGCCTACATTATTTTTCTTACCAAATTAGGGAACCACAACACACTAAGAGCATTTCTGAAGCAACGTGCAAATGTACTTATCCTCATAAGCATTCTTGTTTTCTAAAAGCATATCACTTATAAAACTTTTTTTACAGACATTTTAAGAAATAATTGCTAGGTGCCGATTTATAGGAAGCTGTTTGATTTAAACAAAAAACTGTAATGCAAAGAATTTCAGTGGGTTTTGTCTTATTTATTGGAATTGTAAGTTGGATTTAAATACTTGTTATCACTCATACGGTACTTCTGGATTCTTATTTGAATTGTAGTGGCAAGAAAATGCCAGCAAAGAACATTTAAACAGACCTAATTGAGATATGCTATAGAAAATAAAATGTTTGAATGGTCTTCAACATCCCATTTATGTTATCTTACAGTTCAGATTGTTCTTCCTTCCTTCCATATAGTGAATTTGTGAATAAAGCTGGCATAGTAAGAATCCCTGAAATTTATTTTGCACGGCATCTCAATTTTAATATTATTTTGGAAATTTAAGAAAATCGCCTAGGTTGGAACATGTTATCAATAAATTAAATAATAATTTATTTGACAGCCATGTTTGGATTAGTGTATTGTATTTCTTCATCAGCTTCTCAAAGTCAGTAGCAAATGCTTTTGTTTTAAAGTTGTTGTGGGGTTTTATTGCATGTTGTTGAACTTGGCTGCACGTATCAAACTCTGATGCAGACATAAAAATGTCAAGGCAAGCAAGCAGCATAGGGGAGTTCTTAGATCTTAAATTATTAACTTTTCAATCTTGCAGGTACAGGATAACCCTAAATAACACACCAAAACTCATATGAAAGAGAAAAAGCTTTTCAACGGTTAAAAATGTTTCCTCTTCTTCTCTCTGTAAAGCAGGATATCCAACTTTGTGACTATATTTCTGTGTTTTTCTAAAAAAGGGGGAAGGTAAGGATTCCTTCCTAACTTTCTTTCAGTGACCATTAAGCCCCTGGGGGCTCCTGCATCTTTTATCTAATTGTTTCCTAGACATAATAAACACAAATTATCTGGGGTTGGATAATATGCTAAATTTGTGCACATGCACACACAGGAAAGTAGCACAGAGTTTATCTACTCCAAATTTCATCTTTCTAAACAACATAGAAGGAGCCATACAATTTTAGTACTTTCAAATGAAATGATAATTGAGGGCTAATAATCTCAGGATAATTTTAATCTAATATACACATCACAGTGCATGCATTTTCAGCCACCTAGATATTGTTTATGATTTATTGGCCTGCAGCGAACCAGGTGGCTGCCCCTGGAAGATGATATTTTTAAAAGAAAAAAATTGGCTTACTCAAATCAATTAAAATCCAGGCAAAGCAGAAGATTGCATGTTTATCTACTCCATTGCAGAGCAGGTTCCCATCTGTCTTCAGACTCAACTAACATGATGTCTGTTTGGCATTTGTCATATTTTTAATCAATATAATATCCTTATGCAATATCCATTTCCTTTGGATTAATTGATTCCATTTCCCCACCTCCTTCAGATTTACCCAGAATTTTGGAACAATGTAGAAGCACAATCATTGTTTGATGAAAAGTATTATTCCACAATTTTGTGTATTGCATATCCATTTTTCTCCCCCCTATATGAAAGAAGTCATATCAAAATGAACAAAGATATGGATAAACGGATTAGCACGTCTGTGGGAAGGGCTCTAGCATTTATACAAAATGCTATCTAGAGATCAAAACAAATGAGATCATGAAACATCATCTTCTAAAAGCCAAGCTTATTCATCTTAAATGTCTTGTCCTTTGATCCTGGCTGTTTGACAAGCAGTTAGCTCTTCCTTAGTCATCAAAGCTTGTTGCTACTTACAACATTTTGCTGCAGAAATTTGCATTCAGATGGGGAGCAGGGGAAAATTCAATTGTATTTAGCCACTAGTTTGTTTAAACGTAACCATCCTGACCTTGATGAAGCATGAATTTAATGACAAGCTATCTTAGGATGTAGCAGAATAACAGACTTGGAATGGATCTTGGAGGTCTTCTAATCCAATTCACTGTTCAAGCAGGAAACCCTATAGAAATTCATCTGTCTTGTTGCATATTATAACTCGAGAGCTAAGCTTTTTGACACATGTAATTTGGGCTCATGTACAGGGACGTGGTGGCTCAGTGGGTTAGTATGCTGAGCTTGTCGATCAGAAGATCGGCAGTTTGGCGGGTTGGATCCCGAGTGCCACGTAGCAGAGTGAGCGCCTGTTACTCGTCCCAGCTTCTGCCAACCTAGCAGTTCGAAAGCACATAAAAATGCAAGTAGAAAAATAGGGACCACTACGGTGGGAAGGTAACAGCATTCCGTGAGCCTTTGGCATCTAGTCATGCCAGCCACATGACCACGGAGACATCCTCGGACAAGCGCTGGCTCATCGGCTTTGAAACGGAGATGAGCACCGGCCTCTAGAGTCAGAAACAACTAGCACGCATGTGCAGGGGAACCTTTACCTTTACCTTTTCACAGTATTAGAAACTTGCAAATGAAGATATGCTTGTTTAGTTAAACGATTTAGCACTTTTATAGAGCTAAGTTTGGAAAGAGTTCCATTTACATTGATACCAAGACTGTTTTCTTTCTGCCATTCTTTAATTTCTAATGACCAAACAAACACTTTCTCCTATCTTCACCACTTTTAAGAACTCCTTTAAAAAAAAAATCTGCCTCCTTATATGCCAGGCTGATGCCTAAAGCAAAATTGTAGACCTGAATTATAAATACGTTGAGGAATCAAGCTGGAAATGCCTCATAACATTTAATATACAAAAACTAATCTGACTCGAGGAAACTGACAGGTTTTCTTTATGACCAAGCCAGCTAGCTTTAAATTTTGATTTTCTTTCAGCTTTAAAGTCTCTTCTCTTGAAAGGGCGAGACTTATCCCCTGAAGCCAAATACGTTCAGCACAGATATATATAGTCTGCTTCCACTTACTGTATCTTGCTAGCTGCTTCTCCTGAAAAAGGGTGTTAGCTAAGTGATTTAGCTCTTCATGTATGGTTTAGCAAAAAAAAAAACCCAAACTCAAATAATAATATGGGGGGAATGTGTAGATTTTGTGATATTTAATGGAAGGAAAGCAAGGAATTTTTTTTCAATGGAAACATGCTATCGTTCTAAAGGAAACCAAAATCAAGATTTTGAGAAACATAAAAAGTCACTACTGCTTATCTAAGGAGTTGGTAGGAGACAAAGATGACTTGATGGAACATAATCAATCGCTCAATTAATTGTCTTGCAATCCATTGTGATTAACTGTTGCTCCCATCCTGTTTATTTCAAAGTATTTCAGTTAACATTTGCCAATGGCAGATGGACTAAAGATCTTTTTCTTTTCTTTTGGTTAGATGTTCTGTCTGTTTTAATGAACAGGTTTATTTCCTTCCTTCCTTCCTTCCTTCCTTCCTTCCTTCCTTCCTTCCTTCCTTCCTTCCTTCCTTCCTTCCTTCCTTCCTTCCTTCCTTCCCCTAATTTCTTAAAAGGAAAGAGAACCCACCTGGCCAATATCAATGGCTTTATCTGCCTAACTGACAAATGAGAACACAAGTCAAAATTCTTTCTGTTCTTTTTCTTAACCTTGTTACTATCACAATACTGATTGGAGTAAAGACAAACAACATCAGGAAAAAAAAAACAATTCTTTGGAACATTTTTTTTAAAAAAAATATTTAGTACCAGTGCTTTTTCTGTAAAAAAAATGGTGCTGGAACTCACACACATCATACAACCCGCCTTGCCTACTCTACAAGGTTCCATCCAAAAAAGGTGCCGGAACTCCATTCTGGGCGTTCTATGACACAAAAAGCCCTGAGTAAGACTAAAGTTGGAGACTTTTGCTGCTTATGGTAGAATTGCAATTTGGAAAGCTCTGCTTCAAACAAACAAACATTTTCCATGGCTAATTTTAAATTAAGTTGACTTCAGCTAAATGCAGAGCATACACCTCACACGATTTTCAATTTTATTACCAAAGAGTGAACAGGGCATTGTTGCAAAGACAGAAAATGCCACATGATTTATTTATTAATTTAATACATTAGATTTATTGATTTTATTTATTTATTAAAGTTATATGGCATCCATCTCAGTGTCAAGAGACTCTGAGCATTGTACAGTTCAAGAGAGTCTGCGCGGGAATATGTAACATTCTGTCTCAAATCAATTAATCTATGACAAAGTTCTTCCTGAACAGCACTCGGTCCAGGATAGCGAAAGGGTTTCTTCATTTTCACTCACTCTTACAGAATAGAGAAAGCAACACATGATAGAAATGACATTCTAGCTTTTAAAGGGCAGAGATTTTATTCCTTCAAGAAATGCATACACAACCCTTCAGCTTCATACTGAAGTGACTAAGTCCAGTGTTGTCATACAATATGCAACTTTGATAGGCTAGGGCTGTTGAATTAATGCAAATCCTATTAATTTGTGTGGCTCTCATTCCAAAACTTTCTGAAACCAGCACCATTCCACACTTGGTGGTTAAATTCCCAAAGTGATTTTATGTCAAACATTTCCATGTATCTCATCAGAAAAAAAAGGAGAAAAAAAAGATAGGATCCAGCATGTGGTTTTCCCAGATGCATAGCTACAGACAGGATGCAGAATGAATATCTCTTCTTTGTCATTTGTCTCCCAGAGATTCAGGTATCTCCTGTTATAATGCCCTCTGAAATGACGGCACCATTTAGCTATCATGGCTAATGGCTATTGATAGCTCTATCCCTGAATCCCTCTTTAAAGCTATCTAAGCCTGTGACCATCAGAAACTCTGGTGATATGGTGACAGTTAATTATAAAAGCCCTGTCTCTGAAAATGAAACTGTAATGGCTCATTCAGGTGTAATTTGTCATCGTTCAATATGACTGTCAACTACAGAAAAGTAGAATTTTGTTCGGTTAGCATTTTAATGTAAAGTTGTTGAATATTGTGCTTCTAAACAAAGGGCTAAATAGTTCACCAAATATTGTGATGCAGGCCTACAATCAAATCAATACAAAAACGAGAGAAGTATTTTTAGGAAAACCAGGTCCAAAATGGAAAAAAAAGCATTGTTTGAAAAAATATAAGGCAATACAGTACTATTTTTTTAAAAAAACAAATACATAAAAATTCATGCAAAAATGAAAAATGCAAAAGACCAACTTAGATGGTGTTATGTGTTATCTTTAAATTGCAACAGCTCTGGATGCCTGTGGCTGAGGAACATGGGTAAGAAGTAGATCTTTGTCTACTTTTCACCTTCCATTGTGTATCTCATTGACTGCTAAAGATATAAAGTGCAAGGATAACTAGGTCTTCTCTCTGAAAAGAAAGACCCTTTTTTACGTGTCCATGAACTTAGTGAATATGGGCAGGCATATTCTTACATTTCTGTAATAACAGTAAGAGGGTAAAATGATAACACGATGCAGAGGGAATGTTTGGATGGTGGCTGACACATCTCTTTTTCCTTTCTAATGACAAGGTTGGTCTATGGACCTAAAGATTTTTTTTATCAGAGTAAGAAGACAGTTCTGATAGTCCTTAACTTATGACCAGTTTTTTAGTGACCATTCAAAGTTACATTGAATGTTTCCCTGTGTACAACCCAAATTTAAAGGACGAATGGCTTCTTTCACATGATCTTTATGGCCATTTGCAGAATCCCATGGTCTCATACAGCAATTTATGGCACTTTTTTTTTTAGCCAGAAACCTGTGTTTACTTCCGTTTTCTAACATAAAATGTCCATTGCAGATAATGGGCTCACTTAACGACTGTGGCATTTGCTTAACAACTGCCACAAGAAAGGTCATAAAATTGAGCACAGCCACACAGTAACCCAATTAACAATCAGCATGATTTATGACCATAATTCAAGGCTCAATTATAGCCATAGGTTAAGAACTACCTATAAAGGAACTAGCAAATTTCATTGGTTCAAGAAGAAGGATACGCTTAAAATAAATCAAGGAACAGGGTTGAATTTCAGGAAAAAAAATATGAAACTTTGTAAAACTTCTAAATATTTTTTCTGTGATGTTGGCAATGATAGTAGAAGCATCCTCTTTGCCTCTGATTTCATTACAGAATTGTTAAAATCAGCAATATGCAAGTTAAGTAACAAACTGAACATGATACCTCTGGCAGTCAGAAAATATAACCAGCTGGTGTTGCTTACTATGCTTAGGCTCAATTAATCACACTTATATCTCATTGTGAATTTTAATATTCTATACAAAGCTAGGTAAACCCTATCTTACAGGGCTTTGTTCTCCATCTCTCCCCATGCATGAGTTTTTAGCTGGAAACTTACCTAATTCCTTTGCAGTGCAAAGCTTTCTATCTTGTGATTAATCTTTTGGTTGGAAGCTCAGCTAGTGCAACTCATAAGTAATAACCCCATTTATCTGCTTTGATGACTAACTGCAGCAGTCAACCATGTCTTCCATCTGTCCATCTGGTATAGTCTATGTCAAATCATGGTTCACCTTCAAAGATTAGTCTGGATATCATTACAAATTACCATCATACTTTCATTCCATTGCTTTTCTCCTTGTCATTCTTCAATTTCTATAACACCTAGAAGCAATATGTTAGAACATAGTATAAAAGCTTATAAGTTTTTGTTTGAAAGTTGTTGGTTTTAAGTTAAACATAAAGATATCCAGAGTTTCTTAAAGTGAATCTGTAGTTCTACACTAAAAACTCTTTTTTTATATAAAAGAGCATTGCTTGAACATTTGTAGGAGAAGAACAGGCAGAGCCTGGTGGGTGGGGTCAAGAGAGGAATTAGCCTAGAGTCACTGTGTCCCACCATGACAGCCTTCCGTCCTTCTGATGTCAGTAAAATGTGCTGTTAGCTTTTTTACTCTCTTTTAAATTCCCAGACCTTTTCTTTACTTTTCTTCTCTTCTTCCATTTTAATTGCCCAGTAATCTCTTGCTGACGGATCCCTTATACTTGACCCTTCTTTTAAATAATATAAAAAAAACATTTTACACACATTTCCAAATAACATATTTTTCTCCATATGCCTTATAAAGTCATACTTGATTATTTTTGAAAGTAGCCAATTTGGATATTAAGGAAAACTAATTGTGGTTTTCTAGGCTGTCATAATCAAGCAAACCATGACTTAACATATGTGATAGTAGCCATAAATTATATATACATATGCACACACACACACATCAAGTGTCTTAAAAATAACAACTGAACACCAATAGTGCAACTGAATTTCCAGTTCCTCTATATATTAGTGGACATTTTCTTTTTCTTTTTTCATCATTTGCACTTAGAAAACTAGATTTACACAGAGGACCTTGACTTACTGATTTCTAAAATACAAAAATAAAAATAACTTGCTTTAACACATGATGATGTAAAGTATGCCTTGAAGCACCATTGAATTTGATTGCACCCACATTTTTATATGTGTGTCTGTAAGAAAGAGAGAGAGAGAGAGAGAAAGAGAGAGAGAGAGATGAAAGATTAGTTTTCCAGTCTGTGAAATTTCAACTCTTTCATAAAGAGAATCTGACCACTCAGATTCAGTTCCTATCTTTTAGATATATGAAACGAAATTATTACATGCATCAAAGTAGACAGCAAGGGAGATGACCTTGATGGAGATATGCAAGCTCCATTGTCAAGGCAACAAGGGGTAAGAAAATTACCTAAAACCACAATGTCACAATAACAGTTGGAAGCAGCTGAGGCAGATACTTCCAAATTTACTGAATTTACTAATTTACTGAATTATAAGAAGGTGAGGGATATACAGACAGACTTTCAAGATTTTGTTATCATAACAAGTCTCAATAAAAGTAGTTTCAGACTTCCCACAAAGCTGATATCTGGGTCTAGGCCACCAAGTGGGGCTGTCAGGTGCTACCAAATCCTTTAGGATTCCTGATTGTTAACAATTTTGAATGCATGATAAGTACATTGTAAAACATCCAAGCCAAGAATTAAATAACCATCTTCAAAACATCCATGATAAAGTTAAAATAAAACATCCATGGTCAAATAACCAATTCAAATTAAATTAAATTCCAAGAATAATGTACCCAGGCTCATAGAATTGTATTTGAAGTTATAGTTGAATTCAATTATAGCTCTTAGATCACTGTGGTTATGCAAATATGCCATCATTATATTAATAGCAGAATGGCATGCCATTGTTACAAGTGCTGAAATCATACCAAGTTGTTTTGTTTTGAAATCAGATCAAATGTCTTCCGCTAGCTTACTATACCATCAGAGCCTCCAAAACATCATTGTTTTGATTACCTTTCTAAAGGTAATTAAAAGAAAATAATGAGCATGTCATAAACAAAAGTGTGCAAACAACTAAATATGTTGTGAAGCTCGTAACATGAGGAAAACACTGGTTGGAAAGCAATTTGCATGTTCTTGTCATAACTGTTAACTGTCTTATTAACTGACACACCAAGGTTTTGCATGAAGCAAAAAGAAAATGGTTGAGCTGTAATGGACTAAACAGGAGTTAGTGATGGAAATGACTGAACATTCTTTATCACACGGAGAACTATATATCAGTGTGGAGAGTCAAATCTAGTATTCTGATAGATGTAGGGAGCACGATGGCTCAGCTACTGTATTAAAGATGCTGAGCTTGTCAGCTGGAAAGGAGATAGCCCAAGTTTGGTACCTGACTGCTACAGTATAGGGAGAGCTCCTCTGACTTGCTCCAGCTCCTGCAAACCTAGCATGCAAATGAGAATAGATAAAGAGGTGCCACTTTGGTGGGAAGGTAATAGCATTCTGTGCCCCTTGGCAAATAGTCATGCTGGCCACATGACCATGGAAGTATGTTCAGACAATGCTGGCTCCCTTGGCTAAAAAAAATGGAGATGAGCACCACCCTTAGAGTCAGAAATGATTGGACAGGGGAAACCTTTACTCTTCTGGTAAATGTAAAACTTCATATAAGAACAGTGTTCTGTTTGTGTGTTCCTTTGGTAGATCTATACCATATCTTTATATCTTGTTCCTTTTTGTAGGATCTCAGGCAACTTGCAAGGGAATGTCTCTGCCCAAAAAGCTGTGAGGAAGACTGGACTGGAATAGACTGCTCATATAGTATCACCTGGTGAGTTTCTAGTGTTGCAAGTACTAGGAAGTGGCCTTGCCCAATGCAGCACCTTAAGTATCACATCCAAACTATCTTATTTTAAAATGTAAGAATGCAGAAGAAATCGTGCATTTAATTTGCATTAAATGTGATCCAGATTTCTGATTTCTGCCTATGAATGGACATGTATTGTCTTTGCTAATTTACATGAATATAAATACAATAAATCACTGGTGAGTTCTACTTGATTGAAAGCAAAATTGCACATATGGTATACTCCTTTGAACTTAGATTAACTTGCATAAACTGCAACATAAATCATGTAAGTCATTACTCGGCTTACGTGATCCCTAACACTATATTATTTTGTATACTGTTATACAAAACCATTATTTTTTTTCTGTGCTTAATCAAAACCTATTAGCATACTTGGAAAAATACAAAACAAACCCCTGCATATTCCCATAGCTTTTGTGATTATTCCTAAACAAAATAGACAGAACACTGTGCCGAATTAAAATTTTAAAAAATCTGGATAACATGTAAATCACAATATTCCCCTACCAATAATGCATTAAAGTTGACAGTATATTGACATAGAAATTGATCATTATGGGAGTAGTCTATAGGGTACAGTTTACTACAAATGAACATCCTAGTTTAAATAACAATTTCTTAATGTTTTAAAAAGAGTAAACATGAAAGCATATATAGAATAGAATATACGTGATTTACTTTGTAGGGACAATTGTTTCTCAGTGATAGTATTTAACTTTTGCAGTGATAAGACAGGGAAATACTCAAATCCTCTCTATTGTTCCACTCTATTGGTTAGAATCCCTGTTCAAAATGGAAGGAAATAAGGTTTTTATTTGATAGTTCATCACACATTGAGCAATATGTTTATATTGGACTTCACATTTTTTATCCACCTCTCAAGACCTTCTGAAAGGCCTGAGATAGGAAGATGTTGGTTGGTGGTGCTTAAAGGTATCCTTGCAGGATATAATCTGTTCAATGTAAAGTTGCCTTTTCCAATTGACTGGTGGTGATTTAGGCAACGCTAGTGCTCTAGTTGTTTTGGGATTGCACCCAAGGCATCTATGATTAATGGTTGTCAATTCTTTGTTTTTGAATGACTATGGAGATTCTTGGTCATACAGGTCATGCTTGTCCCAAAGCTGCTTTTTCAGGAAGCAACTGGACTTGTTTGTTTTTCTTTGAAGATGTTTCGCTTCTCATCCGAGAAGCCTCTTCAGTTCTCACTGGATTGTGAGGAATGGAAGGATTTATATTCCTTGCAGACAGCTGGTCATTTATATTCTTTTAGAGAGTTGTTGAGGCCATTTGGAGGATTACCTGTGTCCACAAGGTCACCTGAGTAGTGCAAATATGTGTGGAGCCTTCTTGACTACAGGATATTTTTTGACCTGTGTCCATCCAATGTTGAAGACAGGCAGAGGCTGATGGGGATAAGTTGTGTTGTCTGCATCTCAAACGGAAGTGCAAATGGTTCCTGTAGTCTGCAAAGTTTTCTGGAAATCCATTCATACTCCTGCACCATTCAAAGAGTGTTCATCCCAAAGTGCATCGCTAAATGTCTATGGAGTTTGAATATCACTTGGTTTATATATCTAACAATGTTTCTGTTCAGAAGAAGAGGATCAGGAGAAAAACAGTGGGATGCATAAGATTTTATAACATGCTTACTCCTTGATTAAAATGTTCCTTGGCTAATACATAGTCAATGCAAAAGTGGGGATAGCAAGCAATTCATCTTTTTCACTTGTTGATGTTATACAGGTGATGATTCAATGTTTCTGGGAAATGCAGCAACAGAAATCTCTTTATTATTGAAGAGATCAAATAGTAACCAATCAAACAGAAGAAAAAGAAGTGTCTCCCATAGCAGAAAATTGCTTCAACTGTCTGTAACAACAAAAAAAGTTGCATTATTGATGATGCCAGTGACTTCAGCAAAGATGGGATAAGCCTTCTATTGAAATTTATCCTGCCCTTAAGGATGGCAATGTGAGACTGAGATTGATTTTGCTTTCAAATGCAATGTATATATATCAGATTTGGGAATCTACATTACCACAGAGTGAAGGTTTAGCTAAGCAAAATCTTGTGGTGCATCAATCATCAGCAACTCCCCCCCTCACCCCATACTTCTCCCTTTACTGTAAAGAAAGCACATAAAGAGCCTTGATAGTGCAGTAGAATGTAGTATTACAGGCTAACTCTGTGTTCCCACTGCCAGGAGTTCGATCCTTTACAGAGTGGCCTAGAGGCCCAATGGTGAAGCCGTTAACCTCCCATTGAGATTTCAGTCCCAGGTGACACTATGTTTTAACACTATATAGCAAAATAAGGGATATTTGGCCACCAATCTTTAGATATGAAAATAAAATGGAAATTTAGGATCTGCAATAAAGTCTGTCTATCCAAGTTGTTGTATGAGAGTCAAGATTATATCAGAAAGTGCTTCCCACTTTTCTTTCTCTGACAAAATATAATAGAAATTTTTCTGCTACATAAAACAATTTCCTGCACATTTTTTTATCAGTTCTCAGCCAATCTGAAGAAAAGTAATTTGTTTCTGAATGTCTTTTAAAGCAGAAGAAAATTTTGGATCCATAGTCATGACCAGAGTCTAAAGTTCTTGCTCTTAGTTAGATGTATATTGGCTAAGAAATGTGTATAAGTATTTAATAATTTCAATCTTCTGCATTAATTAAACTCAAAGGGAAGACACAAACTCATCCCATTCGTTTTTTTTTTTCAATAAAAGTGCTAGTATCTCTTATAAGAGGAAAATCTGTTCTTGAATAATTGTTGATGATTGTCTACTTCTCTAAGGGAAACACAGAAGATTAATACAGCCATTTTCTTTATCCAGAAATTTGGTTAAGAGTTTTAAAAATCCATTTATAGTCCGCTGTAATTATTTAAGGAGGGACGCGGTGGCTCAGTGGGTTAGGACGCTGAGCTTGTCGATCAGAAGGTCGGCAGTTTGGCGGGTCGAATCCCGAGTGCCGCGTAACAGAGTGAGCACCTGTTACTCATCCCAGCTTCTGCCAACCTAGCAGTTCGAAAGCACGTAAAAATGCAAGTAGAAAAATAGGGACCACTACGGTGGGAAGGTAACAGCGTTCCGTGCGCCTTTGGCGTCTAGTCATGCCGGCCACATGACCACGGGACGTCCTCGGACAAGCGCTGGCTCTTCGGCTTTGAAACGGAGATGAGCACCAGCCCCTAGAGTGGGAAACGAGTAGCACGCATGTGCGGGGGAACCTTTACCTTTACCTTTATAATTATTTAAGGAAAGAGGCAGAAACTTGCATGTATTTTTATCACACAAAAATACATTACCTTACACAAAGCTAATTGCAAGCAACATTTATATTATATACAATTATAGACAAAGATAAAAACATACATAAAAACTCTAAGCTTTAAGAAACCATCTATTCCTCCCTTCCTTCCTTCCTTCCTTCCTTCCTTCCTTCCTTCCTTCCTTCCTTCCTTCCTTCCTTCCTTCCTTCATATGCCACATATTAGCATTTCATTAATCTTTTGTATAATTTCTGGTGCTAACATTTGTTTTCTGGTATTCTCGTGCTCCTAAATCATTGGCATTAGCCTGTAGTGTTTGAATGATAAATCCCTAAATTCTATCTTTGATTGTTTTTAATGTTTGCAATTCTAATCATCTCAAAAGACAAAAGAAATACCTTAGCATTTTTTTCCCTTTTATCCCTGAATTTTAACATAATGAGAAATTATGCAACATTAATGAGGAAAGGTAACTACTAGCTAAAAAGGGCAGATGACAAACACAGAGAAGATAAAATCAGATGGATTTGTCAGTATTTGTCTGACCACACTCAGAAACTTATGACGCCTGGTTGAATTTATAAAATTATTCTTGTTATTGATTGAAAGTTTCCAGTTTTAAAGATGGCTGGCTAGTAAGAATTTGGCTTCTAATTCTAAAGCTTATTTGGGCACACTGATTAATTTTGATTTATAGAGTGACTCAAAGGAGTAGTTCTTATCACTTCCTGTGAAATTAGGCATTGTTGAAGAAACTCCAAAAATAATGTTCTGAAGACATATGGCTTCTACATAACGTTTTGACAAAACCTGATTGATTGTATTTTTTTTATCATGCAATAGAAGGAATTCTGTACTACGAGGCTTAATGGTCAGAGACTCTTACAGACATGGAGTTTGAAGGAGATGTTCATTCAAGGGCAGCCTTCTGCTCAAGGTGAAAATTCAAATTTCAGCATCCCCCACAGGTTATTATCTAGATTCTGCTTGAACACATACAGCAAAAGGGAGGGTAAATATGTTCCTCAATAATTGGCACATTCCAAACTACTCTCTTAGCATGACTTCCAACCACACAATTCAACTGGAAACTGACTTTCTCTACCTTAAGACCACTGGTTTGGTTCAAGACTTTTTAAAGGGACAACTTTTTTAAAAGAGTCATCAATCATTTTCTATTAAACCTATACATGCACAGTCTCTGACATTTAGTTTCCAACTCCTTGATCATCTCTGTTGTCCTTCCCTACATCTGCTTTAGTTTGTATGAATGTTTGTTAAAATATGATGACCAAATATTGGGTAATTATTGTGATTTTCCAAACATAAGGTGTTTGGAAAAGGTGGTTCAAAAGGTGGCATGGCTTTAATTGTAGAATTTCATAAATAAAACATCATCTGGACTGTTTTCAATGAAACTTCAGATTTGGGCATGGGTCTAAGATGCTATTAGAATAAGATGGGACTACCTTTGAACACTATTCAGAAGCTGAATCTGATACAAAATCTTTCCAAAGCTATTCTAAGGTTAATAACTCTCTTTACCCAATGATTGTTTTAAAAGTTTTGTGTGTGAATTAAGCATAACAAATGCAAGTTTTTTTCCCCTCCTTATAACTTTTTTAAAACAAATGCCACTGGGTTTATTTCAATAGGTTTGCATTTGGTTAGGGAAAATTAAATAAAACAGCCATGGTAAGAACACTTACTTTGTAATAAATAGAACTTATGGAACTCAGCAGTGGGACTTCACCATAAAGCCACACAAGGTCATGCGGTAAGGATGCTTTTATATTGAAGAGTGAGAAAGTTAATTGACCTCACTCCATATTTACTCAAAATGCTTCAGACATTGCTGATAATTTCAAGCAATTAAAAGATGCTGTCCTAAAGCAAAAGAACAACATTACGTTTTCTTTAATCCATTAACAGAAAATTACCTAAAATATTTCAATGACCGTGTTCAATTAAGATGGACTGGGCAAACCTAAAGTAATTATAAATACTGAAACAAACATTCTGCCTTGCAATCTTTCAGTTCCCTTTAATAGCATGCGAGCTCATTAGTCTAATATTTATTGCAAAAATAATAAGATGGTGTACATGGGCGTATATAATCCTTCTTATCATAATTTTTTCCAGTGCGGCTCCATAAATAGAGGAGCTTTCTCATTGTTTCTGGTATGTACTTTGTCTATGAGAGTCTTCTCTATTAAATAATTCCATTTTTAACCATTCCCGGGGATGCAGTTCTTAGACACTGATTTAATGTTGCATAGACAGTGAATTATGTTTTGGGGTAAAAAGATCAGATGAATGCTGTCACCATTTT
Source organism: Vipera ursinii (assembly GCF_947247035.1). Lineage (NCBI taxonomy): Eukaryota > Metazoa > Chordata > Lepidosauria > Squamata > Viperidae > Vipera > Vipera ursinii. The sequence goes on from NC_139520.1 coordinate 11,959,740, forward strand.
GCCCCCTTCATTTTGGCTTCAATGAGTTTGCTGTTAGTGGGAATGATCTTGTTGTTTTATTTTGTTTCCACTACAAGCTGATTTGTTTGGGAATATTGATCTAAGGTTTGAGTTGAAACTCAAGGAAGCACCCTTGGTTTTGCATACTTCTGTTACTTAGTGTTACATGTATTACTTCTAACAAGTTTAGCTTGCATAATACATTGCAGCTTGGAATGAGAATGCCATTCGTTATTTTCTGTGTAAGAGACTTAATCAAAACTGACCCACAATTTCAAGCATGAATGCATAACATCTCATCATTAACTAGTGGCTGAGACATTATATGGTAAGTTTAATATTGATTGGAATGTAGTGGAAGCATTCAAGAGAAGCTATTTATTCTCATCTCTAGCACCTTCTTCAGGTAGTGTATAAAAAAGGGGAACATATATGCATTCATTGCCCCCCTCCCCCCAGTATGCCCCATTCATTGCTTTAGAAATACTATATGTGGGATAGAGGGACAACGTGATTCTTTGACAAGGATGGGAATATTTTCATTTATGGTGTGTAGACCATGTTCAGGTTCACTGTGTTTTGTAAACTAACAAATGTTCATTTAAGAAACAAGTGGAAAACTACAATGCATTTATAGTTCTTGAATATTCTTCGGGTTCAAACTAGTTACAAGATTAAGCAAAGTAGAGTTGTATGATGAAAGAAAGGATAATCATGTTTTCCTGTTGAAAGTGTGAAGAATTAGCTTTTTTCCCCCCATGGCTATGAAGGGGAGATACAGTACCAAACCAAGAGAGACAATATCTTCTAGATTGGCTCTACTTTCAGTTTTATGACATCAGCTTCATATTTAACGAAAATTGTGTTACTGGGGAATATTTGAAACTTTCCCACTTCATATGTAGATTTGCTTTTTCAGTATAGAAAGCCTTGTATGCAAATGTTTGCATATGTATTGCTTCCATGAAGAGGTTCAGCTAAACATGCCAGAGATAACATTACTATTATAACAAGTCTGTTCCCCTCTCCACATGTATTCTCTCAAGCTGGATGTGCCAGGTTGGAATAATATCTACCTGCTGTTGCTGTACATACAGTATTATAGACATAGATTGAGCTGTATTATTAAGCTAGATATAAGCAACAAAGCAAAGGCAAAGCTAATGAGAAATTCAGCTTAAAGTGATTGCAAAATCTTGTCTAATAGTAGAACATGCTGGTATATTTAATAGATTTCATTCTTAGACCAGTCCTAGGTATTCCTAAAGAAAACATTCTTCAGTAAATGGAATTGAAATCAGACACATTTTAGGTCTGATATCAGTCGGGTCTGTTTCCATACAACCAAGTCTGGATCCAATCAATAAAATGAATAACACTCAGATGAGGTCTACACATTGCAGAAAGCAATAATGTAGTTTGATTGATTTTGTTTTAGAATATTGTACAAACCTTCACCACTGTGGACTGTAAATCTTAAATTTCTCAAAATCATAGTTACACAACATTTTACTTAAATGTTGCATCATGTTGAAAATTACACATTAAATAGGGGATTATTATTATTTTTTTGCCTTCTTGGTAAACTGGCCTTTTGAGAACATTTTTTTTCTTATTTTATACAAAATTACAATATTGTGGTCATAGATAAAATAAAACAAACACAATACAGTACATTTTAGGAAATGTGATGTGAAGAAAAATAGAAAGTATCAACAACTTTAAGGATAAATAGTTATGTGAAAAGAAAAGTTAGGAAATAAAGTATAATTTAGTTCTACTGCCTATTTTTTTTAATTCACAGCTACTTGCCCACCTAACAGTTTGAAAGTATGCAAATGTGAGTAGATAAATAGGTACCACTTCTGTGGAACAGTAACAGCATTCTTTCTGTGTGCCTTAGCATAATGGCCACATCTCCACGAAAAGGGTCTGCAGACATCCCTGGCTCCTTTGGCTAAGAGACAGAGATAAGCACTGCTCCCTAGAGTCAAATACAACTGGCCAGGGGAAACCTTTACTTTTACTTATCATTATAAATACAATTCCCTTCTGTCAATGCAATCCAGAAAAAAATAAAATAAAAGCTCAACAATTCAGTTTCATATCTGTGAAGCTGATATGTGTCACTAACATTTTAGATTTAACTTTCATACTGTGAGTTAATGCAGTATTTGCAACACTGACTCAGGTGACCATTGTCCAAAATTAATTCTACCAGGAAAATTCAAAGCATTTCAGGGATGCAGCCCTGAAACGATGATCCTGAAATGGATGGTGACAAAGCATGTTCAGTAGGTGAATGAGCAATATGGCTCTGTTGACACTGCATGTTAAGAGTCAGTTGAGTCAATCATGACTTGCGTAATAAACCATAATTGTCTATTCATGAGGGCTACTATAAATTAGATGTAAAAAGCTATGCTTGGACATATATAGGCCACATTTAGGTCATGGATTTGTTTTGTTTTTGTGAAGCAGTTACCGGAGTTGGGTACCATCAAACTGGCCAATTTCTGACAGCTATAGAGATGAATGCCTTCCATTCTGATTTGATCCTGACTACAATATGTATTTCTTCTGAGAATGCTGAGATGATATTTCCAATCTCATCTATTCACTTTATTTATTATCTTTATTGTCTTTCCCTTCTTTTCTTTTCCTCAAGATTGCCAAGCATAGCCACTGTTTGTTCATATCACATACCCAAAGTAAATGAATTTCTACTTGTTGATCATTGTCTATGAGAAACAGTCAGTCTTTCTTTCATCCATGACCAATTGATTGGTTTTTTCTTGCAGTCCATAATATTCTTAGAAACTGTTTCTAAAACCAACATTCAAAGTTATCTATTTTCTTTCTCAATACCCAGTTTTCCTAAATATATTCTATCACTGGAGAATCATAGAAATGTATTTATATTTCACAATCTCATCTATGTTTGTCATTGCTTTTCTCTCTAGGATTGTATACCATTCTTTCACTGGGCCACACATCCTCATTCTACATTTGTTGTTAGCATTTTAATTGCCTCTTCTTCTAGAACTGTTAAGATGGAAATGGGTATCTCATCTACAAATTCCTCATTTGACAGATGGTCTACTAGTTATTCATAAAGTTTATAGAAAACTTCAGTCTAAAGACACAACAGTGGTGTTCATAAGTGCTAAAGAGCTAAAAACATACTAATGTATAAATGCAAGAATAAAACATTAGAAGCTTCATTAATATTACACACTTCATCTTTCTATGCCAATAACAAATAAACTTAATTCATCTCTGAAGGTTTTATGATACAGCCAAGAATTAACAAGCTTCCAGAAAACAATGAGATTAAGAATCTACCTTGTCTTAAGGGTGGCAGGGACAAGCTAATCTACAATGGAGAGTTCCACAGAGAATGTCCATTTTCAGACCCCCCTCCTTGCACTACCCAATAGATAGAAACTTACCAGTAATCAATACAAATAGAGTAGAGTAGAGTAGAGTAGAGTAGAGTAGAATATAGAATAGAATAGAATAGAATAGAATAGAATAGAATAGAATAGAATAGAATAGAATAGAATAGAATAGAATAGAATAGAATAGAATTATTGTCACTTTAAATGTATACTAATCGGCATACCTTAAAATGTAATTTCATTGTATTCAGTTCTCAAAAAATAGCACTTTTCATATACCCACATACACACACATATATGACACTGAGAAACATTACAATCTAGCTTGAATGTAATACATATACCTGGTCAAAAAAAAAGAATCCTGTGAATTTACAAGATGGATTCCATAAGGAACAAAGCTGTTACAGAATCTAGTAGTTCTGCTATAAATACTTCGAAACCTCCTCTCAGAGGTGAGCAATAGAAACAGACCGTGAACTGGGTGTGTAGAGTATACCTTTAAGTAGCAGTGTCAAGATTCTTCCACATGCGTGGTTCTTGGTGCTGTCTGAAACAAGAAATGTTTTCTTACAAATATTTCATCACCCAACTAGGTAACATCATCAGTGCTAGAAGAGAGAGGGGTTTATTCTCTGTTTATATACAAATGGCTTACTCTGTCAATGTTGAGGGGGGTATTCTTGATAGTTTCTCAATTACAGTCTTGTTTATTTAGTTGGTAGTTCCTTGATTAGGGATATTGTTTACTGTTTGCTATTAATCTCTTCTTATCTGAGTACTGATTGCAGGTCAGATGTGGTCTTTTTTATTGTCTCTTTTGAATGGTATGTTATTTATCTCTATATGCTTGTTGATGGCTGATTTGTCCGAGTGCCAGGGCTTCTCTACATTTTTAGTCTAGAATGATCATTGTCTCTCAATTGAAACTATGGTGAAGTCTCCCCATGTATTATACAATTAGGAAGTTTTCATCATATATATATATATACATATATATTGATGTTCATGGATACCCTCTGCTACTCTTCTGCTTGTTTGTCCTACATAGTGGGCATAATTCTGTATTGTAGATCTTCCATATCCATGCAATCCCCTGTATTTGGCACCGCTGAAATGTCTAAATGGTATTCAATACAACCCCTTGAATTACAGTAACATGGACTGCATCTCCCCTCCTTCTACTTCTGGACATGACAAGAAGACAAGTACAGTATATATTAGGCATTTTGTTAGGCTTTTGTGAAACTCACAGATTACTAACAGAATGTTGTATTTTATTCCCTTAGCCAAAGCAAAGCGATCTGTGTAAATTGCTAATATGGAACCACCAAGTCAGCACTGTGGGATTATTCTATTGAGATGCAGAATCAATACAACCTTCTGTAAATATGTGCTGCCATGACAATAAAACCACACATAGTACTGATACAAATGTGGATCATAATTATACAGTGTCTCTGCCTTGTTTCCTTAAAATCATTTGGAAGAATCTACACTTTGAAGGGAATCATAAGGGCTACTGTATTTATTCATTTATTTTGCACTTTCCCTTTAAAAAAATATATATGATGAAATAGCCCTGCAAATACAACAATTATTGCATTCAATTACGATTTTCATATTTTTTAGAAAAAATGTTGATTTAAGAGCTCAGTTATCATTTCCTCTCTTTTTCAAATATTCAGCCTCAAAGGCTATGAGCTGCAGTGTCAAAGTTTGACTGTTTTCTCCAAATCCTAAATGTAGAGTTTGAGTGGGGTGGGTGGAAGAACCCTATTGTTTCTTTTTCACAAAGCTAAATTTATGTCGGGAGGATGTTTCTTGTATTTCTTGCTTTTATTTTTTCTGACCTTCTTTAAGAAATGTGGAGGAATATCCACCTTTTATTATGTCTCAGTGAATCTCTTATTTATAACTTGCTGCCAGTGTGACAGTCTGCTTGGGTGTTATCTTTAAGAACATATCTTCAAAGTTGAAAAACAAAGGATCCTTGTACCTGAGTGTTACTGAAGGGCCATGTAAGCTGTAACTGATAAAATAATGGATTGAATTTGAGTGTCAGAAGACTCTTCATTAGCAGCTGTCAGGCTTTTGGCTTTACCTGATTATTTCATACCTTCCTTTAATTAAAAGAAAATATTCAGAACAGTGACATAGGTCAAAAGCAACAAATGATACCCATGAGAACTAAGTAAGAGTTCTCCAGGTATTTGTAGCAATCGTTAGGTGCCAGAGTGATTATAGTCAAATTAAGACTTCAAGAAATGTCAAGATGAATTTATTGGCTACATTAGTGAGAACTTTCTTTTGGGGGGGGGCTCAGTTGTTCCCAAGTACAGATTAAACTTTTTCATAGTGACAGCAGTGCAGTTTAAAGGTATATATCACCTCTAGACTTGGCCTTAGCTAAGTCTGACTTTGATTGTCAGTGTGTGATGAAAACAACTAAGCTTACATCCAGGTTCAAGTCTTCTTTCACCTATGGAAGATAACTGGGCTAGTCACCATGCTTTAACTGAACTGTGATTATCAAGATTGCTAGATTGCTAAAAACTAGTTTGGAACTCATGCAGGATTTACTGGCAAGTTTGGATTTTGATAAATGGTTACATGGGAATAAGCCATAGAAGGTTATCACCAATTTGTTATTCTGACCCAGAGGCAGAAGCCAAGATTTCAGGCACTGAGAAAGGGGAAAAAATATAAGTAGCCATAAATCACTATAGGAATGCAAAAGTATAAACTTCAGTATAAACTTGAGAAAAGTTGAGCCAGTCAAATGCAGAACCCCAAAAATACAGTATTCACAGCATGAGTACAATCAAGAGTCAAAGCCACGATAACCAAAATAGTTGACACAAATTCTAGATAAGCCAGTTCCTAGGGCCAGAAACTGCAGTTTATCCAGGGATGTGATGACAGAGTCAAAAGGTTACAGGATTAGAGTTGAGTGATGAATGGTTCCTTCCTATAAAGCTGAAAACTGTTAGACTGTCATTCATAAAAGTTCAGGAAATTGTTTTTGTTTCTTTCTTTCAGCATGGATTTTGTTTTGCCTTTTTTAATTTGCCTTCTTGTTTCAGGGCAAATTTCAATCTTCAAATTGGCAGGTCTTCGCACCATCTTGGTCTAAATTTTCACTATCTGGATTTATCAGAGTGCTAATCTGTCTTTGGCTGCTGAGAGCAAGACTTTCCTTCCACAACAGCTCGATAATTTTTCATATTCACGGCTTTTGTCCACTGATTGAGTGACATTGACCTATTGTATAGTTACCGTATGCCCGCCCAAAAAAACCCTGCAGGAACATATATGCATGTGCCCAGTAATAAATAATTATTTTTAATTGCCTTTCAGCCTTCCAGTTCAAAATCTTTTCTTCCTTTTATGTCCAGTTAGATAAATTTCTTGTTTGTACAGTTTCTTTTGATCTTACATAGAAATATATTTAAGTAGTTGGTTATGTCCTTTAATATAAAACATAAATATAGGTGGTGCAGTGGTTAGAATGCAGTATTGCAGGCTACTTCTGCTGACTGCCAACTGCCTCTGTAAACTGCTTAGGGAGGGCTGTAAAGCACTGTGAAGCAGTATATAAGTCTAAGTGCTATTACTAAGTGCTATTGTATGTATGTATGCCTGTATGTCTAGTTGATTGGTATTATTGATAGTTTCTACAGAGCAGAATTCTCTTTTGACAGATATATGAATCTATTATGATTTCATTTTACTCTTTCTCTTTCCAACTAGAATTTAATAACTGAAACCAGTTTTGCTCCACGCTTCATTGTTAAATAAAAAGCTGTATTTCTGCTATAGACGAGTTCTATTCCAGTATCTTAAATAGTTTACACAGATGAGTTTAAAAAAATTATCTCTAACTGAATGAAATGTTCATCTTAGCTCAGATGTGGTCTGGAAAAATAGTTAAAGAAGTTAAATATGTTTTTGCTGGCATCTACATATGGATTTGCCAAGCGCATAGTGAAAAGAGGAGAAGGTCTTTAGGTGGCTGAGGAACGAATACTACAGTTAGTCCTCATTTGGTGACTTGGTCACCAAGCTAACTTGGCCATTAAGCAAAGTGGATGCCAACGGAATCTGTGACAACGCTTACAATCTTACTTCAGTGTTCTTTTGCTTTGCAAACCTGCAAAGATTGCAAATGTGAGATTTGTTTGCAAAGATACTTTTTCATCACTTTCATAACTGCAAATGGTTGCTAAACAAGGCAGTCATTAAACAAAGACTACCTGTCTTAATGGATTCAACCACTTTGTAGTAGCAGAAGTAAGTGTGTAAAATATTATTTAATAAAACTAGTGCTTAAAAACAATATAGTCAGACAACCTGTGTTTATAAAAAAAACCACATAAAAATGAGGGAAGAATGAATAGCATCAACCTAGACAATCCTGGTTTTGCTTAGATAACGGTCATTTAAAAGCTTCCCAAACACAAGACTCTTCACGTGCCTAAAATAGGATGATTCTGGCTTTTTTAGTTCAATTAGTTAGTTGTTGTTTTTTCAAAAGTCTACTTTCAGTGTGTAAAGTCCACTGAATATAATACATCAGTTTTGCTTCCAGCCTTCACTGCTATGTGTGTAACCTACCGAGGCTGCGAAATGTAATCTGCTCAAGGCAGGCTGTGTCCTATGAAAGAAAAATAAAATATCTGATTGAAAGGGTAAGGCAGATTTTATAGAAATGTTTGAGTTACACTATTCATCTGCTGAGAATTTGGACAGTACATCAATAAGTGGGCACAGCAGGGAAAAACTCATCTCACTGAGGACTGCATCTCATGAAAACATGAAAACTGTCACCATAATAAAGAACTCACTGGGAGAATAACTACTCCTGCTTATTGAAGTGGGGGAAGAGAACGGGTCTTATTTTGCTAAGAAACGCGATACTTCACTCCACATGTTAGTTCTTGTGGTAGTCTCTTCCTTGTTTCTTTTCCATTAGTCTCAGCCCAGCATTGATTCAGATACCCTCAGTGTTTCATCCAAAATCAATCTGCATGCATTAAAACTCAAGTATTTAAGGCAGCATAACATGTTATCATTTGGAAGAAAGATATGATAGTGGAGGTCATCTAGTCCAACCCCCTGCTCAGGCAGGAAACCTTATACCATTTCAGGCAAATGGCTGTCCAGTCTCTTCTTAAAAACCTCCAGTGTTGGAGCGTTCACCACCTCTGGAGGCAGGTTGTTCCACTGGTTAATTGTTCTCACTGTCAGGAAGTTTCTCCTTAGTTCTAGGTTGCTTCTCTCCTTGACAAGTTTCCATCCGTTGCTTCTTGTCCTGCTTTCAGGTGCTCTGGAGAAATTTGTAACCAACCCCAACATATCTTCATTTTACAAATTGAATTTCTTAAAATTCATTAACATCTGTAAAGGGAGGGATGACAAACATGTCTGTGCCATAATACAAGCTATGAAACTTCCTATTTGTACCTGATGCCAAGATGCAAATATGAAAGGGATTATGTGATGACATCATGATGCCTTTTTCATCCTTTTAGCATATTTATAATTTGCACCAGATGCCTCTTATCAATGTAAATAATTATTTTCCTTTTTCCCTTGATGAACTGCTTCAGCATTATAACTGCTGAGTTATTCTTTGTGAATAAAGAGAAGGAAACATACCTTAAATGCAATTCCATGCACATTTACTGAAAATACAACCTATTTTTTTACAATAATACTTACACTGGGGAAACACTCTGGTTCTTATTTTAGGCACACATGTTCCACAACTGTACATCACCCATAAGGTCCTATTTAAGCCATGCTCAGGTAAATAACAGAGGCAGCAGAAGCTATTGGCACTAAAGAAGTGAGGCCACAAAACAAGGGCACAAATCCTCAGAGGAATAGCTTAAGTTGATGTCACAAGTTTACTCTTCCTCCCTTAGGCAAGCCTTAAGGAGGACTGAGATCAGATGTTTACTTCTGCACCAAGAGTAGCGACTGGGGAGTTGATGAGAGAAAGTGACAAAGAAGACCATGACCCCATGCTAATTTACCTGGAAGTAATTTCTATCAAACCCAATAAGTTTACTTCTGTCTAGACAGAATAGCCCAATTGCAGTGCACAGATATATTAAACTTTCTCACCTAAAGTTTTGAAAATTTTCTTCCCTTACAAAAGAGACTTCTGCTTTTTGATCTTATTTGCAGAGCATTTCTGCCCTGAATCAACAGGCCGAGAGATGGATAGTTGAAGTCTCAGTACTATAAGTCTGGGAAACTCCACCAGCATAAGTCTGGGAAACTCCATCACCAGCCAGCTATAGGGTTTGAGCACCTCAGGCAGGTAACTACTATGCAGCAGAGAGGAAATATCAGTTCAACTTCACAAACAGGGTTTCACATCCAATAATATTTTGAATAGCTTCTTTGAAAGTCATAAAAAAACTCACTAGTGTCAACAATTAACCCCAGCCCTTGCCCTGGTATTGTAATAAGTGCCACATCTGAAATCCAAGTGGGCATATTTCTGGCACCTCCCTTTGTGCCTCTAATAACATATGTCAGCTCAGTTCCCTCATCCATCATAAAGTTATGGATGAAGAAAGCCTTTTTACAAGCTAGAACCTAGGACAGAGGGATCAAGGGGTATGGAACACAAAATTTATATTTGATAGAGTACACCTTCCTTAAGAGTGGTCCTCCCAATGTCTCCCACTATAACTCCCCCTGCCCATCACTACTGAAATATTGCTGACTGTTCCCTCCATTCCCAACCCCACCAATCAGGTCACTCTGAATCCTGACATACCTTTCTCAGATCTAGCAATTCAGTCAATGTTCCAATGTCACCTACCACTCCTCACTAGCTGACCTGTCAGAACTTGAGTTAGTACAATAGATGCTATTTAGTTTAGTTTTATACTCACTAGACTTCAGACCCAATCAAACCAGCTCTTCCTACCACCAGATATTCCCCACCACCCCTCATTCTAAACCTGCTGTCACTTGGATTAATTAGAGCTTAAAAACAGCCCACACATAGAGTTTGGAAAGATCTTAAAAGGAGAGCTTTAGTGGAGATAACTCTGCATACAGCTATTCAAGGAAAGGAGATATATCTGTTACTTTGGCCAAACCTCATCATCTCTAACCAAGAAAATCCATAATGAGAGTTTCAGTCCACCTGTGCTTGGAGTGACACATTTTATCATCCCTGTATTATTTGTACTGTTAATAATCTGCTATGCTTACTATCACTTCAACCTTAGTCTAACTTCTTTTGGTGCAGCAAAGAATAGACCCTATGGCATTGTTATGTGCAGAGTTATGTACCAGCAGAACAAGTTTCAGAGTCTTTCTATTGCTCTACTAATGACTAACAAACCAATATTAGAGCTATCTACTAATAGCCTCAGCAATTTATCCATTAAAATGTCAACTGCAAAACTTTAAGCCATTTCTTCTCGTGGGAAAATGGTCCACTAGAGATGTTTAATTGGCAATGTTGCTTCAGGTTACTATTAAAATATCCAAGTGATGCAAACAATTAGGTTTTGCTTGCCTTTAAAGCACTGACTTGCACACATTGATTTCACATTAATAGTCAGTGCACCTCCAGTCTCAGATAATTATGTAGTGCCCATCTCTGACTGTAATAAGCAGAACTCGGAAAGCAATGTTTTTATGTAACAGCGCTAACTTTCTCCCCAGGTGTTGAGAAGATGAATCTTTCTTCCTCCCAAATCTTTATTGATTAGTTAGATGTTTGCATTTGTTTGATAGTTGACTCTGTATATTTTTAAAGCTTTTTTTAAAAAAAAATAATAATAGTGCTCAGCAAGCTTAATAACCTCTCTGAAATGAAATTCATGAACCATCCTCCCAACTGTTCTGGGAAAAAAGAGAAAGAAAAAAATGCCTACATAATATACAGACATACACAAACATGTAAAAGGGAGGGGGATAAAAATACTATCAATTATTCACAACCAAAATGGCCAACATTTTTAACTTGAATAGTATTCCACAATATTGTTAAATGAAGATGTATATATATATATATATATATATATATATATATATATATATATATATATATATATATATATATATATATATATATATATATATATATATATATATATATAGTCATGCCGGCCACATGACCACGGAGATGTCCTCGGATAAGCGCTGGTTCTTCGGCTTTGAAACGGAGATGAGCACCGGCCCCTAGAGTTGGAAACGACTAGCACGCATGTGCGGGGGAACCTTTACCTTTACTTTTATACATATATACATATACATATATATATATATTCATGTCTATGTGAGAATGCTAACACCAATGCATGCTATATTAATAGCTCTCTGTGCACACTCAATTTTAAAACTTGGGGTAATAATTGTAATATTGAATGCTGATATTTGGGCTGCTGCCATTTTAGTTCCATGCCGTCATATTTTAATTATCATATATCCAGTTTTAACACTCTTGAGCATAACGTGGTTTAACAGGCTATGCAAAATGAAGAACAGTATTTCTTTAGCTGGAGGGCATCAACAGTTTTGGCTATAGGGAAGATATGGGATTTCCAGCTGGGATAAGGGAAAAAAATCCCTACTCCAAATCCCAAAGAGACACTAAAGAGGAGAGGAAAGAAAGTGCTTTGTTTTTGTTTGTTCAAAATCCTGAAAAGTCTTTGACAGTCATGCTGGAAAATTCTGAAAAGCCATTTAAAGTCATGCTAGAAAATTCTGAGTTAAATAGTTGGTATAAATCAGTTCCTAACCCTACAGGCAATGAGGGAATCTTTCATTCTTTTCAGTTCTAGATTGAAAACTTTAGCTTATTCAGTTTGAAAGCAACCTGACTTACTCGTTGCATTCATCTATAATGTGGTTTCCTTGGTTTAGTGGTTTGCAATCTTATAGCATGATGATCACATCTGGACATTTGTTCTTATTCAGCTAACTATGACTGAGTATAATCAGTGAATTTAGTCAGTACAGTCTGTCACCATACCTGCCTTATGAAATATCCTCCCCAATATTCAGATGGCACCAATCTTGCCGTTCTTTACAAATCCCGTGAAGAAATGGCTCTTCTTTTAGGGACCACATGAAGCTATTTTAAAGTGAGTTATCTCCAGTGCAATGTGTTTCAACAATTTCTGTTTGTGTTTTTATCCCTTTCTTAAACCCATTCCTGGAGTCACATATACATAGAATGAAGGCTACTGCTAAGCTTGTAAGCCGCCCTGAGTCTTCGGAGAAGGGCGGGATATAAATGGAATTAAAATAAAATAAATAAAATAAATGGGCAACCATCCACATTGAAATAATAAACAAATGAAATATGGGGTCACAAATTCCTTTGCTCTTTATAAAATCCCACATATATTTGTTTTCTGCACACTATATCGGCCATGGGGTATTTCAGCAAATAAGACAACCTTCTTTGAACCATAATTCCCCTGAAGAACTTTTGGAAAATCAATTCTAGTGATTTGGGTTCCCCAGATATGGCAGTCTCAACTTTTGGCAACATGATACTCTTCATTGTTGCATTTATTTCCATGAGTTTTCTTGGCATTTATGATGAAGTCTTTGCTTTCTTCCTTGCAGTACCTAAGTCAGTAGAGTTTACCTGCATTTGTCCAGTCACAAGCTCATCCAATTATTTCATCTTGATCCTATGGCAACACTGAACACATCACTAGCTGTGCTTGGGGAGATGGGTCTGGTTGAATTCCTATTCATAGTGGTCACTTGGATTTCTGTGGATTTTGTAGAGATTGTGTTCTCCATTATAGATCACCATAGCCTACTGATACTTCTTCCCGTGGTCTACAACTACTTATTTGTCAGAGTGTGTCCTACTTATCTTGCAATTAACTAACATTTATTCAGTCTGTCCTACTATCTAACCTTGTAATGTATGCCAGTTCCTTCAGCTACAATCATGGACTACAGAAAACATATTACAGTCGTCTCCTCTGAGACTTACCTTCACACACATTCATAATCCTTCTCACCTCCTCCAACTCTTTCTTGTCCCAAGGCTAAAATGCTCTGTTTCCTCAGTTTTCACCAAGGAATGCATTTTTAATGCCTTGATTATCAAGTTTCAGGGAAAGCAGGCAGATCAAATGGGTATAAAGATTTATTGTAAGCTAAGCTCTCTACAAGAATTTGAACTACTAATTGTTAAAGCAATTTGGTGGTAGATAAGAAATGATGGAATTCAAGGTGGGCTGGACTTAGAATTCTTATGGGCATGAAGGGACTCAAGACTGATGACATGTTTGACTCCTACCTTGGGCTCAGCCTGGTCATCTCCTACATCAATATTTTTCTTGCTTTCCTCTGCATGAGTTCCAGTTTCTTTATTATTTTTTTAAAAAGGCAATGTCATGTTCTCAATAGTTCTCAAGATGGTCTCTTAACAATACATGGAAGAGTTGGGTTGTCACTCCCTGTGTAATACCGGAATGTTGCACCATTTCCTATTATTGTTGTTTTTGGTTTGCATGTTGGGATACAAAAGGAAGGAACAAGATGCACCTTTGCATTCACCACAAATGCAGTTTCAGTAGTTGGGGGTAAAAAAGAAACAGCGAGTTAAATATTAATTTTGAAAGTGACAAAGAGTCAGGGAAGGATGGATAATTCCTCTGCAACTAACTTTTTTTTAAGCTTCAGACAGCTAAAAACATGAAATATGTATTACTCCCAACAAACTTATTTTAATTATTAGTCCCATACTGAAAACTGTATCCAAATGTGTAAAGTATAGGGAGTTCATAACCTCTTATATCTCATAAAACCAGGGGAAATGAGCTTTCAGGGAATTTAAAATTCTGCACCAGATTGAATGTTGAATGATAAATCTAAATGATTTATCCATTTTCATAATGTTGTATGAAGTTGCTTTGATGCTTGTAGTGCAATGCTCAGCATATTAAATGTTCTTGAGGAATTACTGTCACCCGTTTATATTTTATCAGATTTCGGTTGCTGTGCACGAGCTCATCACTGATGAATAATACACAAGGCCATTCTTCTTTCTTTGTGTATGTGTATGCCTGAGAAAGGGGGTTGGGGGATTGCTTACACCATGAAAAAGGTCAACCTGGAATAACTTTCATTTTAAATCAGTCCAAAATTATTTGGGTCTCAATGGGAATGGTGGAATCTCTAGAATGTTATTTTACTTGTGGTTACTTTTCCCTCAGTATTGTTTCTGGAACAGATTAATGGGAAATGAGATTGAAAACAAGGGCAACAAAAATAATGTATTACAAGAAGTTGGGGTTTCATTATAAAAATATTCTATGAAGGTGAAAGCCAGTTTAGCGTATTGGTTAAGACATCAGACTAGAAGCCCGGGAGAAAATCTAGTTCCATCTTAGGCATCTGGCCAGCTGGGTGACCAAGGGTCAATTCCTCCCTCTCAACCCTAAGAAGGAAGGTTAAGCCACTTCTGAAAATTTGTGGAGAAAACTGGCAATAAATTATCTAAAGGAGCATGAACACTTGTAGAGGTAGACCAGGACTACTGTCCTTAAGCAATTGGCCATGGATCAGCGGTCTTAACTTGTTTCCCTAAATGGAGGGTAGTAAGTAACATCATTGGAAAGATAATAATCTAACAAAAAGAACAAGACTGACTTCTTTGGACTTCCCCCCCCCCCGTCTTTGGATTTTTGATTATTTGGCCTTTTCTTTAGAAGGGATTTATATTAGGGATCTTCATTCACATAAGGTTTAAGATCTAATCCTACAGATTTCCTTAGAGGTTAGTCATGCTGAATTCATTGGGGCTTACATGGGTCTTTTTATATTAATCAATTCAACAATCGCTTAGGAAGATAATCTGTTAAGAGTAAAGATAGTGCAGTTATTTACCTGTTTATTCAGAGTGATTTCCATTAATTCATGGAACATATTGTGAGCTTTAAGGAATATGTCAAAATAAAAGTCAGGAAATGAAGTCAGTGCTGCACTTCCAACTAGACTTAGTGGTGATTTCTGGTGAAATCATACCTCATTAGATGTCCCTCGGAGATATTTTGGCATATATTTCAACAGGGAAAGGAACACATATCAGCAATCTGCCACATCCAATCTCTGTTGATTTCCAAATGCTGATATTGATATTTGGTTGCGATTCTGAAACGTCTGGAGCACCACATGAATTGACAAAATCCACATCAAAAAAAGGCAGCTTTACTTGAAACAACTTATATCCTATGATAATAATAATAATAACCATCAGACATCCACATCTGCCTATCCCAGGGCCTTAGGAAAGACTCGATCAGCAGACAAAATTGCCAAACCCAGTCTAAACATCTAGCCGACTGTGCAACCAGCCATAATACATTTTCAGTAAGAATTTCCGGAAATGAATATATTTCTTCTTAAAATAAAAATGTTTTTAAAAAATCAGATAGATTCATTGAACCCGCTGTCATTGTGCTAGCTTGGCTTCCGGTTTGGTAAGACAGTTTTTCAAGGCGCTCAAGGAACCGCTGTCAGTTTCATATCACTTTTCTATTTATTGCCTGTGCATTTCCTTGTCCTTTCCAGACATAACATTAGATGCGATGCATAAAGCATATACCAAATAGTGAGAAAGACCCCCTTTCCTGATCATTAAAAGAAAGAACTACTTTACAATTGGTGATAGATAGCAATTCTGTTTGGATACTTTTGCCCTAAAAAGAAGTATATTTTCCAGACAACTGTATTTATTTGCAACCCTATGCTTTATCTTTTTTTTTTTTTTTGCATATAGGGCAGTTATATGTCAGCTTTTCTTGCTCAGTCTTTCTGTTTGCCCTAGTTTCTTTGCTAAAACAACAACTTTGGCATGGGTTTAAAAATGTTTCTGTCTGGAACGAACACATGATAGAAGCGTGCCCTTAGGAAATTGGAACTTTCACAAAGCCCCAGGGAAATTTCAGCACATAAACATCATCCCTGCAAGTGGTACTTAATATATGATTCTCCTCAAGCAAGACAAATGGGAGATGGACAGACAGAGCTTCAGATATTAATGTTAATCAAGCAATACTGGCACGGACTGTGAAATGAAATCCAGAAAGCCGGGAGCATGGGGCAATGTGAATAAAAAATATCAAGCTGAGGTCAACACTCTCATTATCCAGGCAGCAGCTAAATGTCAAAGCAGTCCTATAGTACTCCAGCTAAGGCAGCTGCTGCTACAGAAAAAGCTTGCCTCCATGTAATAGAATAGAGCAGAATGGAAAGTAAATTGTATTTGAATTCCTTTCTTTATTAGTCGGTGACTGTTGTGGATGTCATGATACAAGTTTTCCATGTTTTCCCCTGATAGCTGGGTTCATGTCTCTGTAAGCCCCAATGTAGCTTGCCTTTGGTGGAGCTGAGCATTTTGTGCAAATTCAACCACTGTGAGTTGGAAAACATACATAGTTTATGACTTAGTTTGTAATATGAACTCAGTTCGTTTCATTTATTTCATATATCAAGTTTAAGCAAGCTATGCTGTGGTATAACATGGGAAACTGGGCCAGTGACCTTTCTCGGTTTTTCCTACACTAAGGAGCCATATAGACTGCAGTGATTGATGGCTTCTGAGATGTCTGATGATAAAGGTATTAGAGCTCAGTTTCAGTCTATTGGGGAATTCTGGGAATCACAGCCTCAAGATATCTGCACAAGAGCAGATTGGAAATGATTGTTTTTAGATATTGTTTAGAAGGTTCTCTGGTTATGTAGAGAACTCTATTGCCTCTGAAATCCATTACATACCTTGATGTGGGGACTGAAAGCAACCCACTCATCTTTTCCAGTTTCTCATAACTCTATAGTATGATAGTCTTATGTGATAAGAACTAGAAGCCAAAGAGGCAATCACAATAGGGTTCCTGTCCCTGCTTCTAAGACAATTTGAATCTTAAATATCTATCATACAGTAGATGTTCTCAGAGGATGGTTGCTCTGGACATTTGTCCATGTATGCAAATACTGTGGTAGATATAGTGAAATGCATCAAATAAAACAAAAGAAAAAGAAGTAACTTGCTGAGGATCCAACATAAAATAATGGCAATGACTTTCAATGTATGAAACATTCCTTTGTGATGCAAGAATGTTTTTTTTATTTGCTCTTATTTTTAATAAGTTTGGCGGGATGGTAATAAAACTAGCCCTGATAGCTAGTGCTTTCCAAGCTTTTTAAAACTTATTTAGTTCAGAGAACTTGGGTGACTTCCAGGAGAGGTGTCTGAAGGCAAACTTCAATTAGATAAGTCATCTCCTTGCTCTGAGAGATGATTTGGGGAGAGTCCTTGGAGAGTTGAGGTGGACAGTGTTGTGGCTGGGTCCTACATTATTACAGTCTTTGGAGGTAAAGGGGGTCCTGGGGCCATGGATTAGTTACACACCTTTTTGGTTGCTTCTGCCAGTGGAAAGACAAGAATTGGTCCTCATCTGTTTTTTTCCCTTGGGATTCAATAATGTTTCTGGGGCTGATCAAGGTCTTTTCTTGCCCTTGGGTGGCATTTTGGGGGAATCTGGTTAAGCCAAAAGTGATAAGGCCTGTTGCAAGTTAGGAGCTTATTCAGAAGCTGCCAGCATGCCACCATCTTGGTTCTCTCATCAGTTAGGTAAGCTTTTTTTTCTTTTCCTTTCTTTTGTGAGCTACTTGGTATTCGTTGTTTGCAAATGGCCATCCCTCTTCAATTTATCAATACCGACAGGCATATAAAACATACAACTTGAACAGGCACCAACATTTCAATCTGAAGAAAAATATTTTGGTTACCATTATGTGCACTTCCATACTAAATATGCACTTGCTTTTGACTATGATTCAGCGTCTTTGATCTTTGTCTTTTAAAAAGTGATGAGATTTCCTATGCCCCATAAACCTGAAAGGAATCTCATTTTTAAAAAAAATAGGAAAAAAAACAGGAATGCTTGTCTAACATGGAAAATATGAAAAGCAAAGTGGCAAGAACTCTTGGAGTTTCTGATATAACTCTTCTGCTTAATGAACACAACCTTGAGATTCTGATCTCTTTTGTAGTTACTTTAACTCTGCTCGGACCTAAATTGGTCCCTCTCATTCTGTTAGAGATTTCCTTTTGATATTTTGTTATTGCCTTTTCTATTGGCTTGCGGATTCCCATGGAATGAACCACTGCTGTTGAAAATGTCAAAACGCATCAACATGAATTATGTGAAAGTCATGATTCTCCATAGGCATTAGAATGAAAATTAGACACACTTGGGCATTAAGTCAGAAATAATTGAAACCTAGGATTATTCACTTAGCAGGCTGGAATTCATAAAATTTAATCTGTTCTTTTCTTCATTATGGACTTCTGACTAAAATGAGGTAAAGCATGGGGAAGTTTGATAGCCAGAAAGCATGCTCTTCAGAATGAAAAAAAAAATAGCCTGTTCTGGTTATGTACATTTCTTCATGACATGGATATCAAGACTTCATGGTCTGCAGGTCAACCATAATGGTTTTAAATGTATTAGGAGCAGCATCAATCATCTAAACCCAGTAGTTATTTGTCTAAGCCCTGAATTGTCAATCAACCAGAATAGAGCTGAAAAGGACCTTGGAAGTCTTCTACTCCAACCCACTGCTCAACCAGGAGACTCCTTAAAAGTCTCCAATGATGGAACACCCACACCTTCTGGAGGGAAGTTGTTCCACTGGTTAAGTGTCCTGTCAGGAAATTTTTTCCTTAGTTCAAGGCTGCTTAATTAATTGTCATCCATTGTTTCTTGTCTTGCCTTCTGGTGCTTTAGAAAATAGGTTGATCTCTCCTCTTCTTTAGGGCAGCCCCTCAAATATTAGAATACTGCTGTCATGTCATCTCTAGTCCTTCTTTTCTCTAGACTATCCATACCCAATTCCCAATTTTGGACAGATGTACCCACCAATATTTGTACCCACCTTGCTGTATGTCACCAAGTTTAAAGCCAGTCAAGGACTTGAATTTGATGTAGTGATTTTCCTTTGCTTTTAGGGAGGAAATAATTTAGAGAGATCTTTTAAAAAAAAAGTAGCAGGACATACTTTAATTGTAGGCCAAGGAACTATTGAGAAGGAAATGTTACTAGATTTATCTTGGGGACAGAGCAGAATTATTCTTGTTCAGAAGTGACAATCATCATTAACAGGGACCATGGCCAGAGGGAATGTCAAGAACCTATGACCTCACATGGACAAAGAGAATAATTTTTTCAAGGCATATTCCTGCAGAATTTCTCCACAACCCTTTATATAGGTGAGACAAATGCTGACAATATTTATCTTGCTGGCTGCTTATCCTATTGCTACTACTTTGAGAGTAACAAATCATGATAGTGAATAATTTGATCTCCTAATTCGGAGTAGTAATTTATTTGCATCATCACTGTCTTCATTTACATTGCATTAATATATATGAATTATAAATTCTGAGAAACCAGCTAAAGAGCCTGAAGCCTGGGCAGCTTGTGCTCCAAACCCACATTTTACATGCATTGGACTCACAAAATGGTCCTCTGAAAACATTATTTCCAGTAACTTGACCATAGAAAAGATAACTCTTGGTGTATCAGACCAGTAATAAATTATACTAATTATGTAGCTACTTTTTCCCCAAGTCATAGAATATAAACAAAAGGTACCAGGTTCCTAGTTTATCTGCAGTTATTAGTTTGATATGATGGTTGCAACACAAATTTTAGAAGAGTGTAATATCTTAAGGGTAATTTGACTTGAGGGTTAAAGGTAAAGGTAAAGGTTGCCCCACACATGCATGCTAGTCGTTTCCAACTCTAGGGGCCGGTGCTCATCTCTGTTTCAAAGCCAAAGAGCCAGCGCTTGTCCGAGGAAGTCTCCGTAGTCATGCGGCCGGCATGACTAGACGCCAAAGGCGCATGGAACGCTGTTACCTTCCCACCGTAGTGGTCCCGATTTTTCTACTTGCATTTTTACGTGCTTTTGAACTGCTAGGTTGGCAGAATCTGGGACGAGTAACAGGCGCTCACTCTGCTACGCGGCACTCAGGATTCGACCCGCCAAACTGCCGACCTTCTGATCAACAAGCTCAGCGTCCTAACCCACTGAGCCACCGCGTCCCATTTGACTTAAGGGTTAGCATTCATTAAAAAAGATTTAGATCCAGTTGGTTCAATTACACATTTTGAATGAGAAAAATGTCATTTTCTCCAGAACATCTGTTGGGAAGTTTTGTAATGCAACCATCTAGATCAGGGGTGTCAAACTCGCAACGTCACATGACGTGTCCCAATGTATCGCAACTTTTTTCCCATTGCTGGCAATGGGGTGGGTGCGGTTTTGGCATGATGCATCCAGCCCATGGACCAGCAGTTTGACACCTCTGATCTAGATCCATGGAGAGAGAGGGGAAAAAATGTAGCTTTACAATTGAAACCACAACTTCTTTTTGTGGGGGGGGGCTGGGATTAATAGATAGTCAATCAGAAAAGAGCCACTGAAGATTATTTGTATATATCTTATTGCTGCTGTGAGACTATATATCCAAAAATGAAATACCACAATGGAGGAATGGTTGGTGAAAATGGCAGAACTACCAGAAGTGGCAAAATTAACTTACTTAATTAGAGAAAGATCAACAACTACATTTATAACGGACTAGAAAACCCTCATGGATTTTTGCTGGAAAAAAGAAAGAAAATTGAACTTGTGATTTATGAGATTGAAAGGGTTGCTTATGGAAATAAGGAAAGATGAATTATGATGTAACCTCAGAAAAAGGGGTTAAAATGTAAATGTGTTTATAACTGCTATCAAAAAGATTTGGGGCCCTTCCTTCCTTCCTTCCTTCCTTCCTTCCTTCCTTCCTTCCTTCCTTCCTTCCAAATAAAATGAGATTTTTGTTTTGTTTTTGTTTATTTAATAAGGAAGGTAAATTTCTATTCATCAGCAATTTATAGAGGGCAATTGCTAATTAATACGTTACCAAGCAGTTTTGCAAAGATATTATTAAGAAGCTTCATTAAAATACTATATGTATCTTTCTCTGCACTGTCTGTAGCTTAAGACCTTATTTTATCCAATTAACCATTTCAGATGTTAATTTATGAGAGCAATTTAAAGCATAAATATGATTCATTACCATTTGACTGGGATAATTAAATAATTTGAAAACTAGGATTAATAAATCATTATAGCAACTTAAATGTCAATTAACATTATAAATGTTAATATTTTTAGCAAGCAATTGGCACCTGATTACTTTGTTTCAGCATATAGCTGTTTTTAATATAAATCAGAGCTCTAAAGTTTGCTTAGAAATTGAGCAAAGTAATTTGGCTTTATTGAATGAAAAGAGAGGAAGTTTTCCCATATGTCACTGAGATATAACTTCTAGCTAGTATTGAACATTATTATTCATTGGATTTATTGGATTGAATGTCAACAATGAAATAAAACAATTGCTTCATCAGCAACATGATTTCTTATTATTTTGATCAGTTTCCAATTGCTTAGACCTGTTTTCCATTTCCCAGAAGAAAATATTGTTCAAAGTTTGATTTATGATTTATCTCAGTGAAATGTTGTGTGTAAAAGTTACTCTTGCAATGAGCTTCTCTCCAGCTAATTACAAATGAAAGTATATTCCAGGTTTCAGAAAAAGAAAAAAATATCACTTTGCAGGCAACAATTCTACGTGTTATTACTAGGAAGCAAGATTCATCAGATGTTGTAGGATTTATTGGTGAATAAGCATAGATAAAATTCGGCCCATAAAACTGAAATGATCTTAATCCAGGGTAAAGGGTACAAGATTTCAGTTCTATGTATAGAACAATTCTCTTAAACAAAGCATAACAAAATTGAAAAACAGTCAGTAAAAAATAATTTGGCAGTAATCAGTTCCAACTGGCTCAATAAAAATAAATTATAATGAAATTCAGCAGCTCATTAACATACAATGTCAAATATTTAGAATCACTGATGGTTTATGGTACCATATCTTGGTGAGTATCCATATGTGCACTTGCATATGTCTTTTTGTAGAAGAAAAGTACATTTTTTAAAATCTGATCAGTAGAGAAGATTGGACAGATTATATAATAAAGAACATTATCTTGGTGAAAATGCATGATAAATGATCGAACACATGTCAAATGAGTAAGGAGGTGTTTAGAATAAATACAAACTTGAACATTTAATGTAATTGATATAATAAATCATCTCTAAGGTTTGATTTTTAGTAAACATCTTTCTCTCTCTCTCTATTTCTACCTTGTTGTTGTTATTGTTTTAAACAAGAGCACTTGCGTATTTTCATTTACTGCTTGGTGAAATTGCTTGCAGGAGACCTTTCCCATACATTTTAAATCATTTATTGCCATTTTGGCAGTATCTGTTCAATTCCATTAGATTCATTAGCTTTTCTAAAAAGCATTGTTGTGTGGAAAGAGCTGAAGCAGCTGCCCTGTGTAATTTTGTTATTGCTTTAATTTACTCAGAGTTTTATTTTAATACTCCAGCTGTCAAATATACAGTGGGAAGCACCAATCAATATAAAACCTTTTTTTTTTACTTTATCCATCCTGTATTGGCAATAAAAGGAAGAAAAGAAATGGAGGTACAAACAGTGTTTTATTAGCTGGTAATGTCTTCCCCAATTCCACTTAAAGGATAATTTGCCATAGCAAAATAAGTACAAGTGTATTAAAAGCATCCATGATTTGTCAAAATTCTTAATTTCTCTTCAATACTACTGAATAGAAGGGTAGTTGGGCATAAACTGCCCTTTAGAATTTTTCACCTAATTTATGGGAAGATAAATTTCTTCAAATTTCAAAAAACTTCTCCCTAGGAAGAAAAAAAAATCAATATAGCATCCCAGGAGGGAAGCTTTGTCAGGATTACCATTGTATTGCGATGTCCAACAGTCCTCCCCACTGAATTATCTCCACAATGATCACAACATTGTGAAGACAGTATTTTACAATACTGCATGTTTTAACCGTGTTAAAAGATGGCTGGGACAACGCTTAATTTGATGAGCATTTTTTTCATTAGACCAGGGGTGAGCAAGTCCTCCCTTCCCACCCATAACCCTGCATAAATATTTGTAATCCCAGAGTGTGCTCAGGAGGAATGGGGGGAGGGAGACAAGTGGAGATGTCCAAAAAACTCAAAGAGGTATGCTTGTGTGATCAAAGCCTGCCCCCACCACCTCAATTTCCCTTAACCTCCTGTAGACACTACCTATTTTTTCCCTTATCCATTCGGTCACACTTTTTAAAAAAATTCTTTATTAAGTGAGAAAGGCATTGTAAAATTTGGAACAGGCTGAAAGTTTTCATTTGAGAACTTTGGAAGATGTACGTGTTCAAGATAAGGCAGAAGAAAGAGAAAGAGCATATAACTCTACCTAGTACATATGTATCTCATCAGATTATCTTCAAAGAAAGAGAATACTCAGAATGAGAGAAAGCACCCCAAAGCTGCTTTAACAGAATAACAGAGTTGGAAGGGATATTGCAGATCTTCTAGTCCAGCCCCTTCCTCAAGCAGGAGGCCCTATACCATTCTAGACAAGAATCTGTCCAGTCTTTTCTGAATAGTTTCCAATGATGGAGAATCTACAACTTCTGGAGGCAAGTCATTCCACTGACTAAGTGTTGCAATTGTCAGGAAATTTTCCCTTAGTTCTAGGTTGCTTTTCTCCTTAATCAATTTCCACCTATTGCTTCTTGACCCACCCTTTGGTATTTTGGTGAATAGGTTGATCCCATCTTTTTTTGTGGCATCCCCTCAAATATTGGAACACTGCTATCATGTCATCCCCTAGTCCTTCTTTTCAGTAGCCTTTACTTCACTAATTTTACTTACACTTTTCACTTTACTGTAATAATCACACTTAACTGTAGCAGTTTTAAAGCATATGTTGTTAAGGTTGACTTAAATAAATAAGGGCTTTATTAAGATAGCCTTGTTAAGAGAGTACATATCTTAACAGAACATCAAGAATTACATCAGAGATGTCTACTCAGTAAATTAAATGATACAGTGCCAATGCAGATCAAATGTAACACTTTGAGGTTTACAGGAAGTCAATAGACAATGCAACTGGATATTAAGGAATTGATTTCACCAGGTATTGACAATCTAGTCTTTAAAAAAATAGTTTCTCTTTTTCTCAGCCTGGACTTTATCCCAAAAGGCCATTTAAATACTCTGTTTTATTCAAGAAAACAAGGGAGGGAGAGATGGGAAAAATGGGATTTCTTTCTTGGAGTCTCCAAATACAACATCAGATTTCTGTATTCCTTGCCAATGATTCTGTTTTTGTTTGTTTATTTGGAAATGGCACTTGCTGAATTTAATGGAGCTTACTCTTAAATAGACATGGATCTGTTGGAATTGTTACAATGCAGACCTACAGTACATTTCTCACAGACAATTTTTTATTAAATTAAATGATGCTTACTTTTAGGTCAGTGCATATGGGGTTTTAATCTACTACTAAATTTTTATTGTAGAATATGGGAGTCTTAATATATTTGAAATTACAGAACTGCTGGTTGTGTTGTAAAGAGGGCTTAAAGTGATTTTGGTCAAATGAAACTCCATTGGAGCCAAAACCATAGATGAGAACCCACTAGAGTTACTTTCTTGGGTGTTGTCCTTAGCTAACACCCCACCCCACAACCCAGTAGCTTTTAATAACACAGTTGTTTTGTACTCAGTCAGACACTGATTTCCAACTTCACTGATTTCTGTTGGAATTACATTAGCAATGGCTCCAATTATTTTATGGGCCTCTAAAGTGTTTAAGGGGGACACAGTGGCTCAGTGCGTAAGGACGCTGAGCTTGTCGATCAGATGGTTGGCAGTTTGGCGGGTTGAATCCCAAGTGCCGTGTAACAGAGTGAGCACCTGCTACTCGTCCCAGCTTCTGCCAACCTAGCAGTTCTAAAGCACGTAAAAATGCAAGTAGAAAAATAGGGACCACTACGGTGGGAAGGTAACAGCGTTCCGTGCGCCTTTGGCATCCAGTCATGACGGCCACATGACCACGGAGACGTCCTCGGACAAGCGCTGGCTCTTCGGCTTTGAAACAGAGATGAGCATCGGCCCCTAGAGTTGGAAACGACTAGCACGCATGTGCGGGGGAAACTTTACCTTTATCTTTTTAAAGTGTTTAGGGTTTTTTGTTTGTTTACTTAAACTGATATTTTTCATTCGACCCATTTTGTTATCTTAAGTAATACATCAATTCCCTCTTTCCCCACTTCTGTCTTATTTGCTCTTAAAACAATTATGTTTAAGTGAAAATTGTTGGAAGAAGAAAGAGGTGAGGCCATCCAATTGGCAAGGAGGGTGGGTATTACAGAAGTCCCCAGATCATGAAACTCTGCTAAAACACAATAGCTTCATTATAATTTACTGTAGTTTAAGGGGGATGTCGTGAAAATTTATTTCTGGCTTTAGTGCAGTATCTGCAGTTTTGTTAATCAACACAGACTTCGCACTTTTATCGATATCTGTCATGATCTTGCTTTTTATGATACTCTGCATTGACACACCATCTGGAAAGGAAAGGTCAAACGTTCAGTTTTACAAAGGTCAATAGTTGAGGTTTCTTTAATTGACTCCTCTGGCCTATTTATAAACCTGTTATTATTTAGTTTTTGTAATGGGTAATATAAGTAATGTCAATTGCCTATCGGTAGCAGATTTGCATGTCCAATAAGAACGAGTTTTGAGCTATTTTTATGCAACCACTCTTAATCAAGTATGTAGTCTGAAAAAGAAACATTTTTTGGAAATAACTTTGCACGTTTTAACAGGGACAATAGGTAGCTTGGGGCAAAAAGGCATAGCATTTGCATTTCTATTATTGTACCTTTGGAGTTAAGTCTGGTTTTAAAAGTTAAAGTAACTAACTCAATCTGATACAAGTACAGATTCTTAACTATGAAATTCACGTCCAAGTTTTTGCTTACTAGGTTATCAGAAAAGAACACCAGACACCAAGCCTTGAACCCTGAACCCTGTCACTTTTAAATTTAATAACGATTGGGCTGAGATTTGGAAGATATCTGAATCAAAGTAGGAATTGTTTAAGACAAACTGAATCAAACTTGAAATCTTTTCCAATTTCAGGAGTGATTTCAGAATGGAATGTTGATGGCTTAAGTGCCATACTAATCCAGCCATAATGGCATTTAAACTGTACTTTATGGCTTAATATTATCCAAGAACCAGGTCATTGTGCCTTATGATCACAGTGAATGGTTTTAACAGGACTTTTCAATCATCAGCTGCCAAGCACAATAATAATTCTATCCTCAGGGTACCGTCGGCCAGACAATGTCGGCTGGCAACCCCAAGGGGGAGGGCCTTCTCTGTGGGAGCGCCAGCCCTATGGAACCAGCTCCCCCCTGAGCTTTGAATGGCCCCAGATCTCCGGTCCTTTCGCCGCAGCCTCAAAACACTCCTTTTCCATCAGGCTGACCTGGACTGAGAGGGATTTTAATTATGTTTTTAATTTTTAACTTTAATTTTTAACTTATTTTAATTTTAATTTATTCTACAGGGGCCATTAATTTAATTTTCTTTTAACTTCTGTACTATTGTATGTTATTGTTGTTAGCCGCCCTGAGTCCTTCGGGAGATAGGGCGGCATATAAATCCCAAAAATAAATAAATATTTTTTTCCCCTTGGAGATACATAACCTAGAGTATTATATCCCATTCTGAATATCAGAATTATATCTGGGTATAGATAAATAAGAACACGTTATGAAAAAAAAACCTATGAAGATGATGAAGGGTAGGAGGCCAAGACCCATAAGAAAGGCTTGCCATGACTTGCTGGATTTAACAAAGATGGGATATTTAGGGTATGATACGAAGCAGTGACATTCAAATGTTTCAAGGGCAGCCATCCAGATGATATTGCAAATTTATTTTCTGTTGTTCTTTCTGTATAGGTCACAACCCGTTGATATTGTTTGAGAAGAAAAAAGGATTATGATTAAACATTATGAAAAACTTCACACTCTGTGAAGCTTTTTCACAGTCAAACCTCCTCTCTCAGTAGGCAGCGAGCTTCTTTATTAGAGCTTTAAAGTCCACCTAGAAAGGATGCTATAGTAATAGATTTTCAGCATCAGGAGGATATTTGTTTAGATGACCTTTGAAATCTCTGATTACTTCCACTAGCAACATGTTAACCTTGAAAGGCTTAATTGCCCTCATTAATTGAGAAGAGAATTGTTCTTTATTAATAATAAATTAAGGTTGAAATCCAGCTCAGAGTGACATCGTCCTTTGATTACTAGTGATGCCAATGGGACTTTCTTTTTGTAAGCTTATGCAACTATGCACAGGGATACAGTATTGTTATTATTATTATTATTATTATTATTATTATTATTATTATTATTATTATTATTATTATTATTAATTTAATTTATATACCGCCCTTCTCCCAGGGGACTCAGGGCGGTGAACAGGGCAATACATAAAAACTAGATACAAAAATTAAAATTGTTAAAACATGATTAAACAATGCCCATAAAATTAATACAAATTTAAAATTAAAATCGTTTATAAAAATCCCACCCCGTCCCATCAGGCCAGGCCAGCTTGTTTAAAGAGATGGGTTTTAAGATTGCGCCGGAAGGAGCGGAGATCGGGCGCCATCCGGAGCTCAACCGGCAACTGATTCCACAGCTCCGGGGCGCCCACAGAGAACGCTCTCCCCCTGGGGGCCACCAGTCGGCATTCTTTGACCGGTGGCACCCTGAGGAGGCCCTCTCTGTGGGAGCGTACTGGAAGCGTAGAAACCGGTGCTATACTAAAATGTTTTTTATGTTCTTCTTTTATGGATTTACTCATTCATTTCTCTCCTTTTCTTTCTTGTCTTCCTTTCCTCCCTTTTTTCCTCCCCTTCATTTTTGCAGTCCCTTTTAAATGGCACACTTCCAGGAGAAGAGAAATATCAATGAAATAAATAATAATAATAATAATAATAATAATAATAATAATAATAATAATAATAATAATAATAATAATAATAATAATTTAATTTCTATACTGCCCTTCTCCTGAAGGACTCAGGGTGGTGTACAGGGCAATACAATAAAATACAATATACAAAAGTTTTAAAAAATATTAAATACTACAGCCCAATTCAATAAGTTAATACAATAATATTAAAATTGTAACTAAATTGTAACTAAATAAATGTAACTAAATAAAATACCCCTAAACCCATCAGACCAGGCCGGCTTGTTCAAATAAGTATGTTTTTAGGTCACGTCGGAAGGAGGGAAGGTCGGGAGCCATCCGGAGCTCAACCGGTAAACGGTTCCAAAGGAAGACACGGCAGACCTTTCTTCCCTTTCAAGGATCAACTCACTGAGCTTAGAAGAAAGGTTTGGGCTCTACAATTTAAGACATTAGTCTCATGATTAAATTGGTGCCCCCAACCAATTGTATATTTATCATGCCTGCCTCATTTGCCTGGACTATACATATTCACGAGAGTCAAATCTGTTTTTTGAGTTTCATTTAGTTTTCCTTTAAAATGATGATTTTTTTTTCCCATTTCTTCTTTAATGAGCTACAAAGGGATCTTTTTTACTCTAACCCTTTGACAACCATATTAGTTATCAGATTATACAGGCTCACTCTTTAATGATACTAACCCAAATTAGACCTTTAAAGTTGACATATGTTAGACACAAAGTTTAAATACAGATTCAGAAATAATGAAGAAAATGTCTCCATGTTAGATGTTAAAATGGATGTTCTTGCCCCTTTCCACAGCTTCATTCACAGTTGTGGCAACTCTAGCGTATGTTTGGAGGCAGATCGTGGGATCTTCATCCCAATTACGTGTGAAGAGATGACATGATATTTCTAATTTTAAAGGTAGAGTCAGCAAAGATAGGAGCCAATTTTTAGTGGCATTGTTCCAAAGTCTGTTCCAACTTGAGTGGTATCTGAAGACCACAGATTCATTGTGATCACATCACACATTTAACTTGGGATTTATTTTGTGGGAATTGCTGTGGGTTTTCTTAATTTTTCCCCAACTATTTTTGAGGTTGCCTTGCATATTTCATTTGTTTCCCATTTCAGTATGGTGAGAATATGCTGCCAATATTCAGTGATCATGGTTGCCCAAGAATCCTGACATGGAGACATGCTCACCATTGTCTTATGCTGACAAAAATAATACAAATTGTGTTTACTTTTGTATTTAAATATCTTTAAATATCTTTTACATGCATGCCCTACATCAGTGTTTCTCAACCCTGGCTGCTTGAAGATGAGTGGACTTGCTGGCTGTGGAATTCTGGGACTTGAACTCTAAACATTTTCAAAGGGCCAAGTTTGAGAAACACTGTCCTAGATACTTGGCCACTATCAGTTCTATTTAATGTTATTTAGCTGATATGCAGAACAAGGATCTGAAGATTTTTAGTCCTTGAATAGTGGGCTGAATACAGACCGACAAACTCATTGCCACTTTACAGTAGTTCCAAGTCAGCACAGTGGCAGATGAAAGTCATTAGTCTCATGTTGTTCAATGGCTTACGTAGGAAGTTGGCAGTTTCAGGTGTAAACATCATAAAAAATGTAACAACACAGTTGGCAGCTGAGATTGAACTGACATAGAAACTAAATGGCTATTTCATCCCACAAGGTGATATTTGTGAAAAGAAACAAAGAAATTTCTTGACTACTCTGTTCAAAGATTTCATCTGCAATTGAGTCTAGCATGTTTATTTTTTTTCTCTCCCTGTTCTTATTTTCTTTCTTTTACTCAAGAGGGACCTTGGTTTAAGGTAGTTTTGACCTTTATTTGGCTGTGGTAATAAAGTAATGAACACATAAAATAAACCTCAGTCACATAATCTCAGGATTCGTGTGTAGCAATTCTTAAAAAGGTAGAGGTTCCCCCGCACATGCGTGCTAGTCATTTCCAACTCTAGGGGCCGATGCTCATCTCTGTTTCAAAGCCGAAGAGCCAGCGCTTGTCCGAGGACGTCTCTGTGGTCATGTGGCCGGCATGACTAGACGGCAAAGGTGCACGGAATGCTGTTACCTTCCCACTGTGGTGGTCCCTATTTTTCTACTTGCATTTTTACGTGCTTTCGAACTGCTAGGTTGGCAGAAGCTGGGACGAGTAACAGGCACTCACTCTGTTACGCGGCACTCGGGATTCGACCCGCCAAACTGCCGACCTTCTGATCAACAAGCTCAGCGTCCTAACCCACTGAGCCACCGTGTCCCTTTAATGTAGCAATTCTTACATTATCTCAATTTACCTGCTCCAGGTGATGGCAGTGATAATGATTGAACAGCATTGCTTTAAGAATGGGACATATCAGCATAATTATCAGAGGTATGATAGAACTGTACAAAACCCTTATTGTGTTTTATGTAATAAATATTTAAATATTCCCAAAACTAAGACTTCATTATTTTTCACAGAGCTCAGTAAAAAAAAAAGCATACTATTCACAATGCTTGTGTTGCTGCTGTTCTTTAAAAATGATAATGTATAAAATATAATTGTGCATGCAGAAACTAAGGAAGGCATTAAGGAAAAGACAACTTGATGCCCTCCAGATGTTTTGGGGCACAAATACTCTTTTTTCTCACCATTGGTTATAGTAGCTAAGGCTCATGTACCACATGGTTTCTCCCACATACATGATATAGTATATATGCCAGGGGAAGAAAAATCCAGCCTGAACAACAGTTTCAGTGTGTAGATCTCTGATAGGTAGATACTCTATCAGGCAGAGAACTAGTGCTTTGATCTTGCCCCATTGACGGGTTATTTCTGATGCTTAAAAAGAAATTGATAAAATCTTTGAAGCTGAGGTTGATCAAATCATGCAAATGATTGTATGCCAGGACTGCAGGGTAATTGTGCTTCAACTCTTAACATGACCCAAAGGCCACTGGCCTTTTTATCAAGAAAGCCTTCATGGAGAAAGAAATTGAATTAGTAAGAAAAGGGGCAATGGAACTGTTCTTTTGTCAGGTTATTGGGTACCACATCAGATAAGATTGTGTTTATGTGTGTTTTAAGAAAATAGAATGTGGGGTGAGCTTGGAGGAAAATGGGTTTTCTTCCCACTTCATTCCAACAAATGACCAACATATTAAGAACAGGAGAAGGTAGACTGGCAACCATCATAAATTCTGTGTTATCACACCTTTCATTACTAGAGGTGTGTGGAGCAAAACCATGAGGTACTCCCTCCACTTTTAAGTGGTGGATCTAGCCAGATTTGTGCAGCTTTATGCTGCATGTATTCTGTGCAAGTACAGAAACCATTTTCAAGGTGAGTACACAATTTTGTATTCAGAAGTATATAGATCCTACATAGAGCAGCAGTGGGTAATACTTTAATAGCTGAAAGCCAAATTAACATTTTGAGTGGAACTGAGAACCTCAAGTACAAGGGCTATATCAAGCACAAAGATAAAAGTAGAATTTTTATGTTATTTGCTTTCTGGGGAGATATCTGGGATGCCCTTTTTTCTTGACACGTTTAAGCCCATTTTTGATCTTATACTATACTGTGTGAAAAACTGCACCAAACAGTGATGCTGATTTTCAATAATAGTGACCACAGAGATTTCTGAGGGGTATCACAAATAGAGTATGTGAATCGTATAGATGAAACTGTTAACTTTATTGAAGTCATCAAATTGAATCAACTAGTAATTTTTTTTTATTCCGTCTGATGCTTTGCAGTCATCTAATAGTTCATTTTGTTGATTATGTCCTACACAATAATTACATTGGATAACATCTTTTAATTAATTATTGCACAAAGCCTTGTGCAATAAAAGAGGAACTCAGGTACTGTAGCTCTGAAACTAGAGGCTGCCCACCTATAATTAGGGTCTTCTGAACCCACCCTGAGTTTGGACCAAAAGTTCAAAAAATGGAGCATGGAAAGACCACTTAGTGATTCAAACTTAATGACTTTTGCAGGATTGTATAACATATGTAGTTTGTCATGATCTCAGGCCAGAGTTCAAAATAAAACATGTTTATATTTTTATATTGTTTCTACTGTTAGGCCAAGGACATGAATCTGATCAATTGAATTGAATCCCATTTTTTTTCTTATGAATATCTAGATCTATTCATTTGGCCCCTTGGACTACTTTGACATTTGCTGGTCTTCCTCCTCAAGAAAAATCAGTGTATTTCTTCCGAATGTTGTTTTATGTGAAATTTGCATGGCAAATCAGCTCTGGCTTTATTTGTAGGAAGTAGGCTATATGACCCATTCCTAAAACTGCCTTTTTTCTGTGAGCAACAGGGAATTATCTGATGTAAAGCAATGTGTCTCTTATTTATCTTTAGGCATCAGGCCAATATCTAATCTGAGATGCTGTAATCCTCTTTAAAAAGTTTTAACCAGTTGGGGGGTTTCTTCTTTTTCTTGAGTAGACATGTTCCTTGAGGGAAATATGTACTTTAGTAATATTAATTAATATGTACTTATTTCTTTTTTTTAAATCCCCATAAAGGACACTGTTATTAAAAAACTTGTATGTTTATGTGTGTTGTCCATCCAGACAGAAAAGTTCTCACTCAGTACAAAGTGATATTTAGAGTGAATCTACTAGCAATTACTATTTCAGTAGCTGCCCAGCTTCAATGGATACTATACCACTCTGAAAATCACATAGAATCAAATGATTCATAAATTCTAAAGGTTAAAGTTGATTCTTATAGGTAATTCTTGTTAAAGGAAAATCTGGCGTTTTAATCTGATGTTCTGAACTTTTACATAAGAGTCATATGATGTTAAGATTTTGTGCCCAATTATTCTTACTTGGTTTTACACTTTCACTTCATGTTGTGTTTTATCTATTTAGATTATAAGCATTTATCCATGTTTCTAGGATTTATGTGCTATCAATCAACCACTAATCTGAAGAGGAGTTCTTAGAAATGACTAACTTAAAAGTTAGAAACTTAATATTGCTTTGGGTGGTTCCTCTTTGCACAATTAATAACTTTAAGTCTTTCATACATAGCTATGCTGAATTTATCTTACATTTTTCATTTCAATAGATAACTGTTACTGGCAAAAATGCAAAAAGCTAACCATTGCTAAGATCACCCTAGCTGATGCATAAGATATAAAGGCAATCATGCAGGGAACTATCACAGTATGTGCTTGAAAAGAGCTCTGATGAGGTAAAATATAAAATACATAATTATGTGCATAAGTTCACGTCTTTGTTTTAATCCACTTCATCTATTTTAAGTGGAGGAAGAATAAGAGTCACCCTTTTACCTTAATGAAAAGAAAAGTTGTGCATTAGAAGATTAAGAGCTAATCAAAATTCCTTTTCAATGACACTTGGAACAATAAAGCACACTCACTTCTTTAAAATGGAAAAAAAAGAGATGAGCCAGGGAATAGGATTCCCAGGAGCATCTGGATGTGCATAATCCATCAATAATTGGGCACATGTTTGAGTGATGGTTAATGCCACCTGTGCTATGCTTACACAAATTACAGATGTATACAACAATAATTTAATTCTATGCCAATAATTTTATGCACATTTCAGGGCAGTAGATTTCTGTTTTTCCTGTTGCGAAACTTGTGCCTCTTTCAGATCCTTCATTATTATGCACCAATTAATGGCTCACCTCCGGGTCTTGAGGGAACTGGCTTTCTAGATAAATGCAGAATTTGTCAAGCAGGAAGCATCTGTATTTTTGCAGGGGTTCCCACTGCTCCATCTTCTCTCCTCTTTTATTTAAAGTAATATAACAGGCTTTTGAAAATCACTTTTATTTATTTCAAGGAATGTACTTTTGTTTTAAAGGGCCCCTGACAACGGTTTACAAATACAAATACAAATCTACCAACAAAACCAATTCAAACCACAAAGTAATTTGTTTTAGCTTGGAAGCTAAGCAGGGTCAGGTTAGATGAATACTTCTATGAGAGACCACAAAATCCCAGGTTAGTAGGTTAAACTGGGAAATTGAAAAGAAAACATCATGACAGAAGTTTGCAACAAATAATTTCCATGTTGCTGCAAAAAAAAAAAAAAAAAGATTTGGAAATGTCATTGAAATCATCAGGAGCTGAACTCCATTTTTTTAATGAATGAAAACTAACAACAACATTGTTAAGATCTTCAGTTTTAAAGCCATTAAATGCCAGGCAGAATGAAAATGTTTCTCCCTTTGCTTAAATGTGACATAGGTTAAAGGTCCTTCTTCTCCTGCTTTGGGTGAGAACCAGATATCAAAAAGAAAATGCTGAAATTAATGCAGGAAGGGCAGAGAACACCACAGATTATTGCAGCTTGTAATTAATGCTAGGTGCAATGAGCACTTTTTGGCAGCTGTTCTTAGCACAGCTGGGTCCAGAAACAAATCAGATATGTACTGAATACATTTTAATTTAATTTAATTTTTAATTTTAATTTAATAACATTTATATACCGCCCTTCTCCCTGAGGACTCAGGGCGGTTCACAGGGCAGAATAAAATAGCAAATACAAACATTAAAAAAAGATTAAACAATTGCCCTAGTTAAAAACAATTGAAATACAGTTCTAAAAACCCCAAGAAAAATTAAAAGACCAAAGATAAAACAACCCCAGCAATCCCCATCAGGCTAGGCCAGCTTGTACAAACAAAAATGTCTTAAGATCGCGACGAAAGGAGCCAAGATCGGGCGCCATCCGGAGCTCTACCGGTAGCTGATTCCACAGCTCCGGAGCGCCCACAGAGAAGGATCTCCCCCTGGGGGCCACCAATCGACATTCTCTGATCGGTGGCACCCTGAGGAGGCCCTCTCTGTGGGAACGCACAGGGCGCAGGGAGCTTGATGCCGGCAGCAGATGTTCCCTGAGGTACTCCGGCCCCATGCCATGGAGTGCTTTAAACACCGTTACCAGTACCTTGAATCTCACCCGGAAGACAACTGGCAACCAATGCAGCTCACGGAGCAGAGGTGTAACGTGGGAGTATCGGGAGACTCCCAACACCACTCTCGCGGCTGCATTCTGTACCAGTTGGAGCCTCCAGGTGGTCCTCAAGGGCAACCCCATGTAGAGAGCGTTGCAGTAGTCCAGACGGGAGGACACGAGCGCATGAGTGACCGTGCATAGATCATCCCGGCTAAGATAGGGCCGCAACTGACGCACCAGGCGAACCTGTGCGAAGGCCCCCCTAGTCACAGCTCCTATATGGTCTTCCAAGATGAGCCGTGAATCTAGGAGGACTCCCAAGTTGCGAGCCCTATCTACGGGGGGTAATAGTTCACCCCCCATAGCCAGAGGTGGAATGTCCGAATAAACCCGGGATGAAGGTATGCAAAGCCACTCAGTCTTGTCGGGGTTGAGTTGGAGTCTGTTCCTCCCCATCCAGACCCGAACCGCCTCCAGGCAACGGGACATCACGTTGAGGGCATCACTGGGGTGGTTTGGGGTCGAAAAGAAAAGTTGGGTATCATCAGCGTACTGATGATACCCAACTCCAAAGCCACGAATGATCTCACCCAGCGGCTTCATGTAGATGTTGAACAGGAGAGGCGAGAGGACCGACCCCTGAGGAACTCCACAAATGAGAGACCTCGCGGTCGACCTCTGCCCCCCTGCCAACACCGACTGCGAACGTCCCAAGAGATAGGAGGAGAACCACTGTAAAACTGTGCCTCCCACTCCCAATCCCCTGAGACGCCGCAGCAAGATACCATGGTCGATGGTATCGAAAGCCGCCGAGAGGTCTAATAGGACTAGAACAGAGGAATGCCCCCTGTCCCGAGCCCTCCAGAGATCATTCACCAGCGCGACCAATGCCGTCTCCGTGCTGTGCCCGGGCCTGAAACCCGATTGGTACGGGTCTAGATAATCCGCTTCATCCAGGACCAGAGGGAGCTGATGCGCCACCACACTCTCAACAACCTTCGCAAGCAAGCGAAGGTTGGAGACAGGACGAAAGTTGTTCAATACAGCCGGGTCCAGGGCAGGCTTCTTGAGGAGAGGCCTCACCACCGCCTCCTTCAAGACGGCGGGGAAGATACCCTCACTCAAAGAAGCCGATATAACTGCCTGGAACCAGCTGCGTGTCCTCTCCCGGGCTGCATAAACCAGCCAGGAAGGGCACGGGTCCAATAAACATGTGGTGGTGCTCAGCCTCCCCATGATCCTGTCCACTTCCTCCGGAGTCACAGAATCAAACTCCTCCCAGGTGATATCGACAAGACCACCCGTGTCCTGATCGTCAGACTCTGCCCAGTCAGAGTCCAGACCGGTCCGAATCCGAGCGATTTTGTCCGACAGATGTTGGTTAAACTCCTCGGCACGTCCCTGCAAGGGATCCTCCCTCACCTCCTGATTTAGGAGGGAGCGAGTCACCCTAAACAGGGCAGCCGGGCGATTATCTGCGGACGCAATAAGGGTGGCGAAGTGATTAGACCTCGCCTCCCTAATTGCAGCGAGATAAGACCTAATGTAGGCTCTTAGTCGCAATCGGTCGGGTTCGGATCGGCTGGACCTCCAACCGCTCTCTAGGCCCCGTCTCCGACGCTTCATCTCCCGGAGCTCCGCAGAGAACCATGGAGCTCGACAGGATCTGCACCGGGTCAGGGGCCGCAGGGGTACAACTCGGTCAAGGGCCTCAGTGGCCGTCCTTTCCCAGGCTTCCTGGAAATCAAGGTTTTTTTTAAATATGTTTTGCTGGTAGTTGTGCAAAAAGCAAGAGGCTTGCATGCTTTAAATGTTCATTAATACAAAATTATCAATTTGTAGACTGGCAAGTTTTTATCCAAAAAGACAATTTTCTAATGGTCTAATTCTTAACACCAAAAGACATGTTCTAACCTCAGATGCTTCCTAAAGCAGGCAATAGTCATGCAGACTACCCTGAACTGTCTTGATGATATTTGACATTTCTGAGGGAACTTCCATGGCTGAGCATAGTCTTAATCCTAGATTTCCTAGCCCTAATATTAACCATTGTATCATACCAACTGTTTATTTCAACACATATTTGTCTCCAAATTACAAACTTGAATTAAAAAATACTGAGCAAAGATAGTCCAGGATTATTTGTCAATATGTCACTGCTTAATACAAGATACAATGGTTACTATTCTAGGAGTGTTTTTTTTTTGTTTACATTTGTGTATGTATTCAAACAACAGCAACAACAACCATCAATCCTTTGGATTAGAAAGCAAAACACAACAGTTATTCTGTTAGGCAGTTTGTTCTCTACCAAATATTTCAGTCTCCAAGTCCTAACCACCCTTCCAGCAGTATTAAAGGCAACGGATTTGAGAGCTGCACTCCATCCAACATCTTTCCAGTTTTTATAATCTGGTATTAGCCAGTGTCCGGTCACTCACTCCTGAATTTTCCTGTTTTATTAACCCCACACATGTCTACTTTAGGGTAAAAGGTTGAGCCTCCAGATTGGGGGTAAATACCTTGCCATTTCCTCTTTTTAAGATCTAGGTTCCTCATATAAGGAACGGTTGCTGGAATTGACTATGTCTAGTCTAATGAAGAGAAGACTAGGGGTGACATGTCCCAAAGTCCCAAGTCTGATTTTTTTGAACCACAACTCTTGTCTGCAGCTACATTCCCATCAGTTCTCTGTTTTTTTTTTAAAAAAATCATTCTATAGGGGATACTCATATGTAATTGTACCCTGATGGGCTATTCAATTTATCCTTGGTTGCCATTAACTTAAGCCAGCTGATGATACTAAAAAATTCCATGTACATCTACTTTTCAATGGAAGTATCTCATGCTAACAAAATTAAGGAAGAAGAATGAAGATGTGAGTATCTGAGATGATACCTACTATGCAAATGTCATGGTTATAACATAGGTATTATTTTTAGACATGTCTCTTTGTTTAAAATTTCTGTAAAAGAAAATAAGCATTTGCTTTGAAAGACTTTGTTTTAAAAGTTCAAGAGTATAGTGAAGAGGAAAAGTAATAGCAGAATGATCCTGCTAGCCATGGGCAATGACTTTTTAAAAGTTAAGTTAGAATTTGTCTACTGGAGTAGGAAGAGCTTTTCAGAAGGCCACATGTTTAACTATGATGAAACTCCAGCAAGGGAGAAGAAACAAAAGATCTGCCTACATTTTTGATGGTGGGTCAATGGGTGGATAGTAGATGGGCACAGACAAGAAACAGTGTGATGTAGAGGTTAAGGTGCTTATTAAGGAGACTCAGCTTTTAATCCTCTTTTAGCTACAGGCTAGGTGACGTTGAGTCCTAGCTTGAGGAATCCAAAAAATAAAAATAAAAATAAAAATTACCAGCCTGCATTTGTTTGTCTAGTCTAAAAGAGAGGCCTTTATTCTATAGTTGATTGCTTTAGAACTGAGTATGAATGATACTCACCAGTTTGGGAGAACATTAACAAATCTATTAACTCTTACAGATGCTGGGAACTGTTTTTTGGTTTGTATTTTTAAGGTAAAGGTAAAGGTTCCCCCGCACATGCGTGCTAGTCGTTTCCGACTCTAGGGGCCACTGCTCATCTCCGTTTCAAAGCCGAAGAGCCAGCGCTTGTGCGAGGACGTCTCCGTGGTCATGTGGCCGGCATGACTAGCACGGAACGCTGTTACCTTCCCACCATAGTGGTC
This sequence comes from Vipera ursinii, assembly GCF_947247035.1. Taxonomy (NCBI): domain Eukaryota; kingdom Metazoa; phylum Chordata; class Lepidosauria; order Squamata; family Viperidae; genus Vipera; species Vipera ursinii. The sequence continues at coordinate 11,998,823 of NC_139520.1, forward strand.
CCTATTTTTCTACTTGCATTTTTACGTGCTTTCGAACTGCTAGGTGGGCAGAAGCTGGGACAACTAACAGGCGCTCACTCTGCTATGCGGCACTCGGGATTTGATCCACCAAACTGCTGACCTTCTGATCGACAAGCTCAGCGTCCTAACCCACTGAGCCACCACGTCCCTGTATTTTTAGTACACTGCTATTTTTTCTCGTTTAATTTTCTGTGCCTGTCTTTGGTTTCATCAAAGACTGGCATTGATGCTTAAATTGTTGTTGTTGTTGTTGTTGTTGTTTAAGGCATCCGATCTAGGCCCACTTATTCTTAGTGACAGCCACTCAGGCAGATGGCTAGGAGAAGCTGACCTCCTGTTTAGCAACTGAAGAGTGGGAGAGAATTCACACTTTTAATCAACAGGAGTATTGGCATCAGACTGGTAACATAAGTGAATTATCATATCGATATTGATTTTGATATTTCTTGGTACTTGTTTTTATACTGTCTTAATGGTTAGCATATGTTAACTTGACATACCTTCTGTTTATTTGCCATTAGCTATATTAGCCATATCTAGGCAATCCTGTCAACATATGAGTCCAATCAATAAATAATAAATAAATATCAGCAACTATAATGCAAAAGTTGACATTCAATGTTCTTCCTTACTTTAAATAATAACACTAGCACTTAGACTTACATACCACTTCATAGTGCTTTAAAGCCTTCTCTAAGTGGTTTATAGAGTCAGCATATTGCCCCCAATAATCTGGGTCCTCATTTTACTGACCTCTGAAGGATGGAAGGCTGAGTCAACCTTCAGTTGGTCAGGATCAAACTCCTGGAAGTGACCGGTGAGTTAGCCTACAATACTGCATCCTAACCACTGTACCACCATGGTTCTTGCAAATACAAAGCAATAATGTTTGTTTTCCCTTAGTATCATACAATAGATAGCATAACTATCTATTGTATGATATTAAGAAGCACTATCACAGTATAAAACAAAGACATTTGTCAGGACAGAATTAATATACATGTAGCGGAGCTGGCTGAGAGGCTTTGCGGGAGCCTGGCAGGAAAAAGGGAAGTGGAAGCTCAGACAGCTGCAGCTGGTTTGGGCACGACGGGCATGGATTGGGTGGAAGAAGAGAAAAGGAAAAGGAGAAAGGAGGTGGCTGTTGCTGTAGTCAGGGAGAAACCAGGTGAAGCTGAAGAAGAGTTTGAGGGTTTTAGCTGATTCCCTCTCTCTTAAGGAGAGGGAAGGAAAGAGAGAGTGAGAAAGCAGAGTTTCATTGCTTCTTTCGCAGGGGGAAAATACCCTGAGCGGAGAGAAGAGAGAGGGCAGAGAGAAAGTTTGCTGGAGTGTTAGATTCAGATTTTAACAATAAAGGAAGGGAGGGAAGGGGAATTGCCATAGAGAGACCTGGGACTATGAACATCGACAGAAGGAAAGAAGAGGCTGGCCGCTGTGGTTTCGGAGACCAGCCGCCATCTGAACTTTGCTTACTATTACCGGTGTGAGTGTGGACACTGTGGGTAGCTGCCTCTGTGGAGCAAGCTGTGGCTGTGGTGCATCAACCATCTTCATTCGTGTTCCCCATTATTCTCTGGAGCTGGAAGATTTCCCCAAACAGCTACTAGAAACTACTGACTATTATTGCCATGACTGTCTGGGTCTGCTAAGTACTGTCATGCATTCATTGTTGTGGTTGGGGCAGGTCATCTTTGTTCCTGTGAATCCCTCAACAACCAGAACTTGTCATCTCTCCACTCCACAGGAGCTCCTGCTAAAAGGACATTGTTGCCAACGTTTGAGAACATGGCTGTGGGTGAGACTGAAGGGGGAGGACCTGGGCTTTAGCGGCCCTTGAGGGGGTAATGCAACATGCATAACCCAGAAACAGAACTGCTTTATTTTCAATTTTTTCTACAAACATTATCAAACCCAGCATTTCCATTCAAATAAATGTGGTTTTTTTTACCAGTATGTGCTTCTACATTTCAGTGATCTAGACCGGGATGCCTTGCGTACAGTCACTCATGCGCTCGTGATCTCTCAGTTAGACTACTGCAATGCTCTCTACGTGGGGCAGTCCTTGAGGACCACTCGGAGGCTCCAACTGGTGCAGAATGCAGCCGCGCGAGTGGTGTTGGGGGTCTCCCGATACTCCCATTTTACACCTCTGCTCCGTGAGCTGCATTGGCTTCCAGTTGCCTTCCGGGTGAGATTCAAGGTGCTGGTAATGACCTATAAAGCCCTACATGGCATGGGTCCGGAGTACCTTAGGGAGCACCTGCGGCCAGTGTCAACTTCCCTCCGTCCAGTGCGCTCCCACAGAGAGGGCCTCCTCAGGGTGCCACTGGTCAGAGAATGCCGACTGGTGGCCCCCAGGGGGAGGGCGTTCTCTGTGGGTGCGCCTGACCTGTGGAACCGTTTACCGGTTGAGCTCCGGATGGCTCCCGACCTTCACTCCTTCCGACGTGATCTAAAAACCTATTTCTTTGAACAAGCCGGCCTGGTCTGATGGGTTTGGGTTTTAATTATTGTTTTTAAGTAATTTATTTATTGTATTTGGGCACTATGGTTTAATCTGTTTTTAATTTTTGTATTTTGGTATTTTTGGTATTTATTGCCCTGTTCACCGCCCTGAGTCCTTCGGGAGAAGGGCGGTATACAAATTAAATTAAATAAAAAATAAATAAATAAATAATGTAGGCTGGCTCCAAGAATGGAAACAACTGCTGCTGGCAGTAAAATAGCAAACAACAATAACATCCATTGCAAGTGATAATGACACTGTCACATAAATGCCATCCCCACATATGTGTGACTTGATGTCAGATTATAGCACATAACTTGAGACATTAGCAACATGGAGGAATCATGCATGAGTCATTAATTCCTTCTCCTTCCCCTGCATGCAGGTGCCCGAGGGCAAAGAATTAAGCTATTAAGAGAAGGAATCTATGAAAAAAGGAAAGTGTTGGGTACGAAGTTGTACCTACATTAGAGTGGCTTAGCCTGGACGGTCTTTTAATAAATGAGTGCTTGTGGTCAGAAAATTTACTTTATATAGTATGTGCATGTCCAATTATTATGACTATTGAGAATAGCAAAAATTGGAGGACTGCTAGTTCCCCATCCCTAACATTTAGAATGCTCTATGCCTCTTTGCTGTTATCCATATTTTTGCAGTCTAGATGAGGTGGTCCTATGTATTAAGAATCCAGTCAAGTTAGAATGTGAATTATGATTAAAATCAAAGTATGCAGTGTATTTCTCCAATACAAAAGAATATACATTATGTAATTCAGGGTTGAACTGTGGAGTCCTTAGTGCTCTCTTAAATTGGTTGTTTGCTTGAAGATGTTTCATTATCCAACTAGGTAACATCATCAGAATATCAACAACCTAAGATAAGATATGCAGATGATACCACTCTAATGGCAGAAAGTGAAGAACTAAAGAGCCTCTTGTTGTGGGTAAAGAAGGAGAGTGCAAAACTTGGGTTGAAACTTAACATTAAGAAAACCAAGATCATGGCATCCGGCCCTCTCAATTCCTGGCAAATAGATGGGGAAGAAATGGAGGTAGATTTTATTTTCCTGGGCTCCAAGATCACTGCAGATGGGGACTGTAGCCAATAAATTAAGAGATGCTTGCTCCTGGGGAGGAAAGCCATGGCAAATCTAGACAGCACACTAAAAAGCAGAGACATCACCCTGTCAACAAAAGTGCGTATAGTCAAGGCTATGGTCTTCCCAGTTGCAATGTATGGCAGTGAAAGTTGGACCATAAAAAAGGCTGAGCGCCAAAGAATTGAGGCCTTTGAACTATGCTGCTGGAGAAGACTCCTGTGAGTCCCTTGGACCACAAGGCGATCAAACCAGTCAGTCCTAGAGGAGATCAACCCTGACTGCTCTTTAGAAGGCCAGATCCTGAAGCTAAATCTCAAATACTTTGGCCACCTAATAAGAAGGAAGGACTCACTGGAGAAGAGCCTAATGCTGGGAAAGATTGAGGGCAAGAGAAAAAGGAGACGACAGAGAATGAGGTGGCTGGATGGAGTCACTGAAGCAGTAGGCGTGAGCTTAAATGGACTCCAGAAGATGGTAGAGGACAGGAAGGCCTGGAGGAACGTTGTCCATAGGGTCGCGATGGGTTGGACACGACTTTGCAGCTAACAACAACAACATCATCAGGCTAGTGTATATAGGGTGTGCTCCCTGATTATATACAGTTGCCCTGCCAAGGTTGGTGAGGGTGCGGTTTTCTCCTTGGTAATGTCTTGATTAGGTATTGTTTACTGTTTGATTCTTTGTCTGGTGTTAATCCCTGATTATCTGGGTGTTCACTGCTGAAGAGAATGTGTTGTTGTTGTGTTGTTTTTTCCCCCTTAACTTTTTATTGTCTCTTTTGAGTGGCATAAAAATGTGGTTTATCCCTACATTAGTGGCTGATTTGTCTTAATACGAGGCTTCCAGGAATTCTTGAGTGTTTTTCGATGTAGCTTGGTCTAGGATGCTCACAGTTTTCCAGGTGAAACTGTGACTGAATCTGCCCAAGTGTGGTGAGATTAAACAATTTTCATCATGTGGTTTCTTTAACAAGCCATTGCTGGTTCCAACTGGGAAGTTAATCTACAACTGTGTTGAAAATTTTGGCCAAGGGCTGTTCTATTATTGAACAAGAATAATCGGATCTGAATAAATTGTGCAGTATTGATGGACTAGCTTGCCAGTGGCTAGTTCTCAGTTCCTTTATTATTTCTTTCTTCAATTATTATTCAGTGCAAATGTAACAAGTTTCCTATCATAAAACCTGTGGCTAGAACAATATACATTACTGCAAAGAAAGAAAAGAAAAGAATAACCACAAGCAACAGTTAAAAGTGTCGCTGGGTTATTTTCCCTTCTCTGCTGCTGCAGTATCATTTTATCTTCTTTTCAAGTGCCTGCGGTTCCAGCTTGAGGTGAAGAATCTTGATGAGACAGTGTCTGATTATTTCCAGAATCAAAGACACCATCTGATTCATGGTCTGGAAAGACTGAATGAAAAATCCCCAGCCCAGCTCTGCCTTTTGGGATTTGGGAATGCATTTCATCTTGATATTCTGTCTTACTACAGAGCCATTCATATTCTTTCAGGGAACATTTTCTTAGTGGCATGCTGGAAAAAAAAATGAAGCCATTTCCCTAGACATACACTTTAAACAAAGGTTTGTTTTCAGTAGGATACATTTTAAGCCATGTTTCAAATTTTTTCCCCATAAATATAAAGTTTTACAGGTAAATCAAAATAACCAAATAAATAGCAAGAGCTGCAAGCCTCCAAATTCTAAAGACTGTCATACTGATTCCTAGTGATTCCATCAGCAATTAGAGGGTTGTTGTTGTTTTTTTGACACAAATGCTGATAGTCACTGCAAGTTGACCATTGTGCAGTCATATATTTCAGAAAGGACGGTTTTCCAAATTGTCTTCTTATATTGCATTTGGATTTAACCCGTTCTGCTTCTGATTAAACATTAAAGGTAAAGGTAAAGGTTCCCCCGCACATGCGTGCTAGTCGTTTCCAACTCTAGGGGGCGGTGCTCATCTCCGTTTCAAAGCCGAAGAGCCAGCGCTTATCTGAGGACATCTCCGTGGTCATGTGGCCAGCATGACTAGACGCCAATGGCCCACAAAACGCTGTTACCTTCCCACCATAGTTGTCCCTATTTTTCTACTTGCATTTTTATGTGCTTTCGAACTGCTAGGTTGGCAGGAGCTGGGACGAGTAACAGGCATTCACTCTGCTACGCGGCACTCGGGATTCGACCTGCCAAACCTCTGATCTTCTGATCGACAAGCTTAGCGTGCTAACCCACTGAGCCACCGCGTCCCTTTTGATTAAACATTAGGCACAAATAAAAGGCCCCTGTATATGTAATAATAGTACTGAGCTCTATGTATAGGTCAACTGACTTTCTCTTCTGAAAGTATAAAAAGGTAAAGGTAAAGGTTCCCCCGCACATGCGTGCTAGTCGTTTCCGACTCTAGGGGCCGGTGCTCATCTCCGTTTCATAGCCGAAGAGCCAGCGCTTGTCCGAGGACGTCTCCGTGGTCATGTGGCCGGCATGACTAGACGCCAAAGGCGCACGGAACGCTGTTACCTTCCCACCGGAGTGGTCCCTATTTTTCTACTTGCATTTTTACGTGCTTTTCAGAAGGTCGGCAGTTTGGCGGGTCGAATCCCGAGTGCCGCGTAGCAGAGTGAGCGCCTGTTACTGGTCCCAGCTTCTGCCCACCTAGCAGTTCTGAAAGTATAGCTGAGCACAATTTTATCCCTAATAATCTAGAAGGGGTAGAAAAAAATATATCTAGAATTTGAATGGTTATTTTATTCAGTATTTTATATATGTGATGAGTTGCTTAAAACTTTGGCTGACCATCTTTGGATGGAGCGTGGTTTCCTTTCAGTGGAAGTGTAGGATTCACACCTATTGAAACCATTATGAAGACATTTTATTGAGGAATGGTAAGTCTCCTGCCAATCACTGTTTTAAGGCTTTAAAGCCAGAAAAGCTGTGAAAAACAGTACTCCTGCGTCTACTCCAATCACTTTTTTTTTCTGCTACCATTTGCTGAAACTGATTGTAGTAAGGCAGCACAGGTCTTTGTTCTTAGGCAGAAAGATATAATTTCAGTTTATAGAATTGCTCTGTGGTATGTGACAGAATATATTAGGAGCTGTGATTTCTCAAAGCAGGAATGTAAAGAATGTAGATTGACAGTTTCTGAGTACCGGAAACAAAGTTTAAGTACATTGAACACACACACAAACAAAAGTGACATCAAATTTGAACCCCAAGGGATGTAACATCTTATCTTCACTCTTAACTAACAGTCTTTAACACCGGGAAATGCTTTTAATTTTGGTTTTACGATAAAGATTAATGTGAAATTTCTTTTGAGCCAGTTAAGAGCTAGATAGCTTTTGAGCAGTCTAATGTAGGCCAATAATAGGGACCATATCAGAAAACCTGATACAAAACAAAATGTCTTGCATTAGCCTTTATAATGTTTCAAGCTATGTTGACAATGATTGATGAGATCACCTTTAAATCCTTTTCTATTGTTTTATTTTTATGTAGCTAGCTCCAGATTTGAGATCCATCTCATTCTATGCTTCCTTTTATTGAGAGACAAGTTATTTAACAAAGCTTTGAATTTTTACCAGTTAAATTCTGATTAGGAAAACCATAATGAATGAGTTCACACTTTGGGTTAAGCCAAAACAAAGCAAATTCCATTATGGCTTACTGTGATGTGTGAACTCAGCTCTTGAAAAACAGGCTTCTATCTGTCAGGATCCCTATTCAGTGACATTTACTTTGTAAAAAAAAAGTAGATTAAAGAAGCTGAGCCCTGACTGTTGGATTAAAACTTCTAAATGACAGATTGATTTTGCAAAACGTAATTGTCAGTTATTAAACACAAAATGTTTCATAATTGAATCTATCAAGGTTATGAGGTTTCCAAGGAGACTCTGGGAACTAAACTGGGTTCAGTCAATTTTCTGGGTGAAGGTAGAACATAAAGGAAAGATTTTAAGTCCCTGAATTTTAACTACTACTTCACAGGTGTCAAACTCGATTGTGTCACATGATGTATCATGATGTATCACAATGTTTTTGCCTTTGCCAGGGTGGGTGTGGCCTGTGCGTGACCATCCAACCCACAGGCCGCCAATTTGACACCCCTGTTCTAGTTTGTCAAGATCAGCAGAACATTGTAAGAAGGACATCTGCATTATGTAAAACAAATCATTAAGAGGTTAAAATGACAAGTCATGGTCGACTTTAATACAGAACTAAAATTTGTTCACTGTTTTGCAGAAGCAATCCTCTCTTGCAGATTAAGTTGCCATTGTAATAACACTACACTATATATAAAGTTCCCTGCTTATTGGAAGGACATAATACTGGTCTACTTTTGGTATCTCTGAGCTAATATGTCACTAGTACAGCAAAAATCCCATATGCTATTCTATCTAAGGTTGGATATCTAATCTAGATATTATTTTGCAAGCCAAAATTCTGATATCCATAACTATCCAAGACGGTATGTGTCATAATATATAAGAACAACAATGGATAATGTTAACCTAAAGAATAAGATTCCTACTTAGAACTATAGTTAGTTACTTCTGAATCCAAAAGTACAGAATATATTTCCCAGAAATAAGGTTATTTCACATATATCATTAAGGCAAACTGTGGTTGGTTGACTTATGAATTGGGTTGCTGTCTGAACCCACCCAGAATGGCTTGTGAGCTATAGTTTACGAAGAATGCCTTTGGTTTTGAGTGAAATATTAAAGACCATACCACATCCTAGAAACCAATGGGTATAGTTAGTATAAAGATGTTTTCATCTACATTATGCTTAATTTTGAATATAGTTATCCTAAATATGATGCCTGGATTTTGTGACCAAAGGCTAAGTTGTTTTTTTTTTACCATTTAGAGACTTCTTACCTTTTGAACTGCATGTGGTTATGCAGTAATTTAATAATAATTGATCCTCAATTTCTGCTTTAAGAATCTGCAGTGATAGGACTTCTTTTAGATATAACATCCAGAAACTATTTTATACATCAATGTCCTTATGTTCTTGACCAGCTTGAGGCTTCTGATGCATTTAAAAAAAAAACATAATCAAAATTATCACTTCCCCCCATCTTTGTTTTTCAGTATTTCCTGCTAATATTATTATAAATAGTATGCTGTTCCATATTTTAGATAGTAGATATAGCTATCAAGCTGTTTTACTCCACAGTAACATATTCTCCTATGTTCATGTGTGTATTTAAAATAAATTTAAAAATGAAAATGAAAAGAAATGAAAATTTTTTAATATATTTAATCAGATTAGTTATGTATTCAGTAATTCTACCCTTCTGTGCCATTAAAATTTGTAAAAGTCATAACAATTTTTGGATATTTCTGGCAGTAACATTCAGGAATTTCAAACTGTCCTATAGATTCAAATTTAATTTTTCTAGTTTACTATATTCTGTGAATCCAGCAAATTGTGCTTTGTTCAGTAAACCATACTTAAGTAAAGTCTTAGTGTTTTGTATGACAATATCCCATAGTCTTCAAATTATAATATGGAATTGAAAAAATATCCACAATAAAATTAATGAACAAATGTGTTAATGGATGTTTGTTCCCAATTTGTGCCTCAAGCACATTAACATCAATCAGAACTCTTCTTGCTGTGCTAAAATTTTGTTCAGTTCTCAGATTTCTACTCTTGCTTTTGTGGCAATGGAGTAGTTGTAAGAAAGTCCCAATGTTATGTTTGATCTTTAAAGAGTTAGATGTTTGTTTGTTTGTATTCTGCCCCTATAATCTGTACAAATAACTCAAGCTGGACAACATATGCAATACATCTTACTGCTCCTTTATTTCCTTTCATGTGAAAATGAAAATTGTTGTCTGTTTGGGTTTCTCTCTGTGTGTATATGTGTGTTGTTGTTTTTTCCCACTGAGGGAGGTTGGGGCAGGAAGAAGAGAATGATTCAGTGTCTGGTGGATAAAAAGAGAAGGTGGGTTTTCAAGTTTATCTCACTTTTGAATTTCATCCAGGCAGCAGGATTAGCTTTGTATGCAATGAGTTGACTTTTTGATTTAAAGTTGTGGTAAGACCTCCTTTAGATTTGTGATATTTTTTTAACAGCATAGTTGCATCATCTGTTTTATATTTTATATGATCAAAATGTTGGCATCAGCAACACACTGTTCTTTGTTCCTTCTGCAAGTTTTAGCTAAAGGACAATAACTTTTTATAAATATTGCAAGTCTCTGGGGGAGTACTCAGGAAAAGATTTAGATGTTTTCCACTCAGCTGTACTATCAGAGCCATATTTTCCCTGATATTTTTTTTCTCCTTTCAATCTTTCTACATTTTAACATTGAATGTTTAGGTAACTATTCAATATTGATATTGGTGGCACTTTGGATTATGAGTCTGTCTGTCTGTCTGTCTGTCTGTCTGTCTGTCTGTCTGTCTGTCTGTCTATCTATCTATCTATCTATCTATCTATCTATCTAACTATCATCTATCTATCTGGAGGTTTTATGAAAAGTGGAAAAGTTCTATTCTTTTCAGAGGACATTTGCCCTTCTCAAATTTTCTGTACAGTGTACAGCAATCTGTGACGTTTCTTATTTTCAGTCAGGTTCTTAACATAACTGGGAGTGCAGCTTTTTAAACCCTTTGTCCCTGATCAACACAGTGTGCTTACCTTACTGGATTTCAGGCGGTATGCATTAAAATGACTTCAACTAAAACTTTGCTGGCTGAGGAATTCTGGGAGTTGAGGTCCACAAGTCATAAAAGAGCCAAGGTTACCTACCCCTGGGCTAGGAAATGATGAGCGCATTTAGAGTTGGCAGACCATTACAGATTGTTGGTATGACCCATCCACAAAATGGCTGCAGAACCTATATAACCAGTTAGAATGCACCAACTTATCAGAATGGTGATTGTCACCTGCTTATGCCCTGTCTCTTTAGAAGGATATTCTTGACTTTATTTCAGGGCAAATGCTGCCTCCCGGTATTTCAGTGTCCAATATCCAGATTTTTTATTATTATTATTTATTGACAGTTGTAAAGCCTAGTATATTATGTGGCAGGTGCTTGTCTGCTGAATTCTGTTATTATTATTATTAATAGTCATGTAATATAAAACAGTTGAAGGGAGCAGATTAGTTTGCTCTTTGGGAAACTTACAGTTATTTTACACCTTTTTTTTAGTAATCTTGTCTGATTTTTTGTTATGCTACCAGAGCACCTTTGAATGGAATAAAGTGTGAGTAAAAAAAAAAAGAAAAGAAAAAAAAGAATAGCAGTGTTAAGTTGTACACAAAGCACAGGTCTTGTTCCTTTATACCTTTAGATCTCAGTAGTTTTCAGCTTCCTAAACTGACCTGTGAGAAATGAGCTCAGCTTAGCAATATGACAGAAATAACATGTAGACTGAAAATATTTCACTGTCTGTGCTTTGTGTTGGTGCTTAGCATCCCAAGAAAGCCCAGATCTGAAGGTTAGACTTGCTAGCCCAAATGTCAAGATTTGTGTGAACAACCTCCCAGTAAAAGAAATGACATTTTTGCTGTTTGCCTTTTCAAGAACTATCTGAATGTCTAACAGCCAAAGGACAGCGTTCTTTTTATTCTACCACCAGATTTGTTTCGATACGAGGGCCAGATTGCAGCCACTTCTCAAAAAGCTGATAAAGACACAGCATGAAAAAGTATTAATCTAGTAGCCTGACACTTTCCTTTTCTGATTTTTTTTAACCTGTTTAAATGTTTTCTAAAACTTTACTGAGAAGGCTTTGTCTATTTTTAATGGATTTCAGTGGAGAGAGTTAGATCTTTTCCCCCGGATTACCGTAATCAATGCCACTTCTATATTTAAACTGAAAGCAAAGCAAAAAGAAAACATGACATGTATGAGCAGCATTTCCTCTCTTTAATCTGGATTTACATGCTCTGTGTGCCAGAAAACACCTAGATAAATCATATGAAAATCCGTTGTAGGATCAGGAATTGGTAAAAATTCCTACAAAGTTGGTATAAGAAGACAGGTAGGCAGAAGCAACAGCAGTAAAAAGCCAATAGATTGTTGATTGTCATTAAACTCTCCTGAGCTTGACTAAATATACTGTGTATGTGTCTATACACACACACACATAGGGTACATGCACACAGAAAGAGAGAAACCTCCATGAGAAAATAACCTGGAGATGTAAACTGAAAAATGAAGAAGTGAACCCCAAAATGAGCAAAAGACAGAAGCCTGTTGCTGGGGGGTTTCTCTCTTTGTGTGTGTGTGTGTGTACGTGCACACACGCACATGCATGTGCACACACATGCTTACGTGTGTCCTCCTAAATACTTGATAAGCTGGAGGCAAGGGTTTGGCAGCACAAGGAAACAACAGCCATTTATTTAATAGCCAGCCATCAACTCCCCAATCTACATCTAAAAAGCTGCACACAACAGACACCACACAAACAATAGCCCAAAGCATCCACTCTGCTAGAGAGAAAGTCGCTGAGGATGTGCTCCATCCTGAATCCATAAACTCAGAAGACGAAGCCTCTGGTTCCAGAGACTGACCTAGAATAGATCCTGCAACATTATCCAGGGACATGTATATTCACCTTAATTCATGACATACACAGTTAAGTCTATGTCACAAATTAAGTCAAGTTCAGGACAATATAATGATGATCAACAATCTTCTTTGATTCTGAAGAACAAGGTAGCACTAAGTCCTGGGATAATATGGAAGTGCAGTATATAGTGACCAGACTTGTCAGACAAATTGTTGCTACTGCTATTAGTACTTTTTGTTTTGTTTTGTTAAAAGAGAGAGAGAGAGAGAGAGAGAGAGAGAGAGAGAGAGAGAGAGAGAGAGAGAGAGAGATATTATTTGAAAAAAAAGAAATGTTCTCCACTAGCATTTCACAGGAAGGAGTTTTTGAACTTCTGCCTCACTTATAGATATTTGATCAAGTAATGAATTCATTGCACTTATCGAAAGTCAAAAGCCTTTGGTTCCATGTTTCATACTCTTCTTTGGCATGCTCAAAATATAAAGGGAGTCACTAGATTAAATACAGATACATTCAAAAACAATCAGAGAAAAGTAATTGAGCATACTGCTTTACATGAGCTTGAATTCTGGTGAATATCCCAGGTATTCATTTTGTACTATTATATATTTGGAAACTAGTTATTTGGAAAGCAGATTAAATTCTAGCTCAAGTTCAGTGAGAACTTGATCACAAATTAATTTATTTTGCAATGGGATAAGTGTATTGACAAAATGAGTACTTGCCTTACCTTCTACCAGGAAACCGCAGTAGAGAAATAATCCCTGAGGTTTTCAAGGCCTACATAATTTATCCTAATAATACCAGTCAGTAGCATTATTTGTATAGACCTTTATGGGTTACACCATGAAGTATCTTCCTTTTTGAAAAGAAAAAAAAAGCAATTTCTGGGCTAAAATTAGTTTATTGTGAATGTCAGATATATTTCAGTATCAGCGATCAAAGAGGAAACAATGAAAAGGCCATTCTTGGAAAAGACAAAGCTGCCACAAGTAAATAAATAAATAAAATCAGTAATCTGATGATTGGGGAGAACAGGTTTTCTGGAAATTATTGGAAGCCTATTGAAATGTTTTATTTTGTGGAAGAGATAGAGTTTCATCTCGGCCAATAGCTTCAGTCCAGTTGCCTTATAAGAAATCTGGAAGGTATGTGTGTACTGCATGTGGACATGTCTAAATAGAGACTTAACACAGATATACCCTTCCCACTTTCCAAATAGAAGAAAATCATGGCAGATGGAAGCTGAATGTTGGGGTTTACAATCGTGAGGAATTTAAAAAGAGGGGAATAAAATAGCCATAATTTGCACAGGGATTCTCTAAATCACCTCTACAATTGGGAATCCTGAATCTCCAAAGATGAAATTAAATTTAGTGTCATAAATACTACACACTAAACAGTTGAACATGACAAGCTGAGTAAACTAAAATAAATCTCACTGAAATCGTAATGTCCTCCATCCTCCATCCTTGGACGTAACCACAGAGGGAGGAGCACTGCGGCTCAAGTGATTGGAACGTGGGCGGGATGTTAGCAAGCCCACCTTTGAGACTCAACATCTGCCATCACGTGGGGTTGAGCCTTCATCCTTCATTCTAGCACCTCCCAGAGTCATAAAAAGAGCCCCCAGCTGGGCACCCACAGAGCAACAGTGATGCCACTTGCTAATCCTTTCAACCCGGAAGTGCCTTTGTGCTTCTGACATGAGTGCAAAGAAAACAAACAAAAAAAAACAACAACAACCAAGGGAGCTTGAATGAATAAATCCAAGATTCCAGGGGTGTCAAACTCAATTTCATTGAGGGCTGCATAAGCATTGTGGTTGCCCTCAGGGGGCCAGGTGGGTATGGCCTGGGTGGGCGTGGCCTATACTGGGTGGGCGTGGCTAGAGTGCATATGGCCTACTGGGTGGGCGTGGCCAGCTCTACATCGTTCGCATCAGGGGTGCCTATGGGGGCCTGGGCAGGAGTGGGACAGATCTGAGGGTCTCTGGCAGAAGGAGGGTCTCTCGGCCAAGGCCAAGGCAGTGGGGGCCGTTCCCTCACTGTTTCCAGGATGGCTGTGCAGGCCACATGAAACCGCTTCGCGGGCCGGATCCGGGCCCCGGGCCTTGTGTTTGACATGTCTGCAAGATTCCATCAAAAATACTTTAAAATCCCTCAATGCATACAATGGGTCTGCCACAGAAGACGTAGCTGATCTTTCCTGATGTTTATTATTTTTTTAATGTTCTATCTAATCATTACTGACCTGAAAGTTATAAAGTTATTAAATAGAATTCATAGCCGTGAAATAGAAATACATAAAACAAAGAAGTCTAATTAACTTAGGAAGAAAATAAAATAAACATAAATTGGAGCAGTATGAATTGATGTGAAATTTAAATCACATTGCCAGAATGTTTCAGTTATAATTGTCTTGATTTATTATCAGTTTCTTAAAGATTCACACTCTGAAAAAGAACCTGGCACCTTTAAAAATGACACAATCATTTTGGTCTGCAAGAAGAAATGAAGTATAGATTTTTTTTTTCCTGATCTGTCGAGAACTTACTTAGAAGTGGAGTTAAATACAGGTGACAAATTTCAGCTTAAAATTGGAACTACAGCAACACATGAACCACAGTTTGATCTGCTCTTGAATTATAGGGACTACAAAGTGAATAAATCAGCACCAGTAGTTTTCAGCAGCAAGATTATCTAGATATTTAGCCAGAACAAAAGGTTTACTGAGGTTTCTCTTTTCAAAGCAAGGAAAGCTCCAGGCATTATCTCTCTGCAAATCAATATCCATTATTTGCTGCTTCATAATTTCTTCAGCTTTGGTAAAACCCAAAGAATAAAAAGCCCATTATACATAGGCCATTTGGGGGGGGGGTAATTTTATCTCCAAGGTCATGTCCTAAGTTGAGTAAAAGCTATCTACTAGTGTCAACGGGGGCAAATCCTCAGAGAGGATTGGCAGTTTAAGATGGTAAGTTTCTGACCTATCCAAAATCCTGCTTCTACTGAACTTTGTCCTGCCTCTAATTGAATGGTGGTATCAGGGTACATGGCTCAAGATTATAGATTCAAGAGAGGAGTTCTTGAAGGTGCAAGGTTGAATATCATACATAGTAACAGCAGCTGAGTTGCATTACAATACCCCATTTGAGAAAAAGCATCCATGAATTAAAAGAACTCATGTTCCTTAGCTAGATTCCATGGCACGAAAAATCTATAACCTCAAAGAACACAAGCCAAGATATGCATAGTATGCATCAGCCAACCTAGTCTGGACATTTTATTTGTTGAAACGGGGGCAAGTTTTCGAGGTAACATCCATTGGATAACATATTTTCTCCAAAATTAGCAGCTTTTTTTAAAAAGTGAATTGTCTCTCCTTCTCCTCCTTCATCTCCACTCCGCCTCCAATATATCTGGTCTAAATTGTAAGACTAAAATATCTTATGCTGAACTAAAACTTTCAAGTCATGGTTTATATTCTAATTCTTGTGATATAAAAGTAGTCTTTCTCGGTCTGATGTTTTCCATTTCTTATGATAGGCAATTTATTTTAGAAAAAAAATAAGATAGAACAAACATCTTTTTTTTGTACCAAAATCCCTACCTTTCTACTCAACTCATGGCTTCATTATACAAAAGCAAACTTTCCATTATTAAACTTGAGGATGGTTCTATTTCATCTTTTCCTGGAAAATGTGACCATCGCTCAAAGACTAAATCTAAATGTGCAAATTGTCCTTCAGTTGAAATAATTGATTCTGTCTACAATACTTGCTTTTGTGCCAGGTGCAAATTGCTGTTCTTGTTTCTATTGCACCATCTTAGGGGGGGGGGAAATAGATGTGTCCATATTTCAAGAAGTTTATATTCAAGAAGCTACATCATTTGTAGAAAAAGGCACAAAGAGAAAGAATGGGATGGGCAAGGCTAGGCCAGGCCAGGCTTGGGGAAAATGTCGGTTTTATTCACTAGAAGCTTATTACAACTTTGAGTAAGAATAAGAAGCTTAGAAGAAATGAAAGAAAGAAGCATGAAGAAAATGGAAGGATTGAAGAGGAATAAAAGAGAAGGCAAGTGATGAATATATACATTTTGGGGAGATGCCAAAGATACAGTATTAGTTAGGAAGGACAAATAGGATGATATGATACATGTTTGCTCACTTCTCACATGTTTTGATTTCTGGAAAAACTAGACAATATGGTAATGATCATAGCCACAATATATGAAAAGGGGGATTTTTTGTGCCAAAGCTTGGTGAAAACTATTTGTAAGGGGAAAGTTTGCCTTTGATGCTGATGTCAAATTTTATTAGGGTAATAACATAGGAGGAGACAATTATCCCATCTTCTTACATATCATGATTATATTCAGTTGCAAATGTTTTGTCTTCTTGTAGGACATAACAGCTTGCTCCAGGAATTTATAGGCAGAAGCTGGACACAAGATTGGCTGATAGTTAAACAGTGATCAAGGGCTAGATTAGTAGATTGCTTTCTAGCAGAGCATGCAAGCTGTTCATGAAATTCCTGCATATTTTAAGAGAGTAGCATGGAGCAGGACTCAGTGCAAACAACCTCCTGAAATTCTTCCTGTTTATGGGCAAAAAAAAAAATCAGTATGGGTAAGGGAAGGATTTCTTCAGGAAAACTGAAATTATTCAGCAATTTCTCACCTTAAATTAGTCACAGGAGACAGTAGCAAAGAATTTCCCCCTTTAAGCATGTTGATCCCCAGAACAGAAATAATTAGCATTTATCCTTCATAGGTGCCTGCATGCGCATGCGCACACACACACACACACACACACACACACACAGTTTTAATCTTATCAAGGAATATACATATCTATCTATCTTTTTATCTATCTATCTATCTATAATATATCTATATCTATATCTATATCTATATCTATATCTATATCTATATCTATATCTATATATATCATCTATATCTATCTATATCTATCTATATCTATCTATCTATCTATCTATCTATCTATATCTATATCTATATCTATATCTATATCTATATCTATATCTATATCTATATCTATATATCTATATCTATATCTATATCTATATCTATATCTATATCTATATATATATATATACATCTATCTATATATCTATATATCTATATATCTATATATCTATATCTATATCTATATCTATATCTATATCTATATCTATATCTATATCTATCTATATCTATCTATATCTATCTATATCTATCTATATCTATATATCTATATCTATATCTATATCTATATCTATATCTATATCTATATCTATATCTATATCTATATCTATATCTATATCTATATCTATATCTATATCTATATCTATCTATCTATCTATCTATCTATCTATCTATCTATCTATCTATATATATATATATATATATATGTTTTCTGAGGTTTTCGCGGGTGCCTGTATGTGGATCCTTGGTTTTTCGGGTATTTCCCCGCGTAGAACTAAAGGTGTAGGCGCAACGTTTCGACGGAATCCCATCTGTCATCATCAGGCTGGTGGCTTTAGCTTCCTACTTCTGGGAGAAGCATGTGGCTGTTTGTTCCTCTTTTTTAAACTGCCAGAGGGGGTGTGTTCTGTGGAGGTGTGCTCTGATTGGCTGGGGGACCAAGTGTGTTCTGATTGGGTGGGAGTGTGTTTTGAATGGTGGGGGTGTTCTGATTGGGTGGGGGGGTGTTCTGGGTGGATGGGCTGGTCTCAGCTGCCAGCTCCAGACCTGAGCTGGTGAGTTGTGCTGCTTTTGTTCGGCTTCGTGTTTGTGGTGGTGCCTACACCCACTATAAAAACATGGCACCACCACAAACACGAAGCCGAACAAAAGCAGCACAACTCACCAGCTCAGGTCTGGAGCTGGCAGCTGAGACCAGCCCATCCACCCAGAACACCCCCCCACCCAATCAGAACACCCCCAGCATTCAAAACACACTCCCACCCAATCAGAACACACTTGGTTCCCCACCCAATCAGAGCACACCTCCACAGAACACACCCCCTCTGGCAGTTTAAAAAAGAGGAACAAACAGCCACATGCTTCTCCCAGAAGTAGGAAGCTAAAGCCACCAGCCTGATGATGACGGATGGGATTCCGTCGAAACATTGCGCCTACATCTTTAGTTCTACGCGGGGAAATACCCGAAAAACCAAGGATCCATATATATATATATATATATATATATATATATATATATATATATATATATATATATATATATATATATATATATGTATGTATGTATATATATACAGAGAGAGAGAGAGAGAGAGAGAGAGAGAGAGAGAGTGTTTTGAACACCTTGCCAGCCCAAATTACGTAGATACAAGGGACATGGTGGCTCAGTGGGTTAGGACACTGAGCTTGTCGATCAGAAGGTCAGCAGTTTGGTGGGTCAAATCCCGAGTGCCGCGTAGCAGAGTGAGCACGTTACTCGTCCCAGCTTCTGCCAACCTAGCAGTTAGAAAGCACGTAAAAATGCAAACATATATATAGTTTCTCTGTTTATCCATCCATCCATGACTAAGCACCTTTAATTTACATGTGGAATAACATTCCTACTTTTTTCCATCAACCTACAAAACATTGTGTGAAGGCAAACTATTTGGAGTGGGTAATGGAACAATTGACATTCAATCATATAATTTGTCAAGTATTTTCACTCTAAGATGATGGCATTTCATACCATCATTCTTAGGACACGTAAAGAAACCCTACAATAAAATAAGGAAAGATTGAGAGGCATTTTGTCATAGGGGTGAAGGTGGACAGCTATTTTATATAAAGCGTTTAACTGTTCTACTCCCAACAATTGTTTTGACCTAAAATCAGGAAGAACACCATAATTACCAACCATTTTTGCTAAGTATAGGCTTATCCTTGGGGAACAGCCATACCTTCCACTACAGATGTTCAGACACCATAGTGAAATAGTAGCTTTTTTTTTTAAAGGAATTATATCACCTTGCTATCTGGCTATTGGGCTAATGTCATTTACATACCTTACTTTTATGAAGTAGAATTATAATGGGACAAATTTTGCTGTTGACAGTATAATTTGCTAACAGGTTGGCTCTCAAAAACTTAATATATCTATTTTGGTTACACAGCAAACACAACTAGAAAAGACACAAACATTTTGTCTGTGTACTGTCCAGGAATACCACGGTTTCACAATCAGCTTGAAGAACCCATGGCTTCAAAATGCCATTTTTTCTAAGTAGACAAACCTTTCTGCATGACAATATCTCATTGTGAGTCAAATGCTTAATCTTAGAACATAGAATAGTAGAGTTGGAAGGGACCTGGAGGTCTTTTAGTCCAACCCCTTACTCGAGCAGGAGATCCTATACTATTTCAGATAAATGGTTGTCTGGTCTCTTTTTGAAAACCTCCAGTGATGGAGCACCACAACTTCTGAAGGCAAGCCGTTCCTTTGGTTGATTGGTCTCACCATTCCGTTGGCTGATTGCTCTCATTTAAATATACATACAAATACACATATCTAATCAGAAAACAATTTTCCCCTACCACTATTTGGAGATAAAATGAGATATTTTGACTTTTGGGAAGAAGCACAAGAATAGGGTGCTTTTATATCCATTATGTTCTTCAGCACCTGATAAACAGCACATATTCATATTAGGTCAAGAAACTCATATCTCATTTTTATTTATTTTTATTCATTTCCTATCTTGGTTGGCATCCTCATGAAGCCTTCAGTCTGCAGCATGTGAGAACAAAATGGCACTGGCCTATATATGTGATTCCCAAGAACAAAGTAATTGCCATTTCCTGGACTAAAACATACATTTAGATAATAGTAAAAAAAATTTCAAGAGTAGGGTAAATTTCTCCTCCAAGTTCACACACCTAGATTTCACCTCGCCAAGTTAGAAAAAGTGAACAATCCTTACCTGTGCTCTACCTAAATGAAATGATTATAAATATTGTGGGTGCAATTTTATTTTTGATATTTTAGTCCAGGGATCACCTTGATTTGGTGCATTGTCATGAACAGATGTTCTTCCAACTGAAGGATGACTAAATTATGCTCGTGTTCAACTATATTTTTATTACTGTTGGTGCTGTGATGCTGTGATTGTAATCCCTTGTTTTCCATTGTTTTATTTATATTAAAGTCACTTCTTTTACAGACTGACTTAGGCCCTTTTGAAAATGGATGATATTTCACCAATTGTCTTTGTGGTTCTTTCTCCTATCTGCTATCCTTAAGGTAATATAATGTTAGTGTCCTTTGCTAGGATACCAAAGATGGAAAATATCATAGGGATATGAATTCCACCCTCCCCACGCTGCCTTTGATAATGACAGTTTGATGCCTTACTTACAACAATTCAGGATGCAGAAGGAGTAAAATCAGCTAGATGGTTGTGTTTGGGAGACAAGCTTTTTATTGCATCATGAAAATTATCTTTTTAATTCAGAGGTGTGCTCTGTAATTTCAAGCAGTGTATTGTATCAAAATTTTGCATCTTTACAAGTTTGATTCATTAAAGAAGGAAATACCAAAAAAAAAATGTTAAATGTCCTTTTTTAAAACATTATTCTTCTTCTGTTTCTAGATCAAACTTTAAACTGTCAGAATGAAGTCACTTTCTTGGCTTTGTCATTGGCCAAAACTATGTCTTTATCATTACATGTTGCTGGTAGAAGCTGACATACCAGCAGATGGATTGTGATCTGTGTCTCTCCACATTCATATAGCATGTTGTTATCCACTAAGAGTCTCCACTTGAGCATATTGGTTTTATATTTAGGCACTCCAGCTCTCAACCTATTCATAGTCCTCCAGGTAATATAAGGGAGGTCAGATCCTTCAGCCAATGTTATTCCTTGCTTGATGGTTCCCTTCCTCCATCTTTTAATGCAATTTTCTTCTTGTGTGCCCTCAAGAATGTTTGTTCATTTCATAAAGCTGTTCCTAGATCGAGTTGCAGGCTTGGGGCAAATGTCTGTTCAGAGGATGTCAAAGATCATTCTCTTGCTTAGTTCTCTTCACCATCTGTTTTTTTTTTTAAATTACCTTGCTTCAAATTAAAAATAGAAACTTGAAGCATCTTCTGACTGAGCTAGCCAATGTGCAAGAGTATTGAATTTATCATAAGCATATATTCTTCTTTTGAGATCTGAGAGTAACAAAATAAGAGAAAAATTAAAGGCCAGTGCTTTTCCAGTTTTTAAAAGAGGGCTTGATCTTAGCTAGCAGAGGGGCAAGAACAGCTGTGTAAATCTTTGGCTCAACTTGCCAAAGAACAAAGTTCACATTTTTTAAAGAGTTCACTTCTTTAAATTTTAAAGAGTCCTCTTCTGTTATAAGAAACAGCTATCTGTTAAACACAATTGTCTGTTTTGGATTAAGCAAACATAAAAAACTTTGCAATTTGACATAACAGAACACATTTTTTTGGTTTGATCCTTACATGTGGATTTTTTATATTAAACCCATTAATCTTGAATAACGTCTATGCAAAGATGACTAATAATCCTTAATGAAAAGGCCTATTCTTAGGAACAGTTGAACGAAGAACGAAAGATATTGAATTTGCATTAATCAGAAAAATGTGTGGTTTGCTTTACAGCTATTATATTTAAGCTTGGCAGCTTGGCTCTGTATGAGTATATATCTTCCTTAATGTAAATTGCATGTATTTTTAGCTCACTTTTTTAAACAGTTGTGAGAGGTAGAGTTTAAAATAATTGAGTGAAATGTTTTGGAAATTTCTGGTATTGTTTGGATTTTAAGTGAATGTTGTGAGTTTTAAGAAATCTCAAGATGAAAATATTCCTGAAAATGTAAAATATGCAGACTAGTTTTTCCTTCTTTTAAACAACAGCAAAACCCTTTATTATTAAGGCATTGTTTTTTCAGGTTAAGTCAATAGCTACCCAGATTTGGGGTGGTGTACAAATCTGATCAATAAGAACATTTATATATACTCATAATTTTTTTCTGTGATGATGCCTTTGGCTTGAGAGTTACTTCTATTCATGCACAAAGAGAACATTTTTGAATGCATCTCTCTCTACATATATATTTACATTAAGGATTTTAATTACAATAGAAAAATTAAGACAAGTTTAAAGAATATAGAATAATAGAATCAAAAGGGAACTTGAAGATCTACGAGTCTAACCTCCTACTCAAACAAGAGACCTTACACCATGCCAGACAAATAGCTGGCCAATCTCTTCTTAGAAACCTCCAGTGATGAAACACCCACAACCTCTGAAGCTAAGCTGTTCCACTGATTATTTTTTCTCACTGACAGAAAATTTCTCCTTAGGTTGGATTTCTCTTTGTTAAACTTCTATCCATCACTTCTTGTCTTCTTCCCTTTGGAGAATAGGTTGACCCTCTCTTCTTTGTGACAAATTCTCAAATATTGGGAGACTGCTATCATGTCGTCCCTAATACTTCTCCTTGTTAGACTAGACATTTCCAATTCCCACAACCATTCCTCAGTTTAGCCTCCAGCACCTGAATCATCTTTGTTGCTTTTCTCAGGATTCTCTGTAGAGTCTCAACACCTTTTTTGCATTGTGGTAACCAAAACTGTATCCAGTATTCCAAGCGTGGTCTTACCAGTGCAATATAAAGCCACCCTTGGAATACTGGATCCAGTTTTGGTCATAACGATACAAAAATTAAAAAGGAAAGAAATGTACAAGAAAAAAGGAAAAGAAAGAAGAGGAAACAAAATATAAGAAAGAAAAATAAAATATATATAAACATGTGACTTCCAACTTTAATTACAATAGATTGTTGGAGGTGCTGTAAAGCACTATGGGACAATTTTAAAGAGTGCTGTAAAGCACTATGAGACAATTTTAAATTCTAAGTGCTATTGTCATTGCTATTGGCTATGTATTAATGGACACTACATAGCCTTTGGTGAGATGAGCAGCTATATAAATATGATTAATAAATAAATATCTGCTGACACATTAAGTAGTGATTATTAATTCCTGCTCTATAATAAACCAGGCTTCATTATAATTTCATTTCAAATAAAATTGGAAGGAAAAGGTCATCAGTGAAGTGGCATATGCATGTTATAATAGTTATCATTTCTTGGAAGTACTTCTACTTAACCTCTCTCCAAGGTATCACAGAATTGGGACTCTTTATAAGTCAATAACAATCTGAATGAACTGAATTAAATTCCTTGGCTCTGTAGTTAACTCGGTTCTTAATAAATATTCATATTAAGTTACAATGACTATTTTAAAATATTCTAATTGGACAACTGATAGCATAGGGATTTTAAACTTTCATACACAATACGTTAGGATTCCCTATTTCAGGATCTTTTGGGTAAGATTTAAAACCGGGAAAAATGCAACCTGTTTTGTGTTTAATCCAGAATCTTGCCTACTTAAAAATCTGCATTGAAAATTTCCCTCTGAAGGACATGCTTCAAATAGACCTTGACAAAATTTGATGAACCAATCCAAATCTTATGAACCTTGCCCCAGTATTATTTTCCTTGATAGGTTTCACTGATTAAAATTGCTCAAAATAGCACAATCTTTGGAAATGTTTCCAAGATGAGTTTCTCCATGATGACAGCAACAAGAGATGCTCACGTGTTCGTTTGGTTGAAACCCTGTCATTACTATTATGTTTGCTGAAGTTCATGAGATGAATGTTAAAATTATGATAGCACACTTGTAGTTTCTTAATCTCAAAATATATCATTCTCTTTATATCTTGGAAGAATAGGAAGAGGACAATGCATAGGTTTTGTTCATTCCTTTATTCCCCAAGAACTCTTTGATCACTAGTTTAAGCCTACTGGGTAACAATTAATTTTGCAGGATCCATCTTGTTTGTAATGCAACTCAACAGAGTAAACTTCTCTTGTGCCATCATGGATACACTTGTATAACTGTAATTTCATGAGCATGTCAGTATCAAGGAATGCTCCAGCAATCAATCAATGTTTGCAAAAGAAAATTCAACCTTGTCTTAAATCAAAGCTTCCCAGCAGATTCCTTGAGGAATTCTGTTTAAATCTTTCCTTAGAGTAAACACATGCCAGTTTTGTGGTGATGCAAATTCATGACAGGGTTTCTTGGGTCATTAAAAAAAAATACTGTATTGTTCCCATTCAGCTTGAAACATAGTGATAATGTTGCATTTTATACTTTCTCTTTCCAGAAGTGCCCCCAGGACAGCATAAGTTTTTTATTTTTTTTTAATGACGCTGGTTTTAAATTAGATCCTTTCATATTTTGTTTTTGAAGAAAACAAAAGCCAAAGACAGCAGGTACAGTGATATGTTGCCATTTAGTTTAGTACTAATTAGCATTTGAAGCATACAGTTCTCAGAAATCAAAGATAAACTGTGTCTGGCCTTATCTCTCCAACATCTATTCTTCCTGGGTAATGCAGAATAATTACCATCATTGTCAACAACAAAACCTAATATTTTATTGATGCTGGGTGCTGAAAACAACCAGAATTGCCTAGCTGTATTGCTAACGGTCTTCCATTCAACAATAGTTCGCTCCAAGATTCAATTATCATCTTGAATTAAATTCTAAAACCCCAATGTTTTCCCAGTTAATTTTTTACTCTAATGCAAAATACTGTCCATTTTTTAAAGCAATTGTCTTTATGTGGTGAATCTCCATTTATTTTCAGCCAATGCAGACCTGCATGATTGACAGGCCCTAATTAAAAGTGGGAGTAATAAAATTAAATTAGTTTTTCATCTCTTAGTGTTAGAGGTCAGTCCTCAGAGGAAAGACAGCACTTATCAGCAAAGGGATGAATTTATTCTATATGAATTTATACAACCCAAATAGGAAAATACATCTGAAATTCTGGTTTTGCTAATGACTGTTATATGACTTAGATGGGCAATCTTCCTAAGTTTCCCTATTAACTATAAATTCCTTATAATTGCTTTGATTTATATCCTTGAGGATTTTCTTCTTTTCGGTCTTAACCAAATCAGTCTACGAATGATTTAATTTCCTATATGTTCACGTTAATTTGTATTGGCAGTTTTCATACGTTCTGCAGAGTCTAAAATCAGATTAGGTATGGACTTCATTATAACAGATTAAAATATTCTTTCATGCTTCTTCATGATCCAAACATTTCTAAACATGTTCAAATATGCACTCTCCAATATTCCCCAAGAACATAGCTGGGGAAAACAACATATTCTTGAACTGAAGATTACAGTATGTATTAACTAGTCCACCTTTACAAGAATTTATGATGTGCCCTTAAGAGCTGTTGTGTGAATGTCCACCATGTATGAGTAGTTATTGCTCTCTTTTGCTTTCGGATTTAATTTCCTTTCCAATTCACATCATGATTTTTTAAGGTGTTGCCTAGAAGCCTACTGGCAACCAATGCAGGATTTTAGGATAGATATAATTCTGCACAAGCAAGGTTGTCCTGTCGGTAGCCTTTTTTTCTGTGCCAATTCCAAGTTGTTTCCACCAACACCTTGACTGCAAGGAAGTAGACCAATTAGATGATATTTGGAACGTGCATTACTGTGGTCAGCTAGGGTTGTAGATGGTGCATATAGCTTCCATCTGCTGCTTGAGCAGAAACTAAAAGTCCAAAAGAACCCTCAAGTCACACCCCATCACCATCCAGAATAATTATGGGAACACTGTTAATAGATGCTTGTTGAAGGCCAGCAGTACTGCCTTGCTAGGAGTTCATTTGAGTTTATTATCAAGACCCCACAGCTCTAGGCATCAGTCTTCAGCTTGGATCAGGGTAGTGATGTGTCAAGGAACCATCAGGAATAGTCCCACCAACACTGACAGGGTAGGCCACTTCTATATAAACAGAGACCAAACTGATGATGTTATCTGGTTGGGTAATGAAACATCTGCAAAGTTATTTTTTTATTTTTTATTTTTTTTTTAATTTTAATTCCATTTATATCCCGCCCTTCTCCGAAGACTCAGGGCAGCTTACAAGCTTAGCAGTTACAACGAAGCTCAAAAAGCACCAAGGATGCCATAATGATAGATAATTGAGCATGGTCCACATTCTGAAGACATGTCACCCTAAACAGATGGATGAGAACCTGGAGAACTTTGTCCTACAACTACAATATACAATACACTTTTTAGTTTACCTGATTTTTGTACATGGAACGAGGGATACCATATTATCTACATCAGCTAGCAAACTCTGTCAGTGTAGCCTCTCAGATAAGGCACATTAAAAGAAGTAGGTCATTATGAAAATGGTTGTGGCCCTCCGTAGGTTCCTAAAAGAAACCTTTGAGAAACTTTATAGAAGAGGGGGGGGGGAACTTCTTGATCTATTTGCAAATGAGAAACTTAGAAAGAATGTGAAGTACTGAGAGAGCTGAAAATATACCCCATCTTCTGACAAAGGGAATACCTCTGGAGAACTCATTTCAGCTCCCATTGGCTTGCAGCTGATTGCACACTTGAATAGCAGTCTGATTATAAAAGATGCAAATTATAGTTATTTATTGTGTGGAGTTCAGTTGCTGTGGGACCATCAAAGACAGATGAAAGAAACCTAAGCTTTAATTTTTATTTTTGGTCCTCATCTGAAGCATTTAAATTGTTCGGTCTTGCCGCTTACATGGCCACAGAAACAGCATGAAATGATTACTTAGTGCTCTCATATTTTTAGATTATAAAGCAGCAAGAGTTTACACCATTGAATAAGCTGGCAGCTTTTTTATTTCATTTTGTTTTCATTGTTTAATAGTACAAATTGCTTTACCACATAAAGCTCACAGTACATTAAATAAAGCATTTAACACATTCCACCAGAAAGTTATACAATACTCTGGGAGAGATCAAGGGATCTAATTTAAAGCATTATCGCAATAAATAGTTCTCTTTCTTTCTGGAAAGCACATGCTTTTTAAATTCATTATTATGCAAATGGTGGTTTGTAATAATATTTGTGCATGTAATAATAAAAATTTCAAGCTAGGCTGGAAAGAAGAAAATTAAGTGAACAGGATTAAGAAAATAATGCAACGTATTTTTCATACAGGAGGGAATTTTGGTTGGGTGAAGGAGAATCACATATACACATGTCTGTGAGTGTGACTGTGTCTGTGTATTCAACAATAGCTGTTTGGAGATACTCTGCAGCATTTAATGGGTATGCTTAGAAAGAATACACTCAAAATCACAGTGGCAATTTCAGTTCTTTCACTGAATTCCAAATTCCATACATGTTTCTTTCCACCTTCATATTCATACTAATTATTCATATTAATAGATAAAAAATATCTACAGACCACTCACATCTTGGACATAAACTGTTTCAACTGTTCCCCTCAGGATGTTGCTATAGGGCAGGGGTCTTCAAACTTGGCCCTTCCTTTTATGACTTGTGGACTTCAACTCCCAGAATTCCTCAGCCAGGCATGCTGGCTGAGGAATTTTGGGAGTTGAAGTCCACTCATCTTAAAATCTCTATCAGGGGTCTTCAAACTTGGCCCTTTTAGGACTTGTGGACTTCAACTCCCAGAATTCCTCAGCCAGGCATGCTGGCTGAGGAATTCTGGGAGTTGAAGTCCACTCATCTTAAAATCTCTATCAGGGGTCTTCAAACTTTGCCCTTTTAGGACTTGTGGACTTCAACTCCCAGAATTTTTGAAGTCCACAAGTCATAAAAGGGCCAAGTTTGAAGACCGCTGGTATAGGGCATTGCATTCCAAAACAACTAGACAGAGAGAGAGTTTTTCCCTCATGCCATCGCTCTGCTAAACCCCTAATTCCCACAGCACTGTATTATGTCTAAGGATATTTACCTATGTAATAGGACCATATTACTATTATCCTTCTCATCTTTCTTACAATCTTCTCCTATTGGTATCTTATGACTATATTACTTTGCTGTTTGTATCTACATTGAGAGTTTATGCACCAGAGACAAACTCCTTTTGTGTCCAATCACACTTGGCTAATGAAGAATTTTCTAATGCTGGCAAGAAATATGGAGACAACTTAGAATGAAACAAGAGTGGAAAAACCTGAATCCATTTTACTTTTTTTTTTTTTTGCTGTCATTATTTCATGTCAGTGCTGAGCCCTGATAAATATTTTGATTGGGTCCGTGCAGTTCTCTTGACAAGATTTTCAGAACTGGTTTGACTTCTTCCCAGGGCCGAGAGAAAGTGACTGGCCCAAGATCAACCAGTTGGCTTCATATCTAGGTTGAGATTGTAACTCACAGTGTACCAGTTCCTATCTTGATGCCTTAACCCACTGTACCAAACTGGCTCTCAAATATTCTATTAAGACATATAAATTGGGAACATCACTGAACTTCAGAATTAAATATTCTGAAATTAACACTTTCTCTATAATTTCTTTAACTGATTCATTTTATCCAGTTTCTCTTTGTGATGCACAGATTTTTTCCCCCAGCTTCCATCTAATTTATGTTGATCACCACTGTGGTTTTGAATTTAAAAAAACGGAGGAAGAAAATGAGTTTGAATACTACATGTCTTTGGATTTTCTTGGGTTTCCTTTCATTCATTTGTCTATAAGTAGAAAAGTGCATTGACAATGAAGGTTGCGATAAGAATTGGTAAGATAAAATATCATATAAAACAAATGTACTGGGATATATTGCTTTCATTGTAAAAAAATATCATCAAAATATTGAGATGCAGGGACCTAATAGAAGTTTTCCAAAAGGGATTGGTTTCTGAGGACTTTAGGTATCCATTAATATGGATTTAAAACTAAGCTAGAATTAAGTTGCACAACTAACACACAAGGCAAAGGTTTCAGCAGACTTGAAGTATTCAAGTATTCATAATACTATTCTCCAAAGCACCTGAAAGCAGGACAAGAAGCAATGGATGGAAACTAGTCAAGGAGAGAAGCAACCTAGAACTAAGGAGAAACTTCCTGACAGTTAGAACAAATAACCAGTGGAACAACCTGCCTCCAGAAGCTGTGAATGCTCCAACACTGGAAGTTTTTAAGAAGAGACTGGACAGCCATTTGTCTGAAATGGTATAGGGTTTCCTGCCTTAGCAGGGGATTGGACTAGATGACCTCCAAGGTCCCTTCCAATTTCTTCTTCTTCTTCTTCTTCTTCTTCTTCTTCTTCTTCTTCTTCTTCTTCTTCTTCTTCTTCTTCTTCTTCTTCTTCTTCTTCTTCTTCTTCTTCTTCTTCTTATTATTATTATTATTATTATTATTATTATTATTATTATTATTATTATTATATTGCAAAAATGCTAAAATCTGCTGAAAAAGAATAGCTAAATGTTGTAATATACTGAATGAGCAAAGAGGGGGGAAAAGTGGTATGAGCAAACTGGTTGGCAGTGAGTGTAATCAGAAGGCAAAAAAATATGTTGATTTACTGCTTAATATTTTAAATCCTGCAAAAATTAAAGAAACCTGGCACATTGATGGAAAGAAATAACTGCTAGGATTATCACCCAAGATTTGTAGATCTCAATACCCTGACTTCCGAATTCAAAAGCATTCAGTTTGCTATCAAAGCCAACTCTTTTCAGTATTCATGAACCTCCAGATGGTGAACTCATTTGCACAAAACTTTATCTGGTAAGTCATGTCATCCATTGTGTTATGTAAACCACAGAAGCATTTGAAAAGCACTCATTTACATTCTTGTTCAACATTGGCAAATATCAGAGTTTGCAAGATTTTGAACTTTTGTTTCATAAGCAACCAGAGAGTTATGCTGGCCTTGCATGAAATCCTAGATGCAGAAATGAGGAATAGTCAGTCTTAAAGAAGTCATCTTTAGACACAAAGCAGACTTCATGGGTAGAAAATATAGAATTGAGGTGAATAATCAGAAACCTCAGAGAAGTAGGCTGACCATGAAAGACATGGATTTTGTCCAAAGAGACCATCAAATGTTTCATTGTTCCAAGAGCTGAAATGGGCTTATTTAGGTTATTGATTCATAAACCTTGATCAATGCAAGAATCTGAGTTAAATCATTTCTGGTTTATGGTTTGAATGCATCTAATGAAAAGCGTGAAGCTTGTGCATAGAATTTAGTTTTCTCAGCAATTTCCTATCATTCAAGTAGAATTTGTCTCCCTGTTATTTGAATCCCTGATTTAATCTTGGGAATGGAGAACAAATTCTGTGTGAGCCTTCCAAATTGGCCAAACAGAAGAGAAAAAGGGAGTTAAATAGCAGAAGTACTGTGCCATTTTGAGGCAAGCCCACACCTTTTATATATGCATTGTAATATCTCAATCATGTTCTGAAGGAGTACAGCTTCTGGAACAACCACACATTTCTGCTTTTGCCCTTTTGAGCCTAAGGTAAAGGTAAAGGTTCCCCCACACATGCGTGCTAGTCGTTTCCGACTCTAGGTGCCGGTGCTCATCTCCGTTTCAAAGCCGAAGAGCCAGCGCTTGTCCGAGGACATCTCCGTGGTCATGTGGCCGGCATGACTAGACGCCAAAGGCGCACAGAACGCTGTTACCTTCCCACCGTAGTGGTCCCTATTTTTCTACTTGCATTTTTACGTGCTTTCGAACTGCTAGGTTGGCAGAAGCTGGGACGAGTAACAGGCGCTCACTCTGTTACGCAGCACTCAGGATTCGATCCGCCAAAATGCCGACCTTCTGATCGACAAGCTCAGCGTCCTAACCCACTGAGCCACCGCGTCCCTCCTTTTGAGCCTACCTCCTAGCTATTGACTGGGATTATCATATCCTAGTTATGTTCTTTTCTCTAAGTTAAACAATCCCTCTTTCTTCAAGTTATTATCAAATTTTAATATTTAATAATAGGGGGAAGTGATTAAATGCAGGATTGGTATATGTTCACTATAACCAATATTAATTGTGAGTGTGATTTTAAATCAAATTTGGTAATGGGGATGCTCTTTAAACATCAGGTGCAGGTTTTTGTGTATCCTTGCAGCACAAAAAAGTTGTTGCCTGCTCCCTAACTGAATGATAAAAAATGAGAACAAGAGGGAATTGGGTATCTGCAGTCATCTGAAAGCATGTTTTATTTAATTATTATCCCCTTCTGGCTGAAAGAAAGCCAAAACTGGGTTTTCTTATAGGAGAGATAATATCTATTGGCTTCTTGTTTTTATTAAAAGGAAAGAAAGAAAGAAAAATGTGCTAAGAGCTAAGAGCATTATTGAAATTGCAAAGAAAAAAAATCTAAGGAGCTGGAAGCTGTGGAATTGTTATCAGGTACCTACATTTTGGCATCCTGACATGCCATAATTGAAATTCATTGCTCGACCTTTAGTCTGTCAAAATGTTGCATTTGCCATTAGTAGTGACTGCCTGCTCTGTTCTCTTGTCACTCCCTCCTTCAACTTGAACCACCTTAGCTGAAATAACCTATTTCATGTCACACTTCAGAATCTGCCATTGTTAAAGCAGCACGTTAGCCAAGGAAGAAGCATCATTTACCAATATGTGGAAGGAAAGGAATGCTTGGAGAAGATTGAGGAAGGGAGGCAAATTGTTCTATGGACTAAATGATCTTATCTTGGAGATGCTTATTGTATGAAGGATACTAATCTCTCCAAGCATTAGCATTCATAACTGCATTAGAATGTGTACTGGCTAGGTCAACTGAAGGAGAAGTAGTCAACTGAATGAGGAAATGTTGGGAGTATAATAGGGTGAATTGCAGTAACTGTCAGAATCCATTTATATCACATTCTTAAATGTATGTTTAAAACATTATCCCCCCCCCCATGGATTCTGCCA
The DNA here is from genome assembly GCF_947247035.1 of Vipera ursinii. Taxonomy (NCBI): domain Eukaryota; kingdom Metazoa; phylum Chordata; class Lepidosauria; order Squamata; family Viperidae; genus Vipera; species Vipera ursinii. Next base: position 12,030,767 of record NC_139520.1, read on the forward strand.
GGAGGAGCACATGTGGATTCAGCCTGCCTTAGGTTATTTCAAAGACAAGGGAAACCTTTTGAACTGGGGGAACAAAAGGGAGGGTTAGAGAAGAAGGCAACTGGCCTGTGTCTCCATTTGAATCTGTAGAGGAAGAAGGCAATAACCATAAAGATCCGAAGATCCCTTTTTCCCACGAAAGGGATGACACGAAGTAAATGATGAGGGGCTGACCAAATGGGGTTGAGGGAAGGGGGGGTTGAACCGGGAACTCTTTATAAAGTTTCAATTTGTAAAACAATACCAAGTCCTGTCTTGTATTTCCTCAATCAAACATGTCCTAGTAAAAATTCCTTTTGGACTAGAACTGACTCCAAGAGTTTTTGTTTTCCTAAGACGTGGATTGGGTTGGGTCCTGACAGTAACATAATATAGTTGGCTAGTTGAACATAAGATACAGGTAGAGAATACTTATTACTTTGGCATTGGAAGAAGCATGCAATCATGTATTTGTTGGGTGTGAACCATCATGCCATTTGAAGGACATTTTTTTTCCATATATAGGATGGCTTTACATATTACAGCATTTGGCTTTGCTTGAGCATAATACATGAATTCAGCCCCTTAAATTTTTAAACCATGATTTCTGGTGCAGCATTTTGTGGTTGCAGCAAAATGAGATATTCAACAATGTGAAATGAAAACATGCTTTGGTGCAATATATAAAACTAGTCTTTTGCTCCCCCTCCTAATAAATACATATAATATATGTGCATCTATGAACACATTTTAACATTAATGCTATCATCAAGCCCAATTTTTTATGACTGAGAGTAGATGTGAAATATGTCTGTTGAATCCTAGATCTACATCTTAAGGTTATTCTTTGGGCAACCAAACATAGTCAAGAGGAAGTTTTTATTTTATGAAAATATTTCACTTTTATCCTATTCTTTTTTTAAGGGGTCTATGTTATAATGTTTTTATTTGAGAAAGATGTTCTAGTCATTAGTCATTTTGCTTACTTTGTATTCCCTATTTCACTTCCATAACATTTTTGAAATCTGGTAGCATTGTGAGTTTGTCCCTTGGCAGATATAAAAAAAAATGTTGGTGGTGGCAAAAACTTCTCTGAAGTTTTCAGAAGTAAAGCAAAACAAAACTCTGTGTTTACTGTGTGTATGTACATGTGCATATGTATGCTGTGCAAGGGTTATAGAAACAATAAAAAGATAATAGTGCTGCATTTATGGCTATGATAAAAAGCTGCAGTACAAATGATAACTGGAAATTATAAAGCTTGTGTTTAAGAGTGGAGCTTAAATTCTGCTCAACCAAATAAGATTATTCAGACATCTGTGTTTCTTTTGGGGGAGGGGGGAACAGGAAAGCAAATGAAAATTTGTACATAACTTCATAGACTGAAACATCTGTGGAAAGACTTCTCAAAATAGCCTCTTCTAAAGTGGTAAAAGGAATTGAATAATGGTCAGGATCTATGTTTTATTACTTCTGACATAAAGGAATACTTGTTAGGTGTTCTCTCCTGGTGGATGGACTGTTTATATCAATTAGATATGACACCTGCATAATGTGATAAAATTGCATTCTGCCATGAATTCATTTGCTTTTCCAGGCAAAAAACCATGGATCAATGTACTTTTACTGAAGACAGAATTGACTATATTACATTTGCTTCTGAGCAAATATTATATCCTCTATAGCAGGGGTGTCAAACTGCCAGCCCGTGGACTGGTTTCATCATACCGAAGCCGCGCCCACCCCATTGCCAGCAATGCAAAAAGAGTTGTGATACATTGCGACACGTCACGTGATGTGGCAAGTTTGACACCCATGCTCTATAGGAAGCTATATAACTATATTTCTGTTCAGTTTTGAGAATGACTCAAAAAAGAAAACGGGATCTTTGCTCTTTTTATTTATTTTGAAGTTAGAGGTTTTGCACTGGCCACTCTGATGAACTGAACTTATGCCAAGTCACTTCAAAAGGAAACCACTTTTCAATTTCTACTGAGAACTTCATTATAGCAAAAGTTATGCATTTTGCACTGGCCAGAATTTGAGTTAGCATTGGAAAGGGGAAAGCTGGTTGGCAAAGCTGTATTATTTGAATAAGTAATTTTACAGCAATGCAGTCTAGAAAATTCAAAAAGAGACATATATCTACAAAAATGGTGGCATTTTTTCATTCCAATAAAGAACACAATTAGGTGCCACATGTGAGCATTAATCACAATGGAGCAAGACTGAAGGTGTTCATCCAAGCAACATTCAACCATAGTAGGCACAATTCCAGTGAAGATCTCTTTGAATGAAAAGCAATTTAAATCAATTCATCATCTCTGTACAACACTTCTAAACCCTGAACTTTACTCTGGGATAATTTGCAACTTTGAATCATACTGATAATCATAATTCCAGTGATAGGAAAATATTTATGCCACAGTGCACAATATTTAAAGTGGAAAAACCATTCTATTTCTCAAAACTATGAACCTATATGGCAGAGATTTAGGTATTCGTTTAAAACATATAAAACGTATCAGGAACGGTTGCTGGAATTGGGTATGTCCAGTTTAATGAAGAGAAGGATGAGGAGGGACACGATAGCAGTCTTCCAGTATCTCAGGGGCTGCCACAAAGAAGAGGGAGTCAAGCTATTCTCCAAAGCACCTGAAGGCAGGACAAGAAGCAATGGATGGAAACTAATCAAGGAGAGAAGCAACCTGGAACTAAGAAGAAATTCCCTGACAGTTAGAACAATTAATCAGTGGAACAATCTGCCTCCAGAAGCTGGGGGTGCTTCAGCACTGGACGTTTTTAAGAAGAGACTGGACAGCCATTTGTCTGAAATGGTATAGGGTTCCTACCTGAGCAGGGGGTTGGACTAGAAGACCTCCAATGTCCTTTCCAACATTATTATTATTATTGATCATTGCACAGTCAGCCAGTTGTTCAGATTGGATTTGGCATTTTTGTCTACCTATCAAGTCCTTACCAAGGACCTGGGATAGGCAGATGTGGATGTTTGATGGTATTACAGATATCGTCACAGGATGGAAGCAGTTCCTAGTAAGGCCGCCTTTTGCAATTGACTAGTGGCGAATTTGTCAATGCCAATGGTGTTCAAGTGGTGCTCCAGTTGTTTTGGGATTGCACCCAAGGCACCTATTACTATTGGTACTACCCTTGCTTGCCTTTGCCACAGTCATTCTATTTCTATTTGTAGGTCTTTGTATTTTGTTATCTTCTCCAGTTCTTTCTCGTTTATTCTGCTGTCTCCAGGCACTGCCACATCCACTATCCAGACTTTTTTGTCTTTCTTATTGACAATTGTTAAGTCTGGGATGTTATGTTGCAGGTGCTTGTCTGCTTGAATATTTATTATTATTATTATTATTATTATTATTATTATTATTATTATTATTATTATTATTATTATTATATCCCATTTATATCCCGCCCTTCTCTGAAGACTCAGGGCAGTTTACAATCTAAGAAGCACGAATCAATGTGCTTAGCAATAGCCTTCATTCTATGTATATGCCTGCTTATTAGGGCTTTGGGGTGCAAGTGGCATTATTACAAGTCAGCTTATTGCCCCCAACAATCTGGGTCCTCATTTTACCTACCTCAGAAGGATGGAAGGCTGAGTCAACCTATTATTATTATTATTATTATTATTATTATTATTATTATTATTATTATTATTATTATTATTATTATTTGTATGGATTATAGAAAGCTCCACATCTCCTCAAGTACTACAGAGTTTATTCACGGGGTCTCCAGAACTTTGAACAGGAATTTTTGCACTCCTTCCTGGAAAAGTTGGTTATTGAAATCAAGACCTTCTGAATGAAAAGCAGGTGTTCCTCTGCTGCACTATGAATCCTTCAGTTTTAACTTCTCACAAGGCTGACCTGGACTGAAATGGGACCACGGGTGTAATTGGAGTCACAGAGCACTATTACTCTCCCATTGCCCTTTACAAAGCGGTGCACTATGATAATTGAAAAACTTAACTACTAAGTTGGAAACATAGTGAATCCCCTGTCTTGTTGGTTTCCTTGAGAAACAGGATTTTGAGCTAGATAGAGACAGATAGATAGATAGATAGATAGATAGATAGATAGATAGATAGATAGATAGATAGATAGATAGATAGACAGACAGACAGACAGACAGACAGACAGATATATATCTTCCATGTCAACTAGCAACATGTTACCTTGAGAAACAGGATTTTGAGCTAGATAGAGACAGATAGATAGATAGATAGATAGATAGATAGATAGATAGATAGATAGATAGATAGATAGATGATAGATAGATAGATAGATAGATAGATAGATAGATAGATAGATAGACAGACAAATATAGATCTTCCATGTCAACTAGGAACATGTTACTAACATATTTCAATGATAGACAAATCAAATCTTTATTCATTTGTAGACCAGCAAATAAAGCACAAGAGTCACACTTAATTAAAATGAAAGGAAAAAAACATTGTTATTCTAAAATACCTAAAATGACTTAGAGTTAATCCTGTGGCATACTTTGCAGATTGTTGAACAGTACTTGGGTGTGGTCAAGGAAATAAAATCAGAGTGATCCAATAATAACCTCTTGAGATAAAATTTATTGGAACAACCAGGATATTTAGTAAAGAATGGAAATAATAATAGCAATGGCACTTTGACTTATGTACCACTTCACAGTGCTTTACAGCCCTCCCTAAGCAATTTACAGAGTCAGTGTATTGCTCCCAACTATCTGGGTCCTCACTTTACTGACCCCAAAAGGATGGAAATTCTAAGGCAACCTTGAGCCGGAGAGAACTGAACTGCTGAACTGCTGGCAGCCAGCAGTCAGCAAAAGTAGCCTGCATTATACTGCATTCGAACAACTGTGATGGACAAATCTGTAATAAGGCTTCATTAGTGCACTTAAATTTGAGAATGCTTTAATATTTCCAGTGCCTCATTGCTGGAAAGCGAGCAAAGCAGAAGCAAAGAGAAGTAACTGTGTTCAGATCTTTGAGCCAGCTGATCCCCTGGGAAAATGAAAAGCCTGTATTTAATGCAGCAACATGGGCAATGCTTCCCTCCTACCCTCTCATTTAGCTTCCTTTTTCCATGACAGCTGAAGAGCAAATTGAAAAGGGAGCGAAGAAAATGGGGAACGATGCAACCTTTTCTATTCTCAGAGGGGAGCACAGATGGAGAGGTTATTCTGTCTTTTCTAAGTTGTTGCTTTAAACTTGCTGCGGTTGCATGCACCTGCCTGCAATAGTGTGGGATATTATTATTGTTATTGTTATTATTATTATTATTATTATTATTATTATTATTATTATTATTATTATTATTATTATTATTATTATTATGTTTTGCTTAGATATGCAGTTGCAGTCCTGGGTGGAAATGAACCAGAGTGTTTCTGCAGGATCATCGCCTCCAAAGAGAAGTAAGTCACACACCCCTGAAAGTAAGTACAGCAACGGAACCTTTTTAAAGTTTAAAAGCACAAAGTTTGCTTTAAAGATTAAACAATGGGAAGGAAAAGAAAAAAAAAACTCACATGGGAGTCAATGTAGCTTCTATCAAAGGAAGAGAGACTTCTCTTTTCTCAAGGGAGCAGATCTGCTCTTGGTTAAAACTATGTAGTTACATCTCTCTGTTGGGCCCTGGGGTAGAAGGAAAGATATTTTTTTTTTTTGCTGTTTTTCTGCACTATTAGTTGCTCCCTGGATTATTTCTCAGTTCTTCTTTCCTTTGGTAGTCATTTTTCCCCCCACAGTAGCAACCTGTAGTCCATAGAATGGAGACCAATTTCCTTTACCTTGCTTCCTGGGAAATCAACGGTTCAAAGTCTCAAACAAGATACTTAAGCAGAGTCATTTGCCCATTTATTATTTATTTATTTTTATTTTAATTCCATTTATATCCCGCCCTTCTCCGAAGACTCAGGGCGGCTTACAAGCTTAGCAGTAGCCTTCATCCTATGTATATGCCTGCTTATTAGGGCTTTCACACACACCCAAGCGGCATTATTACAAAGTCAGCTTAATTGCCCCCAACAATCTGGGTCCTCATTTTACCTACCTCGGAAGGATGGAAGGCTGAGTCAACCTGGAGCCTGGTGGGACTCGAACCTGCACTAATTGCAGGCAGCTGGTGTTACTTAAGGAGGCATTAGCACACTGGTCCAGGAGCACATAACATATTTATCCCAAGGTGCTTTACAGGACTATCTGAGCAGTTTACAATGCTAGTATTATTGGCATATAATATACCCCCCCAATAGTCTGGGTCCTCCTTTTCCAACCTCAGAAGGACAGAAGGATGAGTCAACCTTGAGTCCCATCAGGATCAAACTCCAGGCTATGGGCAGAGTTTGCCTACAATACTGCGTATATATACATACATACATACATACATACATACATACATATATATATATATATATATATATATATATATATATATACAGTTGCATATATATATATATATATATATATATATATATATATATATATATATATATATATATATATATATATATATATATGGATCCTTGGTTTTTCGGGTTTTTCCCCGCGTAGAACTAAAGGTGTGGGCGCAACGTTTCGACGGAGTCCCATCCGTCATCATCAGGCTTTAGCTATATATATATATGTATGTATGTATGTATGTATGTATGTATGTATATGCAGTATTGTAGGCAAACTCTGCCCATAGCCTGGAGTTATATATAAGATTCAAAAAATAAATGCCATTGTACTCCTCTATTATTATTTTTAATTGGACTGATGTGATCACTTAGATGCAAACATGTCCTTCCCTTTAGAGACTGATCTTTCTTTTCTTTTCTTCTTTGTGTTAATATAAACGTGGAGGTTACACCAAATTTCAGGCTTCTGCTAAGCTTTGGAGATTTGGGGATGGGGTGTGTATGATCAAAAGCAGCTGTGACTTTATGCTAAATGCTGTGAGGTATCATGAATCAATTTTGCTTGTTCAGATTTAAAGCACATCTGCTTTTCCAGTCGGATTGCTTTAACAAAATGAAAGTTGCCAGAGGTAATACTTGATCTTGCTGTATAGCCAGCTTTGGCTTTCTTTAGTCTCAGAATGTTGAGTAGATTTTGTGCTTCAGTGCATGTTTAGCTGGTGTGGCATTTCTCTAAATAGTAACTGCTAGCATTCAATTCAGTCCCCCATTCATTTTAGCCAGAGCACATGAGTTTCAAATTTCAAGTAAACGGCTGTGTTAAGGCAGTATTTTAAGCTATGAGTTGTCATGCAGCATTCTTAAAACATCAAAGAAGGTTTTCAAATTATATGGGTCCTTCCATCCTGCAAAGCTAAAATTGAACCACATTACAACTTAATTTTTATTTTATTTATTATTAAACGTTATCCCACCTTTATTATTTTTATAAATAACTCAAGTGGTCAAACATACCTAATGCTCCTTCCTCTTCCTATTTTCCTCACAACAACAACCCTGTGAGGTGAACTAGGCTGAGAGTGAGTGACTGGTACAAAGTTCCCCAGTTGATGACTTCATGTGATGTTACTACCATCAAGTCAGGAGAAACGGGGGGGGGGGAGAGAGAGAGATAGATAGAAAGGAATAAAAGAGAGAGAAAGAGAGAAAGAGTGAGACTTAGGAAACAATATTTTAGCTATTTTTGATGATTATCTCAATATATAAAGAATTTTGATGTACTGAGCTTGGTTTGCTGCAAAAAAGGTATTCAGATTCTTGAAAAGATACTGATGTCTCAGATTAAAGAACATCCTTACTGGAATATTCCACATTTCAGCCATTGCTTAGGTTTGGATTGAATGAGAGTTAAGCCCAGGCAATAAGATTCTGGGTAATTTGAACTGAATTCATTGTTTAAAAATTAAATCATAATAATAAATTATAAAATGAAAAACTCTTGTGTAGTAGGTTTCTTGGAAGCAGGAGGTGAGACGAGAGAGTACAAACAGGAACATTGCTTTATTGTAGTAACAGGAACAGAACTGAGAACAGAGGCTTCTATGCAGCTACTTATACGGTTGGCCACTAGGTGGCGGCCAATAGGTTTGAAGGAACCTATTCCCACCCCAGAGCCAACCAATGATCGTCCTGGAGACTGCATGTCTGGGCAGCCAGCTACCGTTACACAGACACCCTAATTAAGCAATCTCAAGTAGCATTCAAAGACACGTGAAAACAGTTTAAGTAAAACGCCCAATACATTACAAAAACTAGCAAATGCTTAAAGATTTGAGTTAAGAACTTTCTGAACTGCTCCACTCTTTCAGTATTGAAAAGTTCTTTTTTTTTCTTCTTAAAGAATTAAAGGTTAACAAAAAAAATCATTACCAGCTAATTCCAATGATCAGAGGATATTGGTAGGAAATCTGTCATTATGAACTCTGCTGTTTAAGCTAACTGGCATTCAAAGTCTGTCAATGTCTATCAAAGCTACCACTTAATATGTTCTCATGTCACATAATGTATGAACTGAGAGAGGGGAATCTACAGTTTCAGTAACCAATCAACTACAAAGTCCCTGCCAAAAAAACATTCACTGAGTGCTGCTTTGCATGATCGCAAAATGAAGGGACAATGAACAACCTTATTTACTGTGATAAAAACAGTATTTTATGAAGGAGGAGAAGGATTGGACAGTTTTCACTGCCACATTTCAATAACTCTTCAGTTCAAAACAAGGGGTGCTATTCAGTATTCAGTTTCATACTCTCTGTGACAATAACCCCCCCCAAGTCTACAACATGGAAGACTTGCCTTCTATTGTAAGAGACAAACAATACTATTCCTTATACTTTATGTTGACAATTATTGTTTTCTGTCATTGCAATTGCACCATGAAGTATGAAATTTCAATTTCCTCTTCATTTCCTTTTAATAAACCTTCTTTTCATTTCATTTTTGGAAGGAGATTGGATCTAAATTACTTTGACTTCTCCTGGACTACCCTTTCTGGATGCTACTAAAAAGAATTTGAAATCCTTTGAAGCCTCTTTAGGGATATTGAGGATTTTATGGCTGTAGTTCCAAAACCATCATCCTTGCATACAATATGTTATTTACTGTCCAAACATTCACTGGGTTGTTTACAGAAGGTCATTTAAAGGACATACCAAGTTCTTCTCATAATTCCTTCTGCAAATTATTCTTTTTAGCATGAATTGGCAAGACCAAATCCAACTCTGTTTTAACTTGTATTCAAGAAATAAAGTATGACCCAAAAATGTATACTTTCAATTACTTGTAAAATTCCTTCCATAAGGAAAGTTGGATGGTATGTTTGATGCTCTAGAAATATATTTTCTTAAATGTCACAATTCTTACTGAAAGGGTAACAAAATTATGTACAAAATGTGGAAGCTCTCTTTGGCTTTATGCCAAGCTTGAAACATGCATATCAGATTCTCACTTTTTAATTTAACACACATACACACCCAAAAAACATATGAGAATGAAAACATTGTGTGTATGCATATTTAGAGAAAGCAGATAGACTTAAATTATGTAAATTTTGCACAACTATGGAGTTAAAGAATGAAATAAGTTTATGATAGGAAGAAAACCTGTGTAAGGATAAATGTAATGCACAGCAAATGGTTCAACATTAAACAGGTAGTAAAAGAAGTAAGTGTAATATTAATGTTTAATATACTTATGGATAAATGTATTTGTGGTGACATTAGAGTTTTTTGGGGGGTTGCCTGGGATTCTGGGGTGTGTGTGTGTGTGTGTGTGTGTGTGTATGTGTGTGTTGCTAAGTGAGACAGTTGTTAAATGAGTTTTACCCCATTTTATGACCTTTCTTGTGACAATTGGCATATACATAGAATGAAGGCTACTGCTAAGCTTGTAAGCCACCCTGAGTCTTTGGAGAAGGGCGGGATATAAATGGAATTAAAATAAAATTAAAAAATAAAATAAAATAATTGTTAAATGAACCATTGCAGTTGTTAAGTTAGTAACATGATTGTGAAGTGACTCTGGTATCCCTTTTTATTTTGCTTGTCAGGGTAGCACCTGACATAATTGAAAAAAGACTATTCCTATTTCAGCAAAATTAGAATCAGCTTCATCTTTTCGGCTTTTAGTGTTATTCTGCAGTGCCCTGATAAATCTTGTGAAATTTAAGCAGAATCTTTCTTTGAACTGTGAAGAATGTAAAGGGTGACCCAGGACACTCGAAACCGTCATAAAGATGAGCCAGTTGCCAAATGTCCAAATTTTGATCATGTGATCATGGGGGATGTTGCAATGCTCATAAATGTAAAAAACTACCTGTAATGTGTACATATGTTACCATCAATGTGTGAAATTAGGCATTGGATGGAATGCCTGGGAAATCTATAGAATGACAAAATGGGATGTCGAAGTATGAAATGTTTAATATTTCACACATTTCCTAGGCATTCTGTGTAATGCCAAAAGGCAAACTAGCAAAATACTCCCACTGAAGTACACCCACTGAGGAAGCTTTTTGGGTGGGAAATGAAACATCTTCAAAGAAAACCAAGAAAGTCCAGTTGCCTCATGAAAAAGCATCTTTGGGATACTCCCAGTAAAATGAAATTCTAGCCTTCCTTGTTGCAACAAGTACTTTAGGTCAATGCTGGTCTTTATATCTTGGTTTTTTTTCCAGTTACAAAATCCTGTACTTTAGTTTGCATTTCTTTTTTTCATATATGTCTTTACAATAAATAGTTAAACCTTAACCCTAACTCTAACCTTTCATGAGTCCCTTTCCATACTTTGCCTAAATAATTGTCATTCTGGATAATGCCTAGGTATTATGTAGAATGCTTAGGGAAAGTACATACCACATTAAAATAACACAGGCAGATCAGATGTAAAAAAAGATGTTGAGACTCTAGAAAGAAGATGGAGTCAAGTTATCCTCCAAACCACCTGAAGGCAAGACAAGAAGCATCGGATGGAAACTAATCAAGGAGAGAAGCAACCCAGAACTAAGAAAAAATTCCCTGACAGTTAGAACAATTAATCAGTGGAACAACCTGCCTCCAGAAGCTGTGAATGCTCCAACACTAGAAGTTTTTAAGAAGAGACTGGACAGCCATTTGTCTGAAATGGTATCGGGTTTCCTGCCTGAGTAGGGGATTGGACTAGATGATCTCCAAGGTCCCATCCAACTTTATTATTATGGTTCTCAACCTGAGGTCTGCAGACCTCTGGTGCATAGTCACAAAAAGCTTCCTCAGTGGGTGTACTTCAGTGGGAGTATTTTGCTAGTTTGCCTTTTGGCATTACACAGAATGCCTAGGAAATGTGTGAAATATTAAACATTTCATACTTTGACATCCCATTTTGTCATTCTATAGACCTCACAGACCTCACAGAAGGTCCGCGAAGGATTACAATTTAAATGTTACAATTTAAATGTTGAGTTAAATCTTGGGGGTCCATGGCCATGGTGCATAGTCACAAAAAGTATTTAAAGGGGGTCTGTTCTGAAGAAAAGGTTGAGAACTATTTTCTACTGATTTCCTAGGTGTTATTTATATATACGACTATAAACTGTTTACTTTAAAAATGAGAAGAATATAAACAGAGATTTCATAATTCTCCTCCAATATCTGAAGGGCAGCACTTGACATAGACAGAAGAAGACTATTACTATTTCAGCAAAAAATAGAACTTTGAGGCACCTAGACAGAGGCTTTTAATGCTATTCTGCAAAGGCCTGATAAATCTTTTGCAATTTTAGCAGAATCTTTCTTTGAACTGTGAAAAATGCAAGATTGTGGTGTTTGTGCACGAGCTGTTATAGGAATGTGAGGTTTTTAGTATTCTCACATAATATCTTGTTCTAAGAGATAATATTTATCTATTGAGTGATATATCCTGCATGTGAAACAAGATATTCTGTATCTTATAGAATATTCTATAGATACCAGTAGATTTTATCTACTGAATTATTTCTGGGACTTACATTTGCAAAATCCAGGAAACTTGAACAGTACAAACTTTCTCCAAAATACAGTTATGGTGGTGTTATCTTTACCAGCAATTCTTCCCTGAATAGAAAATCAAGAGAGATCGGGAACCATTTCTCATAACTAATTTGCAGTGTGCAACTGAAAAAAAAAGCATCCCTAATTTTCTTATGTTTCTTGATTCCAGAATGTTACAGAAACATTCATCTTGATAGACTTGTTTAAAAATTAAAAGAAATGACTTCTGACCTCAATTTCACTTTATTATAATAAATCAGTTTCAAGCTCATTTGTGGTTAATCTCCATTGGAAATGTAGATTACCCAATCAGAACTGAACAAGTCCCTCAGGGAAGATCTCGTGTCACATAAAAATTCAACTCAAAATTCACCTAATAAATCAGCAAGTAGAGGTTTGCATTGATGTAGATACTAAGTCCATCTAAATTCTATTAAGAACCTCTAAATCCCATTTCAGGACAGAAAAAGAAAGAAACTTTCTAAATGAAGCATCCCTGAGAGATGCCTTAAACTATACATGCAAACATTTAATCACTGCCTAGGTGTTTTGTCCACCTGCAAGTCAGTCATTTGTGGCTGATGTGTACATAATTGGGAGCTTAATCCTATGGATCAGTGTTAGCTGCAAACATGGAACTGAATGAGAATGTCCTAGTTTCCTGGTTTGTTTTCAGAACATTCTTAGTCCTGCAGATCCAAACAATACATTTCACTGCTTGTGTCGGTCTCAATAATTATACATTTCTGAGAAGTCAGAGAAATGTATATTTTTTTCCGCTGCAAGGTTTATCTGTCTCTCTCTTTTTCTATCACATTGGAAAAATAAATAAGCAAATAAGCTCCCCACCCTTCCTTCCTTCCTTCCTTCCTTCCTTCCTTCCTTCCTTCCTTCCTTCCTTCCTTCCTTCCTTCCTTCCTTCCTTCCTTCCTTCCTGGATTAGAAAGAAGCTGGTATGTCCTTGTAGAGAAAATCTCCATGATTCAAGATGCTGCAGCTTCTTCCAGTCCACTAAAACCTTGGGTGCAGAGGTTCCCTAAATTTCTGCAAAATTGCTATTTTTAATCTGACAGGAAGAGAAATGCATTAAATCACATAATCTCTACTTGACTAAGTTATTTTAAAAATGTAAAGATTCCCCTTAGTGGAGCGGGCAACTTTAACATACATGGACTTCAGTTTCCAGAATTCCCCAGTTAGCATATCTTGGGAATTCTGGCAGTTGAAGTTCACACATCTTAAAGTTGCCAAGCTTGAGAAACCCCAAATTAGTGTACCTTCTAACATACAGATCATATGATGTATGATATATTTCAAAAATGTTCCTTTATCCATGTCTAGTCACTCTAGAAATTGATTTTATACTATGTCAGGAAGTTGTCCTGTTATATGATTCAGTTGTACAGCTTGGGGCACAACATCTTTGTGATTGAAAGCTAAATTTGTCCTTTTAGAAATGTATACAGTGCCATTGTCAGCCCCTGCTTTGCTAGTTTCAACCAGAGGAGCAGCTGAAATGGTTTTAATTCAATTCAAATTGGAATGTAATTATAATTAGACTAAATCAATTTAACCAAATGCAGTTAAGAAAGTAGCTCTATATGTGCTTTATAGGGGTTCAGAAAGTTGATTAAATTTGCTGAACCAAATCACTGTTCTGTAGTTTTGTATCTTTATAAATATGTTTATACATATCTAAGATTATATCAAAATCTTTTATTTTATTTATTTTAAAAGCAATTGAGTCCATTATACCACTTCTGGGTCCCTATTCACCTCTTAAGATTTCTCAGAGAAGCCCTAGTAGGCTGTTGATTTACATTTTTGACATTAACCCAAATTCTTGTTTTGTCAGACAAACTGAAACGGTTTTAAGAAAGCAGTTTTGTTTTGTTTTTTAAAAAAGCACCACCGAAATCTTTTGAATATGAAACCAGCCCGCAGTTCTATTTTGTCTACAATATTTTTTTATTATTTGATGTTTTGGTTTAGTTTGTTTTAATGATGGAAAGAGAATGATTGAAGATGGCATTGCACACTGTAGATGTTTGCATATTTTCTGCTAATTCACATCTGCTGTTTTTACTGGCTTTGTAATTATGCTACACGTGATTCAGTTATGTGAACATCAGCCAGTTGCTAGCCCTGCTTCATATGGTAGTCATATATGAATGTTAGCCAACAGAAAATCCCAAAGAGAGAAACAAGAAAAATTCAGTTCAAGGAGACAAACTGACCCATGTTTATCTCACATGAGAATGTTCTTGTCTGTAGCACATACATGATCAGAAGCAGCTGCTAGCTATGTAGGATGAGAGCAAGACAGTAGCATCAAGCACAAACATGCACAGAATGAGGTGTGGGGGGGAAGCATGCAACAATACAAAATTGGGGGAAATGTTATAAACATCCTCAGTTGCCATGTTGGCAAGCTGTTGTCCCAAAAAGGACAGTCTTGTGGCTTCTTAAGAATTAAGACGTTTTGCTTTAAGCTTTTGTGGAATCAGTCTATTGGTTCATCAGATACATAGAACGTATTCCCATGGAAGGAATACTCATTCTACTTAATACAATATAACTAAGAGAGAAAGGAATTCCATTTCTTCTGTTTGGCAAGTTGCCTTGCCCCCTGCTTATACCGTTCCTAGAAGAAACATCAGTATGCCTCCCCCACAAACACTTTTTTTCCCCTCTTCATGACAGATCCCAGATGGAGGAATCTCCTGGGATCTGGGAATGGTTTTTGCTATAGTACTGTGAAGATTAGTGTTGATCCTATTCAGATCAACCCTTCAGTTTGAACTATTGATTCAGTTTGAACTGTGGGCTCAAACTAATTCAGCATGTCAAGCTGATCTTCTGCATTTTTAAAAAGGGATATGAAAAGTTTGATTTTTGCCTGTGTGTAAAGTCAGTTCAGTTTGGAGTTATAGATCAAATGGCTTTCAAATTTAATCTCTGAATCAAAGCTTTGCACAGCCCTATTCTGGACTTGTTGGAAAAGACAGATGTAACAGTATGATGTGGTACCTGCTTGGGATACATAATAATTATTCCAATTACTATGGAAAAACTTTCTTCATCTGAGTGGGCAATAGGAGAGGGTAGACTTAAATAGATATATTAATTATATACCCATCAATTATCAGTATAAATACAAAGTATAATAAAAATTAGCATAGAATTGTCAAAACAAGAGGCAGCAAATATGTGAAATGTGGTGAATTTTAGTCTAACAAATCTAGAGGGCACCAGATTGAATTGGGCTGCTATAAACAAGGTATTTAGATATTTAAACTAAACTTAAACTTAAATTACATACACATATATAGGCTACGGGGGTTCTTTCAAAAGACCAATTCCTACAAGCCTATCATTCCGTAAAGGAGTTTACTATGTAATGGGAAAAACTGATTGTGAAAATCAGACATAATATGACTTGAGACAAAAACATAATAATCTTGAAGTAGAGCAAACAGATGGTTCTTCAAGATATATCCGTGAGTCAACTGCTTGTAGCCAAATTTTCTAAATGTTAACTGTTGCTTGAACTGTGCTTTCAGCTTAAAGTTTGATGCTATTTGGAAAGATTTAAACTGTGATCTTGCTACGATCTTAATAGTTTGAAGAATTGTGCGGAATACAAAAATATCATTCTAACAAGATATTTTTTTTCCTGTGAAACAGATTCACATGTTCATTCTTCATTTCTTGGATTTCAATGTCATTGTCATTGCTATCCAACATATATCAAGATGATTTCTGAGTTCCAAAAACATGTTAAATAGCAGCCTATTTCCTAAGAATTTGCCTGGACATCAAAATTAGCTACTGTTGATATTCTCTGGGTTAGAGTTTTCAACTTCATGACACATTACAATTCACTTTGAAACCATGCACTCTTGTAGTGATCTTTTGTTCATCTTTTGCCAAAACATATTTCAGGAAGCTTATTTTTTTTAAAAAAAAGTTTTGCTGGTATTTCTGAAGAAGCACTATTGTTTTAAGTTGTGAAGTGTGTAGTATTTGTAATAGATTTGTATTGCATATCTTTTATAATTTTATAATTCTGAAATCCATTTGGCTTCCCAACTTGAGAGAAGTTTGCTCCTAGTCTTTTCTCTTGGGGAAGATCCAAAGCCAGAGAAGCTGCATTCTGCTGGATATATGAGTTTTTTGAAGGAAAAGCAGAACATTGAGGCACACCATTTCCTATGTCATAACTAATTCAGTTCATGAACTAACACTCTTCCATAAGAATGCCTCTCCTCCTTGGAAAGAAGTTTCAAAAGATAATTATCTTTCTTCCAATTAAGTAGGAGCTTGTATGGAGAAAATGTGTGGTGGTTTATTTTTATCTCCTGCAGAACTAAGAATTAGTGCCTTTGAACTCTTTTCCAGCTTGGATTGTGACTTCAAACAAATGTGGGTTCACCACAGATTTCCCCATTTTTCCACCACGCAATCATCCAACTGCTCATTTCCTGGGGAAAGAAATTCCTTCTCTTGGGTTCTTGAGCCTCTGTGTGGGTATATGAACTAAAAAAAAGAACCAAGTAGTGGATTTATTTTTTAGGTTACCTTTGAAAGATTTTTTAGAGCAAAACATCCAGGCAGCATTTGGAGAGGCTTCAATGTGATGGAAAGATATGAAATATGTGCCAGCAATAACCATTGTCATGTTGCAACCATAATGTTAAAGTATGTTGTCCTCAGAATTTTTTTTGGTTTTTTTTTTGTTTTAAAAAAAACCTTGAGAATGAAATGGAAAACAGGTGGTCTTTTATGGAGGACAAAACTCTTTTTTATAAATTTTGAAGTTAGATTGAAAGACAGCACTGCAAATAACAGGAATGGGAGACAGTGCGGTAATGTAATGTTTTGGGAAATTTATTTGATCAATTTATCCCTTCAATTTTGGACATTTATCCTGGACTATTATAGCCATTGATCATATTTACAGATGTTTTCAGTTTTATTTTTTTTAATGTTATGTTCAGTCATATCCAAATCTCAGAGACTGCATGGACATCCCTGCAGTTTTCTTAATAAGGTTTTTCAGGAGTCACTTTGCCATCACCTCCTTGCTAGGAGTGAGAGAAGGTTACTGGGGTCGCCTATGGGACTAGAACTCACAGTCTCCCGGTTTCTAGCCTGATGTCTTCGCCACTACACAAAACTGGCTCTTGGTGTGAAATTGTTGCAAGAAAAGAAAAGGGCAGTTAAGTGAGACATTCTATGGATTTCACTCACATGGACTAAATTGGATGCTGCTAATCTAATGAAAAGTAGATTAAAATAAAGGCTGCTCAGAATTCAGTGCAGTTTCTGTTATTCTGACTCAGAGCATCCTCTGCTCTTTTGTGGCTGGTGCATTTACACTGCAGAGAAAGAGAAGGGAGAGGGATGTGGAGAGTGCTTTCAGGGCTTCTCTAATGGGACTACAGCTCTGAGACTTGTGGGTGAGGAGGGAGAGATTCGGTAATCCTCTGTATTGTTTGTCAGGCAGTGTCTGAATATAACAGACATTGGCTGAGTTCACAAATTAGGATAAATATTTTAACAAAGGATAAATGTTTTAACAAAGCTCGGTGAAGCAGAATTTAATTTTTAGCAAAATAAATTCAGTTCTCAATTAGATTTTTTCCCCCAAAGTAACACAGTCAAACCTAGCTTATTAAAATTGATGCACAATGACCCATCTAGTAAGTGAAATATTCCTAAATCTTTCATGCGTAGACTTCCCATTGCAAACATTCAGAAATCTTTCTGCACTCACAACTTTGTCACCTCATGCTTAGACTATTGCAATTTGTACATATACCATATACCGTACATATACCAAGTAAACAATCACTTTTTGATATCCACCTGGAGATTTCAGCTGGGGCAGCATAAGATGGTTTGAAAAGCAGTGTGCATATCTAGCTTTGCCAAAATGGAGAATTACACAGAGGTCAGGTTTGAATTCTTGGTTATTTTGGATTCTTTGAGCTTGGCATTTTGACATGCTTAGGTTTGGTCTTGTGCCACTGTTATTATGGGAATTCTGTAGGTTGTCAGGTGCAATTCAAGCTGTTGCCTCTAATAGTTTAATACTTCAATATCACTGCCTGTCTATTGAGTCCTGATAAACTGGTTAAGTCTGCCCACATGGAAAAACGTCTTTCCATTGATAAAATACTGGTTCCGTCTATACCAACTTAGTAGAAAAATCTCAGTCAGTCATGGTCTCCCTTCCTGTGGAACTGTGAATGGTGAATGTTGCCGTTATTTTATGATATTTATGGTTTTGGATTGGTTACTGTTGATGGAATCTGCTCGAAGCCCAGATAAGAAAAGAACCTAAGAGACAAAAAATTTTGCTCTTTCTGTCCTACCTTGTTTTTTTTTCCCCCTGCAGGTTAGAAGCATTAGTTAAAAAGTAGATTTCTCTGAACATTCAAATAAGACAAATTACACTAAATGCTTTGCATTTGTTTAGAGAAACTCTTTTGTCTATTGACTCTTATCTTTTCTGCTAATGGCATCAGATAGTGTACCCAGTGCATGAACTCTATGGAATATCTCATCTAATTACCGCTTGATTTTCATGCAAATTAATTTAAACTAAAAGGGTAAAAATAGCGAACTGCAGAAATTAATGATTTGTTACGCCCTCCCTTTTTCCATTCTGATGCCCTCTAACTTTAGGGTTCTTTTATGGAAAAAAAAAGAAAAAGAGATAGCAGATCTACATTTTTAAGCTGATTTATATACAGGATGGCTATTTTGTTCTCTTGATAATAAGGCAATGATAAAAGGAAATGTGCTACAGAAAACTCTGAAATCTGAAACAGTTATACCCCGCCTCCCTTTTTCTTTTTATCTTCCCCAATGAGTCAGTCTGCTCAGGTTGATAAGAAAATTCTGTTTATTGCAGAGGTTTGACATTGGGTTATGAAATATACAACTGCATAAATATCCCAGAGGGTTTAAAAAAATGCCGCAGTCTCTGTTTCATACTGCTACTAATCATCTATTGCAGTTTAAATACCAATTCAGTATCCCCTAATAACAATAGAATTTGAAAAGCTTCTCCTTAAATTTTGAACTATCAAAAATGCTGGGAAGTATGAAATTCATATACGGTAATATTTTCTACCCTTGAGAGTATAATGTGAGTTTTGTAGAACATTTTTGAGTCTCATCAAGTATCTACTGAAACAAATTTATATTAACCAGTTTTTGCATCTTGTTTTAAAATATGCAAGCATATTTTAAACAAACCACCAATTAGCATAGCTTTGGCCCTTGCCCCTTCCCATTTGCTAATCCCTTCTGTCAGGACTTTTTAAAAGAAGTTGTGCAAAGATCCTACCCATGCTTTGTCAATTGCAGCAGAATGGCTGGTTTTCAGTCATTGCACTAAGCCAGCGTTTCCCAACCTTAGGAACTTGAAGATGTGTGGACTGAAGTCCACGCATCTTCAAGTTCCTAAGGTTGGGAAACGCTGCACTAAGCCACAAAGTGGTTTGCTTTTGGTATAGCATCACAGATCACTTTAATAATGGAACTGTTTAGCACAAAGGGCAAAGCAGGCCATTTATTTATTTAATACAAATTTGAGGCTGCCCAGCTTCTCTGTGGATGTTATTATTTTATTTATTTATTTTTATTCCATTTATATCCCGCCCTTCTCCGAAGACTCAGGGCGGCTTACAAGCTTAGCAGTAGCCTTCATTCTATGTATATGCCTGCCTATTAGGGCTTTCACACACAACCATGTGGAAGACCACATTGGAGCTGTGACCAAGGGGGCCTTCTCCCGGGTTCGACTAGTTCGCCAACTATGGCCTTATCTAGACCTGGATTCCTTACGTACAGTCACCCATGCCCTTGTGACATCTCGCCTAGACTATTGTAACGCTCTCTACATGGGGCTGCCCTTGAGATCCACTCGGAAGCTTCAACTGGTGCAAAGTGCGGCGGCACGGACACTCTTGGGAGCCTCCCGATACTCCCATATCACACCTCTCCTCCGTGCACTGCACTGGCTTCCGGTTGCCTTCCGTGTGAAGTTCAAGGTGCTAACAATGACATTCAAAGCCCTACATGGCATGGGTCCGGACTACCTACGGGAGCACCTTCTGCCAATGTCAGCACCCCACCGTCCTGTGCGCTCCCACAGAGAGGGCCTCCTCAGGGTGCCACCGCTCAAGGAATGTCGGCTGGTGGCCCCCAGGGGGAGGGCATTCTCAGTGGGTGCGCCAGCCCTCTGGAACACCTTACCTACCGAAATCCGGATGGCCCCTGACCTCCGTACCTTCCGTCGCGACTTAAAAACTTTTTTGTTCCAGCAGGCTGGCCTGGCATGATAGCGTTAATTGGGGTCCCAGTTTGTGTTCATTAGTGTTTCTTATTATTTTATTGTTCGGTCTGTATTCTTCGTCCTTCCTCTGTACACCGCCCCGAGTCCCTCGGGAGAAGGGCGGTTTATAAAAACTGATAAATAAATAAATAAATAAATAAATAAATAAATAAACCCAAGCGGCATTATTACAAAGTCAGCTTAATTGCCCCCAACAATCTGGGTCCTCATTTTACCTACCTCAGAAGGATGGAAGGCTGAGTCAACCTTGAGCCTGGTGGGACTCGAACCTGCACTAATTGCAGGCAGCTGGTGTTACTTAAGGAGGCATTAGCCCACTGCTCCACCAAGGCTCTTTTAGAGAGGGCAGTAAATGCCACCAAGAAGGCATTCTTCCTAGATCTCTTGAGATGACACTGAAGGCACCAGAATGTGTCCACTGTACATATACCAAGTAAATGATTGGCGACCAATTACCATTTCCCATATCTTAAAATCAGGTGCCAATGGTATCCATCCAAAGGACCACTTGGGGCACCAATCGGGTGGTATATATATTTAATTACCAAAAGCAGCTCCCAAACCATCAATGCCTGTCCCACTACAAGGTCCTCCAGATCCTCTCTAGGACTCCATCCCTAATTTTTCCTCCTCCATGCAAAAGCCATTCAGGGAACTGAGGTACCAACGAACTCAACGCACATTCAAGGACTCTCCTAACACTGGGGGCAACAACAGATAAGCCAACTCATGTGGCCTCTGGAAGCATAGGCACTAATCTCACTAGCCTTGTCTGGCCAGCACCCGGTCTAGCAGCTACCTTGGTCCTACCACCTACACCTGGATGATAGGAAGAGTCTCAAGAGAGGCTATTCATGGCATATTTTATTCCTTTAGGCCTCCACACTATCTTCATGTTGACCATTGTCCTGATCTAAAACCACTATGACTCCTGATGATCCCAAACCTTCATTCTTTTTGTTGCTGTCCTCATCTATGCCTTTATGCCAACCTTCTTCTCTGACATCTCTCCAAGGCATCCAACGATGTCTGAGGTACCAAAGCTCATCTGGGGCCACTGAATGCTATACTTACAGTTCCTGCATTCCACACCATGAGCCCAGATGCTCTCTAGTTCTCCGAACGACTGCATACACCCTGAAATAAGGTATCTAGCTTCATAAAATGTAGAGTCTGTACTTGAATCATATCTAATCAGAATCAGCTCTCAGTTAACTCTGTGACATTTGTCCCTGATAAATTGGTCTAGAATCCCATATTTTCATGGCCATTAACACTGATTCTCTATTGGCCTTTACCTCCTGTTCAGTGGAGGTGAACGTAAACTTGTCAAACCCCTGGATCATCTGAAACCCTGGATGTTGATAGAAAATTATTCATGTTTGAAACTAATGTTAATATTTGCCCATCTTACTCATTCAAGTGAACAAGAAATATTTCTGTGTTTCCATTTGTTCTAAACTATTTTGTCACAAGCACATCCTTTAATTGAGAAATTTGCTCAATATTTGCTGGGTTATTAAATTGCAGATATTCTGAAGTGTGCCGGAAAGTGCTATCTAAAGTTAATATAAGATTGCACTTCTGCTTGACTCCATCTGTTCCACTTCTTTATTACTGCCCACAGAAATAAGAGTAGATGGTGAGCAGTAATAGTACATAATAAAAAGTTATATTGGATTAATGTGTCAGCAGGATATCAGTGCATTATATAATAAAATATTACATGCCAGATTAAAAATGTGGCTGTGGTGGTGAAGAAATGGAACAATCTAGACAAAAATAAATGTCTTGAATCCAATAGTCCAAATGGAAATTTATCAAGATCCAACTTAGAAATAAGGAGAAATTCCCTGACAGTGAGAACAATTAACTAATGGACAACTTGTCTCCAGAAATTGTGGGTGCTCCATCACTAGAGTTTTTTAAGAAGAGACTGGACCACCCATTTGTCTGAAATGGTATAGGGTTTCCTGCCTGAGCAGGGGGTTGGACTAGAAGATCCTCAAGATCTGTTCCAGCTCTGTTATAAAAGAGCTGTAAAAGACTGGACACAGCCTAACAACTGTCCAGGAAAGCTTTCTTTCCTAGAAATTCTGGATTTACATTCCTTTCCTTGTCTGCTGTTATCTAGTCAGCCTTGAGTAAATTTCTATTCTCACCTAGCAAGTATGTCTGTGAATTTAAATCCTGGCATCACCCTATGAGAAAAGGGGGGCGGGGTTTAATAATAGAATAGGAGAAGTTCTTTCTCCTTCAAGAAATCCTTTACCTCTTGCATTACCCAATGGCAGATTTTAATCTGAATTGTTCATGTCTTTAAAAATGAAAACTGATGCAATAAACTTGGACAAGTAGATGCTCTGGGGATCTACCAACTGTCATCCTAATTAATGATCTCTTCAATTTCCCTGAGGATATAAGGATCTGTCAAACACACATACACACACACACACACACACACCAGTTTGCCAATGATGACTCAAAGAAGCCTCCTATAATCTCACACAACTCCTCTGCTATCCAGAACAGTTCTAGATTCTCTCCATTCTTGATGCCATACTGTAGATATTCCTTATGCTGTGCTCAATTATAATCACCTTTGTATGTCTGCCAATTAAACATGACAATGTTCTTCCAGATAAAAATATAAAGGATCAGAGCCTTGAGGGGGGGGAGCACCTCAGTATGATGATAAAATTATTTTTATTTATATTCACAGGCAATTAACTGTTACAGGCAATTAATCTGGAAGTGATTCTGATTTTTTAATAAGCTTTCGGGGGAAAGAAAGAAAAGAAAAGGTCCATTTGATTATGAACAACCCTAACAATATGAAATAAAATTGTTTCATTTTATACTATATGGTTTATTGTTTTACTCTCCAATAAAAGGAATTTCACACATTCACATGACTGTTTAAGAGATAACAATATATGAATACTTAATATAGGTGATGAACATCTTTATGATGACGTTATTGATTAACTAATCTTTCTTTGGGATTTTTTTTTGCTAGTAATTGTTAGTTTAGCTATATATTTTTTTAAAAAAAGTTATGACTGATGATGCTCTAGACCAGGGGTGTCAAACTGCCGGCCCGCGGGCTGGAGCGTCACAGAGAAACCACGCCCATCCCATTTTGGGCAATGGGAAAAAGTTCTGATACGTCGCACGATGTCACATGACATTGCGAGTTTGACATGCCTGTTCTAGACAAAGATCTGTACACAATTTAGTTTATAAGTAAGTATATATTTCAATTATCTGGATCAAGATTTCAGTTTGTGAAGGACCAGGAAACTTCTTAACTTTGTTTTAACTTTTGCTTAACTATTCTCTGCCATATTATACACTGATCCAGAATTATGATTAACAGCAGCTACAGTTTAAATCCTAGTAGGATTTAAAGGTTGCTTGCCTTGGCTGTACTATAGTTAGAATACTGTTGGACTACAATAGCACATACATTGCAGCAAATAAATAAATAAAACAGCTAAACTTTATCAGTTCAGACAAGCAGAAGAGAATCTTCGGAGTCTCTCTTTCACTTGTGCCAAAATGGAAAATACATCAAGCCAATGTTTGTTTATTATATCTCTTTCCTGCTTGTTCATGTTGTAGTGAACATTTAAGCTACACAATGAAACTGTTCACTGACATTAAACAAATAATCTCCAAAAAAGGAGTGTTGCATTACAAAATGATTTTATTTTTTCAATCACATGGTTTCATCTCAAATTATTGAAATATTTTCTGTGGATATTTCTATGGATAGAACAGATTTACTGCCATGGTAGGTTTTTTTTTAATGTGCAGTGTTACACACATTATAGCCTCCTTGAACAGAGAGCCTTCATCAATAGTGCAAAATGGAAAGTACCTTACATATTTTTTTATATTAAAAATACTTCAAGTGAGACAAGAAATTACAGCGCTATAGGCTTAAAAATCATTTGTGGAAAGATCTAGAAAAAAACCATTAACAAGCAATAAAATTGTAGAACATCTGAAGCTGGTGTGTGCCCTAATAAAATGTAACCTGATGGGCAAGATAACGTACATCTCGTGAAAAAGCATTTAGACAAGTTTCAATAGAGTAGACAGATTAGGCTGTGTTAAATTATTCCATATGGACATGAACATTCTATTTGAAAGCAATAAAACTGACCATGAATTAGATCCTTTTGCTGATGATCACCCTGTAAAATAGGATCAGTAAAAGCCTAAAGAAATATAGGAAACTAACCGACCAACAGAGTTGGAAGGGATCTTTGAGGTCTTCTATTCCAACCCCCTGCTCAAGGAGGAAACATGATACTATCCAAACTCCAGTTTCTAGAGGCAAATTGTTCCACTGATTAATGTTCTGTCAGGAAGTTTCTCCTTAGTTCTAGGTTGCTTCTCTCCTTGAGTAGTTTCCATCCATTGCTTCTTGTCCTGCCTTCAGGTGCTTTGGAGCTTGGCTCCCTCTTCTTTGTGGCAGCCCCTGAGATATTGGAACTCTGCTATCATGTCACCCCTCACTCTTCTCTTCATTAAACTACACATACCCAATTCCAGCAATCATTGTTTGTATGTCTTAGCCTCCAGTCCTCTAATCATCTTTATTGCTCTTCTCTGCACTCTTTCTAAAGTCTCAACATCTTTATATATATATATATATATATATATATATATATATATATATATATATATATATATATATATATATATATATATATATGTGTGTGTGTGTGTGTGTGTAAATTACTAACAAAGAATTAAAGGGAAACTGGGATGCATTTCTGACTCCTTAGTCGTCCTCAGCCAGCCATACCCTTCTGAGATTCGAACCAGGGCTGATTGCATATGAGGCAGTGTTATTTGCCTCTAAGCCACAAGGTCTCTCTCGCTCTGTTAGCTTTTTTTCTGCAAGGGAAGATATGTTTCAAATGTTAACTATTTAGATTACCTTGCTAGGCCCCAAACATGGGGCAAATCTTTATTTCCTGTTTTCAGCCTATCTTGAAGGCTATCGAACAGGCAGTAGTCACACCGGACAATTCATATATTTGTGTAAATTACTAACAAAGAATTAAAGGGAAACTGGGATGCATTTCTGACTCCTTAGTCGTCCTCAGCCAGCCATACCCTTCTGAGATTCGAACCAGGGCTGATTGCATATGAGGCAGTGTTATTTGCCTCTAAGCCACAAGGTCTCTCTCGCTCTGTTAGCTTTTTTTCTGCAAGGGAAGATATGTTTCAAATGTTAACTATTTAGATTACCTTGCTAGGCCCCAAACATGGGGCAAATCTTTATTTCCTGTTTTCAGCCTATCTTGAAGGCTATCGAACAGGCAGTAGTCACACCGGACAATTCATATATTTGTGTAAATTACTAACAAAGAATTAAAGGGAAACTGGGATGCATTTCTGACTCCTTAGTCGTCCTCAGCCAGCCATACCCTTCTGAGATTCGAACCAGGGCTGATTGCATATGAGGCAGTGTTATTTGCCTCTAAGCCACAAGGTCTCTCTCGCTCTGTTAGCTTTTTTTCTGCAAGGGAAGATATGTTTCAAATGTTAACTATTTAGATTACCTTGCTAGGCCCCAAACATGGGGCAAATCTTTATTTCCTGTTTTCAGCCTATCTTGAAGGCTATCGAACAGGCAGTAGTCACACCGGACAATTCATATATTTGTGTAAATTACTAACAAAGAATTAAAGGGAAACTGGGATGCATTTCTGACTCCTTAGTCGTCCTCAGCCAGCCATACCCTTCTGAGATTCGAACCAGGGCTGATTGCATATGAGGCAGTGTTATTTGCCTCTAAGCCACAAGGTCTCTCTCGCTCTGTTAGCTTTTTTTCTGCAAGGGAAGATATGTTTCAAATGTTAACTATTTAGATTACCTTGCTAGGCCCCAAACATGGGGCAAATCTTTATTTCCTGTTTTCAGCCTATCTTGAAGGCTATCGAACAGGCAGTAGTCACACCGGACAATTCATATATTTGTGTAAATTACTAACAAAGAATTAAAGGGAAACTGGGATGCATTTCTGACTCCTTAGTCGTCCTCAGCCAGGTAATCTAAATAGTTAACATTTGAAACATATCTTCCCTTGCAGAAAAAAAGCTAACAGAGCGAGAGAGACCTTGTGGCTTAGAGGCAAATAACACTGCCTCATATGCAATCAGCCCTGGTTCGAATCTCAGAAGGGTATGGCTGGCTGAGGACGACTAAGGAGTCAGAAATGCATCCCAGTTTCCCTTTAATTCTTTGTTAGTAATTTACACAAATATATGAATTGTCCGGTGTGACTACTGCCTGTTCGATAGCCTTCAAGATAGGCTGAAAACAGGAAATAAAGATTTGCCCCATGTTTGGGGCCTAGCAAGGTAATCTAAATAGTTAACATTTGAAACATATCTTCCCTTGCAGAAAAAAAGCTAACAGAGCGAGAGAGACCTTGTGGCTTAGAGGCAAATAACACTGCCTCATATGCAATCAGCCCTGGTTCGAATCTCAGAAGGGTATGGCTGGCTGAGGACGACTAAGGAGTCAGAAATGCATCCCAGTTTCCCTTTAATTCTTTGTTAGTAATTTACACAAATATATGAATTGTCCGGTGTGACTACTGCCTGTTCGATAGCCTTCAAGATAGGCTGAAAACAGGAAATAAAGATTTGCCCCATGTTTGGGGCCTAGCAAGGTAATCTAAATAGTTAACATTTGAAACATATCTTCCCTTGCAGAAAAAAAGCTAACAGAGCGAGAGAGACCTTGTGGCTTAGAGGCAAATAACACTGCCTCATATGCAATCAGCCCTGGTTCGAATCTCAGAAGGGTATGGCTGGCTGAGGACGACTAAGGAGTCAGAAATGCATCCCAGTTTCCCTTTAATTCTTTGTTAGTAATTTACACAAATATATGAATTGTCCGGTGTGACTACTGCCTGTTCGATAGCCTTCAAGATAGGCTGAAAACAGGAAATAAAGATTTGCCCCATGTTTGGGGCCTAGCAAGGTAATCTAAATAGTTAACATTTGAAACATATCTTCCCTTGCAGAAAAAAAGCTAACAGAGCGAGAGAGACCTTGTGGCTTAGAGGCAAATAACACTGCCTCATATGCAATCAGCCCTGGTTCGAATCTCAGAAGGGTATGGCTGGCTGAGGACGACTAAGGAGTCAGAAATGCATCCCAGTTTCCCTTTAATTCTTTGTTAGTAATTTACACAAATATATGAATTGTCCGGTGTGACTACTGCCTGTTCGATAGCCTTCAAGATAGGCTGAAAACAGGAAATAAAGATTTGCCCCATGTTTGGGGCCTAGCAAGGTAATCTAAATAGTTAACATTTGAAACATATCTTCCCTTGCAGAAAAAAAGCTAACAGAGCGAGAGAGACCTTGTGGCTTAGAGGCAAATAACACTGCCTCATATGCAATCAGCCCTGGTTCGAATCTCAGAAGGGTATGGCTGGCTGAGGACGACTAAGGAGTCAGAAATGCATCCCAGTTTCCCTTTAATTCTTTGTTAGTAATTTACACAAATATATGAATTGTCCGGTGTGACTACTGCCTGTTCGATAGCCTTCAAGATAGGCTGAAAACAGGAAATAAAGATTTGCCCCATGTTTGGGGCCTAGCAAGGTAATCTAAATAGTTAACATTTGAAACATATCTTCCCTTGCAGAAAAAAAGCTAACAGAGCGAGAGAGACCTTGTGGCTTAGAGGCAAATAACACTGCCTCATATGCAATCAGCCCTGGTTCGAATCTCAGAAGGGTATGGCTGGCTGAGGACGACTAAGGAGTCAGAAATGCATCCCAGTTTCCCTTTAATTCTTTGTTAGTAATTTACACAAATATATGAATTGTCCGGTGTGACTACTGCCTGTTCGATAGCCTTCAAGATAGGCTGAAAACAGGAAATAAAGATTTGCCCCATGTTTGGGGCCTAGCAAGGTAATCTAAATAGTTAACATTTGAAACATATCTTCCCTTGCAGAAAAAAAGCTAACAGAGCGAGAGAGACCTTGTGGCTTAGAGGCAAATAACACTGCCTCATATGCAATCAGCCCTGGTTCGAATCTCAGAAGGGTATGGCTGGCTGAGGACGACTAAGGAGTCAGAAATGCATCCCAGTTTCCCTTTAATTCTTTGTTAGTAATTTACACAAATATATGAATTGTCCGGTGTGACTACTGCCTGTTCGATAGCCTTCAAGATAGGCTGAAAACAGGAAATAAAGATTTGCCCCATGTTTGGGGCCTAGCAAGGTAATCTAAATAGTTAACATTTGAAACATATCTTCCCTTGCAGAAAAAAAGCTAACAGAGCGAGAGAGACCTTGTGGCTTAGAGGCAAATAACACTGCCTCATATGCAATCAGCCCTGGTTCGAATCTCAGAAGGGTATGGCTGGCTGAGGACGACTAAGGAGTCAGAAATGCATCCCAGTTTCCCTTTAATTCTTTGTTAGTAATTTACACAAATATATGAATTGTCCGGTGTGACTACTGCCTGTTCGATAGCCTTCAAGATAGGCTGAAAACAGGAAATAAAGATTTGCCCCATGTTTGGGGCCTAGCAAGGTAATCTAAATAGTTAACATTTGAAACATATCTTCCCTTGCAGAAAAAAAGCTAACAGAGCGAGAGAGACCTTGTGGCTTAGAGGCAAATAACACTGCCTCATATGCAATCAGCCCTGGTTCGAATCTCAGAAGGGTATGGCTGGCTGAGGACGACTAAGGAGTCAGAAATGCATCCCAGTTTCCCTTTAATTCTTTGTTAGTAATTTACACAAATATATGAATTGTCCGGTGTGACTACTGCCTGTTCGATAGCCTTCAAGATAGGCTGAAAACAGGAAATAAAGATTTGCCCCATGTTTGGGGCCTAGCAAGGTAATCTAAATAGTTAACATTTGAAACATATATATATATATATATATATATATATATATATATATATATATATATATATATATATATATATATATATATATATTGCAACCAAAACTAGATGCAATATTCCAAGTGTGATCTTACTACACTTTACAAACTGTTGGGAAATTGCCCCACCAAGCCCATTATTAAACAATACTGTCAATGTTTTATCCTACTTTTCAGATAGGGTTGTATATTCTGGATATGAAAATTCTCAAAGTCTCGCGCAGGGAAAGTTTACCATGTTTTTCCTCAATTGATCTAATCCAAGATTTTGAGTTATTCAGCCTAATACGTAAGTGGGCAAAATATATTTTCTATCAACCCTCATATCTATTTGGACTGTTTGATGATTTTTGGTTTTAGAATAGGGTTGCTAAACCTGTTCTGGAAATGAAGCTTGTTCATAAATGGGCTTTCCAAGATCTTGTAACTTTCCATAAATTGAAGAATATGCCATAACATGTTACAGATATGGTTAAAATTCTATCCACACTTGTCCAGTTAGTAGATGTGAAACATTTTAGAAAACAAAGACTGTCCTCTGGAAAGCTTCTAAAGAAGCATGTCCTTCTGAGTATTTGTTTCTAACAGGAATCCCTGGTTTTACAAGATTAATGATGAAGTTTGAGATTAACTCTTGGACAGCATGGGAGCTAAAAGGAACCATTTGTCAGCTAGTTCATATTTTGCTTTTGAAGCCAGTTAACTAATCAGCCAAACAGAAAGTGAACTAAGATAAATGAAGGCCATTTGATTATGTAGAAAACTGAACATGAAGATAAATTCTGCACATTTTGCTTCATTTCATTTGAAGTTATCATCGCCATAATTGCTTATGAGCACTCAAGGTGCTCTTCATAACAGCCAGAACATTAGAGGCTTAATTAATTAATTATTTAAGCTGTCTTTTGCTGGGCCAGATTTTTGCTGCTGTTGTTCTTTTTTTCTGTCCCAGCCCCCCCCCCCCACCTCTCCTTACCTCCCATTAATACTGCAATGTGTTCACTCTGAGAAAAACAGGGAAGTAGAAAGCTGGAACATAAATAAATATTGATTTAGCTGATTCCAAATTATGGCTTTATAGACTGGGAGCATGCCAAAGCATTGTGGGGTTTTGGTTTCTGTTTATGAAGGGGACAATGACAAGAAACAACCAATTAATTGCCACTCTCTTCTCCAGTTCCCTGTGCATTGAATAATAATAATAATAATAATAATAATAATAATAATAATAATAATAATAATAATAATAATAAGAAGAAGAAGAAGAAGAAGAAGAAGAAGAAGAAGAAGAAGAAGAAGAAGAAGAAGAAGAAGAAGAAGTTGGAAGGGACCTTGGAGGTCATCTAGTCCAACCCCCTGCTAAGGCAGGAAACCCTATACCATTTCAGACAAATGGCTGTCCAGTCTCTTCTTAAAAACTTCCAGTGTTGGAGCATTCACCACTTCTGGAGGCAGGTTGTTCCACTGGTTAGTTCTTCTAACTGTCAGGAAGTTTCTCCTTAGTTCTAGGTTGCTTCTCTCCTTGACTAGTTTCCATCCATTGCTTCTTGTCCTGCTTTCAGGTGCTTTGGAGAATAGCTTGGCTCCCTCTTCTTTGTGGCGGCCCCTGAGATATTGGAACACTGCTATCATGTCACCCCTCACCCTTCTCTTCATTAAACTAGACATACCCAATTCCAGCCACCGTTCCCTATATGTTTTAACCTCCAGTCCCCCAATGATCTTTGTTGCTCTTCTCTGTACTCTTTCTAGAGTCTCAACATCTTTTTTACATCGTGGTGACGATTGACACGTAAAAGGACAGGGTGAATGTTTGGTACAGTTAGAAAATAAATTCTAGTGTTTCTAGTCTAAGCTTAGAGGTGGATGCAGCAGCATTGATGTTCAAATGATATTCAATGTGCTTGTTCAGAGTCATTGTTTCCATTTCAACCGCTGATTCTCATGACTTTCTGAATAGCCAATAACCTTGTAAAATATATTGAAAAGACTATACAGCATTGTTATGGAATTATAGCAAAAAGCCATTAGTGGTGTATACATCCTGAAGTTGGAGTGTTTTGTTGTCTTCCTGTAAGTAAGAAGTAAATAGCATCCTTTCTTCTATACTGTAGTATGTCATATTCTTGGATATAGTAGAATGGTGTGTTATGTTTAATCATGGATGGAGACTGTTTCAGGAAGAGAGGTGCAGGCTTAAAGTAGGATGCAAAAGATTCTCATTGATCCCTTTTCTCTGTGTTTAACAAAGTATATATATCTGAGTGCACATAGTCTTTTAATCCAGAATTTATTTTTAACTGAATACCTGGTCTCTATTAATACCAAATGCTATTGGTTTGGGGCTGCCTGATCATGGATATCTTTAGTTCTGAGGTAGCCAGACTGTTCCAATCAAAGCTGGTATACAATCTTAGAGTCCTCAAAGCCATCCTTTCTGCTAGTTGCAACTATTTTTATGACACCACTATTTTGCACTGTATACTGGCAGGCTTCTAGTCTGTTCAGAGTGCTACTTGTCACTAAGAATGGCAATAACAATAGCACTTAGACTTATGTACCTTTCACAGTGCTTTACAGCCTTCTCTAACAGTTTACTGAATCAGCATATTGTACCCAACAATCTAGGTCTTCATTTTACTGACCTCAGAAGGATGGAAGCCTGAGTCAACCTTGAGCTGGTCAGGATTGAATCCCTGACAGTGGGCAGAGTTAGCCTGCAATACTGCATTCTAACCACTGCGTCACCACAAAGTCCTTCTGGGCATAGACCCAGGAGACTTGAAGGACTATCTATCTTGGGTTGTCTCTTCCACCTGTCATGTTCTGTCTATCATTAAAAGGACTTTTGGTGAAATGCCTCTTTACTCCCCAACAATAGATACTTTGGGTTTGGTACTAGCTTATTTTACTTCACCCTAAGAAGTATAGAATTTGGTTTGGAAAGAATTAGATGAAATTTCTAAGTGTAGGAAAGGAACTGCTTCAGCACAATATATTTCTAGGTTGAAATAAAACAAGGACCAGAAATATAAAATCCAAAGTCAAACCAAGTTATTTAGAATCATCTTCCTACAGGCTTTTGTTTTATTTTCAAAGCACTTTCAAAGGCAAATTCTTTTTCATCATCTGATTGCATGAGAATTGATAGGAAAAAATAATATAGCGGAATTTTCTTCATAGCACTAGTATGGCATAAAGTACTATAATCATCTTCATTATCCTTCAGATTTTTCCTTTCAACATGAGTTGGCTTCTATATTTCTAAACTGTATAAATGACATTTGTTTTGAGAGATTGGGAAACCAAGAATCGAAAGAATAAACTACAATGTTGTAAAAAAAAAAGTGCATTTCAGCAGACCATCAAAAGAGAACAGAACATAATGGTCATCTTGTCTTGTTCATGGCTGACCTAATTTTGCTTGTGATAAAAAATTAAGGAAAGGAGATTAAGCAAATACAAAGAAGACAGGCAAATATGGTGAGAATATTGTAGATGCGTTCAGCTTAAAGACTAGTAAGAAGCTTATTCAGTTCATATAGAAATCTAAAGTAATAAGATTAAGAAACAGAAATAATCAGCAACCATATACACACACAAATATAGGAAGTAGAACAATAAGTGACATTTACAAGAGTGAAGAAAAATTAAAAAGATATAATGCAATATTAAGAGCTCATATGCTAAATTAAAGATACCTTCTTTGTAAGATGATGTTGCAGTTTATCAAGGAGACTATAAAAATAACAGAGGAACCATCCAAATCCAGACCAGATGTCCTAAACAGAGGTCCCCAACCTTGGCAATTTTAAAAATTGTGGACTTCAACTCCCAGAATTCCCCAGCCCACCACGCTTCCAAATTATTAAATAACAGTTATATTTTTGTTTTAATTTATGTTCATAATTTTTTTTAAAAAAGGTTATATGTTATATGGTGCTATGTTCAGGCAATTATACCAATTTACTTTGCAGTAAAAGAGCTTCTTAACTGTATTTGTTAACAACAGTGGTAACATGATTTAAAACATGGTTGACAAAAGAAAATATGGGGAGGAGAGGATATTCAGCCTGTGGAGTTGTGAATTGAAGGTGTATTGGATATTGCTGAGCAAATTCAAATCAAAATGTTGAAATTAAAAGAGATAAAGCAGCAACCCTGAGATCAAAATATCTCCCCAAATTAGATTTGCACCTCCTCAGGGCCATATTATCTTGACATGACTTGATCAATCATTGCAAGACAAATACTTCAAGTTAAGCAAGTGCATTTCACTTTGATGGAGATAAAGTTGAATCATACTTTCTCCTTTCTGCTGATATGAAAATGGAGAGAATCAGTCTCAATGAGAATGAAATGGAATCTTTGCATTTTGAGTTCTATGGGATAAACAAAACATCAGTTCCATATTTTATATAAAAACCTTAAATCAGGAAGAAGAGGGGGGTGGAATTAATTCAACGTGCACAATCCAAATATGTAGAGGTGTGAATCATCAAGTCTATTATGAATTGATAAGGTGTATCTTATTCATTTGCTTTTAGGAATTCATTTTAATTTTCTCAGTTCTTTTGGTCACTATGGCTATTTCCTGTATGGACTACTGCAATGCACTCTATCTGGGGCTAACACTGAAAAGTCTGTAGAAGCTGCAGAAGCATGGGCAATCCTGAATGCCACTAGGTTTGTTCATGTGATGCCTCTGCTACATGAACTGCATTAGGTACCAGTTTGCATCTGGGTCCAACTCAAAGTGTTGGTTATCACCTTTAAGCCCCTTCATGGGATGGGACCAGGTTACCTGATGAATTGTCTCATTCCAATCACATTGGCCCATCACACCCACCTGATTAGATGGTGAGGACATGTTGTGGAAAATGTTGGTAAAAGAATTTCATCTGTTAGGATCAAGGAAGAGAGTCTTCTTTATCATTGCCCCCACCCTCTGGAGCACTTTACCCCCACTCTTTTGGCCTTATGAAAGAATGTTAAGAGCTATAATCTAAATGGGTGGGATCCAGACTGCTGGAGTCTTACACTGACCTGTGTGTCACTCTTCTAAAATATACAAGAAGCTCTGTAAACTAATTGTCCCTTCACCTGTATCCCTTTTCCTTTAAATGCACTTCTCTGGAAGGCATTGTTGTTCATGGTCTATAGCTATGGGAGAATTCAGGAGAATAAAACACTTGGAATGAAATTTTAAGTGAGGCAGGGGAAGAAATTTTCAGAACCACAGATAGCTCAGTATGAAATGGGATGAAGATATGGACTACATGCCAAAAGATCTAATGAAAATGAATGGTAGAGACTGTTGTAGCACAAATTTGGAATCTGTACAGAGTGTACATAAAAAATTCCATCTTTCCAGAGGGTAATTGATCCATTTTACATGTTGGATATCCCACACTTTTACCATTTTAACCACACACATACACACACATGACACACATACACAGCACACAAAGATCCACACAAACATATGTGTGTATACACCCACATATACTATATACACATACATGTAGGCACACACAGAGAGATACACAAATCTCTCTTTCTGTAAGTAACAATTTGCCACTGAAGTTACAAAAGGAAGAGGGCTGTTTGATAGGGTTTTTTTCCTCTCCTGTAGGAGATATTTTGAATGTAATTAAGCATCAAAAACTACATTTTGGTATCATTTCAAAAGTAAAAGAAGTAAGAGTAATAGACAAATGCAATGGGAATTCAAAAATCAAAGCAGACAATCCACCATCAGTCTTTCCATTGTAATATTTAAAAAAAGGAATGAAGGATGCAGCATGTATTTTTTCTCTGTTAGGCTTTTTCTGCAGCTCTCTTAAGAGATGCTGAAAATAATATTTAGGGCAAATGCATTTCAGATTGACAATGTCAAAGAGTCTAAGGGGGCTAATTCACACATTATTACTTTCAGTCTGATAACTAAAACATGGTTTACTAGGCCAAAGGCAGTACATACATTGTGTCTATCCAGTCTCCCTTTTGCCCTTTCTTCTCTTGAGCCCCTGGGAGAAAACTAAATCATTATCCTTTTCTTTCGTTCCTCAATACTGTTGTTTAAGTTTTGACTATATCCCTAGCTTGTATATAGAAGCAAACTGCCATTTAGAAACTTGAGCTTGAAAATTCATGTATTCATGTATGATATACAAATCTAGAAGGATTTCATTAAGGCAGATAGGTTAAAGGGGGGGAGGAGAATTCAATCAAGATATTATTTCTCATTTCAACAAATTGTTGTTCATCAAATTGAAATTGTTTTGTGTGAGCCACAATAGAGACAAAAATTCAGCTGGGTTGAATCTGAAAATAAGCTTGGTGAAATGTAGAAGCTGGTTTTTATAGAAAGCTTTATTTATTTACTAATTTCTATAGAAAATGAGATTTCCCAATGTTATTAGGCCTCAGCTGTGAGTTTTGGACAGTCTCTTCTCTAGCGATGCCTAGTGAAAGAGGTGACCGATTGCATTCACCCTTATGTGTTAGGGTTAGAATCCTTTGATTATAGAAAATAAAGACAGAAGAGAAAGCATAATAAATATGAAGTTGGGCATATAGGAGAGCCTCTTATTATAGTCTGAATATGTCACTTCTTCTTCCCTCTCCCCAACCCTGGTATATATATATGTAAGGCCAATAAAATAATCGTCATCATCATAATCATTATTCTAGAGTGTTTCTCACAGGTGGAGAATCCACTTTTCACATCAACAAGTGTCATCTTGTCCTTTTACTGAGCTTACTAATGAAATAACAGTAAGTACACTAAAAAGCATAGGTGGATAGGACACATGCAAAAAAAGGTGACCGAGTCATTTATCATACAAACTGTTGTTTGAATAGTAATTGTTTCATGTTCTAAGCTAAAATGCTTAATAGCATAAAATAGTCTGTGTATGTGAGGATTACCGCACGGTTAACTCCCAACAGGGTTGATCTATTCACCCCAGCAAGGCTTTCTTATATTAAAAATATGATGACTAGATGTGCACTATACGTTTAACTCCAGGATGGCTTATTGTGTGGTTCAGATCCAGCTTCTTGGGTAAATTTATGTTTCACTGTTTACGTAAAACCCCAAATGAGTAAATCCAGTAACAAAGTTCAGTGAATTTTGCAAATTGTTCCCTGTTTTTAATGTCATGGCAAATCATGGAAGAAATAGTGGGTGCTAACATGAAAGAAAATTGAAACCCCTGGGTTAGTTGAGAACTACAGGTGTCAGAAGTGAGAGATTTCATGGATACTTCCGGCTGTCTCAAGAATAGCTTTTGGAGACTGTACAAAGAGATGTATTTTTACTTATGTCTTAAGAGTAATCTCAATTCAGGAACTGCTTCAATTTTAGAGCTAGAATGTTTGCTGCCTGGATCAAATCAAATAAAACTATTCCTTCACTCACCTCTAAAAGCAAAGCATAAACAGAAATTGAGTAAGATGAATTTTTCTTCAAAACTGACAATAGCCTACATTGGTCTACATTGTCATCTGGAAAAAGGGAATAGGAAGTCCAGGTAGATGCAGTGAGAAACTGTCTCTTTTAATTGTCTAGTAGTTACCATTCTGTGCAACTGCTTTTATGGTACCTTGAAAATATGTATAAGTATATAAATTATTCTGAGAAACTAAATTATAGTTAGATCCTAGAACCTCGATGAAAGTGCACTAAACAGTTTGAAGTGCATTTCAAAACATTAAAGGCTAAAGGAAAAATGTACTTGTGTATTTATTCTCAAACTGAACCAAGAATAGTTTTTCAATCACTGCTGTAGGCAGATGTTTGTTTTTAAGGGGATCCCCTCGGGTCTATTTTATACATCCATGGTAAACTGTCCCTGAGATTTCTTATAAAACAAGATGAACTATAATATCAAGATAACATGGGACTTCCTTGTCAGCTTGGCTAATGGAAAAGTAGTCTCAAACCATTTCAATAAATAAATACACCAAAAACTTTTTCTTTGCAAAGATAGTAACCTGTGCCTTACAAACTCTCCACTGAGTTCTTTATGACTTATGCTGCTTTTCCTGGCCTGTGAGGCAAAATTCAAGTGTCTGCTCTATATGGAAATAAATGTGTCTGGTTGACATTGATTTTGAGCAGTACGTGCAGAGGAGAAGGGAGATGATTTGCCCTCTAGCCTTCCCATGATTTCATAATGAAGATAAATGAGTCCCCAGTTTTCTCTTGTTTATTGATTCTCTGCTCTTTCATTGGCTCTTAAAACTTTTGCTTTACTTGAAATGCTGCTTTAAAGATGGTGCATATTAACATTCCTTCATATATTTGCATACTGCAGGTGTGACAAAGATATAATGAGGTTTTGTCCTCTAATTACAAATTCATTTTTCATTTCTTCATCCTTTGTTTTCATAAGACCCTATATAGCAAGTATGCCTGCATTTTATACAGAGTTGATCAGTCAACTCAACAGAGTTCCAATCAATTAAAATTGGATAGCAAGACGAAAGCTGCCAAAATGGCAAACCAATTGTTGTATAAACTCACTTAGGAGCAGTGGTTATAAAGAAGGTTGTTAAATGAGGTATTGGTGTGTTATAACTTGTTATTATAAAACAACTGTAAATCACTCTTTACCTTTCAGATACAGATGTCTAAGAATATTATTCCCAGTCTTAAAGGTTGCATTATTTCCTGTGAATTCAGGGCTTCAAGGAATTGTAAAAAGCCAAAACTTATGGTACTAATAGTTTGGGAGAAGAGAAAACATATCCCCAATGCAATTTTTATGTGAAATGGTGTTGTTTTGATCTGGTCTGGTGACTGACTGATTCCAATCTAGTCTAGTATGACTGATTTCAGTGCCAAGAGCTCATCTATGACATGTTTAATAAAGTTATGCACAATGTGGCCATCAGCTCCCTTGCAGAAAGTAAGAATTTTATTTATGCACATTAGTTACAAAGTTGACATTTGGATTGTCTGCACTGAAAATGAAGACTGAATTCAATGATGGTCTAAAATTCTCCATTAGTCTTGTATCCCATCTTCTGTTTCATCAGGGCTTTCCAAAGAATCTATTGTTCTGTTCATTAAAACTTGCTATGGAGGAAAATTGCCAATTGCACTGTGGATCTATAATTTCTTTAGATTCTGAGTTGTTTGATGTCCTGGATTCCATGACATTTTACATTATGTAATATATTTAAACTAATAAAGATTCCTTTCACTTTTATCAACTTTCAGACAAAGTAATTAGTAAGTGGTGTCAATATTCATCAAATATTTTTGTTCATGGGAGGCAAAGCCTTGGACTGGGTGGGTGGCTCACACACATGAATGCAGATCTATATATGAGAACCTAATAGATATGGTGGAGTTTCTCCAACTGAATGTGCTGTGATCTTTTGTTATGAAAGGACATGTAGTCCCATGCAGAAATATAGAATACCCAACTCTCTTGCCTGGAATTTGCAATAATAAAATTGTTGTCATCCCACCTTGATTCTTTACTTGAGTTCCCAAGGTGGATCATAGAACTGGTGGAGTCATTAAATATAGAGAAGAGATCTCTTATGTTGTCTAGTAAATGGTTTATTGATAGTTCATTAGGTCTGTACCTGTAAGTCATCATTATGTAGCAAATATTAGTTGTTGTTGAGATCCAGTTCATATAGGCAGACTTATGCCAAAAAAGTCCTGAAGAAGTTAACACTGTTTGAGGAAGGAAAATTAGTGGCTTCTACATCAAGCTGACAAGGATCAGAATCCCTGTCAAAAATGGGGAAAATAGCATTTGGAAAATTAGTTCAATTATTTTTAGCACAGCCTGTTAACACAGATTTGTTTAGAAATTGAACCTATGGGCTGTGATACTTTCTCTGCCAATTGCAAAATAGTTATGTATTTTCTTTAGATTCTGATTTGTTTCATTTCCTGGGTCACCTAACATTTTACAAATTAGTCCCCATTCAGAAACACAGAAAGGAGTCTGTCATTACATATCTTCATCCAGTAAAAGAGTGTTCTGAATGTTTCAACACAATGGCTATATTAGAATACTGAGAAAACCATCTCTTTTTTTAGATATAAATGAAAGGTCCTTCATTTTTTTCTCTATATTACCATTTTTCTTACTGGAATTAAAATTCTACCTAAACCTCATTATAGGAGTTTCTTTAAAGCACTTGTATTCCCTAGCAATTAACCACAGACAATTTAATCACTGCATAGTATTTGCCCATTTGAAATGATGACCATGAAAGTATGTTCTCTGTTTTTGCTTATTAAGGGTAATCTGCAACCCAACCACAGTTGTTATTCTCCTTCATCAAACAACATATTGTTAGTTTATGACTCCAAGTTGTGTATTTTTATGTGGAGTTTACCCCAATTGATTCTGATAGACAGTTAGACACAATGTGTTTTTTATCCTAATTATCCTTGATTGTTAAAGTCAGCAATCAAGATTTTGTATCACTGGTATGTGGTTAGTATTGCTAATACCAGAATCTCATGCAGATGCTGCACAGCTGGTAATATATTTTTCCTCTGATGAGCAAGAAAAGGACACACAATTGCAAATACTATATATACATTTCTTCTCTCAGCAGTACATGTTCACAAAACTACAGCCTCAAAGACACAGAATCCAGGATTCTGAGCATTCATTCTTGGAAACTCAATTTAAGTTTGGTGTAATTTCCTCCAGTGAAGGATTGCATTTCTTCAGAAATCTTAAATGCTTTTTAAACAATTGGAATTCAGGACTAGATGCAGAACCTATAAGACATTTTGTTTCAGGAATGTAATTAGAGTTGCTTCTATGAACATGAACAGACCTGAAGCTCACTCATAAGGATGGAATGTCAAAGTCCACATCATTTAAAGGTGATACAGTCTTGTCCTCTAACAGAAAGAATTGTTTAGTGGGCTCAGTATCTTTCATCTGAGAGAATTGCTTCACTTTGCTTAACATTAAAATATTTAACCACAGCTGAATACTGCATAAGTATATATAAGTATACAGTATAATCTTCTCTTCTGGAATTATTGACTGAATGATCATAATCATAATAGTAAAGTTGGAAGGGACCTTGGAGGTCATCTAGTCCAACCCCCTGCTCAGGCAGGAAACCCTATACCATTTCAGACAAGTGGCTGTCCAGTCTCTTCTTAAAAACTTCCAGTGTTGGAGCATTCACAGCTTCTGGAGGCAAGTCATTCCACCGATTAATTGTTCTAACTGTCAGGAAGTTTCTCCTTAGTTCTAGGTTGCTTCTCTCCTTGACTAGTTTCCATCCGTTGCTTCTTGTCCTGTTGATAGATAAAAAGTTTGTTGGACTTCTGGTGAGGTTATGTCAAAATAAACACATCCCCAACAAAGATAGAGACAATGACTATAGCAAAGTCCAAAGTACCAGTGAGTAGACAAATTATTTCCAGATAACAAGAGGTCCCACATGTGCACTGAATGGCTGTTTCTTGTGAGAAGACTGCAGGATGGCGATCTCTCATGTGTTTAAGAGCCAGAAGATCATCTCTTTACTTTTTACTGGATTTACAAAAGAGGCTTATTAAAGCCTTGACAAAGCTTCTATGACTGGAAAGAGAAAAACTGATGAGAAACAAAATCTTACATCATCTGAAGGGGTGAGATATCAAGATTGTTAGAAGTAAAAGGAAGGATTATAAAGTTGGATTGTTTGATCAATGTTGAAATAAGACATGTTTTTATAAAGCTTTGGTAACCCTTTACAGACTTTCTGCTTTAAACCAGGACTGAAAAGTTGATGATTTATGGATTTGCAGATAGAAAAGAAATGGATTAATGGAAAAAAAATGTTTGTACCTGTATGTATGTGGGGGGTGAAGAATTATCAAATTTGTTTTTACTTTGATAAAGATTGGGATTCACTTCTTATATAGTGTGTGTGTATGTGTGTGTGTGTGTGTGTGTGTGTGTGTGTCTGTGTGTATTATCTTCCTTTTCTTTTTCTTTCTTTGCACTTTATATTTTTTCTATTTCTAAGTTTATTTTGTATTCACTTTTATTGCTATAATTAAAATCTTTAATGAAATTACGGTATTCTTTTTTTAAAAAAATATGTTGAGTGATCTTGGACTGTCTTAATTTTGATCAGACTATCATAAGATCACTTTCAGTTTCACATCTCAGTTGTATATTATTTCTCTACATGTATGTATCTTCCCTTAGCTTTTGAGCTGAGAATTAAATCACAAAATTCAAATTTATAATGAGTCCAAAGGATAATTGCATTTCAATAAGTATATTTTGCTCTGAGAAGTGAGAATGTGGTTTAGTTTAAAATGTGAGTGGATGAAACTTTAAAGTATCTCTAGGGAGAATTCACTCTTTCCTAACTACATCAAAATTATTTGTATAAGCCTGTCACTTAAATGTTTGTAATTTCTCCAACTACTAGGGTTGGCTTGCTGTGTTTAGAAGAGAAGAATTTAAATGGAGCAGCCTTTGTTTTTCCACTTTTTTATTCGACTTTGTGATAATCACTCAGCAGGCATATTTTAAACTTTACTAAGTTCTGCAGCATCACATTTTTTTTTCATTTACCATCATGGTAAAGAATTTATTGCCCTTTAAGACACCCACACTGCTAGTTTAGAAGGGATGGCAAAAGCCATTTCAAGACTGAGGCAGTTTCAAAACAGATGTCATTCTAATG
This sequence comes from Vipera ursinii, assembly GCF_947247035.1. Taxonomy (NCBI): domain Eukaryota; kingdom Metazoa; phylum Chordata; class Lepidosauria; order Squamata; family Viperidae; genus Vipera; species Vipera ursinii. Next base: position 12,072,794 of record NC_139520.1, read on the forward strand.
AGACAGTGAGCAGATGGTGCACCTCTGCGGTTTTACACTTCTCCACTGCTCTGTACTATACAGTGATTCTTCCACTCTGAGTGTGGCCCATGTTAATATGTTTGCTTCATATGTTTCAAGATATGAAGAACATCAAAACATCAAGGGTACAGTTTCCCCTCATAGTGGCCAAAGATGTCTCTGGAAAATTCTTAAACCATGAATAGATTTTTTTTTCATACCGACACATGATAGACTAAAAATGGTGACTTCAAAATAAAAGAAATGAGTGGGAGTATGATAGAAGATAAATTTGGTTTCATTTCTTTTAAATTAAATAGAATAAAAATGTATTAATATGACTGATTTGTAGACACATTTAAATATATGTGTCATTTATCTATCTATCTATCTATCTATCTATCTATCTATCTATCTACAGTATCTATCTATCTATCTATCTTTCTATCATCTATTCTCTTTCCCTTCCCTCCTCTCTCTCTTCCCCCCTCTCTTCACCTCCCTCCCTTAATCACATAGTAAATTCTTGATAGCTAAGAACATGATATATAAAACACAATAAAACAACAATTGAAATGCACATACTCAAAAAATAAGATTAATTTTCCAATTCAAGCAACAAAGTCCATTCCTGAAAAGGAACTAGAAGTTCCAACTTCATCATCTTCCAGAATTTCATCAAGATTGGTTCTACCTGTCCTCTTGGAAAACAGTGCACACAGAAGGGCCATCACCAAACAAAAACTACTAGATTCCTCATGAAAACAAGGAATAACTAATCCTTTTTTCCCCTCTTATGATCAACATGTTGAATGTATTTATCCTATTTGAAGATGTGGAAACAAACTGGAAGAGAATTCAACAAAGGCAAGGATAGTCAGGGGGCTACTAAGACATGCTAAGTCTTGTAAAAGAGGGAGGGAGGAAAGGAGAGGGAAAGAGAGAGAGACCTGTGAATCTTTAATCTTGAGAAGACAGACTGAGAAATGTCCTCTGCAAATATCCAGAGGGAAGCCAAGTTCTGTTTTCTATTGTTCCAGAGGGCAAGACATGTAACAATAGATTTCAGTTACAGGAAGACGGATTCCAATTAGATGTTAGGAGGGGGGAAAAAACATCTTAAGAGTAAGAGTTCAAGAGTGAATCCAATTGCTCAAAGAGTAATGTTGGATGTATTCAAACAGAGGCTAAAGAGCTATCTGTGGGGATGCTACTATTTGGATTCCAGCGGTGAAAGGCTGGACTGGATTGCTCAAGAGCATCTTCCTACTCTTTGATTCTCAATTTCTATGATACGAATAGACAATTCCCCCAACCCTAAAATGACCCCAGCCCTGTAAACTTTTTATAGCTTACATCAGCCACTCACCCATTGAAGCTTTTGACCACCTCCCTTGCCCTCCATAAAAAATGAAAGATGCTGGCTCAGGTCTAGGAGATTGTTTATGATTTCTCTGCAGATTTGCACAAATGGTTATAAACTCAACAAGTTCAGTTCAGAGCCTACAGACTGTTTTATTTTCAATGCTTGCTATGTTTTGCCATGAGGGTTCTTTCTTCTGATCATTGTACTAGTACTCCCCTTAGTCTTTCTTTCTTTCTTTTTCTTTCTTTCTTTCTTTCTTTCTTTCTTTCTTTCTTTCTTTCTTTCTTTCTTTCTTTCTTTCTTTCTTTCTTTCCCTTCCTTCCTTCCTTCCTTCCTTCCTTCCTTCCTTCCTTTCTTTCTTTCTTTCTTTCTTTCTTTCTTTCTTTCTTTCTTTCTTTCTTTCTTTCTTTCTTTCTTTCTTTCTTCCTTTCGTTCACTTGCTCAAGTTTGGATAGCGTCCTGTTCGGTTGATATTGCTCAAGAAAATAAACTCTTTATTACACTTAGTCAATGACCTTGAGTTTTCTTTGGCCTGTCCTTTTCACTTTTCAGGATTATTCTTGTCCCTCTCTTTGCATCCACTGTGCTTTAGCCTTTTCCTCTGGCCAATATCATTATCTCTTTTTTCTCGAAATATAATTGTTGAAGAGTCCAGTCCTTTTTGCTCCCTATTTTCTCTGCCTCTGTTTCCAAAATATGTCCAATTTCTGACAGATGCCACATCACTCTATTAAATTCCACATGCACAAATCTTTATTATTACCTTCTCCCTCCTCTGGGCAATAGTGTTCTCCATCTTATCAAGGTTGTAGTCTGGATTTCCTTTTTCATTTATGGCCTGCTCTGTTGCTTTAGTTATTTCTCCTGTGCTAATCTCTGAATCAGTTCACATGGCATCTAGATAAAACAGACCCCTGGAAAAACTATAATGCTTTTCACTTTTTGTTTATTTTTTATTACTTTTCCCCTAAGAAATGTGTTGAGGTAACATAATCTTTTAAAAAACTGAATTTGTTTGGTTTATCTACAATGTAATAATTCTGAAATTTCCACTTTGAATTGCACTTATGAGAAATACACAAAGGGTGTTTGGGCAAGTTGGGAAGTTTTTAATTAGACAATTTCCTGTGTTAATCAATGTATCATTTAATTATCTATTTTATGAATGGTTTAATTGTATATTTCAAGCTGCAGCTCTAATAAGTGGTATCTACACAAGCTAGTAGGAATTAAATGATGGATGGATGGATGGATGGATGGATGAATGGATGGATACCAACAATGCAAATTGGCATTGCCGGTTTTACAAATAATGAACTACTCAAACTACTGAAATGCATCGTGCCCAAAGCCACTTTCTTAACTCAAAACCCTAGAAATCATTTGTTTCTCCTCTCTTTACAAGCTAATTTTAATTTATTTCTTTATTCCCATAGTTGAACTTTGCTAGGTTTGCTTCCAGTGATTTATATTGAACCTCTTCCAAATAATAAGTTTATCAGTGATTATTCATTTTAGACCCTTCTTCTTCTTTTCAGTTTCAGTTTCAGTTTCAGTTTATTTGATTTATATACCGCCCTTCTCCTTGGTAGGACTCAGGGCGGTTCACAGGGCATATATAAAAAACAAAAAACACTATACAAAAATTAAAAAAGAATTAAACCCTTGCCCAATAAAACAGTAATACAGATTAAAAACAATTAAAAAACCCATAATCCCCATCAGGCCAGACCAGCTAATTCGAACAGATGGGTCTTCAGGCCCCGACGGAAAGTTCGAAGGTCTGGTGCCATCCGGAGCTCCACCGGCAATTGATTCCATAAAGCCGGGGCCCCCACAGAGAAGGCCCTCCCCCTGGGGGCCACCAGTCGACACTCCCTGACTGGCGGCACCCTGAGGAGGCCCTCTCTGTGGGAACGCACAGGGCGGAGGGGAGTCGATGCCGGCAGCAGGTGGTCCCTGAGGTAACCCGGACCCATGCCATGTAGGGCCTTAAAGATCGTAACCAACACCTTGAACCTCACCCGAAAGACAACCGGTAACCAATGCAGCTCGCGGAGCAAAGGTGTAACATGGGAGTACCGGGAAACTCCCAAGACAACTCTCGCGGCCGCATTCTGTACCAGTTGGAGCCTCCGAGTGGTCTTCAAGGGAAGCCCCATGTAGAGAGCATTACAGTAGTCAAGGCGAGAGGTCACGAGCGCATGAGTGACTGTACACAGGGCATCCCGGTTTAGATAGGGCCGCAACTGGCGCACCAGGCGAACCTGGGCGAAAGCCCCCCTAGTCACGGCCACTATATGCTCTTCCAAAGTAAGCCGCGAATCTAGAAGGACTCCCAAGTTGCGAGCCCTATCCACGGGGGGTAAGAGCTCACCCCCCATAGAAAGAGATGGAACATTTGGAATGTCCCGGGATGCCGGAATGCACAGCCACTCAGTCTTGTCAGGGTTGAGCTGAAGTCTGTTCCTCCCCATCCAGACCCGAACCGCCTCCAGGCAACGGGACATCACGGCGAGGGCATCACTGGGGTGGTTTGGGGTCGAAAAGAAAAGTTGGGTATCATCGGCATACTGATGATACCCAACTCCAAAACCACGAATGATCTCACCCAGCGGTTTCATATAGATGTTGAACAGGAGAGGCGAGAGAACCGACCCCTGAGGAACTCCACAAACGAGAGACCTAGGGGCCGATCTCTGCCCCCCTGCCAACACCGACTCCGAGCGTCCCAGGAGATAGGAGGAGAACCACTGAAGAACTGTGCCTCCCACTCCCAATCCCCTGAGACGCCGCAGCAAGATACCATGGTCGATGGTATCGAAAGCCGCTGAGAGGTCTAATAGGACTAGGATAGAGGAATGTCCCCTATCCCGCGCCCTCCAGAGATCATTCACCAGAGCGACCAATGCCGTCTCCGTGCTGTACCCGGGCCTGAAACCCGATTGGTAGGGGTCCAGATAATCCGCTTCATCCAGGACCAGAGGGAGCTGATGCGCCACCACACTCTCAACAACCTTCGCAAGAAAGCGAAGGTTGGAGACTGGACGAAAGTTGTTCAAAACGGCTGGGTCCAGGACAGGCTTCTTGAGGAGAGGTCTCACCACCGCCTCCTTCAAGACGGCGGGGAAATAACCCTCACTCAAAGAAGCAGATATAACCGCCTGGAACCAGCCTCGTGTCCTCTCCCTAGCTGCATAAACCAGCCAGGAAGGGCACGGGTCCAACAAACATGTGGAGGAGCTCAGCCTCCCCATAATCCTGTCCACTTCATCAGGGGTCACAGAATCAAACTCTTCCCAGATAACATTGACAAGACCGCCCGTGTCCTGATCGCCTGACTCTGCCCAGCTGGAGTCCAAACCGGTCCGAATCCGAGCGATTTTATCCGACAGATGATGACTAAATTCCTCGGCACGACCTTGCAAGGGATCCTCTCTCACCTCCTGATTGAGAAGTGAGCGAGTCACCCTAAACAAGGCGGCCGGGCGATTATCTGCGGACGCGATGAGGGTGGAGAAGTAATTACACCTCGCCACCCTCATCGCTGCGAGATAAGACCTAATATAGGTTCTTAACCGCAATCGGTCGGGTTCGGATCGGCTAGACCTCCAGCAGCTCTCTAGGCCCCGTTTCCTTCACATTTTCATTAAATATTTCTCTTCTGCATTTTTCCTCTTATGTGGCGCTTTCTACAACTCTCTCCCATTTATTTTTTTATTTTTATTTTTTAAAAAACACCTCTCTCTTTCTTTAAATTCATTGTATATGTATCTATTAACATCTCATAAAAATAGAAAAATTTTCTCAGGAATCTAAGGCAGATGTTCAAAATGTATAAGCATGAAAAGATAGTTCGGATACGCATACAGATTTTGCTCCTCTATCCAAACCTCTCTGTTTTAAATTGGGTACCCAAAATGAAATTGAAACGATATTCAATTTAATACAAGGGCAAAATTGTACATGAGCAAGGAATCCTTGCCTTATTCAATATCACCTTATTTTGGTCAATGACCAGGTCAACCTTGCCTTATTGCCTGGAACACATTAACTACAGTAAAGGCAGTCAAATAAAAATCTATTTCCACTTCAGCTTGCAGGTAGAATTGAATGTGGCTGGAATGAATTCCCTGTGGTTTTTTTTTACTTAAAAACACTTAACAATCTGTAAACTTCTGAAGGCAGTTTTTTTTCTTCTATCTCTTTGTCTTATTTTTAATTTAATATGTGCTTTTAGTAGAGCTGTTTTTAAAACATTTAAAGCTAACATTTCTTATATGAGAGCAGCTTTCACAAATAACAAATAATTCTTTGTTTAAACACATATTTATGTATTTGCACAAGAGGCAAAATCCTAAAATGTCTTTTCCTCCTATCCTTGCAAAAAATTGTTTTCATATTGAAATGGGTCATTTTATTGATTCCAAAATACTATTTGCATAGGACACAATAAATAAAATGTTGACAGGTTGTCACAGATTGGTAGGAAAGTTGATCACATTAATTATCCTACATTTACTAAAATACAGATATTCCTCAAGGCAGTACAGGTAATCCTCAACTTATGACCACAATTGAGCTCAAAATTTTGTTTTTGAGACAGTTGTTAAGTGAGTTTTTGCCCCATATTACAACCTTTCTTGCTTTCTTGTTAAGTGCTGGTGTTGTTAAGTGAACCCTTAACCCTTCTCTTTTAATGCATGGTTTTGCATGCTTGAGTCAAAACATACATTAAATCAAAGTAGATAGCTTACCATTATGTCTCTGGATTCAGACTCCATGGATTGACTTAGTTTAATAAAAAGTAACTAGTTATTTTGAGCGAACCGAACAGCGTTAACATGTAGGGCAGGATATACTTTCATATATACTTAGAGAACTTAGCACATATTTTCCAAGACCAGTGCATGTTTTACCTTAATTAGCTGTTTACCAAGTACTGTTTATTGTCTTAGTTCTATGACAATACGTTTATTTTGCTTACTATAATACACCTCTGCTTTGAAAATACATACAGGAAAACATGTTTTATAAATAAATAAAACAATCTAAGATTGTAATACACAGGAACAGCGTAGGAAAGCCTGCAGATCATGGCTTCTAGAATTCTTTCCAACTCTTTTCCTAGCAATGGGCATAGGGTGTATCGGTATTTTTTGTTTAAATGTGTAACAAGATAACAGGATGAATTTTTGTCTCTATATGAGCTTCTGTTCTTTGCTTGTACTGTGTGTATCTCTGTATCATCTCCATCTCCGTGGGTGTTTCTGTACTCTGCTTGTACTAGGTGTGTCTGGATGTGTATGTCCTAGAAAGCCTTGACCAGTTTAGTTGGTCAATAATTCTAGGCCTCTCTACTTTGGGTTATGTGCTGAGTGAGTGTCCAACATCCTATCTCATAGGGATGCTTTGGGCCATTAAATTTGCCAGGATTTTTTCCCCCCTTCAATTGCCTGATCCCTGATCCCTGATCCAATCCACTCTTGAATGTTGCTTTCCTTTTGACAGATCTATTCACTCCCACCATATGCTCCCCATTCCATACTGTGTTTGAAGATCTCCCTATGCTGGGTGGATAGATGGAAATATCTTACATAAGTTCCACTCTTTGTTAAGTCTAGAAAGAATAAAAAGTGGGTTGTAGATAATATGTGTACGGAGTTTCTCAATCATCTGGGTCATGGCTTTCCCTAAGGTGCTTTTTTCCAAAAAAAAACAACTAGAAACACAAAACGTTTCAAATTAAAAACCAAGAAAGTCCAGTTGCCTTTTTTGGGGGGGAGGGGAAGCACCTTTGGGACGTTGTGGATAATAATTCTCTTTGTCTATCTCCTCACTCTTTGCGAAGATGTTCTTATTATGAAATTAAAAACTGTAGTGAGTTAGGTACCCAGCTCTATAATAAGAAGCTAATTTCTCAATAAAGGATCCTGCCAACATTGGAAATGTTTTCCTTCAGACCAATGGGCTAAGCAACATCCTGCAATGACACCCGTATGACTAAAAATAAATAACCTTAAATGGGAAACGCTAATAGTTGTTCACTGTTGAGCCTATTGGTATGGAAATGAGTATATCACTCTTTTCCTTCTGTTTCTTGGAACATATACATGACTCTTTCTTAATGATTCTTTTGTTTTAAGCCGAGCACAGTATCAGCTCAGTGGAAATCTGTCGCGATGGCCAAGCAGCCCTCTTTGAGAGGGAACATTTGACTTCCGAAATAAACTTGGTGACTGAGAGCCAGCTTCTTGAGAGTGATAACAGCATTGGCAAAACAGCTGCCAGCCAAATCAACGGGCTGCTCTATTAAAAACCGACATGCCGTCCATTAATGCAGAACAACTACGCGGGGTTATTAGGCAGCTATGCAAATATGCTAAATTAATCATTTTGGCACAAAGCCTCTCACTCTTGCAATAAAAGCAATGGCAGCCTTATCTGTGAGAAGGAAATGCCACTTGGGAGGCGATCATAGAGCCGTTGTCATCATCCTGTTTGAATTGGTTTCTCTTTGAGGAAACTGAAAAGCTGGGAATCTAAGATTACCCAACCATGGGACTAAATTGGTTCACTCCTGTTTCTCAGAATGTAATTGCAACTTAATTATAGCACAGACTTTGCTTTGACTGCATCAGTTCCAGCAAATGGGTCCAACAGTGGGTCCAAAATGGGTCCAACAGTGGAAGACGTAAACTTCGTGGGTGCGGCTCGTGGCTGTTTTTCTGAACAGATCTCATTCTCTCTCCTTCAGGCAGAGTTTCATTTTTCCCTCATCTTTTTTCATCTTCTTTAAACTCTGTTCCACAAATGTGAGGTATTATTGCTTCATATTTTTGAGCAATACTTTTCTCTTTTTCTCCATATATTTAATTGGCCATTTTTATCTGTTCTGGACAGCATTTGGGAACACTTTTCTCCAACAGAACTGCAACCTAGTACACATTATTTGTGAATATATATTTTTAATGAAGATGTTTGCTAATATATATGGTGGGACGTTGAATGAGAATATTGAAAACCCCATAGAAGTGCACGTTTTGGGAGAAAAGGTACTTAATTTGAACTCATATATTGATTTGAATATACAAAGAAAGCTGCTTAAGTTCACAATGAAGTACAAAATCAATGCATTTTCACCCATAACTAATTATGGAATGCGAAAGAATAATGAGAGCCAGTCTGACCTAATGGTTAAAGTACCAGACTAAAAACCAGGAGACTGTGAGTTCTAATCTTGCCTTAGGCACAAAATCTGAAACCTTAAGCCAGTTTCTCTCTCTCTCTCTCTCTCTCTCTCTCTCTCTCTCTCTCTCTCTCTCTCTCTCTCTCTCTCTCTCTCTCTTTCTCTCTCTCTCTCTCTCTCTCTCCCTCCCTCCCTCCCTCCCTCCCTCCCTCCCTCCCCCTAAGGAAAACTTGTCCCGATAGTCACCAAGAGTCAACACTGTCTCAAAGATGCATACACAAAAGGAATAATCCTTCAGATGTTGTGGGTGCTTCATCATTGGAGGTTTTTAAAAGGAGCTTGGACTACCATTTGTCTGAAATGGTATAAGGTCTCCTACTTAACCAGAGGGTGGACTAGAAGACCTCCAAGATCCATTCTAACTCTCTTATTTTATATCTATATCTTAAATATGTACATTGCACAACTACAAATACTATGTAGAGGGTTGTTTTTTTTTTTACTGTGGCAATCTATACCAGTGAGAACATCCTCCTCTGAAAACTTTAAAATTATTAGTCAAGCACCATATTAGGAATTACAGTATGTAGCAATATCAATATAACTTTAATAGACTGTTAAATAGCTAATCTTTCTAATAGTTTAGGTATTTACTCTCATAATATTAACCCACTATTATTTAATCCAGGGGTTCCCAACCAGGGGTGCGAGACGATAGTCTACAGGGTGTAAAAACTTGGCTTTTCAAAATGATAGTGTATATGTGTAATTTGTTGCTGATATTTCAAACTTTTGTAAGGGGTGCGAGAATATATATCAGAAGTGTTCTAGTGGTGCAGGGTATAGAAAAGGTTGGGAACCACTGATTTAATCTAAAAGTGAGGAGGCAAAGCAATCTTAGAAATAAGAGTGAGAGGACATTAAAGCAGATTTTTTTTCATAGTTTGTAGTACATGGCTTGACCTGAAAGTGTGGTTTTTCAGCTAAAAAATAACTTCAAAAATCACCCAAAACATGACATATAAAAATGGGCTAGAATTACACCGACCCATCCATCCATAGATCATATCATTAAAAGCCAATCCGTAATAACTGAGTCTTTATGTGAAGTGGATCTGTCAAAATTGCAACTTTTATCGTTTCAATTTTGAACCAAGACAGATTTTTATCTATGTTTTCCCCGAGGGGCAGATATTACAGCCCAATGAAACTGAGAGTTAATGGTAGACTATCAACATGAAAATCTGTGTTTCTGCCCCATTAAGAACCTTGAGAATTATAACCCAGCATTTCACATTTGTTCAGATAAAGAATGGCTGTTCCTGTTGACTGCTAGATCTAACAGATGATTTTTGAGTTGGGACAAGACAACAGCTGTTTGTTAAATTGTAATTTTTAAAAGATGCATCATGTACAGGTTGTTATTAAAACTGCTTTATCTACCTTTAAGATACATTCCTTATGCTGTCTGCATTAAACATGCTTGAGTAAAGGACATAAGTGATAATAGTTGTTATTTAATCTCTAGAGTACATAGAACTGATGGATGCGTTCCCACACTGATTTACAGTTTTCTCATTTTTAAAAAACAGATAAATCTGTGGAACTGCCATGACATATGAAATGCATCCCCGAGCAAATTAAAGTACTTAGAAAGTAATAAAAAATGTGAGTAATTATCATCTGATTATAACTGAATGCATTAGGCAGCTCAGCATCCTTTGAAGTGTTTTAATATATTAATCAAACTAGTCATCAGCAATTCTGACTTAGGCTTACTACTGTTATGGATCTTTCTGTGAGCAAATGAACTCTTGATATAGTTTTTTTTTCTCTGTCTGGACATTTGAAGTCATTGTGTATTTTTTTTTAATTTTAATTTTAATTCCATTTATATCCCGCCCTTCTCCGAAGACTCAGGGCAGCTTACAAGCTTAGCAGTAGCCTTCATTCTATGTATATGCCTGCTTATGTGTCTGACTTTGTATGTATCAATCAATCAAACAATTAATCAATCAATCAACCTAAGTAGGTATTGCTCTCTGAGCATAGGAAGCAATGCAATCTACATTGGTCCTTAAAGCAAGCTGTGGAGGTGACATGTTTTGCATCACGAAACATCAAGAAAGGCACAATTCACCTTGAGTAGATATTTTGCTTCTAGACCAGTGGTGGCGAAACTTTTAGAGACTGAGTGCCCAAACCGCAACCCCAAACCCACTTATTTATTGCAAAGTGCCAGGGGCACATCAGCATTATGGTGCCCTGGGGGGGGCAATGCCACTTCTGGCACGAAAAAAACAGGGGTGCAAAAATGGGCCACTGTGCTGCAAGGCGCTGCACCATGCAAGAACGGGGCAGGGCTAGTGAGTATCGCACAGGCACTAGCCCCACCCCATTTGCAGCGCGTGCATGCTCGCGGCCTTGTGTGCATGTGCACGTATGTAAAATGCTTCCCTCTCCCTTTTCTTCCAGTCCACCAATCGACAATGGTTGGTGACCTCTACTTGAGCTTGCTAGTTGGCTGCTTCGCCTCCTTTGTGCTGGGTGGGGCTCCTGCTCCAGGCAGCGGTGGAGGACTGATGGACCTGCTGGTGGTGGTGGCGGCGCGCGTGCCAACAGAGAGGGCTCTGAGTGCCGCCTCTGGCACATGTGCCATAGTTTCGCCACCACTGTTCTAGACAAACAGCTGCCATGGTGTGCAGTGTCTAGTAACAAAGGACTAATGAAGATATGTTCTAAACAATGCTGTATTGCTTTGCTTCCCAAATCTGCTTCAGCAGGTGGGGGAATTAAAACTTTCCTAAATGTCTGTGGAGATTCTTGATCATCCAGATCATGGTTGTCCCAAACGTGCTTTTTCAAAAGACAATTGGACTTTTGTTTTGCTTAAAAACATTTAACTTCTCATCCAAGAAGCTTCTTCAGAACAAGTAAAAGCTTCCCTTACTTGCTGTTTGGCCTCAGGCATGTGTTTGGTACTTTATTTATTCACTATAATCCTCAACATATATTTACACATATGCACTCACACATACAATTTGTCAGAAGTCAGTAGCACAATGTCTGCAAGATCTTTGCTACAACTAAACCGCCTTACAGAAATGCTTTGTGAAATGCATTATTTTCAGTGAAATTGCTATAAGAGATAGACTGTAGACTGTATTGCTATGACCTCATTAAGATTGCAGAATATGATAGCTTATACTGACTAATAATACATCCTTATCAATCATGTTGAAGTTCAATTGTCAAATAATAGAACAACATGTATTTGGTGGTGGACAGCCCTTAAAAAAATCTGTCTTGGAGCTGATTTAGAAGATTCATTTTTATTTCTTCTAGTCGTTAGTCCAATTAGTTTCCTTTGAATTCATCAAGAAGGAAAGTTTCCTTAATTGTCATCCAAAAAAAAAAAAAAGAATCCTCAGAGATTTAATAAGAAAAAAAATACAATCAATGACGAGTTGATTAGTTCTTCAGGAAAAGAAGGATCCATGCAACTTTTTTTTTCAGTAATGCAAGAAATAAAATAAAATAATAAAGGAATCATAACATCAGTCAAAAATGATGTTCTGTCAAAATCTACAAGTTTTTCCCCAAAAGTGTTATTCTAGAATTTGGTATTTCAGCTTTATTCTTTATTCTCAAGGTGAGGAGGAGGAGGAGCAGGAGGAGGAGGAGGAGGAGGAGGATATCCCTGGTATAATATCTTGCTGTGAACAGAGAATTACAAGTGATCCAACTCTGCAAATCTGTTTATTAAGCAAAGCAAGTAATGTGCAATGATTCCTTAAAAAAAGATTTGCAATGATTGTCTTATGAACTTAGGGACAAACCTCATTCTTAATAAATTAGTGAAATCCATTCAGCCATGTACCTATTACCAGATCTTATAGTTATTTAATAACAAATGATTGTTAGGTCTTCAAAATCTATATCATATATACATATGTGTTTATGTGTGATGTCTCTCTTTGGAAGCATCTCTCCAGCCACATAGGACTTTTCTATTTAAGTCTTTTCATACCAATGTCTCCAGTGAATTTGGATTGCTTTCGTGATGGACAAAGACAGAAAGACCAAGCCATAACTGAATAGCCAATACTTTCTTTGCAAAAGATGCCCTACGCACAGTCACTCATGCGCTCGTGACCTCCCGTTTGGACTACTGCAACGCTCTCTACATGGGGCTGCCCTTGAGGACCACTCGGAGGCTTCAGCTGGTGCAGAATGCGGCTGCGCGAGTTGTGATGGGGGTTTCCCGATACTCCCATGTAACACCTCTACTCCGCGAGCTGCATTGGCTTCTGGTTGCCCTCCGGGTGAGATTCAAGGTGCTGGTGATGACCTATAAAGCTCTACATGGCTTGGGTCCGGGATATCTGAGGGAACACCTGCTGCCGGCATCAAGTTCCCTTCGTCCAGTGCGCTCCCACAGGGAGGGTCTTCTCAGGGTGCCACCGGTAAGAGATTGCTGGTGGACGACACTCAGGGATAGGGCCTTCTCAGTGGGGGCGCCTGCCCTTTGGAACCAGCTGCCAGTGGAGCTGAGGACTGCCCCCGACCTCCGTTCATTCCGCCGGGACCTGAAGACCTGGCTCTTCGAGCTCTCTGGCCCAGGCTGAGGATTAATCTTATTTTAACTATTTTATTTATGCAGGGACAAATATATTTTTTTAAAATTTGTTTTTAACTTTTGTATCTTGGTTGTTGTTTTTTTTAATCACCCTGTAAACCGCCCTGAGTCCTTCGGGAAAGGGCGGTATATAAATGTAATTAAATAAATAAATAAATAAATAAATAAAAAAAATAGGAGCATTGAGTGGCAGAAAAATTAAGAGGCTGAAGGGAGTTGCTTTCCATTGTATTAAATCGGAGACAAAGTGACATCTTTTGAAGCAAATTTAGCAACTTGTCTTCAGTATTCACAAGAATAGTGACTCACACAGAAAAAGAAGAATGGATAGACAGAAAGCATCCTCATATTTCAAATTCTGAATTAAATGAGGTTCATCCCACCCCCTTCTGTCTCTTCCAAACTGCCAAGCAGAGATTGCAGACTGTCAGTGCTTTGGACTGGATTTTATTGACAGAAGCCAAATAACATGAGAAACAGCAATATCTAAGCCCTTGTTCAATCAAGGAACAATGCAGACTTCTACTTTTCTATCTTGGCTGGATCTGCTCTGAAGTAATAGAGGCCCTGTGACTTTAGAGGGAAAGCTGTTGTGTAGTTGATTAACTCCAATTAAAATACATACCCACATTACATTTTAATTCCAATGAGTTTGTTCTTCCCACAGAATCCATTCAGCTCTGTTTTATCGCCTGTAACATCACCATATAAATGGCTGGGAGAGGAGGAGAAAGATGAAAGCTTTCAAATAAAAAGTCCAATAAACACAAAACAATAAAATGATTAATGCATCCACGGCTGCCAGAATCAATCTAAATAGAAAATACTACACTACTAATTTCCAAATTAAGATTTGGTGAGCAACTACCAATCAAATTAATGTTGTTGCACAATAAGAGAAAATTATGGACAAGAGGTCCGTCTGGCCTTTTGAGTATCTTCAAAATAATATTGCAGTGAATCAAAAGAATCAATCTACTAATTAATTTCAAAAAAGTAATCAGTCGAGTAGAAAAATGCAATCAGTCTAGTACTAATAGATGCACAAATATAATTTTGATTACAAAAATACTGATATCCCATGGCAAAAGTTGTTCATAACTAAAATGCATTTTAGTATTCTCAAGGAAGACCTTTTAAATAGAAGGCTCTTGAATTTATAATATTTCTCCTGGTTCTTTTTAAAACATATTTTATATCTGTATGTAAAAAAATGTCCATTTCCAGTCTTGGGGATCTTTATTAGACGAATCAGTGTTTTTAATTAGCATTTCCTCTGTTGAACTAAACCTATTGAGATTACTACACTTAGTAAAATTTAATTAACTTGACAAAAGAGCTAATTGTTTTCTTGCCACTGGTCCTTTTCAGAAACCAAAAATAATACTCTCTTAGTTAGGCAGTTACAACTTCTTTTAGTCGCCCTACATTTTTAAAAGGAAAATGTAACATTTTATTTCTACAAAATAATGGCCTGTTTTTGATGTCTTTATGTTAGAATTATCTGAATCTAATGCCAAACAGTAGGAACAAAAGCATGTTTTTAAGAGAGCACCTTATTAAGAAATAATGTATGTCTCTGATTGGCAGCTGTAAATTGAGCATGAATTTATTGATGTATTTTTTTTGTTTTGCTTTGCAGTTCTCTAGATTAATTAATAAATGCTCTATAATCAGTAATGGGTATATCACCCTGGGAGAAATAAAAAACTACTTCTAGAACTAGCCTAAAGAAATGTTTAGTCTGGAATTTTAAAGATGGATATCAATAATTACAAAGCCCATAATTTGAACCTACTCTGAATTTAAGAAATTCAGAATAGTCTATATCTCATCTATTTAATTTTGAATGAAATCAGTAAGAGATCTATTGCATCAAAAATTTGCATTATTTTCTGAACATAATTGAAACTTTTGCAAATATATGATTCAGGATCCATTATTCCATTGCGTAGGTATTTTTATTTATTTTTATTTATTTATTTTTATTATGCAACATTTCCTAATATGCACATTTGGAACAAAATTTAGGAATGTAGGAAATGCCAACAAATGGACAAATCATCTATCAGTATAAAGAAGCACACTATTATTTGTTTTGCTGTCATTTGCTTTGAGGATGGGATACACCTGTGTGATCACACAGAATATTTCAGTGACAAAGCTGCAGTTCATAGAGGGCTTCTATGCTATGATGTATATCAGGCATGTAATGAAGTCATCTTGGACATGCAGAAAGCCTTCTCTAGATCAGGATGGAGAAATAAAACATTCACATACATATTATATATGAGAGTTATTCATATGCATTAAAGTAGGTGTTTGAGTTGGATTAGAAGCTTCCAAAGTGTGCATTTCCCATACAGGGAATAAATGTGCTTTTCAGAAAATTACAGCGATCAATACCTTAAAAGGTCAGAAAAAAAGCAGATGTGCTCGAAGTTTGGTACGTGGTCTGTTTCCATCTAATGAAAAGTGATTGGGGTCATTTGACATGTGAATTGAGATGATAATTGTGGTCCCTGAATACAGAGTATAATCAAGAATGCAGAATATAATATTCTCTATGCATGTATGTGTAAGTGTTTGTGCATGTAGTCTCTCTCTCTCTCTCTCTCTCTGTATGTGTGTGTGTGTGTGTGTATGAATTGTAGAGTACTGTAATGAAATATTCCTCCATTTCAAATGTGTTTCCATTTATGAAGGGAAACAATGATTTAAGATGAATTGGGAAGGGGGGAGAGTTCTAGTTCTATTTCTAGTTTGTGATGGGTGATCTTAGCACCCTAGTAAGACTGTAGCCAATAGTTCTTTTTTCTTCTTTTTTTATAAAACTCCTAAAGTGCATTTGCAGTAAGGTGAATCCATCTATCATCTGTCTGTCTGTCTGTCTGTCTGTCTGTCTGTCTGTCTGTCTCTCTCTCTTGAAGACAGTCTTGCCTTTAATGTTAATAAGAAAAGTGCTTTTTGAAGCAATTACATGAAATAAATGTTCAGTTTAAACCGTTGTTTTGCTTCTAATCAGCTTTGCTTTACAGCACAAAATTCTGCTGGTGTCCATCATATTTGTAGCATTGCTAATGATGAGGTAGACTAGTGGTCTATGCAGTTACAATTTGATTGCCTATGATCCACTGAAGACAAAAGACAAGACAGAATTATTACCCCAAATCTCTCTTTAGTTTATCATGTGATTTGTTAGGGATGAACTAACAGGGACTCTTAAGATCACATTCAATATTTCTGTCCAGCATTATTGTTAAAAAATAATCCAAAGACTCTATGGATGCAAACATGGGCATATTCCTAGTTTGTTTAATCATATTTGCAGACAAAAAGAATTAAGCAGGCAGGCTTAGCAAGTATGCATTAACATTCTTGTTTGATTACAATAAAATCATGGGGGAAATATAGAAGAAGTAAAGTAAGACAGGAGGTGTATTAGACAAATGAAAACTTATAAAGTAGATAATAAGATAAAGATAAGACCAAAACAAATATATTCCTAATGTAAAAACTAGCCTTAGAGTCAATCCAAGAAAGAGATCATGAAAGGAATTTTCCAGAATGAGAGAATAGAACCTCAGTTAGTGTTAAAATGTTGATTTTGTGAATCTTTTGTAGTCCTCTCTCTCACCCTCAAGGTGTAGGAACTATACTATCTTCCTTCCTACCTTCCTCTCTCCCACCCACCCTACCTCCCTCTGTCCCTCCATCCCTTTGTCTTTCTTTCTTTCTTTCTTTCTTTCTTTCTTTCTTTCTTTCTTTCTTTCTTTCTTTCTTTCTTTCTTTCTTTCTTTTTCTTTCTTTCTTTCTTTCTCTTTCTTTCTCTTTCTTTCTTTCTTTCTTTCTTTCTTTCTTTCTTTCTTTCTTTCTCTTTCTTTCTTTCTTCTTTCTCTTTCTTTCTTTCTTTCTTTCTTTCTTTCTTTCTTTCTTTCTTTCTTTCTTTCTTTCTTTCTTTCTTTCTTTCCTTTTTTCTTTCCTTTTCTTTTTCCTGGTGGCGTTTTGTGCTTATTTTGTTGTTGGAGGTGCAAATGGAGTATTGTTTTCTGTGTTTCACCTTTCTACTCCAGTTCTATATATTAGTTGTATGAGAGGGATGCCTTGATCCGTTGTTAGTGGAGTTTCTCATTGTGAGCCTCAATGTGAGACAGAATGCTCATTGTAATGCCTCACTTATAATTTAACAAAAAACATCAGACATTTGCAGACCAGTGAAACTATATTGTATATCACAGAATTAAAAACAAAAGAAATGTGTTATATTATTTAGAGTGAAACATGTCTTGAAATACTTATGTTAATATGCCTGAATAAAGCAAAGATAGGTTTGTTCGTTTGTTTGTGAATGGAGAACACCTATAGCAGCAAAATTTAATATATCATGTTTTTCTCTCACCTCTTTTCAGTTCAGAGTCATGTTTGATCTTTTAACACAGCTCTAAATTCTAGCTGTAAAAATGAATCGATAGCAGTGTGTGTTGATTTCAGACTCCATCCATTGCCCTCCAGCCCTCCAATTTAGCCCTTTTAACCTTTTAAGCTGTCAGAAGGATCAGGCAATGTAGCATTTTCTTTAAAAGTAATTAATTTAATCTAGAGAGATTTATACAGCGGTTACATTTTCTGACAAGGCATCCTTCTAATTTTGTTTCTCAACTGAAAAGCCTTAAGTCAGCTATGCCCTTTGGCCCCTCTCAAAACATGTTGCAGTTATTACACCCAACTATTGTATATTTTTGACCAAAGAACATCACAGTCCTTCTGTCTGGGATGGTCATCCTCTTCTTCCAAGCAACCAACTTCAGGAGGGATACCAATGTAATAGTGGAAGTGGAGAGGGAAGACCTAGCCAACCAAATCAATTAAGTTAACCTTTATGATCAGAGGGTTGACAGATGTCACAGTGAGATCATCTTCACCTCTCTCAAACTTTCCTAAAATCTCCATCTAGAATACTGGATACAGATTACAATCTTCCTGACCCAGTAAATATTTACATTCAAGGATTTAATAAACATTCAGGACTACAATCCCACCCCAAATCTGGGAGGCTACATCTTTAGAGTGATGTCCCAAATAAATTTACAGGTGTCAATTCTTTGGCATGTTAGCATCTAATCATGTCTTTGATCATCATACCTGATTCCAAACCTGTTATCTTCCATACATTGGCTAAGGAAGGAAGCCTCAGTGATGCAGGAAGCTTAATGAGTCACCTTCTGTCATATGAAGGATCAGGGTGTCCCAAATAAACAAAACCCCAAAGAATTCCTTCATGAATGAAATATCAAACCTACTGCAATACAATTCTGTCCCCCAACACTGATCATTTCCATAAGATCAAAGACTTCTTATCAGATCCAGATAATAAGAGGATCCATGGTTCCTCTTATTTCATAGTATCTCCATTTTCGTTCCATTTCTGCTAGCAAAGACATTCTAAATTCACTATTGGTGAATGTAAGTTTTTACTGGCCAATAAAGACATTTAAAAACATCTGTGAATCTGGGCTGTACAATAATGAAAGTTAGATAGCATTTGTTGTAAGGGTGCAAAAATTGCCTACTTTTCATTATTACCTTGAATCCTAATATGATTGGATTCAACCCTATTTAATATACATCCTTTTCATATGCTTTTTGCTGATTGATGTATAATCATTTTCTGAAATGAAATAAGGCCTTCTGAAGAGGATGTTTCATTTCAAAATTATATATAATTTATAAAGAATTTTAGGGGGAAGGATGTAGTCTAAAGATTGTATAATGTTCGCTTTTTGAACAGACATTTTGGAGAGAAAAAGAAAAGTTACTTAAAACTAAAAAGCAAAGTAATTTTTAGATACGCTTTTGTTATTTAGAAAGATTTGCATTATTTATGCAGTTTTGTCCCAAACTTATTTCTTTTGTAAATGAAGAAGCCCTTTCAGTTTTCCAAAGAACACTGACTGAGGAACGTGAATTCAACGTTGGCATTCCAGATTAGGAGTGAGGGTGAAGAACAAAAGGGAACATCATTTTTGTAGCTGGAAATATGTATTATTCAAATTATTTAGCTAGTAAATAGAAGGGTGGTTAGTGATGCAGTAGATCCCTGAAGTGGATATTGGAATTCAACTTTTTGTTCACTGGATTTCTGCACCTGTCATCTTCACTAAGTAGTAGAAACATTAGAAGTTTGCAGGGTGGGTAGGTGCTTTTATGCTTTTTATGACTGATTTTAATTTTTTTTCATCATTTTCTTCATTCTTCAATTCAGTTTTCTTTTGGTTTTGTGATTCCAACTTGGGCAGTTCAGATACTCTTCTGACTAGCTGTCAGAATCCATTTATATCACATTTCATAAATGTATAGGTAGAACAATGTGCTTATTCTGGGGATTCTGCCATCTCTCCGAAGGGGGGGGAGAGGATAGACTTAAGGCGATCTTCAAACAACAGGGAACATTTGAACTGGGGGAGGGAGGGGGAGAGACAGATCTGGATTGCATCTTCATTTACAACTGAAAAGGAAAGCAATAACCATAAAACCAAGGAGAGTTCCCTTTCCCATGGAAGGACCTGACACCTAAGCAAATGATGAGAGCCTGACCAAATGGACTAGGGGAGGGGCTGAAATGGGAATGCTTTATATAGGATTGAAATGTAACTTTGTTAGATTCCGTCTTGTATTGCCACAATCGATTCCATCCTAGTAAACATTTTCCTTTTGGACTAAACTTGCATCCAAGAGTTCTTATTTCCTAAGATGTGGATTGAGGTGGGTCCTGACACTAGCTATCTCTCTGTAATGGAAGAAAATGTGCTGTAGATTTATAGATTTCAGTAGATCTCTGTATCTGAGACTTTCCTATAATTGTGTTATTTTTGAAATACAACCTTGTCTTCATTTAGTAAAAGACTCACAAGTATTTTCTTATAAAATATGTACACCCCTAGCCTTGCTACATCTTTCACAGTGCTAACTAATACTTTACAACTGGAAGGCCAAGGATTTCTGGGTTGTCTTTTTTAAGGATTAGGAGTTATTTATTTATTTAAATTAAGGACTGTAAATTAAGCCAAAGGGAAGTCTTATGCATTTGGCCTTTTTTTTCTTTTTGCCAAAAATTGCCCACAAGTTCTTGGATGTTGGGTGCTATTTTCTATGTAGTATGAGGATTACATAAAGAGATTTGGAGCTAAGTGCAACATTCTGTCCTGGTGTCACAGAATGATGATTTTTTTTAAAAAAAAAAAGCATAACTATTTGCTGGAAGCATTTATGCAAGATAAAAGTCTTTACTATGTTTCAAGATTTTATGTGTGTGGTTTTAGTCCATAAAATTCATGTCCATTATGCTCCAGGGTTTGTTTATTTTTGCTTACAAGCAAAAGTATTTTTTTTAAAGCCCACTGAAAATGATATATTGAAATGTACAGTCCTTATTGCCTACTTCTCTGAGCTTGGCTATTTTCTTCCTATCTTTGTTTGCTGTTTGTTTCTGCAGCAAAAGAAACCGAAAGGGGAATTATCTAATCTGCTCACATTGATTGAGACCCCACACATGTCAGAACAGAAATTCCCTAACTCAGTGATACTTGACAAACTACAGTTTAGGCACCCTGATTGATTTCTCTCTTGGTTAGCTTTTGTTTTATATTTCTAATAGTTTTTAAGCAGTTGATTGAAGAAATGGACCTGAAGTTGTCCAACTCAGACTTAACATACTATGCTTGAAGAAAATATGTGGCTGAGAATGATGTATGAAACCTACGTAATTTTAAACAAAATCCATTGTTACAAGACACAAATGTATCCTACCTTTTAATGAGCATGTTTCCTTCTTCTTCCATCACTCGCTTTAATTTTTGGCTTCAAACGGGGGGAAAAAAACATATTATGGATACCATCAGATTTGCATCCCACTCCGTGACTGAGTTCTCCTAGCCCAGCTTATTAAGGGTAAATAGTTATTGCAACTCTGCTTCCTTGGACAACTGAAATTTAAATTTCATTCTTCAGTTTCCTGAGTCATTAAAGTTTAATTCTCAAGGTATTCATCAGATAAGCTAAGTGACGCATGAAAAGTTATCTTACTATCCAGGAGTTTCCTGCCCTTTCTCCAGATGGATTAAGGGTGCAGTAAAAGCATCTAGAAAGCTGATGTCAGAACAGGTCTGCTGATTAATGGATCCCTGGGACTTTCTGACACCTTTGTATGGATTAGAGAGATCAGAGACAGCAGGCCAGAGTGCATTGCTTCAGAGAAGCAACCAAAGGTCAGAAGCATTGTAGAATCCCAGAGAGAAACATTAGACACAGACCTTCCTCTAGGGTGGGATAATGGTCTGCAAAGGCTAGTAATACCATGAAAGGTCACTTTGTAGTAGTCAAGCAAAAACCAGCTGCAAGACAGATGTTGTTAAAGAGTGAAGGGAAGGGTGGATCCAGCAGTAAAGAATCTATAGTGAAATAAAACTCATCATATGTCAGGCATGAGCTAATTCTATAAAGGACCCAATCTGGGTCAGTCACAGAGATTTAATCTTCCAAACTTTTGGATTCGTGCTTGAGTCCATCCTACGGGAACTTCTCTTTAATCAGAATGTAAACGTTCTGTAAAGGTTCATAAAAGGTAGACCTTCATCTTGCACTGTTGAAAAAGCAAAGTTGACTCTCTGGGTGTTGCTGTTGTTGTTGTTTTAAAAAAAACAACTTCAATTTGTGAATTGAAAAGATAGGAATTGGCCATTCACGTATTGATTACATTGCAAAAGGACATTGAATGTTATTTCTCTTACATTTTTGTCAGCTTTTTTTTCATGAATGATTGCATGATAATCAGGTGTCACCCTTTCATGTAGAAGTGGAGCTCTGAAAAACTCTTGGTTGAACTGTCTAGGTTAATATTGACAGTAGCAACATACAAGGAATCCCATAGTATTAGATAAATATAGCCTCTGAATTATATTTTCTTTCAAATAAGGGAGAGAGCATGATGCCTTACAGATGTTTGACTGCAACTTTCACAATCCCTTGCCATTAGCTGGAAAAGATGGGGCTGATGAAGATAAACCTGGTGTATCTAGGCTAGGAATTACATTTATCTTCAGGCTGAGATTATAGAGTAATAGAAGCTCATGTTTGTAGTGAGCATGGTCAGAGCAAGTAAGTCCTAGTAAGAAAAGATTGCACTTCATTGGCCATATATTACTTAATGTATAGATTGCAACTGCAGAGCAAGTAAACAACCTTTGCTGAAACAACAGCACAACATGATCTGTGTGTTTCTCTCTATATACTGTATACACATCCATCCATACACACATCCTTTGAGAATCAACAATTAAACAGTCAACCAAACAGGAAAAAAATAAGGTATTGTTTCCCCATCATGACTCCAAAATATTGTTTTTATTGAAACAATGACAAAACAAATAATTGAAGAAGAACTTGGCTGCGGGGTATATAAATTAAAGTTATTTAAATGTCAAGAATGGAGGGAAGACAATTATGAAAAATAACTGGATTCCCTTAATTATTGCAGTTGTAGAATATTTTTTTCCTTTGTCTTTATAGATGGGGAAAATAGTCTTGAGAAACAGCCAAGAAATGTATAGCACAACTAATTGCTGAAGTCTCAAAGAGCATGTATGCAACTCCATGCAAGTATAGAAGAAAAACAGGAGTTTCTCTGAGGAATTGCAACATTAGCCTGATGATACCCTGTTGGCTCTACTTGTATTTTGAGGTAGGTTAATATAAACATTTTTAACCTTACCAAGTTATTGCTAGGATGTTATTATATCAAGATAGTAATCTGCTCTTGCTTTATCCAGGCAAATATGATAGTATAGATCATGATCTGAAAACATGAACTGCAAAATTTGGCATCTTTTGCATGGCACTGTAATTAATTTATCATAATAATTTCCCCTTTCCTTTCCTTTCCTTTCCTTTCCTTTCCTTTCCTTTCCTTTCCTTTCCTTTCCTTTCCTTTCCTTTCCTTTCCTTTCCTTTCCTTTCCCTTCCCTTTCTTTCCTTTCCTTTCCTTTCCTTTCCTAATATATGTTTCCTAATAAGGAAAACATATTTTAAGCAACTCTGCAACTAAGTTTTGAAAGAAAATCTTGAAAATGGGAAAGCCAAGTCTCACTAGAGAAAAAAAAGTTGGGAAATAAAGGGATTGGCTAATTAGCTTTAATTGGGTCAGGCTGGATAGGGCTGATTGCCATAATTAACACTGCTTAATGAGCTTCCTAAGGGAATGTCCTTTGAGGCACAGGGTGAAGGTGAGAAAGTGATTTAGACTATCACAAAGGAAATTGTATAGCTTCTAACTAATATGAAAATATATGCATATTGAGCAAATATGCAGGAGAAGCATTTAAGTGATTATATTCAATGGAATGGCTATGCTGTTGGTTGGATGAACTAACTGATTGGCCCCTGGGATGCCCTTCTATAAGTTTTTATTTACTATTTACTTATTAAACATATTTTTATAAAGCCGCCAAACTCACACATAGTGATTCCAGCTGGCATACAATATTAAAAATTCACAGTTAATAACCCACAATTTAAACCTTCCCTACCCCATGTTGGTAGATCTGCCATGATCTGCAAGTCTAAATGAGGGTTGGGCCAAAGGCTTTGTTTGAATACACATTACTCAGTTCAAAGATGGATATGAATTTTTAAAAACTTATTCTTGTAATGCAATTTTCTACTTTAAAAAAAAATCCTGTGTTCAAAGTAGTATTTGTTGATTAAGATGATACTATCAAGGTATGTATGCTACTGGTTGATGTTGATATTTTTTTTAATGCTGTTGTTATTTTAATTATTTCTTAATAACATGTTACAACTGAAGTTTTATCATTCTTCTTTACCAATGATGTTTTAATAGTATTTATATTTTGTGAGCCTCTAAGAGGCTTGGACAGATTATTAGAGTTATAGAATGGCTGAGTACCTTTATTGAACAAGGGCAAACAGCACATTCCAAAATACACAATATTCCCTTTAAGCATTCAACTTCTGAGACACGGAGATACTTCAGAATTGCTGTTTTAGTTGAATTTTGTATGTTTGGTAATTTGACAGGCCTTTCTATTTTAGCACTAAATAATTAATGTTATTAAGTGCATGTTTCCTTTGCATACTGCTTGCATACTATTTTTCTCTCAGACCAGGAGAGTATTTGAACTGCAGCAAAATGTTTTATAGTTTATGATATGGCCCTGATAAATATGTAATTTAAATTAATGACAAAGCCTTTGACTTAAAACAGATAACAGCCCAGCTCCTTGGGCCATCCAGCATAAAATCCCATTAATTAAAGATGTATACTGTGTTGGCAGAAGGCCTTTGAGCATTCCTTTGCAATTCACACCTACCTCAAGCCACCCACACTGGAAAAAAAGCATATTGTCAAAATAAAAACTGCCAATCTGAGTTAGGAGGAACAGAGTCATATGGCAGAGAGCTATTTGCAATCATTGTATTAACAGAAGCAATGACCTTTACATACTCCAAAGAAAGCCATATGGGACAGTTTGTCAAGCAAAACCCTTTAATCATTTCTAACATGGGAGGAATATGTAATTCAACGGTCAGCCTTGGAGCAAAACTGGAGCAAGGAAGCTGAGCTTCAACCACACTCCCCCACCTCCCCTTAAAAGAGCCACCAAGATTTTTTGAAGTATCCAAGCATTAGCATTTTCCAGGTTTCTGTTTTGAACAAAATGTTCATCTAAAACATTGGCCTAATGGTGCTCAAAGGATGGAAAACAGATGGTCGGCAGTCATTTCCATCAAGAATCTAAATTAAACCCATTGGATGCTTCTTGAATTAATGAAAGTTGAATAATATACACTGGCAGCCTGTGAAGTTCTTATGATTTTTGGCAGTATAAAACACCACTGTGGTTATCTGCATACGGCCAACCACATCTTTGGTACAAGTCCATTGACTACAATAGATGTACTCGGAGATGAATTTGGCCTCTTGACGCTCATAAAATTTTCTTTTCTTTTTCACTTGGCTCTCAACTTTTCCAGTGTTTCATTTTAAGAGGACATAGCCTACTTCAGCTGAGTAAATTGCTCAGATGTTGACACTGCTTTTTAAAAAGACTTCTGGAATGGTTTACAATATAAATTGTATGCATTTCATTGTTCATTGTATGATATATATATTTTTATACACTGAGTATAGAAAGTCTTATGTGTAGTCTATATTCACTAAAAATATTGACATACAAAGAGAACTAATTCTGTGGTGTTCCATGTAGAAATCTGTGTAAATCTGCACCAGATTAGTGTTCAATGTATGTGCTGCATTGTGTCAGTGTTCATAACATACCATTATATGTTATTCTATAACAGTTTCTTTGGAAAATGTAGCTTTATATAAAGTCTTTTTTACATACGGTAATTAAGTTATTCTTCAAGCTGGTTATGTTCAGATTGAGACTTAACATCAGAAATGTTATTGCTTTACAACTTGGATCTGTAAAAATGGAAATAGATTTATTTTACCTGCAGTGCTATCCTTTACTTGTGGACCGAAGGAAGGAGAAAGACTAATGTGAAAAAAAATTGCCTGGACTGATTGGTCTGGATAAAGAAAATTAACTTCACAGTTTGAATATTTGGGTCATTCATTTCTCATGGGCTTTTAATCTCTGACATCTTTAAAGTTTTAGCAGAAATGTGGGTATTGGTTATGATTTGGGCGACAATTCTTCTCAGTTGTATAGCATAAGTGCCAAGTAATTGCAAGGCTAATACATCTCTGAAGTGAGAGTAAGTAGTTAAGTGGAGATAGAAGTTATCACAGAAGAAAAACAATGGTGCTAGCTCTGTGGAGTTCTTGTTGTTTGCTAAGCATGGCTGTTTGTTTGCTGATGTTTCATTACCCAACTAGGTAACATCTTCAGTGCAACAAGGAAATGTTCTCCATTTATATAAAGATGACTGTCCTGCTGTTGTTGTTGGAGATGATGTTGTTGTTGTTGTTTTCTTTGATAGTTCTTTGATATGGCTTTTGTTTACTGCTTGATTGTTTGAGTGGGTTGGTGTTAGTTCTTTCTTTGTCCCTTGAATTAAGAAATCAGTGGGATAACACCCTTTGCTTACAATAAATTCATTCAAGAGCCCCTGCCCTCCACGAGTTGCTGTGATAAAAAACAAAGGACAAACAAAATCTATGATCCAAGGATAGCTATTTATGGGGGGGCGGGGGAAGTATCAAGGAATATTGTGATTATGGATTTTTTTCATAAAATAAATATTGTGCTTCATCTCTGTTTTAGATGAAAATAAAAGTTCTTATTCAACATCCTACATTTTAACAAAAAAATTGAAAGAATTTCTAGCTAGTAGATGACAGCATCTAAGAATCTGGACATTTTCCTCCTGGACAAACTGTATGTCTTGTCTACCTTTTGGGAGTCCATGGTGTGTGGGGGTGATATATTCCTCTTTGTGCAACACTAAATCTGGCAAATAAACCAGTGAAGAAGGAAATTCTTGTGCTGCAATGTTTTATATAAATCTTGAGTAATGTGGGGAATAAATTCATGACACAATAATTATTGTTAGTTATAAGTAATTTTGCAATGTACATTTTTAACAAAACAAATAAGCATTGCTGTTGTATTTGGTAAATTGTACCAATTTGATTATAGTCTTTCCTCAAAATTTAGAAATAATTTGGAAGGGTATTTTGTTTGAATGTATGCGTGTACAGTGATAGATTTGAAGAAGAAGAAAAAATGCTGTAAGGAATTCCAAGCTGATTCATCAAATCCAACTTGCACAATGTAGCTAATTCCTATGAATTCAGGAAACAATTTGTGGTTTGGATTGTGTAAACGTCAGTTGGTTTCCATCAACAAGTGAATATTTATTCCTCTGAAAGCAAACAGCAGAACAGCTTCAGAAAGTGAGATGGACAGAATATAAATTGAATATATAAAGAAATAACAGCAAACATTTACTTGCATCCTATTTCAGCAAATACATTATTTTATTTCTCATAGGTTTTATGTAGCTTATTATTAATGTTGCTATGTACTACTCTAGCACCAAAATTAAGATTTGACTAGAAAATTATTAGAAAAGCCCCCCCAAAATCAAAGCCAGTTATAAATGGAATCACTACCAAGAAACAAACAAAAATATCCCTAGCTTCCATTTTGATTTTTCACTTGCTTCACATTCTGATAAAAGTGGCTGATTTACCACAATCATCTGTTTCTCAGAATTTTCACATAGAAGTTTGGCCCTCTTTTGCATACACAGCACAGAAAATGAAAATAATATGAACCAAATGTGCAATACGAGAATTCATATGTATTGTGTAAAGATTGTGATTCTCTGCAACAAGACAGGCAGTTAACAAATCTCCAGCCTAGACCACATACATATGATTACAGTTGTGCAGAGTCTGTAAATACCTAGGATATATAGGGTCTTCTGAAATTCAGTATTGGTGTGAACATTGCTAATCTAGATAGCTTTGAATCTTAAACAAAAGTGACTTACAGCAACAAAAACTGGTTGTAACATACTCTGAAGCTGCATTAAAATATTTTATGGGTTCAAATTAAGAGATAGAAATGTGCCACTGTTGTATTTAGGGCAAATATAAAAAAAATCTGTCACAATAGATTTCAATTAAATACAGAGTGATAAAAATTAACAAAAAACACATTTTAACTTTAATTCCCACAATGAATGACTGGTTGAAAAACTTATGGAATCAGCAGAGATGGATAACTTGAGTGCCGTAATCAAATACAGCTAATTTTGATTCCACTTGGAAACCACTTCTGGACTATGTGCTTGAGGTGAGCGAAAAAAATGAAACTTTGACTTTGGGTTTTGCTGATTAGGTAGGTTTATTGTTATAGAAATGGCTAGTATATATTACTATGTAAAGGCAAAAATATGAGGTTGGTATGTTATTACCATATTCTGCTGTGCTAAAAACTGTCAGAAATCAATGTTTTTCCTTCCTTTTCCCTTTTCATCCTACCCTACGCTTTTTCTTCCCCTACTTTCCCACTATTTTCATATATTTTTTTGCATTTTATATTTTGATCAACTAATAAAACTAATAAAAAACTAAAACTAAAAATACATTGTACACATCTAAAAACTCATCATGGTGGGAAAGTGAGAAGATTAATGTCAGGGAAGATTGCACTTTACAGATATATAATATATAATATATATATTACTAACAAAGAATTAAGGGAGACTGAGATGCATTTCTGACTCTTTAGTCTTCATCAGTCAGCCATACCCTTCTGAGATTCAAACCTGGGCTGATTGCGCATTAGGCAGTGTATTTACCTCTTTGAGCCACAGGATCTCTCTTGCTCTGTTAGCTTTCTGCAAGGGGAGATATGTGTCAAATGTTAACTATTTAGATTACCTTGCTAGGCCCCAAACATGGGGCAAATCTTTATTTCCTGTTTTCAGCCTATCTTGAAGGCCATCGAACAGGCTGTAGTCACACCGGACAGTTCATATATTTGTGTAAATTACTAACAAAGAATTAAGGGAGACTGAGATGCATTTCTGACTCTTTAGTCTTCATCAGTCAGACATACCCTTCTGAGATTCGAACCTGGGAGATATATATATATATATATATATATATATATATATATATATATATATATATATATATATATATATATATATATATATATATATATATGTGTGTGTGTGTGTGTGTGTGTGTGTGTGTGTGTGTGTGTGTGTGTGTATGTATATGTATATGTATATGTATATGTATATGTATATGTATATATATATATATATGTGTGTGTGTGTGTGTGTGTATATATATATATATATATATATATATAACTATTTTCAGGGAAAATAATACAAACATGAAGGAGTTTATAAGTGAAAGCAAATATCTTATTTATGAACCTTTCAAAAAAAATTCCTAGCTTATAAAAAAAAATATTATGGGCTGTAGTGCTATCCTGTCATGACAACACTAAAAAACACTAAACTTCTACCAAATACATGTGCAAACAAAAGATGTAATTTTAGTTTTTGGGAACAGTGTATTTTTAATTCTGTGCAGTCTCTTGCATGCCTACCAAAGTAAGTCCCTAATCTCAAGATTTTTATGTCTCTCTCTTTTTGTATCATACAAATGGTTTCTAAATCACTGCATGAGTTGTTTCATTTCATGTTATGTTTCTTTTACAAACTACCATGGTCATTATGGCTGGTAAACCGTAGGTTTGCTGCTTAAGGTGATATAAGCCTTAACCTAGCCAGTTAAGGCTTACTCAACTATCTATAGGCTAATTGTGACTTCATCTAGTATGTGAACCTAGCTATGAAGGTTGTAGGATTTCAACCAATGAATGCATTACTGTATTCTAGGTCAAAATGTTGGAAACATAACCACAGAATGACATTTAATATAGTTTCTGCTTCCTTTTGCATATACATCACATTTTCCAAATTTAGATTTTATTTCTTTCCATCCCAGCTGGTATGCAATGCCTTTAGGTCCCTGATTCTTTTGTTTAATAATAGCATCAGGCCGAGCTTTCTCATGTTTCTCCTTATTTTCTTCATTTGGTTGTTAAATGTCTGGTTTCCCGGAACATTTTGCAATATCCTTTGCATAAGAGCTGGCAGACCATTATTTGGATGTAGTCAGCATGTATCTTAAGTGGTGAAAAAGAGCTCGCTATAAATAATGCAGCCAATGAACATTGCTTCCAGAAGACACTAGTTAAAAGTTAAAAAGAAACAAACAAATTCACGGACAGCAGACTAATAATATTAGTAATTATAATTTTAAGCATTATTAATAATATTTAGAGAGGTCCCAGGTTGAATTGAAAGACATTTAAATGAGGTTTTTCCCCCCCTCTGGAATTCCAAAGGTTTCCCTTTTTCTTGTTCCCTTAGAAAAGTAACAATAATGACAATTCATTGATTGCATTTATAACATTTTTCATCCTCTCCCCAAAGAGCTGTGCCTCTTTACACATAGGTAGTTCTCGACCTACAACTGGTCATTTTGCAAGCATTGAAAGATATGATGCTCCCTCTCAAAAGCTGCTTGTGATCCAAATTAGACATTCTGGCAACCTTTATGTTTATGTGAGGAAGAATAAAAAATAATCCTAAGCAAATGAATAAGGCTTCTGTAATCAACAACAGTAAAATGGTTCATCCGCTTGCTCTCTTATTGGAGGTGAAATCCTCTATATTATAAACTTTTTGTCGTTATCTCAGTGATATTCCTAATTGAGATGAAGATGAAGGAAACTCTATGGTTTTTTTTTTCCTGGAAGGGCAGAAACTTTTTTTGATCTAGCATTCTCTGTAGGATTGAACTGAAGAAGCTTTCTAGTGTCTGTCAAGTATCTTCCAATTCAATATAGATGTTGCCAGTATTTCTTTAAATGCAAGAACTTACTTAGCAACATTAGCTAACACATTAAATAAGTCCACAATATATATATATATATATATATATATATATATATATATATATATATATATATATATATATATATGTGTGTGTGTGTGTGTGTGTGTGTGTGTGTGTGTGTGTGTGTGTATGTGTGTGTGTGTGTGTGTATAGATATATATATATATATATATATATATATATATATATATATATATATATATATATATGTATACTGTATTCCCCTTTTCCATGTTTAAGAAGCAGAGCAAGTAGTAAAAAAGAATCTTTTATTTCAAAGTCTGCTTCGTATATTGAAGCACATATTAAAGCAACAGTACAATGTTCATAAAATATAAGTGTGATGTAACATTTCTTACATGTCAGAATACTGATATTTGTATGTATACTAAAAATAAGAACTTTAAAATTGTACAAATAGATACATTTAAAAATGACATAGAAATAGGGCTTCTCCCACTGCAACAAGACAGAGTTTTATATCTGGCACGTATTAGATTAAGATGAAAGTATAAGCAAAAAGATTTACAAGAGTCAGCAGAAACAAGTTGGATGCTCAAGAGACATTATAATTGTACATTGTCCTGTACATATATCATATGTGTTTAAGCTGGCTGAATATTATATGTTTCAAGTTTAAAAATGCACTACGTAGGGAGTGTCCATAGTTTAAGGCGAAATTACAGCTCGGAACTGTTATCTTTTTCTAATTTGTGGAAGCTTCTTTGACATAAAAGATTTAACTGTTCAGAGTACATAAAAAGACTGCCCCTCAGTTCTAAGATGGCATTTAGAATTTCCTTTACTTAAATATGTTTTAATCATTATTCTTTATAAGAGATCATTTCCCTCTTCTAGCAAAGTTGAGACCCAACTCCCATCTTAGCCTCTTTTTTTTCATGAAAAGGTACTTCACAGTATTTCCTGTCCATTTTTTTTTCATCAAAGGACCCCCTCCCCATCAAACCTAAATGCAGAATATGAATTTTTCTTCCCTTTTTGTTTAAAAAATACCTGCTTACATTTCTTCTGAATATTTTTTTTCATTATTTTTTTAGCACATTAGACACAGTTCTTAAGGCCAAATTGAGAACTTTATTGTTAAGAGTCATCTTCAAAAGTGTCTTTGGAGCCGTATAAATCTGCTAGTTTCTTAAAACGAGGTCCCCAGTTTTGTAGATAGTCATAATCTAGATCAGAATCCGTGGTTGCCGATTCTAACGAGCTCAGTGAACCGGCTATTGATCCTCTCCCTTCGTAGCCATAGATCTGGATGGAATCATAAGGAGGAGCCGTGGGGTCATTATCTGCTTCTTGTATTCTCGTGTTAATAAAATCATCCACATCAACACTGTTGGGAGCTGGCCGAAGCCCGGGCCGTGGCATATACTGGTACTCTGGCTTGATGTCTTTGCGAGGGATAAATCCATTGATACCATCTGGATTTTGCAAAGTAGCGATGTCAAAAGCTTCGGTGTCTTCTTCGCCACCACCTTCATCATCATAAGTAATGATGTTCTCCCGTACATCTTCTTCTTCAAAAACAATGAGAGGCTCTTTCTTTTGTCGTTTTAGTGTCACAAAGAGCACAACGATCACTAAGGAAAGAGGAGAAACATTTAACAACAACAACCCAGAAATGATTCATGCAAAAGTCCCAGTTGTTCACTATCTGAAAGTGTAGGGTTTGAGGAATTGTATAAGAAGGTTCTGTAATTCAATGAAATAGAAGGAAAAACAAGAGAAAGACATGTTTATGGAAGTACCCCTAGCACCCTTTGTTGCATGAATAAAAAAAGTGCTTCAGTTACTGAAGAGGCCAGTCCTTGGAATCCATCTGCTTAGGCTACAGTACATTCCAAAATTAATCCATAGGTAATAGATTTTTCGTCTAGCTTTAGCTTCATGAGTAGCTCTGAATTCCTGTGGGACAGCAAAAGTATTTTTTTGGGGGGAAGGGTTGCTTGTTCAACTGGTCTGTGCCAAACCATCTAATCAGAAAATGGAGGAGGTGAAGGAAAAATGGAAGGACTAGTACATTTCAGGGTCCAGCTTTACATGTCCATCTGCGCCTGATAGTTTCAAGATTTTTTTTTTTTAAAAAAATGGAATTCCAGTTTGTCGCTGAGAAAAGTCATATATTATTTCAGGTTGGATTTCTACATCATGCTAAGCCACAATGTGCTTGATCGTTCACAACTACCAAGTTGTATTCTATTCGATAAATCATGCTTGAACAAACCAACCATGGCTTAATATAATGAGCAAACCTATCTGTAGTAGCAGGACTAAGCTGATCATAAGGTGAAAGGTTAGAGGTCTCAAATCTCTTTTTCCAGAACCTCAGTGAACGGTTGTGAGGTTCTGAAATCTAACAACTTGATGCAAGAAGGGAAACAATAAGCCTTTCAAAATTCCATCCACAGGTAAGTGTAGATCTCCATTAGAAAATCTTATTTGAAGCCTGGATGACAATGCTTTGATTTATACATTTTGTTGTTGTTGTTGTTGTTCTCCTCTTCAGGACAGGAGCTGTTCAGGTATGCTTTATTTCTTAGATGTCCTACCACACATTATACAACATAAATTTAAGTAGTTCAAGCCAAAAACCCATGAAAAACAGGCATTTCTAAGTCCTACCAGAAGCAGTATTTGAGGAAAAATATCCTGCCTAAATTTTCCACTGTATCTTAGCAACATTTTAAAAACAGGGCAGTGTCTCAAGTTTTATCTGTAAATGTATGCTTTAAAAGAGGAAAATGCAGTTCCAATCAAACAATTCTCCTTTTCTTATCTAGTCTAAAAACTGTAACTCTATAGAGTTTCTATTTGGATATTAGAAAGAATAGCACAATACCTTAAACTGCTGAATACTGTAGTGTGATACCCCGCTACAATGGGCCCTTTGTATGAAAGTGGCAGAAAAGAGTGGTGGTCATGAAGATGCACACATGAAACAGCTTCCACAAAATACTTAAAGGATATCTAAAGCATCTTCAACAATAGCAAAAAAGAATCTCAACTCATGTCTCATTAATCCAACATTTACTTGTTTAGTTGAGACAGGAAAACCCACTTTGGGGGTTTCAGGGAAAAAAAGGGTGATTTTCACTGCTCTGGTTTTTTTTCTAAATTAACTGACACAATATTAGATACCAGGGCTGTAACCTAGAATAAATTACAATTTGTATTTTAGAATTTCTTTCTTCAAAAGGAAGGTGTTGACTGAGAGAGAATTTGGATGTCATTTGGGATGGTATAGGATAGGAGCCTTCAAACTTGGCAACTTTAAGACTTGTGGACTTCAATTCCCAGCATTACCCAGCCAATATGGATGGTTGAGGAATTCTGGGAATTGAAGTCCATAAGTCTTAAAGATACCAGGTTTGGAGACCCACTGGTGTGGGATAATGATCCTGTTCCGTGCTGCCTCTAGTTTGGGAGGCTCTTAGCTCCACCCAATGAAATAAAGGAGTCTTAGAACATTGCTTTCATTCTTGGATCATACTTAAAAGAGGGGAGAATAGATTAGGTAAAGTGTTTGGGAGGGAGAGGAAGAACTTAAAATAGCCTTACCTAACAATATCACAATGCAAGCAAGGATCGCTATTAAAGCTCCAGTGCTTAATCCAGCATTGAGGATGTAGGCTTCTTGATTGCAAGAGATCACACCACCATTCCCATCACAACTGCAAACTCGAATAGGAAGCATGTTGGTGCTGCTTTGAGGAGGGTTCCCACCGTCACTTATCACAATATGCAAAATATAGGAATCTTGCACTTGTCGGCTGAAGCTTGTGCGTTTTGCATAAACGCTTGCAGAGTTATCTGTTTTAGATAAAAGAATAGAATTTGCCTTTCAATATTAAAGCGTTTCGGGGGGGGAAGGAATTCTCTGCCTTCACACACTTAGTCAACTGGTTTGTCCCTTCCTCCCCAGCACAAATATTCTTCTCAGAATAACATATTCTTAAATATGTCATTTAAGAATTGAAGGTACTATTGGAAAGAATATACCTTGTCTGAAGGTATGGCTAATCCACATATTGTCCTGGTTCACAAAAATGCCATTAATGAACCACCTCAATGAAAGGAGTTTCTTTGTGATATTCTAATCTTGAGAGGTAATCCAGTCAAGAAAATCGCTCAGAAGTATGAGCAATATCTTTATTAACATTCTGGTTCCATTTGTAGCCGTAAGTTGAGAACTACCCAGAAAGCAAGAGTTCTCTGTCTTAGGTATGTGGATTCCTTCCTTAAACTCGCAGTGATCAGAAAGACAAATTCTACGTCCTGCAAACCCAACTCTTATTTTGCCCATGTATACCTACTTAACACATGTTCAGCATGTATTATTGGTAGTACACAAACATACAATGGATGGTCCATTTTGTATCAGCCAAAATAAAAATAAATAAATTTGAAAAACAAAATACCAGTATTCCATAAGATTAGCACACCTTGTTCTGTTCTGATACTTTGAAAACCCTGAAATCACACAAGTCAACAATTTAGTGAGATTTCAAGCTGCTAAAAAATGGAGGTGATCTGAAGATGCTTTCTTCGTGGTGGTTGCCATAAAGGAAATGACTTGTAAAGCATTTCTAGGCAATTTGAGGCATTCTTTTTGGGTGAAATAGTGTTCCTTTACATCAGGGTGTCAAAACCTGGCAACTTTAAGACTTATGGACTTCAATTCCCTCAGCCAGCCAAAGTTACCAAGTTGGGAGACCTCTGTTCTACACCACCGGTCAAAGAATGCCGACTGGTGGCCCCCAGGGGGAGGGCGTTCTCTGTGGGTGCACCGGATTTATGGAACCATCTTCCGGTCGAGCTCTGGATGGCGCCCGATCTCCGCTCCTTCCGGCGCGATCTTAAAACCCATCTCTTTGAACAAGCTGGCCTGGCCTGATGGGACGGGGTGGGATTTTATAAACGGATTTTAATTTTTAATCTGTATTAATTTATTATGGGCACTGTTGAATTACTTTTTAATAATTTTTAATTTTTGTATCTTGTTTTTTATGTATTGCCCTGTTCACCGCCCTGAGTCCTTCGGGAGAAGGGCGGTATACAAATTAAATTAATAATAATAATAATAATAATAATAATAATAATAATAATAATAATAATAATAATAAATCAGCTTCACTCTTGATCCACTTTTAAAAGTTATTGGAGACTGAGTTCTTCTGGAGGGTATTTGGGACATGACACCTCTTTAGCATTGTGTGCTTTATGTCTTCTAGTTTTCTTTGTGTTGATGCTTATTATATTAGGTTTCTATTGAATTTGGAAGCCTGAAGTCTTTAAATTGTAGCAAGATTTTTTTTAAAGAATCAGTCCATTCATTTCATACGCTGAGTGTTATTTTATACATTTGCTTTGTTTATTCAGTTGGATATATTCAGATAGTGCCGTAATTTGGAACAGACTAGCGTGGAAGTTGCAAAAAGGGAAAGAAAAACTGGAAGATGGTTGTAACAAATAACTCCCATACTATGGCCAAGAAAACACCATCGGTAGAGCCATCTTTGTGCCAAAAGTGAAGCATACCTCAAATAAGACTTTGCTGTGTGAGAAGTAGTAAAAGAAAAAAATGATAAAGGCTTATGTGCTCATTCTCAATGGAACTAAAAAGCTAAATAAATTTAGTTGCCAACATTTTCTTCCACTATATTTCCTGGGTATTGTTTTTGGCAGATATTTTGCTGTTTAAGCACATGAAAAAAAGGCAGATATTCAGACATAATGTCACCAGGCAGACCTCCAAAAAAGCCAGGCCAGAAACTAAATTTAGCTCAGTGCAGAAATTTCTAATGCTATCATTTCCTATGACTTTACTTACAGTTTTAAAACCGGGTGAGCAAGCCAAACCCTACTGTATATTTTTCTATCCCGGGTCTGCCCTTATAATCAGATGTGATAATTTTACAGTATCGGGCTAGTATTAAATATGTTCATGTTCTCTGTCTGAAAGGATTATGCTAAGACTATGTGTCTCTCTGTGTGTGTGTGTGTGTTAAACTGACCACTTTTGGAGCAAGCTGTCATTAAAGTAACAGAAGGCTATAATCCTAAATACATTTATCTGGAAGTCCCATGGAGCTCGGTAGGAGCTACTTCTAGGTAAATATAATTGGCACTTTGTGGTCTGTCTTGCAAAGTACTTTAAGCTCTGAAGCACAGGAGGGACTAATCACTTCCTCAACCAGCTGCAACCTTGTACCAGTGGAGTTTCCTGGATCCAAAGTAGCTACCTTACACAACAAGAGATTTGCTTACAACAAAGCAGGTAACCACTGAGGACCAAATTCCCCTGTGGAACAATCTGCACAAGGACATTGGAAAGCAACTGGCTAGCATCAAAAATTGGATACACATGTTACGTCATTCTCACACACACCCCATTCCTAGTCTAAACTTCAGATGGTAACTTCTCTTTTTCTTCCATGCAGCAGGCAGGAAAGCGATAGAGATCTGAACTGGTCACTCATGTAGAGTTTTTGCATTCAGACTAAGGGCTATGGGCAGTTCAATAAAGGAGCCTAGGTCAAAGGTCCCCAACCTTTGGGGCATCAGGGACAGGGGGGCATGGTTGCGTGGTTTTGTGTGCTGCCTGCATTCCACGGATGGGGCTTTGCTTGTTTGTGCTGGCATACTGCAGCCCAGTACTGGTCCATGGACCGGGGTTGGGTACCCCTGGCCTAGGTGTTACTGCAATGAAATCTCAGCACCTGCTGACTTTATTTAAATGATTTTCCTCCTGCAGGTCCAACTGTCTGCAGAATAAAAAAAAACATCACATGTAGTTACGTATGCACTGGCTTCTATGTCAACTAGGTGTCTGCATTATCAGTGATTTGATTT
This sequence comes from Vipera ursinii, assembly GCF_947247035.1. Classification (NCBI taxonomy): domain Eukaryota; kingdom Metazoa; phylum Chordata; class Lepidosauria; order Squamata; family Viperidae; genus Vipera; species Vipera ursinii. Next base: position 12,110,334 of record NC_139520.1, read on the forward strand.
ATACAGAATAGGATACAGAATAACAGAGATCTTCTGCAGGTTTTCAAGTACTCTGATAAAGCAGGAGATCCTATATCATTCTGGAGAAATACGCTGGTATTTTGCTCAAGCAAGAGACCTTACACCCTGAAATCCTGGATAAATATTTTTTTTTAATGTCATTTCTTTTCTTACTTTAAAACAAAGAAGTACCTCCCTGGAAAGGGCATGGAGAAAGTGTTTGCATTATAGTAGCACGAGAGTGATGGAAGCAATGTATAACTGTTACCACACATAGTGTTTTGGTAAATAAAACTGGAAGCTTGATGTATGATTGGGAGTGACAGATATCCCAGGATTAACTAAAAAATGAAAATGGCTGATGCATAATCAGCTTGTTATCCGAACCACTGAACTATCAGGTCAGGGAAAATCACTTCCACAGAGATGTCTGCATAGCAGCTTTTTATAGACCACCTGGTGGATGTTTGTATCTTCTCTTTTTCTTCCTGTCATTTTTTTTTGGATGTGCCCATGCCTAAGCTGAGCTATTCAACAAAAGCTTGAATATATTGTTTCATGAAGGGCTATTCTACTGATACAGTGGTTCCTCGGCTCTCATCATTGATTAGTTCTGGGAGGTGCGGTAAGTCAGAAAAATGATGAGTACCAAACAGTTTTTCCCCATAAGGAATAATGTAGTGAATCACAAGGCAGCCAACAACAACAAGTTCCAGCTTGTGTGTTGAGTACCCAACAAACGCTAAATGACGGAACAACATTTTCATGTCAAAATGTGTTGACTATCAAATTACATGAGTTTCAAATGGTTGAGTACCAAGGTACCGCTGTACTTGGAGGATCTTGTTCCGCATTTTAGTTCTTCTATTGTTATTTTCAAAAACAAAAATCCATTATTTTAACAGGACAAGATGATCAATTATGCTAAGACACATTTTCAGATTTCCCTCCCTCCCTCTGCTTAACTTCAGGTTTTTTGATATCAAACATTAAATTCTAATGTGTATTTCCAAATTCAATCAACAATTTACCACTGTTTTATCATTCTTGAACCCTCAAAATTCTGCAGCAATTGGATTGAATTGATTCAGAATCAGTGGTGGGATTCAAATATGGGAACAACTGGTTCTCTGTGCGGATGCCGCTTCCAAAAGTCCATTCTGGGCCTGGGCAATAAAAAATTAGTTACCGGTTCTGCCGAACTGGTGCGAACTGGCTGAATCCCACCACTGAGAAAACAAAGAAAATACTCATTTCATATAATTGAAAATTTGAAAAAAAGACTTAAAGTTTTCTTTGTATATTGGTCGCTGTTATTTCTATTTATTCTTATCTATTTATTGTGCTTTAGATCTGAAAAACTTTATTTCCTTACCTTTAGTTTTCCGCTGAACAATCTAGAAAGCTGCTTTTTGTTGCTTTATTGTCACTGAAATGTGTGTGTGTGTGTGTGTGTGTGTGTGTTTTGGATGGAAGAAGATAGGGTGAACCAAGGAAAGGTCATTGTAAATAGTTATATTTACTAGGTGCTAAACTAGAGGAGAAATGCAATTCTTTCGGACCAGATCTAATATTACTGATGGCAGTCATGCAGAAAGCAGAAAAGTAGCAAAAAATTTGAAGGTCAGAAAAACAAGAGTTTCAGTAGCCTTTGAATATATACCTCATTTTTTTAAGTCACAAAAGAAGGCAGCTTGATTAAATTTAAGGTCTGATTCACACAATGATTTAATCCTGTTAAGGAGCAGTCATTACTGATTTCTTCTGAGGATTAACAGTTCTATTTGAACAGGTAGGCAGCAAGGTTAATAAAAGAGAATTTAGCATAGAAATGTCTTTCAAAGAAGATAATTTCAGAAAATGTTATGGGAATAACATTAGGGCAATTATTTACTTAACTGATGGTCAAGAAATGTGAGGGAATGTCAAATTTATCACTATAATAATAATCTCCAGTCTTCCTGACTTCTACACTTCCCACAACTCCCTGGGAACTTTTCAGTAGCGTAATAAGGAGTAATCTAACCATTGAGAAATTGTTGTAAATCTTCTCCTTTCCCTTAATTAAAAGGTAATTAAATAAAATTTTAAAAGGTGGGGGTTTTTTTGTCCAGAAATCTGGTAGAAATTTTTCAAAGACTATTTGAACTCAGCTCTATTTGCATGTGACTTCCTATAACCAATTCTTAGATATAACCTGCAGATAGAATACAGAAGTTCTAGATTCACGATAGTCAAGGTGTTGTATTGATCTTCACTTCCAAAAATTTAAAATAAATCAGGCAGCTAGATGTTACAATGACTCTGTCATTAATTATCTTCCATTGATTGGAATTATCTTCCAAACAATTAATGAAAAAGTAAAAAAGTTTAATGGCTTGTTACAAAAGTGATAGATACCATTGGACCATTAGCGGGTAAGCAGTGAAACAAATTAGAAAGATGTTAGGGTTTCCTTTAGTGAAAATCTGCCAGCATTTCTAGCATGTCTGGTAATATTGGAAAATTATAATTTTAACATATTTGCAAATCCCACATTTACACATTTAATTTTATTCCTTCACTATCTTTTTGTCTTTCATTATATCTACCCTACATCTGTATCATCTATACCTATATATCTATCTGTCCCCAAAATGTTCAGTTAAGAGAATATATTTAAAAAACTATCCTCAAACAGAGACTAGATAGTCATACTATACGTAAATATCGTTATAGAAATACTTTAGCTCTGGAATTCCTTCTGTGTGGCAAAACATTAGAGTAGATAGCCTTCTAGCTTAAAAAAGCCTCCAGCTCTATGGTTTCTATGAACTGTGCTGCTAAATAATTTAGGTTGCCTGGCAACATATCAACATAAGGAGCTAACCTACTTTTTTTTCTTATGAATTCCTGGAGGTTTTTTCCTCAAAGAAAATTCTGGTAGGTAAATTACTCATGTTTTCATTATATGAGAAAAACTGTGTTATTTGTCTTTGGTAGCACAAAATCAGAAGGCATTTGAAAGTAGCATTTGCAACTGACTTTTTTAAAAGCATAAAAATATCTATCTACCTATCTATCTATCTATCTATCTATCTATCATCTATCTATCTGCCTTTTGGGGGGAAAAAGCACCTTTGAGACAATCAGAAGATAAGCTTTATCTAAGCTACCCCTCTCTTATATGTACTATTTGCAATTTCCTAATTGGCAAATGGGGTGGGCTTGGCTGTTTAATCTGAAGCTATTGATAGCTGAAGGTGAAATTCTTTAATTTTAAACATTTGATCTCTGAAGAGGTTGGCCAGTTATTTATCTGGTTCAGTGTGAAACATCCTCCTGTGGCAACTCACCAGGAAGAGTGTTCAGATTGCTTCTGACAAATTAGGGACATCCGTTTGATTCAGTTGGTTAATATGATGATTTAAATCAATTCAGAAATCCAAACCAATAGAAACTTTGATTGAAAGTATTGAATAGGGTGGATTTGCTTGCTAAAAAAAAGAATCTTCTGATACAGTTCAGGGATTCTGTCTGATTAGGAAATTTCCTTTGGTTTGAAGAGTTTATTGAACTAATTATGAACTGAGAATTGCACAACCCATTCATTGAAATACACACACACACATACACACACACACACATACACACACACACATACATATACATATATATACATATATAAAGTAAAGGTAAAGTTTCCCCCGCACATACGTGCTAGTCGTTTCCGACTCTAGGGGCCGGTGCTCATCTCCGTTTCAAAGCCGAAGAGCCAGCGCTTGTCCGAGGACATCTCCGTGGTCATGTGGCTGGCATGACTAGACGCCAAAGGCGCACGGAACCCTGTTACCTTCCCACCGTAGTGGTCCCTATTTTTCTACTTGCATTTTTACGTGCTTTCGAACTGCTAGGTTGGCAGAAGCTGGGACGAGTAACAGGCGCTCACTCTGTTACGCGGCACTTGGGATTCGACCCGCCAAACTGCCGACCTTCCGATCGACAAGCTCAGCGTCCTAACCCACTGAGCCACCGCGTCCCTTTTTATACATACATACATACATACATACATACATATATATACACACACACACACACACACACATATATATATATACATATATATATACACACATATATATACACACATGTACATGTACATGTACATATACATACATACATACATACACACACACACACACACATATATACTGCTAAGCTTATGGATTGTGCAGTTCTCCTACTTGATATTGTGTATATGCATTGATTAGATCTCTGATATCCTACTAATACTATGATTTTTCATAGTGGAAAAATCAGAATTTTACATTAAAATTGTCTTTGTCTTAGTTGCTCAGTTTTGGATTGTGTTAGATTTAGATCATTGCATTTGCATAATAGATATCTGATTTGAAAGATGGCTTCTCTAACATTTCCCAACAATATTTGAAGTGAATTGAAAGTTTACTATAAAGTATTTTTCCAAACATTAAATCAAGTAAAAAGACTGAGGTTTCATGTTTAATGAGGGCGGAACACGTTAAAAGGCTTTTAAAAAAACTTATTTTGAGTCAAATGGTAACGTAACATTCACCATGTGTTTCTAATTTTTGCCTTCAAACCGCAAACTCTTCTAAAGTTGCAGAACAAATACTGCTGGATCAATGCAGCAATTGTTCGTTGCTATACTTTTAGCCTAAGTGCCTATCTAGTGTCAACAGGGTGTATATGATATCAATCCAATATGAACAATCAAGAACATACCTGACATTCCCAAATGGCAGTAATAACTTTAAGTAGAATAATTTTGGGTGAAATAGAACCATTGTTTCTGTAATGGATTGGGGAAGCTCTGGAATAAATTTTATAATCCACAGGGCCTCTAGGAATGCTGTGGGTAGGAGGGTGACGTCTATCGCTATCCATGATCTGTAAGGGGGATGCTTTGAGGGGAAAAATGTATTTGGAAGCTAGCTGGTACAAACATTTGAAAAACAGCCAAGTAATGCACCATTGAGCTCTGGCTTAATGAAAAAATATTACTTTTGTATTTTAGCTTTTACATTTTGGGGGATCAACAGTTCCTCAGCTGCGAGGCTATAACCACAAATTTGGGAGAGAGCCACACTGAATCAAGTGGAACCTATTTTGACTTGGCGTGTATAGGATTGTGTGAACTGTAGAGTACTGTGATGAAATATTCCTCCATTTCAAATGTGTTTCCATTTATGAAGGGAAACAATGATTTAAGATAAATTGGGAAGGGGGGAAGAGTTCTATTTCTAGTTTTTGACTGATTATCTTAGCACCCTAGCAAAACTGTATCCAATAGTTCTTTTATAAAACTCCTAAAGTACATTTGCAGTAAAGTGAATCTATCATCTGTCTGTTTGTCTATCTCTCTGTCATCTCTCTCTCTCTATTTTTCCATCTATCTATCTATCTATCTATCTATCTATCTATCTATCTATCTATCTATCTATCTATCACAGACATGTCAAACACAAGGCCTGGGGGCCGGATCTGGCCCGCGAAGTGGTTTTATGTGGCCCGCGAAGCCATCCTGGAAACAGTGAGGGAACGGCCCCCACTGCCTTGGCCCTGGCCCAGAGACCCTCCTTCTGCCAGAGACCCTCAGATCTGTCCCACTCCTGCCCAGGCCCCCATAGGCACCCCTGATGCCAACGATGTAGAGCTGGCCATGCCCACCCAGTAGGCAATACGCACTCTAGCCACGCCCACCCAGTAGGCCACGCCCACCCTGGCCACACCCACCTGGCCCCCTGAGGGCAACCGTAATGCTGATGCGGCCCTCAATGAAATTGAGTTTGACACCCCTGATCTATCATCTCTCATCTCTCTCTGTGTCTCTATCCCATCCATCCATCATCCATACATTCCCCTGTCTATAACCCTTCCTACAATCATTTCGTTTAAGCCTGGGCAACAGTGAAACTGTGAAAAACAGCTCAGAGAGCTTTGAAAAAATGCATAAAATGCCACTAAAGATCATAATAATTGCTCTAGTGTTTTGTCACTATCAGTCTTCTTAATAACTACATGAAATCTGTATGAAGTAGGGGGTAGATTTGCAAAGCTTAGTGAGAACATTTTAACATGTACCATTCCGTTGTTGTTTTTTAAAAAAAAAGCTGTACGATTTGAAACATCCAACAACTTGCCATGTCCAATCTTCATCAGCTATAAATTTCAAAGAGCAGAATCTTTTGATTTGTTGGTATCTTTCATATTGGGTTGTCAATAAGGGAAAGGGAAAATAGGTGTGACAATTTCTTGTCATTTGAAGAAGGGCAAGTCAGAAAAAGGCCACACAAATGAGATTGGAACTGTAGGTGTTTGATATACAAGAGTAAGAGAATTCCGAAAGCCTGGTTGTGTTTTGCCCTCTCATTTATTTAGAGCAGTGTTTCTCAACAAGGGGGTCCTTGGTGCTCTCTGAAGTCAGTTGTTTTCTTGCAGATGTTTCATTACCCAAACTAGGTAACATCATCAGTAACAGATAACATCACTAGCACTAATTTTACCTAGTTTGGATAATGAAACATCTGCAAGGGGGGAAAAAAAACTCTTGCACCAAGGACCTCTCATTTTGATCCTGAGCTACAAATATTCTCCTTTATTAGTATTTCAACTGGTCAGTCCTAGAGGAGATCAACCCTGACTGCTCTTTAGAAGGCCAGATCCTGAAGCTGAAACTCAAATCCTTTGGCCACCTAATGAGAAGGAAGGACTCACTGGTGAAGAGCCTCATGCTGGGAAAGATTGAGGGCAAGAGAAGAAGGGGACGACAGAGAATGAGGTGGCTGGATGGAGTCACTGAAGCAGGAGGTGTGACCTTAAATGGACTCCAGAAGATGGCGGAGAACAGGAAGGCCTGGAGGAACGTTGTCCATAGGGTCGCGATGGGTCGGACACGACTTCGCAACTAACAACAACAACAACATTAGTATTTCTCAACCTTGGCAAGTTTAAGATATGTGGTTTTCAACTCCCGGTTGAAATTATCAAGAAGAATTCTTCTAGTGAAAAAAAACAAAACAAAACACCAGAGCAATTTTTTAGGTTTTTAGTTGCATTTTACCGCATTCTATGCATTTTTGTGAAGCTCACTCCCCACGTTTAAGTCACTGCTGAAGAAAATCAGTCATGGCTAATGAGGGGAAAAAAACCTACTGCAAGGATAATTAGTTTCCTCCCATCCTCTATAATGAATATAAGTACAAACCTCGGTTATCTCTGAGAGTAAAATTGGGCTTCTGCATCATTTCAGGTGGCAAATGGAAGATGAATCTTGGCCCATTGGCTGTATCGTCTTTGTCCTCTGCGAAAATTGTAATTAGTGGCTGGAAAGAAAGGCACTTATCAGTATGCATTTGAAATCTCCTCTCCCTGCCTCAACTTTTAGACTTTCCATGTTGGGATCTGCTATGTAGAATAAACTTTCAATCAAAGCACCTTCTAAATCACTCATGTTTTAGGATAAGAAGGCAGTAACAATAGGGTTTCAGAGAAGTTCAGTACCCGCAGTCCTCGACTTACAGCCACAATTGAGCCCAAAATTTCTGTTGCTAATTGACACATTACTATGGTTGTTAAGTTAGTAACGCAGTCTTAATTCAAAAGCTTCCCCATTGACTTTGCTTGTCAGAAGGTCGCAAAAACTGACCACATGACCCTGGGGCACTGCAACCATCATAAATATGAGTCAGTTGCCAAACATCTGGATTTTGATCATGTGACCCTGGGGATGCTGCAACGGTTGAAAAACAGTCATAAGTCACTTTTTTCAGTGCCATTGTAACTTCAAACCTAAATGAACCGTTGTAAGGGATTACCTGTAGTAACGATAGTAAGAATAGTCTTCCCACTGCTACTACCAACCAGTTAGACAGATTTAGTAGAGATGCTCATTATTACATTTATTTATTTAAAGCCAGCAGAAATCCTGGCCTGCTTTTCCTGCTTCTCCTTTTTTGTACGGGCTGCCCAGAGAAACCAAAATGGTCAATCTTGAGGAAGAAAAGAGAATGTGGACAAGCTTACCTTATTCGTCTGGGGTTTTTCACATAGAAAAGCTTCATAGGGCTCCTTAAACTTGGGGATATTATCGTTTAGGTCAAGAACTTTAATTGCTACTGGAACTTTGGCTTCTTGGTGCCGATTATCTGCAATAGTTATTGAGAAGGAAAACATAATAGCACACAGCACAAAGTTGTCGGTCCGATTTTGTTTTTTTTTTCTACTTCAAATGTCTCATTGTAGACCCCTCCCCAGCCTTCGACCTACTCAACGTTGTTTTGTAATCTTCACGGAGCAATAACTCGGATACCCAGATTGTCCATGACTTTGTTCACATGACACTCTTAACTGAATGTGTGGATTAGCATGGCGTACACAAAACCAGAAAGGGGGGGGGGAAACACCCAACCCTGGGTCTGTTTGGGACTATGATATCTCTGCTAGTTAACCATATTGCTCAAATGATTGATTTCAGCTGATAGTAAGTGATTAGACTCTCTTCTCAGTGGTAGAGGAAAAACTCCCAGAAAGGCTCATTAAAAGGAAACATCCTGCAAACTATGTGGATGTTTGGGTTTTTTGCACCTATGGCAAAAACAAAATGAATGCCTCCCTTTCTGCCGAAAGCAAAACAAAACAGGAACTGGGGGAGAGGAGAGAGGCGAGGGGAGGAGTGAAGAGTTCATGCACTGACAGGGTCAACTGCCCAACAGATCAGTGATGGCGAACCTTTCCTTTTAGAGACCGAGTGCCCCAAAACTGCTCCCAACTGCCCCCTCTCCACTCCCGCTCCACCCCATCCCACCCTCTCTGCCCCCGCTCCACCCCCAGCCTAGCCCCGCCCACCCACAGGGCCACCCACTGCTTCCACAGACCACCACAGATTATCCAGGTGGCCCAGCAGCACCATGGCGGCCATGCCCAATGCCCGTGCCCCGCAGCATCATCTGCACACAACGGGGCACCAGGGTGGAGTCTTGTCCTTGCTTGCCAGCTTCCATGTCCTTGGCTGCGCTGCTCCGCTCTGGCTGTGCTCAGAAGCAACTCTCCTCTGGGGGGGCTGCTGGTGAGGAGGGGGCCATGGGGGGAGGTGGGGCTGCAGCGACAGTGTGAGTGCCCACAGTGAGGGCTCTGAGTGCCGCCCCTGGCACTTGTGCCATAGGTTCACCACCACTGAGATAGATTATTTGGTACATCTATATAGTATAAACATGACCTGCGACTTTCTAGGTATTAGTAGAAGATTAGTAAAATGTTATCAGAATTAATGAGTTCACATCATCAGACCCTCTCACTAATAAACCATGTCAATTGGATAATTTTTTTAAAGCTCTGCTCATTAATATTTTAGGATTGGCATGCTTTCTAGTTTGGCAAGGTCAGAAACAAAGCAGCATGAAATCAGTCTACTCTATCACCATGACAAGGGAGAGGTAGAAGCTCTTTCTGCCACTCAAAAATAGAAACCCTCAATCCCATTGTACTTTGTGGTCAGAAGCAAAAGGTACAAAGATTAAGCACTGACTTCAGCTATGAATCAAGTGTCCTCTTTATGCTGGAGGGCTGCCTGCATTCTTTCTTAATGCCTTGCATATAGCGGTTTTTACAATAAATGTTTGCATCAGATACCTATATCCTGGATCTCTGGTTACACAACTTCCAGTTCCTGAGAAAGCCTACAATTGTGCAGTTGAAACTGAACACTAACGAATTGGATAACTTGATGTGCATTTTGGCTGACTGGAGATGGATAGATTGATGATCAGCATAGCGTTATTCTCCCTGCCTCAACGAAAACTAGAAATTGATCGGCTACAGGATAAAAAGATTAAGTGGCTGCTCTATCAAGCAGTCAACAATGCGTGCTCAGGTTGCTTTATCCAAAATTACCTCTTTGTTCCTCTTGGGTCGGTGGAAATCCAGATGAATTTGTGGCAATGAGTTATTGAGCAATATATTGATCAAGCATGGGCTTAATAGAAAACAATGGATGACTTTCTTTTAAATTGCTTCGGTTTTTGAAACGCATGATCCCCCCATCTAAGATTAGTTTGAGTGGCCTTGATGGAGGCATCCATGCATGCCTGTATATATCTGCGTGAGGTTAAGCATTATAGGAGTTTAAAGGTAAAGGTAAAGGTTCCCCCGCACATGCGTGCTAGTCGTTTCCAACTCTAGGGGCCGGTGCTCATCTCCGTTTCAAAGCCGAACAGCCAGCGCTTGTCCGAGGACGTCTCCGTGGTCATGTGGCCAGCATGACTAGACACCAAAGGCGCACAGAACGCTGTTACCTCCCCACCGTAGTGGTCCCTATTTTTCTACTTGCATTTTTACGTGCTTTCGAACTGCTAGGTTGGCAGAGGCTGGGACAAGTAACAGGCACTCACTCTGTTACGCGGCACTCAGGATTTGACCTGCCAAGCTGCCGACCTTCTGATCAACAAGCTTAGCGTCCTCACCCACTGAGCCATCACATCCCTTTATAGGAGTTTAGTCCTGTCTAACTTCACTTCACACAGCATCCATGGTCATGTAGTCAGGTGATAATTACTTGACAGAATTCACTGGTGAGACGGGCCTATCTTCCCTTTTTTTTTGTTCATTAAAGCAAAATGAACTTGATTTTCTGATAAATGACACAGGGTAATGCTGTAAAACTATCATTCTGGGAAGTCTATTTTAAAAAAAAGAAGAGGTCACAATAAGAAGATGGAAAACAAATGAGGTGAAGTGAGTTTTTGTGATAAGGAGGGTCCAATCAGAAAAAAAGACCCAGGGTCCTTTGAGCTTGGCTTCCTTCAGTAATGAGGGATTCCAAAGAGAAAACCATGTATAGTTTCTGCAGAATGTTAATATCTATTGACATCAGAAAGTAGAGGAGAGAAAGTATGTTTATCTAATAGTGCCCAGAATCAGTCTGGGTTTCACTGAATGGTATATTGCTGAATATACATACCATTTGTCTGAAGTTACAACAGCACTGGAAAAAGCGACTTATAAATGTGGTTCACATTTGTGACCACTGCAGCATCCCCATGGTCACAGTATAGAAATTCAGATGCTTGGCAAAGGGTTCATATTTCTGACTGTTACAGTGTCCTGGGGTCATTTTGTCCCCTTCTCACAAGCAAAGTCAATAGGGAAGTAAGATTCATTTTGCAACTGCATTACTAACTTAACAACTACAGTGATCTACTTAACAACTGTGGCAAGAAAGTTAGTAAAATGGGACAAAACTTAACTGTTTCACTTAGCAACAGAATTTTTGGGGTCCATTGTGGTGATAAGTCAAGGTCTATCCGTATTCCTATAGGTAGACAGGTTTAGTAGCCTTCTACCTTTTTATTTCAAGCTATAACCCAATGATGGCGAAACGTTTAGAGACTGAGTGCCCAAACTGCGACCCAAAACCCACTTATATGTATCATCGGGTGCCAGGTGGGCATGGCCCATTGGGTGGGTGTGGCCAATTGGGAGGGCGTGGCCCATTGGGTGGGTGTGGCTGTGGTGGTAATGGCAGACTGGATGGGACTAAAAGGTTCAATCAATTAATTCCAACTTTACAAGATCTTTTTTTTTCCGTGAGAAGTTGAAATTGATTGATTGAACCTTTTTTTTTTTGCACATGGTGGAGGAGACCTAAAGCAAAAAGGGTTTATAAAAGCCAGCTGAAGGCCTAGGACTGGGCCAATGGTGCATATGCCCACAGAGAGGGTTCTGCATGCCACCTGTGGCAGCAGTCACATAGCTTCGCCACCATGGACTTAGTGTTATCTATGTTTCTTGGTAAAATACATGGGAAAATCCCATTGGAGGAAAATTCCACTTAGGGTTAGGGTTAGGTCACCATGAATTCAGAGAGCAAAATGGACATCGCCAACAAACTGGGAATACTTTGGTATGGTTAGGAAGCCACTAACATTTCTAGCCTGCCCTATCTGTTTCCTGGTAAAATGCATGGGAAAATCTCATTGGAGGAAAATTCCACTTAGGGTTAGGTCACCATGAACTCATAGAGCAAAATGCACATCGCCAACTAATTCGGAGTGCTTGGGCATGGTTAGGAGGGAAGTAACCTTTCTAGCCTGCCCTATCTCTGTTTCCTGGTAAAATACATGGGAAAATCCCATTGGAGGAAAATTCCACTTAGGGTTAGGTCACCATGAACTCAGAGATCAAAATGGACATCGTCATTTATGTATTTATTTTGCACACGGTATTGGAGGCCTAAAGTGAAAAAGTTTTATAAAAGCCAGCTGAAGGCCTAGGACTGGGGCAACGGCGTGTGTGCCAACAGAGAGGGCTCTGCATGCCAGCTCTGGTATGCGTGCCATAGGTTTGCCACTATGGCTATAACCCAACCAAGGGCACCATATCACAAAAAAGATGTTGAGAGACTGGAAAAAATTCAGAGAAGAGCAACTAAGATGATCAAAGGCCTGGAGACCAAAACATATGAAGGCAGAGAGGGTCACATTGTTCACCAAAGCATATGAGGGAAAGACGAGAAACAATGGTTGGAAGCTGATCAAAGAGAGAAGCAACCTGGAATTAAGGAGAAACTTCCTGATAGTGAGGACAATCAATGAATGGAACAGCTTACCCCTAGAAATTGTGGGTGCTCCATCACTGGAAGTTTTTAAAAAGAGACTGGACAATCATCTGAATGAGGACCTCCTGCTTGAGCAGGGAGCTGGACTAGAAGACCTCCAAGGTCCCATTCTATTCTATTCTATTCTATTCTATTCTATTCTATTCTATTCTATTCTATTCTATTCTATTCTATTCTATTCCATTCCATTCCATTCCATTCCATTCCATTCCATTCCATTCCATTCCATTCCATTCCATTCCATTCCATTCTATTCTATTCTATTCTATTCTATTCTATTCTATTCTATTCTATTCTATTCTATTCTATTCTATTCTATTCTATTCTATTCCTTTCTGTTCTGTTCTGTTCTGTTCTGTTCTGTTCTGTTCTATTATCTCAGGTCCAATGTGAAATCTCATCCGAATTGAAAGTGACCATAGGTTAAATATCAGTCCCAAATATATTGGGATCCCAGCAACTTTCATTTCTTCAAAAGTGGGGACTGCTGTGCATACTAGAACAGGGATTTTGTTTGTTTGTTTGTTTGTTTGTTTTTGAACACTTACGAACTTCTGATGCTAACACGGAGATGTTGTGCCAGGCTATTTCTTCCCTATCCAGTTTTTTTGTGGTTGTAATTGAGCCATCTTCTGGACTGATGCTGAAGTATCTGTCGAGGTCAGTGTGACGATCAATTGAATATCTAAAAGGGGATGCAAATGAAGTTATTAGAAGAGAATTGTTCATTGTCCTCAGTTCATTTAATGTCTCCCAAACAGTGTAGCACAGATTACTATAAGAATAGCTTGGTGGGAACATGCTTAGCAAGATGAAAATATTAATTAGAATGACTAGATCACTTCTAAATGGAAACACTTTGCTCTTTCTTAGTAGCATGGAGTAACAACTCAGGAGTATAGTGCAAGGAGCCTTGGTGGAGCAGTGGGCTAATGCCTCCTTAAGTAACGCCAGCTGCCTGCAATTAGTGTAGGTTCGAGTCCCACCAGGCTCAAGGTTGACTCAGCCTTCCATCCTTCCGAGGTAGGTAAAATGAGGACCCAGATTGTTGGGGGCAATAAGCTGACTTTGTAATAATGCCGCTTCGGGGGGGGGGGGCGAAAGCCCTAATAAGCAGGCATATACATAGAATGAAGGCTATTGCTAAGCACATTGATTTGTGCTTTAAATTGTAAGCCACCCTGAGTCTTCGGAGAAGGGCGTGATATAAATGGGATTAAAATTAAAAAATATATATGTCTTGTTTTTCTTTGCTTTTGGTAGTAGAGACTACTTGTAAAGGTAAGGCTATTCAATTATTCAGTGGGCATAGACATTTTACTTGTATCCCAGATGAGCAAAGGTCTTTATACAGAGTATAAAGTATGAGTATGACTTTGTAATAATGCCGCTTGGGTGTGTGTGTGTGAAAGCCCTAATAAGCAGGCATATACATAGAATGAAGGCTACTGCTAAGCTTGTAAGCCGCCCTGAGTCTTCGGAGAAGGGCGGGATATAAATGGAATTAAATAAAAATATGTGACTTGCTTCTGTTCATATGTTATAACCCTGTATGATGCAAAGTTCTAGGTCACAGCAGGAAAGTATGTCTGTGGAACAAATAACTTTCTTCAGCAGTTCCTCTAATATGTGGACCTAGAATGGCAAAGAAGCCACAATATAAAACCCTGGTCTCTCAACTGTGTAGGTCTTCATTTGCCAATAAAAGTAGTATCCTATGTAGTGTTCTCTCCACATGCCCCACACATTGGTGCCACTAGGTGTGTTTTCTTGTCAAATATTCTATAATCGTTTATCCCGAATGAAAGCAAGCAATGATGTAATAATCTCTCTGGAAGGTATAATTCATGTGGTAGTGTTTGGGAAAGAACTTGATGCGAAGGTCTGGTTTTCATCAATTCATCCAAAATCCTTCTTCAGAGGATTTTCAACTGCAGTTCTAGCATTGTTCACAATTACTATTGCTGGAGCCGCTGAGAGTTATAATTCAATGTCACAATTTCCCTACTCTTCTGTGTGACTTAATTGTCAGCTACCTTATTATATCTTATTCAAGAGCTCTTATTCAGAATCTATTTTAATATTTTTCAAATGTCATTTTTAAAAAAGCTGGCATTGCTTTAACATTGCTAATATTAAAACTGATAATTATATATTTCTAAAAGCAGACCAGTTTATTGCAATGGTGCTAGCTCATTGGCTGCTCTGTCCTATTTAGGAGTTAGAGGGGAGTGATGGCTTAGCAGTTAAAGACACGGGAGTTTGTCAACTGGAAAGCTGAACTGGGTTCAAGATCTGAATACTGCATGAGGGAGTGAGCTCTCATTACTTGCCTCAGCTCCTGCCCACCTAGCAGTTTGAAAGCATGCAAATGCGAGTAGATTAATAGGTATCCCTTTGGTGGGAAGGTAACAGCTTTCCATGCGACTTTGGTATATGCTGGTCACATGACCATGGAAAACGTCTTCAGACAACAATGTCTGCCTTGGCTAAAAAACAGAGATGAGCACATACCCTAGGACATGACTGGACGGGGAAAGCTTGACCTTTTATTTAGGAGTTAACTACTTGCATTCCAACAGTGAAATTCTAGTTGCTGCCAAGAGCAGTGTATGCTGGATTCACATGGCTTCCTAGATCAGCTTATTAATGCTTGGCTGAATAATGGTGGATTATATATCTTACAAAATCTGAGGTCCAGATATCAGTTCTTTCCTTTCCCGCTACTTAGATCAGTATATATATGATGGAATGTAGTAGGCTGGATTCCAAGGAGTGAGACAATGTAGACCAGATGGGGCTGTGTGAGAGAAAGAGGGTAATGACAGCCCCTCCCTATGTACTATATACATAGAGTATATAGTAGATATAGATAGTAGATAGTGTTTACTCTGTCAAGATTGATGTCAGGCCCAAAGCCAAAAATGACATGTGGAGATTCTTCCAAGCTGAGTTCTTCGTTGCCTCTACACCAACTATTAGGGAGGATCTGTCTTCTGTCTTCACCTTCCTTCTCTCATATAACCTAACTAAACTCAGTTTCTCTTATCCCTCTGGAATACACTACATTTCCTTTCTTCTGGGAATCAAGCCCACTACATTCCATCACAGTATCAGATAGAAGAGGTTTTGGGAAGTGGACTTTTCTTATGCATTTGAGATCGTATGATTGATATGTACCCTGAGAAATACAACTTTTGAGATTGTTGCATCTCTAACGCTTCTGAACACTGTTTCAGTGATGGCACTGAGAGTAAAGGTAAAGGTTCCCCCGCACATGCGTGCTAGTCGTTTCCGACTCTAGCGGCCGGTGCTCATCTCCGTTTCAAAGCTGAAGAGCCAACACCTGTCTGAGGACGTCTCTGTGGTCATGTGGCCGGCATGACTAGATGCCAAAGGCGCACGGAACGCTGTTACCTTCCCACCGGAGTGGTCCCTATTTTTCTACTTGCATTTTTAACGTGTTTTCGAACTGCTAGGTTGGCAGAAGCTGGGACGAGTAACAGGCACTCACTCTGTTACGCGGCACTCGGGATTCAACCCGCCAAACTGCCGACCTTCTGATCGACAAGCTCAGCGTCCTAACCCACTGAGCCACCACGTCCCTAGGGCTAAAATATTTAATTTCATGATTGTGTATGCAAATAACAAATAATTATTAAAAATGTCTACATCCCCCTATAGGTTGTCAATGTACACCACATCCACTGTTATCTTTATGTATCTGCACAACCTTTGTGCAGGATCATCAGGTTTTTTTTTTCTCTTCTTCTTAACATTCATACTACTAACTATGCCTGGAAATTGCTATGCTTGGTAACTAAAGAGGAAAAAGTAAAATTGCTCCTCCCTATAGTGCAGAGGTCTTCGAACTTGGCAACTTTTAAGACTTGTGGACTTCACCTCCCAGAATTCCTCAGCCAGCCACAAACCTTAAAGTTGCCAAGTTTGAAGACCCTTGCTATAGTGTCTCGCATTACTATTACATTGCAAGTGATTAAGTTATTATTGATGGGATTTTCAGCATTTTCTATGTTAAGCCATTGTTGCCTGTTATAAGCATACCTTATAGGGCTGTTTTTAGCATCAGGGTCTTTGGCATGTACCCGTCCAACTGGAGCACCCGGCCCTGCGTTCTCTTCCACTTCGAGGATGTATAATGGTGCTAAAAACATGGGGGGCTCATCAGCATCCTCAACACTGATCTTCACAGTCACCGTATCCTTGAATGGCCCATTGCTGATGAATTTGGGGTCAATATATATGTTGGCTGCCTCCACCTTCAGGCTGTAGGTTCTTTTGGTTTCATAATCAAGTTGCTGGAGTCAAAAAGAAAAGAAGAAAATACGAGGATTATTTTTTTATATATTTTTTTTAACAAACAACAACATAAAAGATAAACCTTCTTAGAGTTGAATTCAATCCTTACTGTTTTCATGGATCCATCCATCCCTGAGGTTTTTTTTGGTCAGCATTATATAGACGGCTTGCCATTGCTTTCTCTCTGCATCATTTTTGATTTCCCAGTTTGGCCTCCACCCTGAGTTTTCCTCATAATCTCCCGCAAAGTACTAACCAGAACCAGTCCTGCATAGTTTCCAGCCTAGATTAAGTGAGCCAGATGCTGCCAGATGCTGAAACCACATCCATTTCATTTTTCTACTTACCTCCCATGCACACATAATTCCTATATTTCTTTTAAAAGCTTTTTTTTAAAAACCTAAACAATATTTAAAATATCATTTTAAAATATGAAAATCATTTTAGATTCATTGAGAATATAGTATCTTCCCTACTTTTCGTTTGGGAAGAGAAATAAATTTAGGATAGTCTTTGTTTGAGGAAATATCACAATACTTTCAGAACCATGCAGATTTATAGGTAAAATGGGAACTGAAATGACTCCTTCACTGACCAATGTTCAAAACTGTGGAATTGAACAATATGAACTTAAAGGGCATCTTATGTTTTATGACCATTTCTACATCTCCAAGGTCCAGCCTGTAACCTTAAGAATTAATAAGATGTTATTAAGATTACAAGAAAAACTGTGGTATAGATGGACACTACTGTTAACTAAACCATGGTAACATTTCCTATTTTTTTTATATTATTCAAGGCATAAGTACCAGGAGGGGAGTTATAATCTGGATGCCCATGTTTAATAATGCCTGGTCTAAATGTTCCCAAGTGCTAGAGCTATTACTGATAGCATTGCTCTTATAGCAAATCAGGGAGCTTCATTCTATAACAGTTTATAGATTCTGATATCTAGTTGCTCCTGTCTGGGCTCATTTCCAATTAAAATATAGATACCCAATTGAGTACTTCACATTTCCCATTTCCATACATACATAGACATGTGCATAGGTCTCTAACATGCATAATTATTGTGAGTTATTCTGACCTGCTCAAGTCAAAATAGATTTGTTAGGATATAAATTTAATAATGACAAAGCACCCAACCACCTAAATACACCTTAAGAATTATGGATGAACATATGCAAGGAGCAGAATGGAAAGCTACCTTAAAAATGCCACCTTTTTCATAAACAACTCAAGGCAGAAAATATACCAATACACCTTTCTTCACTTGTTTTCCCCACAACAGTAACCCTGTGAAGAGAATTGGGCTGAAGAATAGTGACTGGCTCAAAGTCACTGAGCCATTTTTTTTCATGCCCAAGGCAGGACTACAACTCACAATCTCCTGGTTTCTAGGCCACTACATCCAACTGTCTCTCTTTAATTTTATCTCTTTAACCCACATACAAATCAACCTAATGAAAATACCTCAGACTCAAACACATGACTCTGGTTAGTTAACAGAGGGGAGGGGAAAGAAGATAAAACAGATAGCAGAAAAACAATAAACAAGAGCTAATACAGGACCCAAGTTAAAATCTTCAACACAATCTAATTAAGATTTAGGTTCAACTATACATCCTTGGAATAAGAACCTTCCAAAATAGCTTTGGAGATGGTTCTAGGAATTGTAGAATTGATTTTAGGAACTTAAATGGCACCCTCTCTGCTATAGTTAGGTTGCTATAAGGCCCTGACTGAATACTGTAGAACAATCCCCCAAATATAGAAATACTGATCAGTGGAGTCCTTGGTGATCTCTGAACTTGGTTGTTTTTTTGCAGACATTTCATTACTCAACTAGGTAACATCACTGACTACTGATGTTACCTAGCTGGATAATGAAACATCTGAAAGAAAACAGCCAAGCTCAGAGAGCACTAAGGACTCCACAGTTCAACCCTGAGTTGCAAATATTAGTTTCTATTCTATTGGTAAACACTAATCACCTGCAATGTTGGCAAAGTCATTAGTTTTACAGAAGCTGAGCAGAGCTGTTTCCATTGCCATTTTGCATACAATGTTTACCTTGGTGACTTTGGCTGTGAAATGAAAGAAAATAATTTTTGGAATAGCGAACTGGAAGCTAAAAGTGGCTTTTGTTAAACTGCAAGATGGAAACACAGTCCTGATCAACCCATGCCTGCTTTATTTCCCCCTTTTTTATTTTTATTTTCCTCTTTCTTTTTTTCCTTTCAATCAACGGAGACTGCATTCAGAAGGAATCTTGACAGCCGAAATTAAGTTTTCCTCAGGAAAAAAAAAGCATGCAGACACAAAAGAAATCCCTTGTAATTTTCACATTATCTGAAAATTCACACTGTCTTGCCAACTTGAAAATAAATGCTTCATTATAACTAAGGCAATCCCCTTCATTTATTTCCAAGTTAATATGCAGTATGCTTTGAAGAGGGAACAGCGTTGATTTCTCAAGAGGAGGATCAGTAAAAGAATAATGTACTTTTCTCCACTTTAAAATGATGTTAAGCAGCTTCTATGCACCAGTACTTTATTTTTATAATCTCTTTCCTTTCATTTCTGGCTCCAAGCCTTAAGAGGTAAGAGTAAAATGGGATGCCGGAAGTTAATCATAGCTTTGTAAACAAATTATCCCAAACTGCTTTTGCTCTGATTTTTTTTACCATGAGTGATAATTCTATGGCTATTATATGTTTCATGATGCATGGAAAGGAAGTAAAGTATGTATTATCTATTCAGGAATGGAATGAATGCATTTCTTACCTTCTTAAGCTTCACAACGCCTTCCTGAGTCTCATAATCGGTTGTGATTTCAAACACTTCTATACCGTCACCATCAATGATGTTATAAGTTACTAAACCATTTTCTCCAATGTCTGGATCTTTCGCTTTTACTCTTCCAGCTTCCTCACCAGGAACGGCAGCTTCCGATATTGACATCTGATAAACACCTAGGCAAAAAAAAAAAAATGGTGCTTATCAGTAAATGAGCTACTGCTAATTCCTTCGGGAGTATTTACTTTATTGACTCCATCAAGATATGCAAAAACTAGCAGAGGAAACAGAGAGAGAACACCGACACATTCAGAGATTCTAAGTCAGATTCATGAAGCAATTCACCCATTAAAAGGTCTCTTGGCACGTAGTGTTTTGCCCCATCGCACTTTGTTTTTCTCAAGAATGGTTTAATTAAAATAGAGAAATGCTATTTTGGCAGGCTATAAGGCAAAACTCTTCTCTCAGTCATTATGGACTTGGGTGGTCTTATACTTTTTTTTAAAAAAACTTCTTGTATGGAGGCTGTAATGGAAATTCTTGCTTTTCCACTTACTTTTTTCCCTCCAGCTTTTTTTTTTCCTCATATAATAAAATACACAACTGCTGCCTAAGTGAAGTCAATTCAGATGTGTGCTTATAAAAATCCATTTTTGAACTAATCCACAAAACATTTGGCTCTTTCTGGAGTTTCTGGAGCACATTAACCCTTTTCATTAATCCAGTTAAGATGAGGGACAATGTGAACACAATTCAGGAGACACAAAACTGTAAAGAATATTGACATGAGGGAGGGAGGGAGGGAGGGAGGGAGGGAGGGAGGGAGGGAAGGAAGGAAGGAAGGAA
The DNA here is from genome assembly GCF_947247035.1 of Vipera ursinii. NCBI lineage: Eukaryota > Metazoa > Chordata > Lepidosauria > Squamata > Viperidae > Vipera > Vipera ursinii. The sequence continues at coordinate 12,130,930 of NC_139520.1, forward strand.
GGAAGGAAGGAAGGAAGGAAGGAAGGAAGGAAGGAAGGAAGGAAGGAAATTGTTGGAATGCCTGGAAAGGCGGTGAACAAAATACTTAAAAGAGCAGCAATAAGTTGAAGAAAACTGAAATAAAAGAACCAGTATTTCTTTTTATTATATACATAGAGTGCAAGCTTGACATATAGACACAATTGCCCCGGGCCCCTAAGACAGAGGAAACTGTATCCAACTATGATTTAATCCTTATAAATGATTAGTTGGGTCAATACTTGACTTCCTAACTCATTCCTATCCACAGAACTATTAAAAACAATGCCACACCCAAACATTATAAAGGAAAACTGTCATAAAAATTAGGAAAATTAGGGATTTCACTACTTCACTTCTTTTCAATATATCAGAATTCATATACAGCCATATTGTGGGTACTGCATTGGTATTGGGTAGGCTTTAGTGGAGAAATCATACCACTATTTTATTTTTTTTGACTGGCTTGTAAGTATTTAGAGGATCACCTGGTGTAGGTACAAGTGACCTGGATGATTTGTGTGCCTTGAGTGGCAATGTTGAGAGTGAGGTGCAATCAGGATTGTGGCAGAGTACAAGTGAAGTTCTAACAGCTGCTAATGATTTAATTGGGGTCATGCTGTGCAGCACTAGACATTGTGCCTGAGTTTGTGTATTTATATAATTTAATCATTTTCACTCATAAATTACCCACAAGCTGTTGATGCCTTTTATTTGCCCACATATTTAAGAAGGGTTAAATCTCCCCCTAATGCCCGTTTCATATTTGATGCATCAGTGATGGTTGTGTACATATTCACTTCTAAATACAAAAATAAAAATATGTAAGCAAATTTAAAAAAAAACTCTCATAACTTGACACCTTCATAAACTAAATGGAGCCATCAAAAAGCAACCGACATGCAGGTTCTGTCATTCTTGAAGACTATTGTTGAAACCAGTCTAAACTGAGAAGCAACCATGAAACCTGCTTTTTAAGAACCTGGATGTTGTCTCTGCTACGCTCACAAATTCATAAAAAAAGATGGAGAGTTGGGGTGCTTCGCTTTGCATTTTTTATTTTATTTTAACGTTGGTCTCTTGTCTTACAGTGCATAACTATTTCTCTCTAAAATGCATTTCCATTGCTTCCATCCTCCATCTGTCTCCGTTAACAGCATTTCCCACCAAAAGTCTAGACCACATGCCACTGATCTCAGCAGGAGCGTATTGTTAATACATCATCGTCCAGTATGTTTTCAAAATGAGGCGGCACAAAAGTCCCTACCTCCTCCTGTGCCTTAATCCTCATCTTTGAAATGGTTCACTGTGTGTCCCTGGAAATGGTTCAACTCTTTTATGTATTTTTTTTTTCCTTTACAAAAGAGTTTTTTTAAAAACACACACACACACAGGCACACACACACAACCTCAGAATGTAAAATATGCCTGAGATACCTCTTGATTCCTTTTGTACATGAATCTATTCCAGACAGAGAAAATGTTTATGGATTAATCCCGAGTGCCGCATAACAGAGTGAGCGCCTGTTACTCGTCCCAGCTTCTGCCAACCTAGCAGTTCGAAAGCACGTCAAAATGCAAGTAGGAAAATAGGGACCACTACGGTGAGAAGGTAACAGCGTTCCGTGCGCCTTAGGCATCTAGTCATGCCGGCCACATGACCATGGAGATGTCCTCGGACAAGCGCTGGCTCTTCGGCTTTGAAACGGAGATGAGCACCGGCCCCTAGAGTCGGAAACGACTAGCACGCATGCGCGGGGGAACCTTTACCTTTACTATGGAATAATAAAAGGATGAAACCAGGAGGAAGAGGCTCCTTCACAAAATAGCTGCTATGGCAATCGTGCACCATTGAAACATTACCATCTACAAAAATCTAAGTTGCCAGGCTGGTTACTCTCATTCAGTCTCAGCTCCTCAGATACCTTCTAGTATTTGAGTTTACCTTTGGATTTTTCTAGACAAGTAGGCACATTTTCCAGAGTATTGGCCACTACCACTTACCATTCTTAACTGTTAAGAAAGCAAGTGTGGCTCTGTTAGGATTGCCATCCTGCTTCGCCATGCTTTGCGTGCTGCCAGTCTGTCATACGCAAACCGGGGTGGGGGGAGGAATTGTGGGGTGGGATAAGGTGTGGAGGTGTTAGTATGAGAGGAATCAAAACTACTCATTGTGCCATCCTGTGAGAGCCACCAGCAGTTCCAAGGTCACACTATGGAATGCAGCACCATCCAGCCCTGGGACTATTACTCAAACACTTTGTTTGAATTCAATTGGATACTTAAGAGATAACCCAAGGGGGACAGTGGGAGTAAGGGGAAAGCGAACCATATGCTTTGGGCACAAAAATCTCAACTATGGCTTTGCCTCTCTGTGACCACTTGACTTTAGTAAAGCGTACTTTTGCTACTAATGGAGTCTTTGTTTTCTAATCGACCAGAATGGGATGGTTGGTTGATAGGATCTAAAGGAACCAAGTAGAATCAAATTAATATATATTACAAGCTTGTTAAGCTACAGTCTCTTGACTTTCTGATGCAAAAAAGTTAAAACCTTATGAACAGAGACATTTAGGGATACCCTGTGTATTGCTTTGAGATTGAAGATATAACATTATTAACCAGAGATATTGGGTTTTCATTTCTAAAGACCACATGCCACTGGAGTTATTGGAGGACAGAAGCAGGGATCTTACATTAGGAGAGCATGGGTTTCAAAAATGGTTCAAAAAGGCGCTTCAGAACAGGGGTGTGGCATCTCTTTAAAGCAGCTTTATCTTTTTTTGCAGGCTTGTGACTCCTTAAAGAGTCTGTATTTTTAATGTGATTCCTTAAAGCAGCCATGTCCTTCTTTTGACAAACAGCCTCTGAATAAATGTAGCTGCTTGAAAGACGCACTAGGAAATGGTTGCTGGAATTGGGTATGTGTAGTTTAACGAAGAGAAGAGTGAGGGATGAAATGATAGCAGTGTTCCAATATCTCAGGGGCTGCCCCAAAGAAGAGGGAGTCAAGCTATTCTCCAAAGCACCTGAAAGCAGGACAAGAAGCAACGGATGGAAACTAGTCAAGGAGAGAAGCAACCTAGAACTAAGGAGAAATTCCCTGACAGTTAGAACAATTAATCAGTGGAACAATCTGCCTCCAGAGGTGGTGAATGCTCCAACACGAGGTTTTTAAGAAGAGACTGGACAGCCATTTGCCTGAAATGGTATAGGGTTTCCTGCCTGAGCAGGGGGTTGGACTAGATGACCTTCAAGGTCCCTTCCAAATTATTATTATTATTATTATTATTATTATTATTATTATTATTATTATTATTATTATTATTATTATTATTATCACCCTTTTACATGTTTCAAAAGCACCTCCTCCAAATCATTTTTAGAGCTCAGGCAGCCCCACCATTCTAGAAATCATTAATAATCATAATAAGAATATGATACCTAATTGCACAGAATCAATATATTACTGTATAAATGTTTGCTGGCAAATAAAAGAGGAAGAGGAGAATTACTCAGCTTCAGTGAGGCTTCTGGTATGAGAAACAGGATACATTGGACTTACTCTGTGGGAACTTCGGTGGGTTGTCATTGACATCTGTGAGGGTAATTGTCACTTTGGTGGTTCCTGAAAGCCCTCCCATGTGTCCTCCCATGTCCTTTGCTTGTATCACTACATGATATTCTTCCTTTGCTTCTCTGTCCATGTTGGGAAGAGCTGTTCGTATAATGCCTTCAGGAAAAAGGTCAGAAGAAAGGGTTCACAATAGGTTCGTCAAAGGTTTATCTCACCATAACTCTGTTCCACATCTATTCATTGGCAGATATTTGTTTAGATTATTGTACAAGAGAGAAACTGCCTTCAGCAATTGTAGCATACATCAACCTCAGGTCACTCCACCCATACTCC